>NC_033798.1:96575521-96648260 GCF_001876935.1 Asparagus officinalis | reverse complement strand
ACGCAGCTTCCAAATCGCTGCAAACGCAGCTCAGACGTAGATTCCAACGCTGCAAACGCAGCTTCTAATTGCTGCGTCCGAGCTTCCAGACGATGCGTTCAAGCTTCCAGACACCGCGTTTGAATGCAGAATTCATGCCAGAATGCAGGATCTGCGTTTGACTCGTTCAAACACGAGTTGAACGGTTTCAAAACCGTTTCCCACGATTTGAGGGGATCACAACTCCACTCAGGAGTGATTTAAGGGGCGGTTACATCCCATTAGCCCCACTTAGGAGCGAATTAAGGAGGTGGTTACACCCCTTAATCCCCTATAAATAACTAAAAATCAATTCAGTTCAGGTGCGGTCTGTTGGGACTACTTGGCAGCGAAAAGAGGATCCTTCATCCTTCGGTTGGAGCTTTGAAGATCAGCAACAAGATCTTCTTCATCCTTGGCTTATAACCGACTTTCGGTTAAATCAACTCTTTCATAGAGTTTTAAACTCGTTCAGAGTTCTCCACATCATCAAATCGTGAGGAGAAGACCATGTTCCAGTGAATCAAGATATTCGGATCGTCAACGGAGAGCAAACTCGACGCGAGCATTCGAGGGAGGCATCTCATCGCCACCGTGAAGAACCCAGAATTAAACAAAGGGGAGAATCAAATTCATTCTCCTCTCTTTTGTAATCGCTTCTCTTTTGTAATCAGGAAATCCAATTGTAACTGAGATTAAAGGAATACAAATCAATTTTCCTTCATTGTCTTTTTACTGCAAATTTTCCACCAAACAGTTATACTTCATCATCTGATGATCAGAACAGCTGAAGGTTATTGGGTACTATGATTCTGATTTTGCTGGATGCCAAGATAGCAGAAAGTCTACATCAGGCTACATTTATAAACGGTTGATCCTTCCACAACCGAAGAAGACGATCAGTTGCCCACTTGGGAAGATCCTTGGACACATTACATGAATATCCAATACGGTGATCGATTTGAGCAAAGAGAACCTCCTACAGAGGATAAAGTAGTCCAAGTTAACATGGGTGACGAAAATAATCCGAAACCTATATTTATTAGCGGTGATCTTCCACCAGATAAGAAAGAGGAGCTAATCGCCCTTGTTAAAGAATATATCGACGTTTTCGCTTGGAACTATGAAGATATGCCGGGACTCGACCCAGATGTAGCAATGCATAGCCTTAACATTAAACCGGATGCAAAACCCGTCAAACAACAACAGAGACGGTTTCGTCCGCAAATTATGGAGGCAATAGAAGCTGAAGTCAAGAAGTTGATTGATTCGGGTTTTGTCAGAGAAGAACAACATCCTGAATGGTTGGCCAATATTGTTCCAGTCCTTAAAAAGAACGGAAAAATCAGAATCTGTATCGACTTCAGAGATCTGAATACGGCCTGCCCCAAAGACGACTTTCCTCTACCGATTACGGACGTCATCATTGACAACACATGCGGGTTTGAAAGAATGTCATTCATGGATGGATTTTCTGGGTATAATCAAATCAAGATGCACCCGGATGATGAAAAACATACAGCGTTCAGAACACCCCTAGGTGTCTTTTGTTATACTGTTATGCCATTCGGTTTGAAGAATGCCGGTGCTACATACCAACGTGCGATGACGAAGATATTTCAAGAACATCTTCGGAAGACCGTCGAATGCTATGTTGATGACCTGGTCATTAAGAGTCGTGATAAAAACGACCACATTAACGATCTAAAGACAATGTTCGAGCTTATGAGAACTCATCAGCTAAAAATAAGCCCGACTAAATCCTTTCTTGGAATGTCGAGCGGTAAATTTCTGGGATTCGTTGTTACCACAAAAGGGATTCATATTGATCCTGATAAGGTGAAGACAATACATGAACTACAACCCCCGAGAAATCTTAAAGAACTCAGAGGGTTGCAAGGTCGACTGGCATACATCCGTCGATTTATATCAAATCTGTCTGGAAAATATCAACCGTTCTCTAAGCTCGCGAAGAAAGGCGTGTCATTCGTTTGAGATGAAGCATGCCAAAAGGCATTCGAGGATATTAAGAAATATCTGGCGAATCCACCTATTCTCGTTGCACCGAAATCAGGCAGACCGTTTTTGATTTATGTCAAAGCGACGAGCCATTCGTTAAGTGCATTACTCGCACAAGACGACGATAACGGTCACGAACAAGCTGTGTATTATCTGAGTCGTACACTGGTTGGAGCTGAATCTCGTTATCTAATGATCGAGAAAGAATGCCTCGCACTAGTACTCGCGATTCAGAAAATGCGACATTATTTAGTTGGACAGACAATTTATGTCATCTCCAACATAAACCCAATCCGAGTATTCATGATCCAACCGGCCTCAATGAATTGGCATTTAGCCAGATGAGCTTTACTCTTATCGCAATATGACTTGTACTTCAAGCAACAAAAATCAGTTAAAGGACGAGCTATTTGCGATCTTCTGGCGGAAAACCCTACGAAGGATGTAGTCGAATTATACGACGATCTGCCAGATGAAACTCACGAAGTTAATACCACCTCACATCAACAAGTGTGGCAATTGTACTTCGATGGGGCTTCCCGATCAACCAATGTAGTGAGCACACCCGGATGTTCTAAAATCTCCTCAGGAGTGGGGGTCGTTTTGGTTTCCCCGGGAAAGCATGTCTTACCTAGAGCATATTCACTGACTGAACCATGCTCTAATAACGTGGCTGAATACAATGCATTAATAATCGGACTTAATTTCGCCAAAGAGCTGGGGGTCGAATACCTTGAAGCTTTTGGAGATTCTCAACTGGTGGTTAATCAAATTTGAAGCTTTTAGAGATTCTCAACTGGTAGTTAATCAGATTCGAGGAGAGTATGAAGTCAGAAATCAAGACCTGATTCCATACCACCAGGTGGCCATTGAGGTGGCAAGCTCGTTTGAAGAATTTTTCATCGAGCACGTTCCGCGTCTCTAAAATACATACGCAGACGCATTGGCGGCATTGTCGGTATCTCTGGCTCAGCCTCCCGAGACAGAACAATTAATCACAGTGAGAACTCACCAACTTATCGTCCCTATCTACGATTCGGTTGCCAAAGAAGCATATTCAACAGGAGTTGAACCTGAAGTTCGAGATTGGCGTTTCCCTATTATTGATTATGTCCTACACGGTATCAAGAAAGAGATTCGATTCGGCGGAGAGCACCAAGATTTTACTACAACGCTGAATCACAAATGTTGTACCGACGGTCGTACGATGGTCTATTACTCCGTTGTCTATCCAATAAGGAAGCAGAACAAGCACTCAAAGAGGCGCATGAGGGGACGTGCGATGCACATCAACCCGGTCCGAAACTCTGTGACCGACTTAGGAGAATTGGATATTATTGACTGACTATGGTAAAGGATGCGGTTGACTACGCCCGACGATGTCAAGCGTGTCAATTACATGCAAATTATATGCACATACCTCCTGAACATCTACATCATTCGGCGACATCGTGGCTGTTCGAGACATGGGGAATGGATATCGTGGGTCCTATTTTTCCGCCTTCGATCAAAGGGGACCGTTTTATTCTAGCAATCACCGATTACTTCTCGAAATGGGCAGAAGCAGTTCCACTTCGAGAGGTGAAGACGAGTGATGTGATAAAATTTATCAAACACCATATCATATATCGATACGGTGTTCCGAGGCGAATAGTGCACGATAATGGACCTCAATTCGTCAGCAACACATTTATCAAGTTCTGCAGTAAATTCGGGATTAAGGATCGACTGCTTATAATCCTACAGCTAACGGATTGGCCGAAGCTTTTAACAAGACTATCATCAAAATCCTGGCAAAATTGGTGAAAACCAATAAGCGAGATTGGGATGACAAACTCGGCGAAGCTCTCTGGGCTTATCGTACGACCGTCCGCACGCCTACCGGAGCCACCCCGTATGCTTTAACATATGGATGTGAAGCCGTCCTCCCCTTGGAAATACAGATTCCTTCCCTCCGTATCGCTCTCGTAACGGGAATGACGACGGAAGAACATCATCAGAAACGTCTTGAGGAATTAGAGATGTTGGATGAGAAACGCTTGGAAGCTCAACAACAAATCGAGTTTTATCAAGCTAGAATTTCTCGGACTTTCGATAAAAAAGGTCCGACGACGAAGCTTTAAAGAAGGAGATCTGGTTCTCGCCGTTCGAAGGCCTATGATTCTCACTTCTAAGAAGAAAGGCAAATTTGAACCTAAATGGGAAGGACCGTTCGTGATAGAAACAGTCTACTCAAACGGTGCATATCGCCTGATTACTTAGGATGGCAACAAACTGATGATGCCAATAAATGGGAAGTTCCTGAAAAAGTATTATCCATAATACGTTCAGGATAACTTATGTAAAACGGGAAGTTCCTAGAGAATCCTGTATAGGATATTTCAGGATAACCCGATATCAGTTGATTATTCTAAATGAAGACTGATCATGTGAATAATCTATTCTTAATTGTTATAAAAATGATTAAGATCTCCTTATTATTCTTGTTGAGATGAGATTTAATGACAGTTAATCTTTCCTCACAAAATCCAATAACGTGATCATGGAAGAGGAGGTTCGATGATTTATAACCTCACACTATGAAACCCTCACCGATCAGATTGACCGATAGTCATCAGTCTGTATCAGTCGACAAATTATTTCGTGTCAAATTCTTATGTTTGAAATCAAGATTTTCCCACTGAGTAGTTTGTACAAATCAACGAACTCATTGTTATTTGTACCCTACTCCTATTCCTCACCTGGTCAAACCTTTAAACAGTTAGGACCACAACCAAAATCTCCTCTTGATTCTATCCATGAACGAGAGGCCCACAAATCGAGCGATCAAACTTTCCTACAGTTAGGATCGTCTCAAAACTCCCACTTGGTCAAACCTTACTACAGTTAGGACCACAACCAAAATCTCCTTTCGATTCATTTTGCGAACGAAAGATCCACTTTCGAATTGAGTAATCAAACCTTACGACAGTTAGGATTATTCAGGTCAATCCAGATTCTCTAAGTGAAGATCCCACTTCGAGTTTCTTTTGCTCCAGGAGATAGAATATAAAATTCTTCCTCTCCAATTCTGGGTTTATCTCTACCAACAAACAAGAGACCAGGAGATAGAATATAAAATTCTTCCTCTCCAATTCCGGGTTTATCTCTACCAACAAACAAGAGACCAGGAGATAGAATATAAAATTCTTCCTCTCCAATTCTGGGTTTATCTCTACCAACAAACAAGAGACCAGGAGATAGAATATAAAATTCTTCCTCTCCAATTCTGGGTTTATCTCTACCAACAAACAAGAGACCAGGAGATAGAATATAAAATTCTTCCTCTCCAATTCTGGGTTTATCTCTACCAACAAACAAGAGACCAGGAGATAGAATATAAAATTCTTCCTCTCCAATTCCGGGTTTATCTCTACCAACAAACAAGAGACCAGGAGATAGAATATAAAATTCTTCCTCTCCAATTCTGGGTTTATCTCTACCAACAAACAAGAGACCAGGAGATAGAATATAAAATTCTTCCTCTCCAATTCCGGGTTTATCTCTACCAACAAACAAGAGACCAGGAGATAGAATATAAAATTCTTCCTCTCCAATTCCGGGTTTATCTCTACCAACAAACAAGAGACCAGGAGATAGAATATAAAATTCTTCCTCTCCAATTCCGGGTTTATCTCTACCAACAAACAAGAGACCAGGAGATAGAATATAAAATTCTTCCTCTCCAATTCCGGGTTTATCTCTACCAACAAACAAGAGACCAGGAGATAGAATATAAAATTCTTCCTCTCCGAGTATGGGTTTATCTCTACCAACAAACAAGAGATTGAGAAATGGAATATACAATTCTTTTTCTCTCCGATTTTGGGTTCGTTGTCCTATATAGGAAATGCAACCTATTCACACTTTGAAATCCATGTTGTTCACACATGGGGGATGTTATCTCTATCCCTTATTAGAGATAAGCCTACATCTAACACATGTAGCCTACATATTCAATATGATAGTTCAAAGTCTAAAAGAGTTTAATTCTTTTAGCGCAACGTTATATGTGAAACGGACTTAGATAATTCACATACTAGCCCGATTCAAACGGTAGTCGGTAAAGGCATATCAAATCCGTTGATGGCTGAGGATTTGCCAAAAATTCTATAAGTATTATGGTTATTTATTCTAAACAAGAATGAGTAATCATAATAAAATCTCAATAAGCAAAGAGTTCACTATATTTACCAAAAGAGTTCAAACAGAGCTATGGAAAATATATGTTCTCAAATTACAATAATTTGTAGTGACGGAGTTGATCCTCTAATCGGGAGAGCTCTGTTACATAAGATAATTCGAGCTCAGGTATCAAGCTAGCCTTAAAATTTTCTTCATTAACGCCTTGAATTCTGGCAACCTCTTGCTCTTTGTCAGCAAAAATCTTGTCCTGGAGATTCAGTTGCCGGAGTGTATTCATTTCAGCTTGAGTTACTTCCGCTAGATCAGACTCCAAAAATTCACAAGCATCCTTAGCTTCGGCAAGTTGCTTTTCTAACTGGGCTATCTCTGCCCGACGCGACTCCAAGTCACGATACAGGTCTACCTTGATTTGTGCCTTCTTGGCAGCGCTCACCTGAAGTTGATTGATGCGAGTTTTCAGTACTTGAAGTTTAGATTCAACGGATTTCTAAGAATCACGCCATGCTTGTAGTCTCAGATCCATTTGGGAAGCAATGTAAGAAGGCGCGCCATTAACACGAAAGTTTTGCAACTGTTCAATATTGTGTTTAAGATCGACCAAGTAAGCTTCAAGGGAGTTAGATAATTCGGCGCACCCCTGTTCTTTAATTCCTGATACATGGCGATCGAGAGACTTCCTAAAAAGTTCAAAGGGTGAACCTTTAAGAAGAATTCGATCGACCATGACGTTTAAGAAAAGAACAAAGCTTTGGACGTCAGTACAAAGGATAACTTTGTCCGGATCTTCATCTGCCAATAATGCTCGAATACGATCGGACAATGATGAAGAAAGATCTGCAAAGAGAACAAAAGAAATGGATATAAGATATGCACACTCGCATACAGCAATGAATTGAATTATCCCAAATTCAATAGGAAATTCTATAGTTTGATCACCTTGACTTGTCGATGCTGGGACGCACTCCACGACAGTCGAAGTTTGTTCGGAGATAATGTTGGACGATGGATTCACCATATCAGGCTGTTGTTCAATTACAATTTCTAATGGCGTCGGATCCAAATCGACAAGATCTTGAGGAACAAGTCCTATAAATGAGAAAAGTATGAATGAACACTCTCCAAGTATGGATCTAATTACGGGATATATTGGAGGAAAAATGTACCAAGTTGAGCCGAAGTAGCAGGAGATTGCTCTTCCACTGTAGCCTTCGACCCTCTTACTTCATGAACCATTGGAGTCGGAGCGGAAGGCATAACAGGTTCAGCTTTGACAATAGCAGAAGTTGGAGGAGTAGTAACTGGCGGTTCAACTTCAGCTGGGGGACTCATCAAGAGCAGGAAACCCAAGCCTTCGGGTTGATCACATTCGCCAATGACAGGAGACGTATCAACTTCATTCGTTGGTCCTACACCTAAATTTCTTATTCTAGTCATTAAAAGATAAGAAATAAAAGCCTAACTGAAGACTCGAATCATAAAATACATACCTTCTGATACGCCTACTTCAGCTGAATCGACCCTAGTGGTTGGTCCCGCAGTAGCGGTCGGAGCCGGAGTGGACAATATATCGGAGATGCATTGGTGTTCATCCTCGGAAATATCAAGATTGAAATCATGCTCGTTGAAATCTCCGATACCCATATCATGGGTAAGTTCTTGATCTCTCGGCTCATTAGCTGGGATCTCTATTGAGCAGAAAGATCCGTCAATAAATGTGCAAGAATATGAAGGGATCAAAGCAAACAAAAATAAGTTTACCTTCAGTAATAGTGCGGGGTCAGCAGCGCTACTACCCGCACTCACCTCCTTTAGTTTAACTAAAAGAAGATAAAGCGCACAAGTTAGTAGGAGAGGAACATGTTCCGATTCACTTATCTCCCGGAAATGTCCCCCAAATGAAAAAACATCAGTACCTGTGTCGACGGTTGGCGAGGTCGATGTAGTAATCGGAGGAGGGGCAGTGTCCATGTTGAGGGGTTCTTCACTCATCGCTCTGTGTACTTGCTGAGTGAAGCTGGATTCATCACCATCCATTAAACCCGGAGAAGAAGGTTCGGGCATGATTTCTCCTTCCTCTCCTGGCCCAACTGTGATGGCAAAATAACGAATAAGATGCTATATTCAAAGATGAAATAATGAAAAAGAGATAAGAATGAGATCTTACCCCCTTGATCAACCGGAAGATCCTGAGTAAACTCTTCTTCAGGCAATGAGGGGAGTTGTCGTTGTCGATGAGCTATCTTCTTAATCCTTTTCGAAGCACGAGAATCTCGAGGAACTTCAGAGCTCTCGTGGTGAAACTTGGTACGCAATTCAGACCCTTGAACATGGCTGGGTCGATCTTCGGAAGAAGCAGAAGATCGAGATCTCTTTCTGCCAACAAGTGGGGTGACATCCTCCTCTTCTTCTTCTTCTTCCTCTTCAAGGGCAGGCCATCTGACTGTCATCTTGTTAGAAGACGATAAGGGAATATTCTTCTCCCTCATTCGAATACCCTTAGAAGGAGCACCGGGTGATTGGGGTGAAGAAGCTCGACGAGTCCTGTGAGCCACGGGACACTGGATGTTTCGAAGTCATCACTCTCTTCGGAATCGACTGCTTGTTTTCCTTTGCGGGAAGACGTAGCGGGCTCCTTTCCTTTTTTAGATACAATTCTCCGAACCACAGCTTCAGATTCTAGTTCGGAAAGCTTCTTCTTTGCAAGAGGAGTGTTGGCGGCTAAAATCCACCGGCAGTAGAGGAAAGTTAAGTGGAGATCAGGCTCAGCGACGGGCAAACTAAACTGAGCTTCGATACAGCCAGCAATAAGAAGCTACCCATGTCGAGAGAGGTCCTGTTAGCCCCAGGCATTTCCTCATCAACGAGCGTGTTATTATAGGCACCAGAAAATCGAGGGAAACACTTGTAAAATTCCCAGCACTTAGCATTTTTAAACTGCCGCACCCTGTCAGGCCACTGTCAGGAAGGATACAACCACTTACATCCTTCTAAAAGCTGCAGTAGAGGAATTTCCGGATCAGACACGTCAGGTGCTGACATCATGTCCGTTCGATGGAGAACTAGCCACGCCATTAAGTATGTGTATGGCAACTCAACGCTTGACAAGGGAATCTTAGTCGAAGGCTCAGCACCCGTTTTTGTAAAAGTGGTGGCCAAGTTACGCAAGCCGCTGTGGAGGTCAGCAATCATGGCGGAAAGTAAAGATAACCTACCGCCGACGGCTAATTGCACAGCAGGAAGGAGAACCTCCAGAGGAAGCGCCTCAGAAGACTGATGCGGCACTACACATCTCTTTAGCCATATAGCCAGATAACCGGAGAGGAGAGTCCCATGCTTCATTCTCTTGGTGGATTGCCACAAGAAAGTGCTGAATTTGGTGCCCCTAAGAAAACCACCTTCAGATGACTCGGTTCTATAAGACTGGGCGTTAATCTTCGTAATCAGCCCATTAACGTCAGAAGGGGTCAGAATCGGTGATTCGCAGACAGCTTCACCGGTCGGGCTCTCGAGATTCTAAAACAAGTAGTCGGCGAACTGTTTTAAACTGACTCGAGCCACCTTTTTACTCTTCACTTCGATCTTGGCTATCGCTGTCTGATAATGACAAGTTAACTCCCAGAGAACGTCATAAGCAGGAGAGCCAGCCTTCTTCATCTTCATAAGCTGACGATTGTTGGGAAAATATTCTTGATAAGGAGTATTCCCCAACGACAATCCGGATACTTTCATCATTTCGTGGAGCGGAAGCCCTAACTCCCCATACTTGATAAGAAATGTATTGGTCTCCGGAATATAAGACTCGAACAAGGCAAGGAAGTGATCTACACTGACTGGGAGACCATGCATGCTGGCTCGGATTGGAGCATATAATCCCAAATTCCTTAACTCTTGATCCCAACGATTGAGTACATAGTTGGTCATCCTAGCCCACCATTTGTCTGGAAGAGAATGAACCCATCCATAACATCTGAATTTTGGAATGGGAAATTCTCGGCCAACCCGAGCGAGCCTATTCTTTACCGTATTGGCCCTTATCATCAGTTCATTCTGGGGGCCGCTATCTGGTCCAAATATCCCCGGATGAAGACCACGGATATTATACCTACCGATAGAGCCAGGAGCGCTAATATCTTTACCAATGAATCCACAATGAATGCGCTCATGGTCTTCTGTCAGGTGCAACGTCATTTTCCTCGAAACAGCCAGATTCCTTAATTGTAGAATTGAACACTGGCGAGAGAATGGAGGAAGGAATAGAAACGCACCTTCGTACTCATTCAACCAAATTTCAGGCCCGCGGCAAAGATTATCTAGATCCTCAACTGAATCTCCGAATAAATAATCTATCTTCTTTAAAGGTTCTGTAGAATCCCGAGTCGAGGTTAAAGGCGAATCAGTCAACAAGGCACGTAAGGTGCGACGATTGCCTTCACGAATCAATCCAGGGAGGCTATCATCACAACCTTCGCTAAATTGGCGGGCTTCTCTAACCAGGAAGTCGCCGTTGAAGGAGGCATGAAGAATACCGCTCTGACCTGGGTCTTCTCTATCAGAGAAGGCCACAGAGGGAAAGGGGACATCAAAGAACAGTTGAAACAACAGTTGATCAAAAAGGCTAAACAGAACGAGGCTATACTGTCTTAAAAAGGCAGGGTTGCTGCAGTACGTTACCGCGGCAGCCTATACTGTCGCGTTAAGGCGCGGCAGTACGAGCTGCCGCGGTAACTGAACAGCAATTTTAGACTAAAAAAAGTCATGAATCTGAGCCAAATTTGTATTTTGGCCGTGGTACACATCCTGATTGAACAAGATATCTAATTTGTAGCGTCAGTCCCCTCGAAGGAGGACGTCAACTCTTCCCGAATGCCCCTCAAAGGGGGGAAAACGAGGTTATACAGGCAAAAACATCAATTTTAAACAAATAGGGAGTTGAAAAGTTACCTCCAAACGGCATGACAGTAGTCTCGACCTCCTCAGGTGCTGGTGCCGCCGATTTTCCCTTCGAAGCACGAGTTTTCTTCGGCGACATGGTGGAAACAGTCTAAAAACAAAGAAAAATTAGGGTTTTTAGATGAAACTGAAGCAAAGATCAAAACTGAACCTTAGAATACAACATAGGGGTGCAGTTTTACCAAGGGTCGGATGAAATCAAGTTCAATTCGAAGGAAAAGCTCGAGAGCAAAAAGAACCCAAGAAACCCTAGAAACCCTAGATCTCGTTCAAAGGTGAATCGCCCAAATACGAAAACGTGAAGAGGAGAAGAGCCAAATGTCGTTTTATATGGGGGATTTGAAGAGTTTCGAACTCAAAGAAGAGGGTAAAAATGACCCGAAAGAGCCCAGCAGCAAGCTTATAAGCCCGACTGGCCGAAGCGGTGCGCGACAGTCTATACTGTCGCGGTCGAGCGCGACAGTCCATGCTGCAGCGCTCAAGCGCGACAGTCCATGCTGCAGCGCTCAAGCGTGACAGTATATGCTGTCGCGGTTGTGGATATTTGCATAGTCCACACTGCTGCGCAAGAGCATTCAGCATACACGACGATCCCTGGGGTGTTTGAACACATACATCTCCTATTGTATTTGGAATACATACCTGAACACTCCAATGAGTATATGAGTATAAACTGCATCTCCTTGAACCTCCCAACGGGTATATGAGGTTAAACTATTTCCCCGACACTCCAATAGAGCATATGAGTATAAACTATTTCTCTATTCTTCGACGGCAGTTCAAATTCAAGACTTCGACAACGGTCACCTGATAAACGCAGCACCGGAGAAATTTTAGCTATTCTACAAAGCACTGAATAGGCTAAAAAAGATGAAGAAGTCAAGGATTGAAGCCATTCACAGACCATTCTACGCAATTTCCTCAACAAAGCACTGGAGAAATTGCAAGGAAAACTTATCATATCCAAAGTGTCCCAGACTCCTCTCTAAAGAAATGATGAGTCTGAGATACTTTGGAGGGGGTATCTGTAGGCGTCAAAAAATGCTTATAGACATCCAAATACCGCTCAAGGCAAAGAAAAGACGATAAACGCCGCTCTCTTAAACAGAAGGGGATGATTCAAAGGAAGCAAAGCAAAACAACATGGAAGAACGATGTACACACCAACAGGCAGCACACGGCGGCGCGATTGAGGCGCGGCAGGACATGGTGCCGCGGCTAAACAAAAAGCTTAAGCTTCTTTGCTCCAATCTGCTCTCTGTCCTTTGCTTCGTGTCTAGGGAGGTATTTATAGGGATAGAGGTGCACAACAGTGGAAATGGAGATAAAATAACTGATCGAGTATAGACTCTTTGGGCGCGTTAGTCTATGCTGCCGCGCTAATAGCCGCGGCAGTGTAGACTGCAGCGGCCAAAGAGAAATCATCTGGTCAGTTATTTTGCCCCCGTTTCAACTGTTGTGCACTTCGATCCCTATAAATACCTCCCTAGACACGAAATAAAGAACAGAGAGCATTTTGGAGCAGAAGAGACTTGAGCTTTTGTTGATTTTGAGGAAGAAAGAAAGAATTTTCACCCTTTGACAAGCATCATTTGGTGATTCCTAGAGATCTAAGCTCAGACTTGATCTTTGGAAGAGTGAACATCTTACATCGATAAGATATTCGCTTTCAAATCTTTACTTCGATAAACGAAGGAAAGATCCCCAAACACATTCACGATCTGTGAATCGGTGGTCAACGAGCCAAAGCACTCCCGGCACAGGCAAAGTCCCACAAAACAGGAGTTGATAAACAATTTCTGTGTTATTTTCTCGAGAGTTGTATTTTTGTTTATTTTTATTGTAATTTCCTGTAAACACATCAAAGTTTTAATGGAATCGACAATGGAGTTAACTTTCGCTGAAAACAAGCACATGAGAGAGAAGGTGTGGTTTGGGATGTGGTTGGGGGTGTGCCCCTAGTGCCACCCCTCGTATTATTCATTCGAAATCAAATAATGAAACGTGTTGGGCATGCCAATACATAATTCAGACAGAACGTTTGAAAATTTCATTTTGGGTTTAGTGAAATTTGATTTATGAGGCGTTTTTTTTTGTATATTTTTTTAAAACTTTCAATGTGTTTTCTGCAAATTTAAAAAATTTTCAGGAGGCTACGGGGAATGGTTTGAATTCGTAGCGTCATCCGTATGTTTTAAAATTTCGATAGTGCTTTTACAATTTTTTGAATTTTTTTGACGGTGTTTTGCTGCTGCAAACTCTCACCTTGCAAAAGCCTAGCAGCGCCTCCACCGCAAACCTTAACCTACTACCACCTATGGCGCTCGACGACTGGCCCCCTGCCCACAACCGCTGCTTACGGTTTGAATTCTCAACATACTGCCCGCCTAAACCCCTCGTGCCTGCAGATCTCCACACGCTCCACCGCCTCAACGAACGCCAACCCCATCAACCCCACCACTGTAGCAGCCACACCCTCACTGCCATCACCTCCATCGGAGCAACAAACGTCAACAGCCCGTCTCCAAACGCTGACAAAATGCCCATCAACAGCCATCAACAGGCTGCTTGCACAAAATGCCCGCACTGACAATCCAAGTGATCACCAATGGCCGTCCGCGACTGCCCCTGCCACAACGCTGCTACGGTTTAATTCTCACATACTGCCGCGCTAACCCCTCGTGCTGCATCATCTCCACACGCTCACGCTCAACGAACCCAACTCCATCAACTATCCCAACACGTAGGCAGCCACAACCCTCACTGCATCAACTCCAATCGAGCAACAAACCAACAGCCGTCTCCAAACGCTGGACAAAAATGCCCATCAACAGCCATCAACAGGTTGCTGACAAAATGCCCGCACTGAACCAAGTCAAGTTGACACCCAAAACCAACCTCTCCACCGCCCCCACTACCCTCATACATCCAGCCACTACACGCTCCACCACCATATTGCAACGTAACGCACCACCAAGCCAATGACTCCGGCACAACTCCCCTACGACCCACCCAATCACACCACCTGGCCACTCCAAAGGTCTCGATGATAATATGCCTTGCGTGGGGCCTTACATCTGGAACTCCCTAAACAGCTCTCACTTCGCCGTCGCCCTCGACAGCCCACGACAGACGCTAGCATCGCGGAGAAACACGATACATCTCCATTCACCGCCAACATCATGGGAGCCAACCTGCGAGACCTACTCACCGACCTTATTGTCGGCACACTCCACGAGCCACCCACGCTATCCCCCCCCCCCCCCCCCCCCGGCTATCATCGACAGCGACCCGTCCTTGACCGTCAGCGCATCTTCCCCTGCCACCATGGGGGGGGGCACCTATGCCCTCGTCACAACAACACACCTTGACCATCCTCATCTTCGATGGCCGTTCAATGCTCGTGGGTGAACTGCACACAAGGCGGCCGATGGAATGCCTCGCAGACATCTCTCGCCGCGACCCCTCGCATAACCTCGTGCCTTTGGCCAAGCACACTCCGGCCAGTTCCCCTTCCCAGGCCAAACTTTTCCTTGTCTAGTACCTCCGGTCAAGCACCCCAGGCTAAGCTCCCTCCAGCCAAGCACCCCTAGCCGAGCATCCCTCCTGGCTACGCAACCCCGACCAAGCTCCTCACAGCCATGCAACACCTTCCGGCCATACTTCCTCTGGCCAAGCTTTCTTGACTAGCACCCCCTGACCATGCTACATTTGTCCAAGCCCTCATCGGACAGCATCGCCACATCCTCTAACTCCAAAAAAAAAGTCGAACATCATGCATATTCCTTTTCGGTGAAATTGCCGTGGGGACCCAAATACAGTTTGAGAGTGAGTGTTAAATAATATAGTTTGGCTATCTTGTTTTCGTTTATTTTGTCCTACATCGCTTAGGATATTAGAACCTCTCCCTTGCTACTATATATAATCAACTCAATGTAATGAATAAAGTCATCTCTTTTCTTCCTAAGTTCTCTATTCTTGTCACTAATGGATACGTATCAGGATATTTCTCAGATACAGATATTTTTGTGCATTCCTATTCTTGGCCATGTTTTCAAGTGAATCAAACATATACCACGTGCATGCTATCTTCAGTTCAAGGCTCAAACATTCTTTGTTACCGAGGTTCACAACCAACCCGTAACCTTAACAACCAACCATTAACCTTAACAACCGACTCGTAACTTTAACAATAACCCGTAATCTTAACAACCAACGTGTAACCTTCATAACCCATAGCCTTAACAACCAACCCTAACCTTAACAACCGACCCGTAACTTTAACAACGTACCCGTAATCTAACAACCAACCCTTAACCTTAACATCCCTTATAAGTATTCCGCCGATGAACGAATGCCATTTTCTTCCCGACGGTGAAACTTTCCCGTCGTTTCCTTACAAATATTCCGTCGAAAAATACTAGTTTTCCCATGACCTTTTCTTCGCCTCATGAACAAACGCCGAAAAACTATTACCGCCGATGTTGATGGCATTGAAAATTTTTGGAGGGAACTAGAATCCCCCCCCCCCCCCCAAAAAAAAAAAAAAAAACCCTTTTTAAATCATCACAGTAACATCATGAGAGAGAGAGAGAGAGTATTATGGTCTTCACATGTTTAAAACTCTTAGGTTTTGTGTTTTGAGGGCTGTGTTTACTTTTGAGGGTTTTGGGAGCGTTGAAAAAGTCTTGGGAGGGGGTGAAACACTTGTAATAAAATTGGGGGCTAGAAGCAATTTCCCCTTTACTTTATTCTCAAAAAATAAACAATTAATGATTTTTGGTCACTTTCCAAAGTCATGCTATTATGTATTTTGGAACAAAGTGCATTAGGTAGGGATTCAGTACACAATTCAGCGGATCAATCAACTTTTTCCTAACAATCTCTTTACGGGAACACAAATTCTGTTAATGTGCCTAATCAATCTTTAGCATCCACCTTAATCTTGTTATTGTATGCCAGTTCTAGAACTATTAAAGCCACTTCGCAATTAAGAATCTAGAATAAAATTGTAATGAGAAAATGTGACTGATTAGAGACTAATTAATAGGTTTATAAGTCTGAGAAGAATCTCTCTTGTGCGTGATCTTCATTACGTAATAAAGAAAATCTTAGTTTTGGCATGCATACCAAGTAACGGTCTGGACAAAGAGTAAATTTTGTTGATAATCTTAGATGGAAATCAGCTTGCATTACATGCTTAAAAGATTATAAAGCTTTTAGTGGGAATAACATCCCATTAAACTTATCTTAATTAAGGAGATACCATGAGGCAAAATACCTCTTTCCGTGTGTCATTAAAAATATTAATGAAATTAACGCATATGATAGAATGCTTACTGCAGAATCAGTCCAGAATATTGTAGCAACACCAGAAAAATATGATTCCGGGAAGCAAATTAAACTTCAGGACCTTCTAAACCTGTAATAGGTGAAGTAAAAAAAACTCCCTATCTTCCAATACTATTTATATTGGACATTAGAATACTGTAATTGAGTTGAATTAAAGTGGAGGAGTTAGTAATGGTCCAAACATTGAGAACTAATTTTACTGAGGACCTTAGTTATTATTATTATTATTTTGATCGCAGGACCTTAGTTGTTTAGTTACCGAATCTTTTTTTTTTCATTTTAATATTTAAATGAAGTCGTTAACTTTCTAAGCCTATGAAGTATGAATGAGTCTTGTTACTTAAAAAGAACCCATGAACTGGTCTTGATCTACCACTACAAAAGAGATATTTTCTAGGACAATTGAAAGATTAGACCTTGAAATTCAAATTTTCAAGTGACTAAGTCCATGGATGGACCAAGTTTAGTCTCAAAGGAATCAGTATGTCCCCCTACCTTCTACCTTCCAGTTCTACTAATAAGTTCAAAAAATAAAGAACCTCTACACTTAAAAAAGTTGAGGTATAATGTGTCTTAACACTTAGTATCTCCACCTGTCCACCACCCTTTTTGCCAAACATCAAATCTTCCAATATTGACCATTAATTCGAAGTAGTTTGAATCAAGCGTCCATTCCTTAGTTACTTCCCCTATATATACTCAAGTGCGCTAACTTCTTTCTCAAAACAACATTAAGCAAAGAGAGAGAGAGAGTTGAAAGAGTTTAGTAAATGGGAGGTGGCCATTCTTCTTGTATTTTCTCAACAAAATCTAGTTACAAGGATGATGAAGGAGATTACAATGAGTCGAGAAGTGCGAGAAAGATCAGGCCAAGTGATGAGGACAGAAGACATAATTGGATTGGTGAACCAGATGTTGATATAAAAGCCACAGCGTTTATTGTTAAGTTCCATGAGACAAGGGTCAGTGATCCAGAGAGGCAGGCGATCATGGTTTAAGTTTTTTATCTTTTTTTTTTAAGTATATGTGCTTAGTATCGTTTGTCAAGGTCACATCTCTCGTTCTTGAGCTTGTTCTTGTTTCTCGGGATTAAATAAGACATTTAATTTCTAGTTCTAAGTTCTGTTTGCTTATTTTATATGATACTGAACAGTTTCTGATCAGTTGATTAGAATGAAAATCTCATCATTCAACGGGTAGAGTCATTTAAAGAGAGAAAGAGGAGGAAACATGCTTTGAGCTTGAAGAGGGGTATAGTATATGTACCGCATTTATGGGGTTACTAGCTGCATGAGAAAGTGGGCATATATCAGTGTGAAGAAGGGAAAAATAAAGTTTGTAACTGGAAACAAAATGGCATGACATCTAAATTTTCTCTATATTCTACCTCATTATTGTTTCATTGCGTTTGAGATCAGTTAATCATCTAAGCACATAAGATGAACTCAGAAGAAAGCAACAATATTTTTGTTGGTTAACCAAGTTTGGCCTATGTTAACGAGACATTGATAAGAAAGATCCACACTTACTTTGAGAATTGCAAGAGAGAACCAACCATCTCTTTAACCTCTTCCCAGCTTTCACACTATCTCATAACTCATGTTTCCCTCCTTTGATAATTCGAATCCATAATTAACTAGCTTTACTATAATCTAATTTTTTATGGTAAAAAGGAAGCAGCTTCTATAGTTTTTCGCTGAAAAATAGAATATGCAACAGAAATATAGAAAAATAAAAGCGAACAACCAAACCAACAATCAACCAAGGAACATACGAGATTTTTATAGTGGTTTACATAATAATTCTACGTTCATTCTTCCTTTTTATAAAGGGCATTCCTCACTATGATTGGACTTCACTTGAATCACAACCCGATTTAGTAGGCTTACAAAAACTGCACTCTTGAATCCACCCGAAACCAATTATCTAACCTAACTCGTCACAGATGAGTAACACCTAGCCCTAACTAGTCCCGATTCTTAATTATCACCGGATTGAGTATGCTGTAAAAACAAGATGAAATAAAACTACCAAAATAGTTTAAGCCCAAACAAAAAAGATCTTACAACGCTTTTTCTAAGTAAAGTGTTCTTCAAACGATTGAAGTGAAGCTTAATAAAGAAATAGTGATGATGTTGAATTTAAGCGCAACTCTTCTTGCTGATATGATATAAAGATGCTGAGCACGATGAGAAAGAGTTTGACGAAGCTCCAAGGGTTTGAATCACAAATCAATTCTTTTTCACAAATCCTAGAAAAAACTCTTTGTTCTCCCTAAAAGCTCTCCTTTTCTCAAAGCATAGAACCTTTCCAAAATATGATCTCTTCTTATCTTATATAACATCTAATAAATAAGGAAAGAGATATTGAAATCATAGTAGAATTTAGAGATAAAAGGGATCAATAAACGGTTGTAATTAACTCTTGAAATCTGCCAAAACTTGTCGTTATCATTGATTGTTCCTCATGATCATCGATGGTTTCTTGAGCACCACCGATGGTTGACTGTAGATCATCGATAGTTTGATTTTGAGTTTCTGAAAATCTTCTAGTGTGCACTGTAAACCATCAATTTTTCAAGGGACCATCGATGGTTCAAGGGATATCAATGGTTCCCTGTAGTCCATCGATAGTTCGAAATCAATTTTCTAGAGTTTCTTTGATTGTTTACTATAGACCACCAGTGAGCCTTGACCGACCATCAATAGTTCCAATGCTAAAATCAATATAGTTGCTGATTTTTACGTCGTTTCACTTTGTAACCTTCGTATACCTATTTTTACATCTACTATATGATCTCAAACAAATATTAGTGTTAAATGAGAGTTTATTATTGCTCAAACAAGAACTATTGTACGGACTTCATCCTAACACAACTATAATTATCTCAAGTTCTTTTCCTTTAAGTATTAGTAGAGCTTAATTTGGTATCAAGCATTCATAAACTTGAAAACCTTCTTCGTCTAAACTTTAAGCATTATTCGTTGCTATTCCCTTTTTTATACTTTCCTTTTTTTTAATCGATGGTTCCCAAATTTGAGCACTCACTCTGTACAAGCCAATCAAAGGTTTCGGAGGAACTCAACAAGTGGTTACAGAGGCATTAACTCATGCTCATTGTAATTCTTCCCTTTCCTCACCCGCACTTTCTGTGGAATCAGTTCTCAAAATGAGTAGTGATGGGATGTGATTAGAAGAATCTCATGCTTAACTATACTAATCAGTGGGGTTTCACTAATAAGCATTTTGATCTATCTAATACTAGCTCTAACATGAGAATCTCCCCTGTTGGTCCTTTGGACTCTAAGCAACTTAAATGATTGTTATTGCTGTCACGTGAAAATAACAGGGGATACTGTATAGAACAATGTTAAAAAAAGCGGACTCGCAGGTCAAGATGTTAAGACTCTTCTAGGAAAGCGAGGCATAAGCTAAAAGCGTGAGACATAAATCTCACGAGTTAACTATATTCTAATTTATAAATGTTATAAAAATGTAATATACGGTGGTATGCAAATTATAATAGTTACATTCTAGTCTTGATTAGTAAAAAATAAAATAAAATAAAATATGCTAAATACTGATGCAAATCGTGATAAACTAAGGTACGCCTATAAGATTATGTCGCTATACTGAAGACACATGACTTAAAATTAAAATTCCTTATTAAAGGATAAATCCTTGAGAGAAAAAGAAAATTAAAAATTTGGGGCATTTTAATTTTAGCCAATTTTTTTTATATGCTCCTATATTATTTAGAGCATGCACTTCAAAAGAGAAGCGCTTTATGGAGCATGAACCACACATATTAGTTATGCTTTAAGGCCCCGTTTGGCAAATGGTTAATGAAGAGGGGTTAAAGAGAATGATTAATGTACTTAGCTCATTTGATAATCCGAAGGACTAAATTATTAACCCGTTAAATAAGTTTTATTTTAGCCCTTATGATCAGTTTTAGTGTTTGGGAATAATAATGATTTTGACTACTTTCTTTATAATTAGAAGGGTTAACTCTTATTCCATCTAAATACGAGTATTAGTAAACCCCTCATTTTGAGGGGTTAACTCATTTTAACCCCTCTAGAGGGGTTAACTTAACCCTTCTATATTTTTTATGTTTGGCAGGTTAAGAAGGAGACTTAACCTCTTCTTAACCTGTCAAACACAACAAATCTACATAAGGGTTAAAGTGAGTACCGTTTGGCAAATGGTTAAGTGAGGGGTTAATGAGACTTAACCCCTTCTTAACCTGCCAAACACAACAAATCTATATAAGGGTTAAAGTGAGTTAACCCTCCATAATTTGCCAAACATAAAAAATATAGAAGGGTTAAGTTAACCCCTCTAGAGGGGTTAAAATGAGTTAACCCCTCAAAATGAGGGGTTTACTAATACTCCTATTTAGATGGAATAAGAGTTAACCCTTCTAATTATAAAGAAAATAGTCAAAATTATTGTTATTCCCAAACACTAAAACTGATCATAAGGGCTAAAATAAAACTTATTTAACGGGTTAATAATTTAGTCTTTCGGATTATCAAATGGGCTAAGTACATTAATCATTCTCTTTAACCCCTCTTCATTAACCCTTTGCCAAACGGGGCCTAAGTGATGATGTGTAGTCTTTAATGGATAAATAACTTCACTTATGAGTTTCAAAACGATTACCCTTAAAAAAAGTTTCGAAGCGAGTTTCAGAAAGCTGTTTTGATCGCTAGTATAGAAGAACCGAGAGAGAAAGGATTCAATTTCTTGTTCTCACTTGTCTGGCGTTGAATTCTGACGTAAGGTGCATCGTACCTCTTGGAGTCTGTTAATGCCCAGGCATGGATTAGTGAGATATTCTCTATTGGCAAGCTAAAGTCAGTGAAATAGAGAAAAATAATAGTTCATAGAGCCAGGATTTAGGACGACCGGTTATTTTTCAGGTATGTGGAATTCTGCAAACCCCTCTTTGGTCTGCATGAGGACCATTCGAACTAAAAGCATCTTTTAGTGCCGAAATTCAAAGACATTTGAAAGAATATTGGTATTCGTGTTTGACTATGTGTAGTTTCCCTTAGATTTTTATGGTGCTTCTGAATATTTGTATTTATCCGGAAAAAATGCAAAGAATTTTTGTGTTTTATCCAGAAAAAATGCGAAGGATTGATTAGTGCTTATGGGAAAAAAAAAAAAAAATGCAACGATCCCTTAAATTCGGGGAAGTTCACTGAGGACCTTTCTCTTCATCTTTGTATTACGAGAAAGCAGTGTAGAGGAAAAGGGAGACCATAGCATATAGTGTTAGTTTTACCTAACATGCCTGGTTATATTAAAATGCTGCCTACGATTAAAGTAGCTAAACGAATATGCCACCGTAACTTCTAACAAGAATCAAATGCGATTTTATTGACTACAAAAAGATCTCCATCTAGTCAATACAGCATATTTGCCAGGCAGTCTGGTCCATTGAGCCTAATTAACTCAATCAAGCCTAATCAATTATCGGAGAAAATTCTTGAAGAAGATGGAAAAAATGACTGAAAACTGTTGAGTTATATGCTTAATTGACAGAACTTAACAAGCGACATTTCTGATTTATGGGCTTTATGATCATTGATCAAACATTATAGACATAATCATGTCAGGGATAAATGTCAATTCTGGTAACATGTTTAGGCCCCAGTTCACCGTATAGAGTGAATGAGATATGCCACAATTACATAAATAGTAGTCATAATATTCTCACATTAAATTTATATGAATCAATGACTCACATTTAAGATTCTTCTGAATCAATCAATCATTCAATGATTGGTGTAGGTGATTGAGTGTGTCATTTTCACTTGGTCCTGATTTTACTTTTGCGCTTGAAGTCACAAGTTAAAGCTAAGCTCGCGTCCGTTCTTTTGAGCTTCACTTGCTCTCTGCATTATAGTTGCATCTCTCTTTTGACAGTAATACCTACATATCTGTTGTGCGCGGCGGAACAAACTCAAACACCGAGAGAGAAAGCTAAAAACAATCCAAAATAACTGCTCAAACCCAAACACAAAAGTTTAACGTAGTTCGGCAAATTGCCTACGTCCACGGGACAAGAAGGGGATGAGTTTTCATTATAGAGAAAGAGAGTACAAAATAGAGATTACAAGATCACTCAACTAACCTCTCAAACAGATCTCTCAAATCTCACAAACTAAACCCTCAAACAAATTGCTCAGAAAAAAACTCTCTTTTCTGTGCTCAAAATCTCCTTCAAGTTACCCCAAAAGTGATCAATATGATCCAATAAACCCTAAACAAACCGTGTTCCTATTTATATAAACATGAAACCAAAACAGAACAAGAAACCAAGCCCAGGCCCAAAACCGCATCGTGATCGACCGCCGAGCCAGTCCCGATCGACTGTGGCCAACGACAGAGAACAAAAAAATGCACTACAGGGTATCGTGGTCGACCGTGAATCCACTCGCGATCGACCGTGAAAAGTCCAGAGATTTTTCCAGGCTATGTGCACGTTCGCGGTCGGCCGCAATGCCACTCGCGGTCAACCGTGAAACATCCAAAGTGTTTTCTGCTTCAATTTTCCTGAACTTCGTCGCCTTCGCCTCCAATTCTACAATTCTCCATCTCGGCGAAGTTTTTCCAAAACTGAGCCGACACTAACCAAATCAAATGTCTCACTTGTTGCGTCCAGTACGAAGTAAAAAAAAATCACGACAATGGACTCCATCCACAACAAGTCAAGACCCAAATGAGAATGCGAACAAACTCCAAAACGTCGGTATTAACCCATCAAATCGACTGCATCAAAACTGACTGCATATGTATCCTCTTGCCAAAGGAATCAAGCATTCACGTAGTTCCCCAAATGACCTCCAAAGGCCCTCAATCAAATAGAAAATTTCTCAACTCTTCACCAACAAATATGCGGCTGATAGTTCTCCAAATGGCCCCAAAGTGAAACAAATCAAACACTTTCACCTGAGGTGAATTAATAGCCGTATCCAAATCATATCCACCAGTTGCATTCGAATCAACCAACTCATCATCTGCACTCAAATCCAGATGATCCACTAACTGTGTCACCTCAGCTGGAATCCCAAACGATACAGTATGATCTAGAGTATGTGGAGTAATCTCCACCCAATATGGAGTAGCATCACTCTCCACTCGCTACGATACATCTAAGGTCTGTCCAAAACTCTCCACCTGCTAAGAGTCAATTAGCTCCCTCATCGAAGCCTCAACCGAAGTGACACTACCAGACCAAACATCCAATGGAGTTTTACCTCCAATTACAGTAGTCGGCAACCCTTTAATAAGGTGACTCGAATATGTCGAAGCCTTAGTCCAGAAACTCTTCTGCAAACCATTGCTTGACCACAAATACCGATCCTCCTCCAGCAAGGTACGGTTCTACAAATTTGCCACCCCATCCGGTTGCCCCAAAATTTTCTTTCCAACGAAGTGTCTCGAAATACCATGAGCTTGCCTTAAATGCAGAAACAGGTCCCTCTTGTGCTTCCCACCAAAATCAGAATGAAGTATCTTTACCTTTCTGCCAATCTCACACTTCTTCAATCTGTTGGAGACTATTAGGACTTGATCCAATCGGGATTTGGTTACAATGCAAGCACGCCTAGAACAACCACCAACAAAGAAAACCAAATATCTATTACCTCCCATTGATGCCTTCTTGGAAGGCCCCTAAACATCCACATGAACTGCATCCGAAAGACCCTCCGTGCAGTGAATAGAGGTGCCAAACTTTACCTCGGTCTTCTCGCTCACATCAAAATGTTCACGGGACTTCAAATTGCAGGTCGATGCACATATTTCCAAATCAATACTAGAGTGTGTTGGCCTTCTTATTTTGATGATGTTTAACAAACAATTTACTCCTGATGTTATTTGTCTAGTATTTGTGTTTTCTATTTATTATAGACAAACAACATTGTTGGAGGTTGGATGGATTGCGCTTCAACGATCAAATCCAATGGAGGTTGGCGGAATTGTGAAGTGAAGCCTATACAATTCAAGTTAAAGATCCAATTACAAGCTTCATCAAGTTTACCAAGTTGAGCTTATTGAAGATCAAGATCGACTTGGGTAATCTAGTTTAGGTTTTATATTATGTGTGTTAAATACTCTAAGCTCAATATCATATACACACATATTTTATTGGTTTCCTTGTATATATATGTAGTCATATATATATACAACACAAGTTTTAGTTTTTATGTTTATAAATATGAAATTACATATTTTATATTTATTATTGTGATTTGGTTTAACTACTTAGATATAAAAAAAAATATTTTCATATACATACTCATATGTTTTATTTTCTATTGTATTTATAAAAATATTGCATTCTTAGTTTTTGGACTTAACAATAATCATATATATATTTTATTAAGTCTACATAATCATTGTGCAAAGTTTCAAAACATGGTTTAGCCTAAATATCAAAATTCATATGTTTACATTTTCGTGTTTTGGACTATTTTGCAAAATGATGATATTTCTCATTTGGGAAGTCCTTTTTGTAAACCAGTTTTTATAGATGTTTATTATCATGTCTACAATCATTTTCCAAAGTTTTACAGTTTTTGGAATTTATTTGATATTTTTAAACAGTGTTTTAAAATCAGCATTTCACTTTCAAACTGTCAATTTCATATATCAGTTCACGGTCGACCGCCACGGTCGACCGTGCCTTTGTTTTTAGCCTGTGGAGCCAACAAAAACTTTCACGGTCGACCGCCACGGTCGACCATCAGCTCGAATTTTCCCACGTTTGACCGTCACGTTCGACCGCCAAAGTATCTAAAAGTTTTTTGAGTTTCAAAGCTGGCTCGCGGTCGACCGCGAGTTTTCCACGGTCGACCGCCGTTCACTCAAACGACTATTTTGTACAGAATCTGATTTTCGATTCTGTTGGTTTTTTAGTCTTTTTCTTTAGGGTTTTTGCTGTTGTTTTCTCTTCCTATATAAACCCCCAAACCCCTTCTATCTCAGTAACCCAATGGAAAGTTTTAAAGAAGTTTAAAAAGTGTTTTAACAAGGGTTTTAGTTGGGTTTAAAGTTTGTTTGGTTTATGAAGATTGTTCTACAAGTGGAGAAGATCATCTACATTGTTTGAGCTTCATTTTAATCCTCCTCTCCATCTTGTTTTTCAGAGAAGATTTCCTAAACTCTATTTCTAGCTATTTACTATTTTATTCATAATTTCTATATGCTAGAATTATATTGAGTTTAGTTTTGATTTGTTTCTCTTTGCTTACACACACACAACCATTGAGCTTACTGTATTTATATTCATAGTATAATTGGGTTGTGGGTTTGTGTAACTTAGAGAGTGAGCTTATAATCCGTTCTCATCCATTGTAGAGAACAAACACTTTGTATAGAGCCTATCTTGTGAGATCACTTTGTAATATACTTGTACACCGAGAGAAATGTGTGGTGAGAGTCGGGGATCGTCCCAAGAGGAGTGGCGTCGGTTGACGAACCTAGGGAGAGGTTGTAACCGAGCACTTGAGGGAGACACGGCTAGGTCCAGCACTTGTGAGGGTGTAGAGTGGGTTTGCAAGAGTGTGAGTTGTAGAGTTTTCGGTTAGCTAAAAAACCGAGTGTGTAGAAGTTTCGGCTTCCAAACCGGATTGTGATAGTGGATTTCTCCCCGGGAGTGGGGAGCAGAGACGTAGGACGGAAGGTCCGAACTCCGTGATCATTTGATTGTGTTTGTGTGTGCTTTGGCGTTTATTCTTATTTGTGCTCATTGCTCATATCGCCATTGTCTCATTATTTACTTTGCCCACTATCTTGTTTATGTTTATTTCACCATTGTATTGATTTGTATATCCTTGCATATATCTCATAGTATATCTCATTGCTAGGATATTTACCTTTGTTCATATTGCTTATTCTTGCTTGTAACATATTGTATATCTCTCTTGCAAGAATAATTTGTTAATTAGTTTTAATTGGTATAAAATCGGATTAGATTAGTATAAGACCCTAATCACCCCCCCCCTCTAGGGTCTAACAGAGTGACCAAACCTCAAATATCGCAGTCTAGTCCAATCAATATAAGTCGTCAGCTCTCCACCTGTCACCGTATTTCCAATTAAATAGTACATGTTATTCTTCCTGACGCCCTTCATTAAAATACGAGAGTCTTCCACAATCTTAAGAATCATGTCCTCGATACGAACTCTAAAACCCTCTCCAACCAAAGCTCCAATCGAGATCAAGTTCGTCCTCAAAGAAGGAACATATCTCATATCATGTAACTCTCTAACTGTCCTGTCATACATCTTGATGCGAATTCTTCCTATCCTAAGGATCTGACATGCACGGTTGTCACCCATGTATACCACACCACTCTCCAGCTTCTCAAAACTGGCAAACCATTCCCTTCTAGGGCACCCATGTATACCACATCCACTCAGATTCCTCCAAATAGAAACATGTGGGACTGATAGAAAGTGAATAAACAAACGAGTCAGAAAGATTACCATCCGATATAATGATGTTTGCTTTTAATGATGGTTACTTTTCCTTTCCCTTCTGCTTGTTCTTCATCCATTCACTGAGCTTTAGACAATCTTTCTTCCAATGACCATGTTGGCCTTTTTGTTTTGATGATATTTTAACAAATAATTTACTACTAATGTTGTCTGTCTAGTATTTGTATTTTTATATTTATTATAGACAAACAATATGTTGGAGGTTAGATGGAATAGCGCTTCAACGATCATATCCAATGGAGGTTGGCGGAATATCGGTATGAAGCATTGCAAAGATCCAAGTTCTAGCTTCATCCGCAAGTTTACCAAGAAGAGCTTCGTTGAAGATCACAAGCTTGGGTAAAATAGTTTAGGAGTTTATGTTATGTGTGTTGGTACTTTAAGCTCAATGTCATATACACACACATACATTTTGTTTTCTATGTATATATATAGTTATATATATACATACATGTTTTAGTTTTCATGTTTATATAAATATGAAATTACATATTTCATATTTATTGTTTTGTTTTGTTTTAGCTTTGTAGATATGAAACAATAGTTATATTCATATACACTTTCATGTTTTATATTCTATCGTTTTTGGAAAAACAAATGTGTTTTGTATTATATATACATTTTTATGAAAATAATATATTATTATTTATAGACTTAACATTCACTGCATACATCTTTTATTAAGTCTATAAAATCATTTTGTAAAGTTTCAAAACATGGTTTAGCTAAAATATCAAAAACAAATGTTGTTTATTTTCATGTTTTGGACATATTTGCAAAATGATGATATTTTACAAATCGGAGATGCTTTTTGAAAACATATTTTTGTAACATGTACATCTTCATGTTTACAATTATTTCCCAAAGTTTATATTTTTCTGAATTTATTTGCTATTTTTAAAGGCACTTTAAAAATCAGTTTTACTATTTAAAAGAGACTGATAAAGTGTTATCAGTCGACTGATTCATGTGTTCAGTCGACTGAAGAAAACGCCTGGAATAGTCAAAAGTTTTTGTTTTTTTGTTAGTCGACTAACCAGACGACTGATGAGGTCGTTAGTCGACTGATAAGGTCGTTAGTCGACTGATGAGCTGGAATATGTCTACAACAGTCAGCTCATCAGTCGACTGATGAAACCCATCAGTCGACTGATGCTGTAACAGTTAGTTTTTTCCAGCCTGTTCCAGTTTTGGGTTTTTGGTCTTTTTGCCTTGTTTTCTCTAGGCTTTGGGGTTCCTATAAATACCCCACATATCCTCAGTTTTATTTACTCAAGAGAATTATTTAAACAAGTTTAAGGGTGTTTTGTGTTTGTTTAAAAGAGTGTTTACAAGTTTGGTTTTGTGAAAAGACTTTCACAAGGGCTTGAGGAGATCATTAATTGTGTTTGGGCATTCAACTCATCTCCCTCTCTCTCTTGTTATCTATAAAGAAGTTTTTCTAAACTCATATCTAGCTATTTATATGTTTGATTTTTATTTCCATAAGCTAGAATTTATTTGAGTTTAGTTTTGATTTAAATCTCTTTGTTCACACACAACCATTGAGCTTATTGTATTTATATTCATAGTATAATTTGGGGTTGTGGGTTTGTGACATTGAGGGTGAGCTTATATTATGTTCTCACCTTGTTTAGAGAACAAATCATTTGTTGTTAGTGAGCTTAATTGTGAGGATTCACTTTGTATTGCACAAATATACCAAGAGGAATGTAGAGGTGAGAGACGTGGTCGGTCCCAAGAGGACTGGGGTAGGTGGTAATGCCTAGAGGTAGGTTATAATTCCTAAAACTTGAGGGAAAGATGTGAGAGGCCAACACTTGAGGTGGTTTTAGTTTGTGTAGTTACATTATAAGATTGTGAATGTTGATCGATGAGCGTTGAAAACTGATATTGTGTGGTGTAAACATTATTCGGGTGAGCTCAGAAAACCCGATTGTAATAGTGAAGATCTCCTCGAGGTGAGGAGCGGAGACGTAGGTCGTGGGGACCGAACTTCGTGATCATATCGCTTATTTGTGTTTGCATTGACACACTTATTTTTGTGTTCATCTTATATCACATTTTTCAATTGCTTATTGTTTATATTCCCACTATCTTGTTTGTTTATATCATCCTTAGTTTCATATCCTTGCACATATATTTGTAATATATCATTCTTGCTAGGATATATTTGTTAATAAGTTTTTAATTAGCATAAATCGGATTAGATTAGCATAAACCCTATTCACCCTCCTCTAGGGTACTTTCTTAGTGGCATTAGGGTGCTTTCAGACAATCTCTTTACACCAAACACACTAATCTTTATTAACTGTAGGATGTCCTACTCTAGACTATGACTTCCAATTCTTTCTATTTGGATTCTTCCCTCTTGCGACCAACGTCTCCGCTACTGTCTCAATTGAAGTCTCCTTATCCTTCTTTCGAAGTTGATAATTTACATGTGCAGTGGTGACCTCACTATATGAAAGAGATACATTCCCATTAATAAGAGTAAGGACGGAGGTCTTATATTCCTCGTCAGCCAAGAAACTCAACAACAACAACGCCTTGTCCTCATCTTCTATCATAACATCCACATTCGTCAAATCCGCAAGAAGCTTCGTGTAGTGGTTTATGTGATCACCAATGAATGTTCCCTTCTTCAATTGGAAGCGATAAAGCTTCCTCTTCAAATGCAAGCGATTTTTCACACTCTTGGTCATATACTTGCTCTCAAGGGTCTCTCAAATCTTCTTAGCCGAAGTCTTATTCATCACATCATACTTTAAATCTTGAGTCAAACAAGATCTAATCCCACCACACGTTGTCCAATTCATCTTCTTCTAAACATTCTCTTCAATATCATCTGGCTTGTCATCCAATTCCAAAATATCCTCCAAATTTTGTGCGTTCAGCGTATCCAAAACCTCACATCTCTATAATCCAAAATTGTTCGTGCTGTTAAACTTCTCTACATCTATTTTCGTAGAGTGGATATTCAAATTTTAAATGGTCTTCACGCCAGAAGAACCACCCTCAACACCCGAAGTACCTTCTTTCCCAGTCATCTTCCTCAACACACCAACAACCAATATGGAACAAACTGAAGAGTAGATCCAAAACTGAGAAAAGATAGAATTTTTACCAAAAAGATCTCACCTTTAACTTCTAATGAAGCCCTAGACAAACTTCCAAAACGATCTACTCCTCCAAATAGCCCAAGCGTAGCCCGAGCTCTGATATCACTTGTTGTGCGCGGCGGAACAAACTCAAACACTAAGATAGAAAGCCAAAAACAATCCGAAATAATGACACAAACTCAAACACAAAAGTTTAACGTGGTTCGGCAAATTTCCTACGTCCACGGGGCAAGAAGGGGATGAGTTTTTACTATAAGGAAAGAGAGTACAAAATAGAGATTACAAGATCACTCAACTAACCTCTCAAACATATCTCTCAAATCTCACAAACTAAATCCTCAAACAAATTACTCAGAAAAAAATCTCTTTTCTGTGCTCAAAATCTCCTTCAAGCTACCACAAAAGTGATCAATATGATCCAATAAACCCTAAACAAATCGTGTTCCTATTTATAAAAACAGGAAACCCAAACAGAACAGGAAACCAAGCACAGGCCCAAAACCGCATCGCGGTCGACCGCCGAGCCAGGCCCGGTCGACCGTGGCCAACGACAGAGAACAAAAAATGCACTACAGGGTATCACGATCGACCATGAATCCACTCACGGTCGACCGTGAAAAGTCCAGAGATTTTTCCAGGCTATGTGCACGTTCGCGGTCGACCGTGAAACATCCAAAGTGTTTTCTGCTTCAATTTTCCTGAGCTTCGTCGCCTTCGCCTCCAGTTCTACAATATCTTTACCCTGTTGCCTTCACCATCATAATTTTCACAGTTGTACATATGCTACAAGTCCGGATACACGTTGTAAGCTATTATAGTGATAATCAAAATCTAGGATATCAAAAGAGGTAAACAAAGCTCGAGGAAAATCTTTAAAATGGAGGTAATCTTGACAAAAAATATAACATATGCTCTGGCTAAATCACAGGTGCTACGACGCATCAATAAACAAATACACCTCTTATAAATAAACAAGATGTTTACAATAATTACATGAACACAATCATACTCCTCGCATTAAACATTTTCTGAATGAATCAATCATGTAACATGTTACTCCCATTTGACCCTGATTTTGCTTGTGTGCTTGAAATCATAAGTTAAAGCCAGACTCCCATCCATTCTTTTAAGAACAAACCTCTCTACTAACACATAACAACCAAATTTCTTCCAACCCCTTTCCCCTTCATAAAGCTCCAACTTCTCAACCCTCTCCACCTTCTCACCACCATTCCAACCTCCTCTTGCTTCCTCCCATCTCATCCTCTCCCATATCGGTAAGCTCAATCCAAACTCGTTACTCATAGACCCGACGGGTTTAAACCAAACCACCCCATTAACATTCTCAACATCATCATTTACAATTTCCCTACCATTCCATAATGCTGTCTCCCTTTTCACACTAACTCCAACTTCCACCACATTTTCTTTATAGCCGTTATAATTTTCAGTACTATAAATCTCTTCCCAGAATTGTTCGAGTGTCATTTCGTAGAACATGGACCTCTTCATTTGATCTTCCAGTCCCTCGCGTTCCTTCACAAAAACATAAGGGCAATACCATTTGCCAACAACCAAAGAAGGAGAGTATTTTGTCGATATAGGAAAGTTGAGATCGGGCATTTGGATGCGGAGAGTAGTATTGATGCCTAGAGCTTCTCCTAAAGTGTAATGTGATGGCTTTGAAGTGTAGGCCTCCCAACCTTTTCTCCTCAGAAATTTGGGAGGAATCCCGTCGGAAGCTATAGATACTGCACGAAAGCAGCCTTTCCTGGAGACAAGACGAAAAGTATCTTCGTAAGGCAAAATCTCAACTTGTTGATAAATATTTCTGTGGTCGAATGGAGTTGGCTCAACGTCGTTCACCAGTGTGCAGAAGCAAAATGTTCTGACTTCTTCCTCATTTGAGCATGTGCATGTGTTCCTGCAGATGCAAGTAAAGCATACATATAAGTATATTATTCTAAAATGAAAAATTCGTATGTCCAGAATTTCATACTATTAGTGCCATTTAGGTACACAATATATCAAGTAAAAAATGAACGTGATTATGCGATTATTGCGATTGTATAGTTAATTTGGAAAGAGAAGAATCAAAGAATCTTCATTAGAAAGAGTTTAACACGAATAACACATTATTTTTAAAGCTAAAAACAGCACGAGATGCCCTATTCAAAAGGTTCATTAAAAGAGCTAACTTAACCTAGACTAAAAGTACTAATGGTCAAACAGTTCATACACATGAGGAGGGAGAGCACCAATGTCGTCATAAGTCATAAATGTTTGATTAAAACTAATCTTAGCCAAAACTTAATATAGGAGAAGCAAGATAAAAACACATGGTCAACAATACTTGTAAATTTTTGACTCATATCAAATCACCAAATTATAATTCACGTCATAATCCTTCACTCATTGATCATAAACTATATTCCCCTTCTTCAATTCTTCTAATAATATCATGCTAAGATCCTAATTTCCTCCAAAAAAGAACATGAAATAGAGGCGCTTTTATCACTGTTCAGTAAACGGTGTCTAATGATACAGTAAGGAATTACGGTGAATTTTTATTGATTTAACACATAACACCAACATTAAATTCTCGAAATTCTTTCTTATTTCTAGCTTCCGGGTGGAAACGAACAAAATATCTAACAAATAAGTCATTAATCATTCATCTAACTATTCAGTTATATTCGATTAGGTAATTCGTTCGACAATAAACAAATAGTTTTAGTAATCATAAAAGGATAGAATTTAACATGGCTATATTTAGAACAGGACAACCGAAACCAAACATTTACCGACCAACACGCTTACCCTTTACGTCTCCCGCGAGATCTGACGACGTAATACCGATTCGAGGACAGAGGCTGACCAACAGCCGGAATAAAGTAGACATTATCACGGTAAGTTCTCCGACTTTCTCCAGCCCCTGTACTATATCTAACTTTGATCATCTTGTTCTGCGGGAACGGCGTAGTAAACAACCTCGTTGTCCGCAACATACCCCAACAGCATGTGGCCTGCTCCTCCGCCGCTGCGTCCTCGATCACCAGGATGCCGGAGCCGGGCCCCTCTGGTGGTGGCTCGGCCATGGCGGCCGGGGAGTTGTAGTAGTGTGAAAGTGGCCTCGTTACATACATTTTTTGTCCAACAGAGTTTTGTAGTTTTTTGATGTTTGCAAGTATTCAAATAGATCTATTGAAGGTTAATTCAGGAATTTTTTTGTGTGGAGATGAGGTTTTCCTAGGGATTAAGGAGTTGATTAGTATGTAGAGGAGGAGAAGTTTGCTTGTTCAATGCTGTGTGAGGGGATGACCGTTGACAAACGAGTAGAGCAAGCTGGATTAATGATTTGTTTAGTTTTGATTGGGCAAGTATTTAACTCTTGATTCCTGACAGTGACGGTGATTAACCCCCCAATCTTGACCTGGCCTCTTTATTTCTTCCTTCCTTAAAAAAAAAAAAAGATTTTTCGAGTGGAATTGACCTTGTTTTCGAAAAAACTTTTTTGACCAAACAAAATTTCCTTTGAGTAAAGAGCAGGGTTTAAAAAAAGAGAAAAAAGAGAGCAAGGTTTACGTGAACACTGATGATAGAAATATGGGAAAATTGCTTGGAGGAACTTCCAAAACTAATGTTATGCGTCCTCCTCCCCAGCCAAAAAATTCATGCTCCCCAGCCCTTGAACTGAAACTTTAGTGCAACTATCCCCTAATACTGTAGAAACCCACTATCCAATAAAGCTATTTTAAAATTACCCTTACCATTTAAAATAAAAAAACCACAATCTTTGCAACTACTTTTTCTTATCACCTTCTTCTTCTCAAGATCCCACTCCTCCACCACCACCAACGAGGATCCTGACCGCCGACACCGCAAGCTATCTGTCGTAGACCCCTACAGCTTTGATCCATCTTCGTCGACGCTCCTTGATTGTCTTCGCTCATTCGTCACCCCCTACGGCCAAAATAAGAAAGCTCGTCATCGTCTTCGCTCCGACAAGGACCCCGCTGACTGCAAACTCGACGTCTGCAGCCTCGACTAGGAGACTAGTACTGACCCCGAGTCCCTCTTCATCATCCTATTTCTATTTCCATTTCTAATTAATTTCACTCTCATTGCAGACTGCGCAAAAATCATCCTCAAGGTCCGTTCTTTTTCCTACAAATGAGTGTCTTTTAATTCTTCAAACTACATCGGATTCGTTATGCTTATTACTTTCACTTGTGTGTTTTGTATACCCACCAAGTGTGTTTGTTGATATGCCTAGCTCTCAATTGCCCAGTAGAATTTACAATTCTTGTGAAATTGATGATAACTATTTTCTTAACTTTTACTTCTTTAGATTAGTGTTTCACTGATACAAGTCGCCAAGCGAGCACTCTTGATCTCGAAATTATCAAGAGTGGTTTGAGAAGAAGACGATAGAAAACACAAGAACAATTCAATTTTGGCCAAGTAAAATACATTCTCTAGATTATGAGAATAGTAGATTACAAATCTCTCTCTCACAATCTCTCTAGAATCAAGAACAATCTCCCAATTCTCTCTAAACCCTAATCTCTTGGTTAGGATCTCACCTCTCTGATTTCTCTGATTGTTTAGAACCCTAAAACAATCATCTTTATAGAGTTTACAACGTGGATGACAAACTTGTAATTAAATAAACCAAAATCAAACAGGAAAACAGAGTCCCAAACGAACCAGGAAGGCTTAGGAAACCATCACGGTCGACCGTAGAGACCATCGCGGTCGACCGGATCCCACGATAGAAACCAAAACCTATTACAGGATTTGGCCGGTCGACCGCACACGTCGCTACGGTCGACCGCCAAAAGTCCAGAGGCCTCCCAGGATTTGTGCATATTCGCGGTCGACTGCAGCGTCACATGCAGTCGACTGCTGGAAGCTCAAAATGTTTCCTACAGTTTCTTCCGTACTCTTCGCCTTTGCCACCTTCAACGACTTCGTCCACGTCTCTATTCTCAAGATATCATGAGAATCATCTATCCTAAGGCTCCCATGAGAATCGCTAAGCTCCCGAAGCAAGGAAGAAGACACACCCGGATCATGACTCCCCTCTTTAAGAACTTGAAGTCTCGTTCAAGTTAGAACTATAGCTGAGGGAACTAGCATGCCCCTCCTTCTTTTCTGAACCACTTGACCTTGCTAGGAATCTGGTCTCGAAGTCCGATCGGAAATAACTCCTTCGTCATGTGTCTCGTCGTAGTCACCTTCCGCTCCAAATTGCAACCCTTTTTCAGTGGCTCCTCATAAGAACTAATACATAGCGCAACAAACTTCTTGCTTGCATTCACTAACCTCTTCACTCGGTTCACCGTCACTAAGTTTGTCTCCTCCAGAAGAGATGTCGAACGAAATATAAACTTTTCACCATCTTTGGTGAATGTGTACTTCTAAGCCCGCCTCTCGTAGATTGCGTATCTATCCCACAAATACGAATGGCCTAGTATAACCTGACAAACATCTAATGGAACTACGTCACACATGACCTCGTTAATATGCGGCTCATGGAGTGCAAATCTAAAAGTGCATTGATCAACTACACTCAGTCCCGTCTCCTTCTGAATCCACCCCAATGAATAGGGCTTTGGATGCTTAACTATCTTCAGACCCAGCTTCTGAACTAAGGCCTCAGATATCAAATTCTTCTTGCTGCTTGGATTAACTATGGCACCAACCAAACTAGTCTTTACCTGCAACTTAAGAACAAAGAGCTGCTCTCTAGGGTCATCATCCTCTTTCGTGATAAGTTTCCCCATTATAAGATTGAGACTATTGGTGGGTTCTGTCATCCCCGGGACTTCTTTCGGAACTTGAACTATCACGTATGCCTTTTTCTCCTCCTTCTTCTTCAACCCCCTTGGTTTGAGATGATGATACTTCTCCCAGCACCGATCAGCTATGTGTCTTGTTTTCTCGCAATGACTACAAATTAGCCCTTTTTTCCCTGGTTCACCCTTCTTCTTCTTCTCCTTAGATTGAGAACCATTAGACTCGCCTCTAGTTTGTTTAGCCTCTCCTTTGGATTCGTTGCTCCTCTTCTGCTTGCCTTCGATGACAATAGCCTTCACGCTCACCTATGCAATAGATTCCACCGTGAATAGCTTCATTTCCTTCCGGATGTACTCGCTCAAACCCGCCATATACCTCATACACACAGAATATTCCTCCGTTGTAATATTGAGGACCATCGCCTACTGCTGGAACTCCGTGGTGTATTCTTGAATGATTTGATTAACTCTTTGGTGCAAGCCGTACCACTTGTACCAATGCTGCTTAAGGAACCCCACCGGGTAGAACTGCTTCCTCAGTAGCTCCTTGAATTTGTTTTACGACACCGTCTTCCTTTCCTGTTTGTAATAGGATTTCCACCATGTCAATGCATGCCTCGGAAGCTTTAAGTCGTGAACACGAGTTTCTCCTTAGATAAATATCAGTAGAGGGTAAAATATGTCTCTATCCGCTTGATCCAATTATCGAGCCTCTCGACGTTGATACTCCCATCATAAATAGGAATCACCACCTTGAAGTATATTTTCAAATTCTAGTAAGAACCCTTACCTCCTTGATGCGGAACAGTCTTGACAATTTTGGCCTCCTCTTTAGAATCAGATTCCTCGCCTTCCCTATCGGACTCTACAAGTCTCTTCTTGTCGTTCGAAGAAGATTCCTCCTGTTTATCCTTTTCTTAAAAAAGATTGACGAGCTGTATGAGAGTCGAATCCATTGTCTCCATCTGTTTCTCTAATGCATCAAGTCTCGCCGAATTATCCTCTTCAGTCATCTTCTTTTTTCTTAATCTCTAAACTCCTTCCAAAGAAATAAGGATCTCGCCTAGTTTTTTGTATTGCGATTGAGTAAGGACCATACACAGGATTCTCCCTTCACAGGATCTAATCGCTCTGATACCAACTTGATACGAGTCGTCGAGCGGACACCCTTGATAGTAAAATTATCAAGAGTGGTTTGAGAAGAAGACGATAGAAAACACAAGAACAATTCAGTTTTGGCAAAGAAAAATATATTCTCTAGATTATGAGAATAATAGATTACAAATCTCTCACTCCCCAATCTCTCTAGAATCAAGAACAATCTCCCAATTCTCACTAAACCCTAATCTCTTGGTTAGGATCTCACCTCTCTAATTTCTCTGATTGTTTAGAACCCTAAACAATCCTCTTTATAGAGTTTACAACGTGGATGGTAAATTTGTAATTAAACAAACCAAAATCAAACAGGAAAACAGAGTCCCAAACGAACCAGGAAGGCTCACGAAACCGTCGCGGTTGACCACAGAGACCATCGCGGTCGACCGGATCCCACGATAGAAACCAAAACCTATTACAGGATTTGGCCGGTCGACCGCACACGTCGCTATGGTCGACCGCCAAAAGTCCAGAGGCCTCCCAGGATTTGTGCATGTTCGCGATCGACCGCGGCGTCACGTGCGATCGACCGCTAGAAGCTCAAAAGGTTTCCTGCAGTTTCTTCCGTACTCTTCACCTTTGCCACCTTCAATGACTTCGTCCACGTCTTTATTCTAAAGATATCATGAGAATCATCTATCCTCAAGCTCCCATAAGGATCGCTAATCTCCCGAAGCAAGGAAGAAGATACACCCATATTATTCACGTGTCATGGTTATATTGTCAAGATCAAATAGAAAATATCTAGACTCCATTTTCTCTTTAGTTTAAATCCGGTGAAGCTTTGTTGCATCCTAATGAAATATATAACAAGATTGAATTTGGGATAAAATCATTCGGCTTCATAACTAGCCGGTTATCTTGTTGAAGACATTGGGAAGAAAATGGTTTTTATAAAAAATTGCTGGAATAGTAGGAAAGATCAACTTTCTTATGATAGGCATTGGGCATTAGTTACCTTAATTGGCAACATAAGCAAAAATGAAAAGGAAATTAGTATAAAATGTTTGCATTGCATTGGCAGAAAACTTAGTACATAAAAAGTTGTTCTTCCCATACCTTCATACATGCATCCTTGAGAAATTCGTGTAATGCTAGTTAGGAATTAACCAAGGGGACAACAACTATGGTGCATTAATCCTTATTTCTTTTACATGTAAAATTTATGTTAATAAAACTAACTTTAAGTATAAATGAATAAACAATAAATTAATGAAATAAATAAGTGCAGGAAATGTGGTAGGTGTATTCATGTACATTTCTAAATCCATGTACCTTGGCTTGAACTTCTTCTTTTTTGTTTAAGGATGTTTCCCAAATTCTAGGGAATTGGCTTTGTGTGTGACGTCTAATGAATTAAGCCCAAAGTTTATAAACCAGAGAAATGGAGAATTCTTAGAATTAGACAAGTAATGTCTTTAGTCACTCTGCACCATACGAGCACTCTCTATTTTGTTATAACAAATGCTGGTGTTATAAGACATTTATACATTATGTGTGACATATATGTTTTGTCAGTGACATATGCGTGTTTCATGTGATATTTATAAATTGTGTGACATATACTCCTTATCAGTGATATATGCTGGTGTCAAGTGATATTTATACATTCTATGTGACTTATACTCATTATTTGTGACAATTCATCATTTTCTGTGATGTGTAGATGTTATCTGTGATGTTTTTGTATCACCTGTGACTTTTACACATTCAATGTGATACATAATCTTGTTTGTTGTTGTATATGACTGTTACTTTACCTTTTTTCTATTTAGGTGTAATTATGGCATACATGCATATTTATACATCAAAGCGATTCTAGAAGGAAATGAGGCCATGAATATTGAAGTTTTACAAAAGGAGTCTGAAATGTTAAGGGCAGGACTTGCTGCTCAAATTATATGTGAAGGCCGAGAATTAAGAAGCTGAGATGATAATCCTGAATATCTTTTATATTTTGGGGATAATGATATCCTATTGATCGATTAGAAGTGTTAGACAAACACGTACAACATAATTCTATGTTGGATATGACTAATTTCTTTGTAAATTTTGAGACTTATGGTGACAATGATGAAATGTACATTTGTGATTACTCCATAAACTTTTCTTTAGAGATGTAGATAATCCTGAATTAAGAAGCTGGGATTGAAATTAGATGTAGATAATCCTGAATATCTTTTATATTTTGTAGATAATGATGTACCAATGATTGAGTAAAAGTATTAGACAAACACATACAATATAATTCTATGTTGGATATGACTAATTTCTTTGTAAATTTTGAGACTTATGGTGACAATGATGAAATGTACATTTGTGATTACTCCATAAACTTTTCTTTAGCATATTACATAGAATCTGAAGGTATAAAGCTTACAAGTATCATAGTTAATACTAACAAGTCACATAAACAGATTTAACACATAAATATCATAACAAAATGATAAAAGTAACATATAATCGACAACAGGTCCAAAAGAGCTTTAATTCTGCTAAGAAACATTAGTCTTGGATAGGTTCAGTGCATGTGGCTCGGTTATGTCCTTCAGTGTGACACCTTGAGCATTTAAATGGACGTGTATTCTCAGATTGGTTATTGTATGTCTATTCTTACTTCTTTCACGTCTCGTTGTCGTCTTGGGGGAAGTATGTAAACTGTTTCATCTGTGACATTTGGCTTATTATAATTTGGAACAGGAAAGAGAATGGGTTCATAAATTTTCTTGAAAGCTTCAGTCGTCATGAACCAATCACAATACAGGTACACATCTCTACACATAAAGTTAATAGCAGCACATACACATGTTTACTGGTACACATCATTAACTTCTACTGATTTTTGAGTTGATACCTCAAAGATTTCAACAAACAGAAAGTGTTCTCCCCCACACAAATCCAACTGTTAAAAGATTCAGCAATATTGAAAGTGATATGATTATATATGTAAATAAATATCATATGTATCAAACAGAAATTCACTATCACAAAGTATAGCAATATGTCACATACAACCAAGAAATGTCACAAGGAACAACAAACTATCACAGAATACAGTCAAAAGTCACAGTCAATAGAGTAATATCACATGCCACTAGTAAAGGTCACACATAACCGACAAGGGTCGCATATAAAAGCATAATGTCACATGTAAAGAGCAATGTCCTACATCATTTGAGAAACCCTGTATGCATGCATTATATGACGTAAATAAATGCTTGAATCACCTTTCTTCTTGTTCAATGATGATGACACTTCCTTGGTTATTTCCATCACATTTATTTGGTACCTTTAATTGATGATTAAAAGTACAAATAACTTGTTAAATGATGAATAAGTTCTAACTGTCACATGTAAGACATGAATGTTACATATAAGGTCTAAAGATCACATTTAAGACCAAATGTCACATATGATATCATACTGTCACATTTAAGGTTGAAAGCTCACATATAAAACCTAAATGTCACATATGACGTCTAAACATCACATATTATACTTATACGTCATATAGCATTCTGAAATGTTAAGGTTAATGGATCACATTTAAGGTTAACAAATTAATGGACTAACCAGGGTAGTAAACCATATGAATGCCTTGCTCAACCAAATATTTGGTCTTTTGCTGTCTCTTTAGCACGTCAAGCTTTAGAATAACTAACTTTTAAACCATATTGAGAGTGTAATTTCTTTCTAATATCAATTGGAGTGATAGATGAACGGCTCTTCATAATTGATTGTAGTGTAGTCGTAATTCACCTTCTCGATGCTCTACAATGACCAGCTGTACTGTTATGTTGTCTACAAGTATATTGAGGAACTGATTTTTTATAGCAAATGCTGACACATGGCTCAATGGTGGAGCGTAAAGCACCCACATGCATTTTTTTTTTCTGAACATGTAATTAGCACGAATGCATTTTAGCTCATTGTTAACATATTTAAAGAGAACTTCTTAGCAATAGAGCAGTATATAAGAGTCATTCTAACTTCTTTTACGCTTTCAAATTGCTGCCTTTTTTTAGTAATTGCCTCGTACTACCATGTCGGGATTCCTATTGAGTCACTTACTATGTCATCCATTATCCATACATACTCTCCTTGAGGATTATCATTTGGGATCCTCTCTGATTCCTAGATATGCTCTGATAACTATAAGTTTACAGTAAGAAGATTGTAAGTTAAATTACAAAAAACTGTTAACTTGTATATGTCACAAATAAAGTCGATATGTCACGTGCAATATCTATACGTCACATATAAGACGTAAACATCACTGTTCCCATTATAACATGTATACAGAATCTGAAAAGAATCTTTTGAATATTTACTTAAACTCTGTTTCTGTTTCTGTCCCTATGACATGCGTGGATTCTTCATCTCTTTCAGTAACAGTCATGTTTATCGTATTTAACCCCATTGAACAATGATAATCTATCATGTTTATAATATCTTCATCTTTTAGAAGCCTAAACGAGATTGGGAAACTTCTCGAGAGAGTAACTTATCAATAAACTTTCATACCGTACTTTTAAATTCTCCATAGCATGCATCTTCAACTCAACTAAACTTGTTGTAGAATTGATTTTAATGAGGGTTGCATTGATATTTAGCGAAATCACACATATTAAAGATTCTTTCATTTTGATTGTTGGAGAAGTTAAGAGGAAAGAGATAAGAACATTTTGGTTATTGAAGGTTGTTGAGTAGAATCTAATGAGGGAAGAAAATATTACAGTGAAATGGGGCATTATTTGGATGGAACTTAGTATGTTTCCCTCCAATTTTTCGTTGAGCCTAATGAGACAAAAAAATTTTACACTCTATTTAAGGGTACAAAAGGGTAAACTGTGTAATACTTCAAAATACAATATATGTACTTTATACAATATTGGGCTAGGGGTGTTTTAGCATGAAAACTTGGGTCAAGAGCTTAAATGGGTTTGACTCTAGTCGAGGGTGGAGAGTGCATAACTTTTTTAAAACTCGAAGCAATTTTCCCTAGAAAATATTTATAAGAACATAGTAGGCATCAATCATAATGAGGAGTTATGGTAATATCTTACAATAGAAAGGAATTTAATAGTCGCTCATGAAAGAGTTTCTCGTCGATTTTTTTTTGACTGAACGTACAGATTTTTCTTGTTGAGAATCCTAGTATTGTGCTCTGGGCATATGAATCATGAGCATACAATGAAGAGGTTGTTAATTGGTTAAGCCGATAACCAGTGAACCCAAAATGCAAAATGATAGCCATTATGACCGAGTGCTAATCTGGATTAGCATACTGAACCAAACCTGAGAGTGAGTTTAATTAGGATACTGGATACTGAATCTTAAGTATTAGGTCGTTATTGAAGAGGGTCCTAGGCTCATAAAAGGGTTAAGTACTACCATGCTATCATTATCTGAAAGCCAACGATCACCAATCAATTTGACCCAATCTTTGAGCTCCTCATCTCTATCTGCTCCTAAAAACTAGGAACACCATAATATGGTGTTCGAACAGCACTTTGATATACTTGGGAGAGATTAGCACACAAATTATTGAAAATTTTGTTACTTAGGTCATTCCAGAGAATCCATCAAATGGCAGTGCAACTAATTGTTGGGGATGCACAACCCCCCTGATGCGATTTGGAAATAGAGATTTAGGAGAGAAGAGAGAAAATCAAACAATCTCAAACACACAAGATTTACGTGGTTCGCTTCTCAATGTGAGAAACTACGTTCACGGCCGCCGCAGGAGAAAAATTCACTATTTTTCGTCTTAATACATCATGCCCTAATCAACCCTTTTATAGACTTAAGGGTTTAACAAGTAAATAAGGAAACAGATCAAAACAGGTTAAAAACGAATCTGGGCCAAAACCCGACTCCGGTCGACCGCCGCACCACATCCGGTCGACCGTGACGAATCCTATTCCTGATCGAGCTCTCTGGACTTTGGGCGGTCGACCGCAGCGCCATGTGCGGTCGACCGCGACGAAGACAGAAAGCTGGGTTGCTCTCTGGACTTTGAGCGGTCGACCGCAGCGCCATGCTCGGTCGATCGCGACGAACTTCTGTCCTGTGCACCCAGCTGTGCACATAGGCGGTCGACCGCCGCGCCCTGCTCGGTCGACCGCGGTGCAGAAAAATGTCTCCTTCGTCGTTTTGCTTGAACTTCGCCATCGTCGATCCTGTTCATCATGTTCCAACTTTGTTCTTCTTCATTCTGAAGTGTAGGGCATGCCTGATAGTTAGGCTTCACATATCCTAACAATCTCCCACTTGGAGACTAGCTATCAATCTCTTTCAGCTCTCTTTGCGGCGACGGCCTCCGTATCATCAAGTGCTGAGGCCAACTGAAGTTGAGCACAACTTCAGTTTCTCTGTAGTGATAACCTTGGTAAGCATATCAGCTGGGTTCTTGCTTCCTTGAATCTTCACAAGTTCCAACATGTCCTCGTCCAACGCTGATCTTATGAAGTGGTAGCGGACCTGTATGTGTTTGGTCCTTGCATGAAAAGCAGGATTCTTTGCCAAATGAATTGCGCTCTGGCTATCACAATGTAAGACACTCTTCTCACTCTTCTGTCCCAGCTCCTCCAAGAAACCCTGCAACCATATCATCTCCTTGCTTGCCTCTGTCACCGCAACATATTCAGCCTCTGTCGTTGATAAAGCAACGATTTTCTGCAACTGAGAAACCCAACTAATAGCTGTAGAGTCCAAAGTGAATACATATCCTGTAGTGCTCCTTCTCTGGTCTATCTCACCAGCATAGTCTGCATCAACAAAACCCTGCAGGACTAACTTGCCTCTTCTGAAGCATAGACAATCTTCTATAGTACCTCGCAGGTATCTAAGAATCCACTTTACTGCTTCCCAGTGCTGCTCTCCTGGATCTGACATAAATCTGCTCACAGCTCCCACTGCATGGGCAATGTCAGGTCCCCAGCTCCCACTGCATGAGCAATGTTGGGTCTCGTGCATACCATGGCGTACATAAGGCTTCCAATGGCTGAAGCATATGGAACCTTAGCCATGTATTCTTTCTCTTCATCAGTCTCAGGACACTGCTCCTTAGTCAGTTTGAAGTGACTGGCTAACGGTGTGCTAACGGCCTTAGCACCACTCATCCCGAATCTCTCAAGCACCCGTCTAATGTACTCGGCGCCTGAGATAGCCGCAGTGTGCCCAAGAGCTTATCTCTAATGATCTTCATCCCCAATATCTGCTTTGTTGCGCCTAGGTCCTTCATGTCAAACTCACTCGACAGCTGCTTCTTCAGTTTCTTGATCTCTGTCATATCTGAACCGGCTACTAGCATGTCGTCGACATATAAAAGCAGGATGATGTAACTGTTGTCAAACTCCTTGACAAAGCAACAGTGATCAGCATTGCACCTGGAGTAACCGTTCCTGTGCATGAATCCATCGAATTTTTTGTACCATTGCCTTGGAGCTTGTTTTAGGCCGTACAAGCTCTTCTTCAATCTGCATACCATCTTCTCTTTTCCCTTCTGAGTAAACCCCTCTGGCTGCTGCATATATATCTCTTCCTCTAGATCACCGTGGAGGAAAGCTGTCTTTACATCTAGCTGCTCGAGATGTAGATCTTCAGCTGCAACAATACTCAGGACTGTTCTGATGGTAGTCAGTTTGACTACTGGAGAGAAGATCTCTGTGTAATCAACTCCTTCCCTCTGCTGAAATCCTTTAACCACCAATCTGGCCTTGTATCTCTTGGAATCATCATGTTCCTCTTTGATTCTGTACACCCATTTATTGCTCAAGGCCTTTTTCCCCGTTGGTAGCTTCGCAAGTTCCCATGTCTTGTTGGTGTCCAAGGATTTTATTTCGTCTTTCATGGCGAGCTCCCACTTGCTCGCATCATCCACTCGAAGGGCTTCATCATAACTTTCTGGCTCTCCACCGTCACTCAACAATAGGTAGTTGAGATGAGCTCTGGGCTGTAGTGATGGATACTTTGGATTAGGCTTGGGGACTCTAGCTGACCGCCTCAACTCTCTAACGGGCGAAACAGGCTCTTCATCTTCATCTGCCCCCTCTGAAGTGGTCTCATCCATCATCTCTTCTTCTTCATCAGAACTAGCTTCGGGATTGCCTCCACCTGAGGCATCATCTGACTCAAAATACGTAGGATCACTCTGCATCGAGCTAGTGGGCTGAACTGCATCACGGTCTTTGTAGAGGACTGATTCGTTAAAGACCACATCCCTGCTTCTGATGATTTTCTTGTTCTGCTCGTCCCAGAACTTGTAGCCAAGCTCATCGCCGCCATAGCCAACAAAGAAACATTTTAAGGACTTAGGATCGAGTTTGCTTCTAGCATGATCACTCAGATGTACATATGAAACACATCCAAATACTCTCAGGTGAGAGAGATTTACCTGCTTTCCACTCCATACTTCTTCAGGTATTTTGTGCTCCAAAGGCACTGATGGTCCCCGGTTGATCAAGTAGGCAGCTGTGTTGACTGCTTCTGCCCAGAATTGCTTTGGAAAACCTGCTTGTAACCGCATACTTCTGGCTCTCTCAGTCAATGTTCTGTTCATGCGTTCTGCTACGCCATTCTGCTGGGGTGTACCTGGCACTGTCCTCTCTAATCTAATGTCGCTGTCATAACAGAACTTCTTGAACTCTGAGTCTTCATACTCGCCGCCGTTGTCAGAACGAAGCTTCTTGATCTTCAAACCGGTCTCGTTCTCAACCATAGCCTTCCATCGCTTGAAGACTTCAAACACTTCTGATTTGTGTTTCATGAAATAGACCCAAGTCTTCCTCGAGTGATCATCTATAAAGGTCACGAAATATAACCTTCCGCCGGTGGATGGAACTGATGCTGGACCCCACACATCTGTGTGAACTAACTCAAGCTTCTCTTCTTTAGGGGTTCTGCCAACCCTTTTGAAGCTTATTCTCTTTTGTTTCCCTAGAATGCAGCTTTCACATAGGTCAATATCAGCCGATCTCAAACCTGGTAACTTCCCGTTCGATTGCATAACCTTTAGGCCTTTGCTACTCATGTGACCTAGCCTCTGGTGCCACAAATTTGGGTCTTCACTGCCTTCAGCCACTGCAATGGAGCCTCGTGCATCTATCGTCATGTAGAGAGATCCCGTCTTCGTACCACGGGCAACAACCATGGATCCCTTTGTAATCTTCCATGTATCACATGCAAAGGTTGATACGTATCCCTCTTTCGCCAATTGTCCTATGGAAATCAGATTTTTCCTCAAGCTAGGAATATGTCTCACATCACTCAGCTTTCATATAGACCCATTGAGCTTGATCTGCACGACTCCTTTGCCAACGATATCACAGGGCTGATCATCACCAAGATAGATTTTTCCTAGGTTTCCTGAAACGTAGTTCTCAAATAAATCTCTATTTGAGGTAGCATGAAACGAAGCTCCTGAATCCAGCACCCACGATTCAGTTTTGCTCTCCAACGAACAGATTAGGGCATCATCTGATTCTCCTGAGGCCACGTTCGCTTCAGTCTTGTTCTCCTTGTCCTTCTTGGGTTCTCGGCACTGATTTTCATAGTGGCCAAACTTGCCATAATTCCAGCAGTCTATTTCCTTCTTGCCCTTGCGGTTCCTGGACTTTGGCCTTCCGTTCCTCGAGTTAGATCTTCCTCGGCTATTCCCTCTATTTCTGTTTCTGTTTCTTCCTCTGCCCTCAAGGTTCAACGCCGACCCTGAATTAGAAATCCCTTCCTCTTGTCTTCTTATTTCCTCAGTCATAATCATGTCCACCACCTCTGAAAACTTCAGCTTTGATTTGCCACATGATCCGCTGATCGAGATAACGGTACCCTTCCAACTGTCGGGCAATTGACCAAGTATCAAGAGGGCTTGGATTTCATCGTCAAACTGAATATTGACCGAGTTTAGTTGATCCGTGATCTCGTTAAACTCGTTCAGGTGTTCCTTGAATTTCTGGCTCTCGGACATCCTCAAATTAAACAACTTTTTAATGAGATGTACCTTATTCGCCGCAGAGGGCTGCTCATACATACTGGACAACGCCGCCATGAGATCCGCCGTCGTATTCTGATTCTTGATGTTGAACGCTACTGATTTAGACAAGGTCAACCTGATCGCTCCAAGGGCCTTTCGATCCAATAGCTTCCAATCCGCATCTTTCATATCCGTCGGCTTCTCTCCCAATGGTAGGTATAGATCCTTCTGATAGAGGTAGTCTTCCATCTGCATCTTCCAGAACCTGAAGTTTGTTCTATCAAACTTCTCAATCTTGGATGTTTCCTTCTCAGATCCCATTGTCTCTGACCTCAAATCGCTCGCGCCGAACCTGGTCGCTCTGATACCAATTGTTGGGGATGCACAACCCCCCTGATGCGATTTGGAAATAGAGATTTAGGAGAGAAGAGAGAAAATCAAACAATCTCAAACACACAAGATTTACGTGGTTCGCTTCTCAATGTGAGAAACTACGTCCACGGCCGCCGCAGGAGAAAAATTCACTATTTTTCGTCTTAATACATCATGCCCTAATCAACCCTTTTATAGACTTAAGGGTTTAACAAGTAAATAAGGAAACAGATCAAAACAGGTTAAAAACGAATCTGGGCCAAAACCCGACTCCGGTCGACCGCCGCACCACATCCGGTCGACCGCGATGCTGTTCGAAATCTGCCTGGCTCTCTGGACTTTTGGCGGTCGACCGCAGCGCCATGCTCGGTCGACCGCGACGAAGACAGAAAGCTGGGTTGCTCTCTGGACTTTGAGCGGTCGACCGCTGCGCCACCTTCGGTCGACCGCGACAAGTTCCTGGCCTGTGCACCCAGCTGTGCACATAGGCGGTCGACCGCCGCGCCCTGCTCGGTCGACCGCGGTGCAGAAAAATGCCTCCTTCGTCGTTTTGCTTGAACTTCGCCATCGTCGATCCTGTTCATCCTGTTCCTCTTCATTCTGAAGTGTAGGGCATGCCTGATAGTTAGGCTTCACATATCCTAACACTAATAATAGCCCGAAGATGGATACTTATGTTCTCATGGCTGAACAAGGCTTGTATTTGTAATATCAAAATGATGTTAAGTTTTTCCATGTATCTCAAATGGTACACAGAAATCTTAATGCACGTGAAAGAAAGGAAAGAACACAATGGTAACATATTAAGCACTCAAATTATCAAATTCTTTCCCCATCACATTTAGCCTCCCCAAACGTTATAAATTCACACCCATTTGCTTCTAATTTTGTTAGTGTGCTTAAACTCACAAGTCAAAGCCACACTTCCATTCATTCTTTTGAGGACAAACCTCTCTACTAACAAATAGCAATCGTACTTCTTCCACTCCCTCTCCCCTTCATAAATCTCCTCTCTTTCCACCCTCTCCATCTTCTCGCCACTCACCCAACCTCCTCTCTCTTCCTCCCATCTCATCCTCTCCCATATGATCAAATTCAATCCTAAACCATTCCCTACTGAATTAACAGGCTCAAAATATATAAATCCATCTTTCATCTCAATATCACCCTTCACATTTTCCCTCCCATTCAGCAATGCAAACTCTCTTATAACATTAACACCCACCTCCACAACATTTCCTTCATGACTATCATTTTCACAAGCATATATCTCTTCCCAATATTGCTCTAGAGTCATTTCATAGAACATGGGCTTCCTCATTTTGTCATTCAATACGTCACCTTCCTTGACAAAAACGGAAGGGATGTACCATTTTCCCACAACTGTGGAAGAAGAAAATTGATCGGGCATTTGACTGCGGAGGATTGAGTTTAGACCTTGGGCTTCGCCTAGAGAGAAGTTGGATGGCTCGAAAGCATAGGCTCGCCAACCTCTTGTTCTCAAGAATTGTGGAGGTATTCCATCAGAAGCTATGGACTTAGCATAGAACCTTTTTCTGTGAGTTTGGATTATCTCAACTTGTTGGTAGATATCGTTGTGATCAAAAGTAGTAGGCTCGATATCATGTGGCAATGTGCAGAAACAGCATGTCGTTGCACCCTCCTGTTTCGAACATGTGCAAGCTTTCCTGCAAATGTTATTGAAACATAGTAAGAGGATATTTTGTGAAGCTTCAACTTAGACTATATGTTCGAGATGCATAAACTATCAACTCAAATTTAAAAAACATGCACCTTGAATGCTTTTTATGTGTTTTAGTCATGTCTCTCAAGAGACAAAACAAAAAGGTTTACGATATAGGTCCTCAGATTGTTGTAGTAAATCACATTAACTGTACTTTTTCAAGTCGGAATTTAAATTTGACTCAATAGTATCTGCATTATGAAAACTATCTATATTAGTCCAATTTAACTAGAAGAGAGGCAGGATATTTACCCCTTTCCCTTTCCATGTGCTCTAATAACATAGTACCGATTTGACGACAGAGGTTGATCAATCACGGGAACAAAGAAAACGTCATCACTATACGTCTGATGAGAGAGCCCAAGCCTCGTAGTGTACCGAACTTCGATCATCTTATTCTGTGGAAACGGCAGATCATGCAACCTATAGGTATTAAACAGACCCCAGCAACACGCTGCTCGCTTCTCTGTGGTCTGTTCATCGTTAACCACCAGTATACCGGAGCTCGGCCCTTCGGGTGGTGGCTCTGCTGCAGCGGTTGGGGAGTTGTAGTAGAGGGAGAGTGGCCTTGTGACGTACATTTTTGTTTGGAATCGGGCTTTTGAATTTAGGTGAATGGGGTTGCTTGTTTGTGAATTGAGTGTTTTTGTAGGGTTTTGGAGGATGCGAGGATTATGGGCTGTAGTTTCCTTGGATGGTAGGCTTGCGGGAGACTTTGGAGGAAAACTTCAAAGTTGACCAGGTCTGATGTGTCCATTTGACAGTCAAGGATACGGAGAGTTTTTGTTTGGTCAGAGCATAGCACTCTGTAAAATCATATAAGGAATTATGCAGACTACGAAGAGTATCTTATTTTTAATTTTAAAGTTGATGATTGTACTGATATCTTAGCTGTTTGCATTAACCTTCCACTGATCACGCTGGTTTTCTGTATTGATCGCACTGATTTAGACTTGATGATCAAATATTCCCCGGTTGATCCAGGCACCCTCCAATTAATCTTGAATGATTAAAATGCATTACAGATTGTCGCGCTAAATAGACGGTTATGATTTAATCAATTGTGGCAGAGTCTGCACGTGCTAATAAATGAAGCAGAGTAGAGGTGAGGATTACAAGAATTGATCATTACAAGGATATGGTTCTGAGCAAGTTACCCGATTCACTTGCTCAATTACGCGAACAATGGTTTCTTCCACGGCTTTGATTAGTTTGATTGCTTACCTACTTAAGGTTAGACTTGGTCCAACACTGAAATTGATGTAATAATTAGTCCCTCTCAGCCAATTCTCTTTCTCGGCAAAGAGCATCTAGAGTCCTATCACGTTGCACGTTTGCATCAAAATATAAGGTATTTTACGATAGCGAAAAATGAATATCATTGGTAACATGGATAAATTTGGTCACTATCAAGGTGGCCACATCTTAGCTACTAAATGCTCTCTAGTAGAAAACAGTCCCCTCTAACCTCTAACCTATGTGAAAATGGTCTCCCATTGATGAAAATGAGTCATCTCACTAGCAGGGATGAAAGATGGTCCTTCGTACCAAGGATACTCATATTATTGGATATATATGACAACCTTACATTAAAATGTCGACTTTCAGTAACAGACAATTGAAATATTCAAATACATGTCAACATGAAAACGTACTACTAGATAATTGAAAGTTGTAGTGATAAACATGTAAATTTAAATGGAATACGAAGTTGAGGCAAAATTTGGATACACTTGAACTCTTAACTTCGATGCATGATGTTGTCTCATGCTATGATTCCCCGGAATTATATTTAGAGCAATACCTATCATCCACAAGTATGATTCCGGAAATCGATAATAATCTCAATAGCCCACGCTCTTTAAGACCTTCAGGCTTCAGCTATTGTAAATTTCATCCTTACCAGCAGTACACAGCAACTAAGAGCCTCAGGCATTCCTCCCCATACAGAACTTTCTCCCCATTGAATCTAAAATTTCAATGCATTTTTTCCCCATTCATATAGCACATAACGGAGTTGTTTGAAGCCTGTACAAGTTCTTCATAAAGAACCCGATATGTAATAATTAGCAAAACACAACTACGAAATGCTCATAAAATATATGCAAGATAATAGAATAATTCTCAGGAACAACGTAAGACAGAATGAAGTACCAACAAGCTTGAAAGTATCAAGTGATATGCGCAAGTGTGGAAATGAGTTCGAAGCGTGGAAACGAGTTGCATTTTCATTAAAATTTCTTTGTTGAGTCTTTTGAACACTGCCATAGAAACGCTTCATATGGTCTGTGGACTGTTAATCCACTCCAAATATATATTTTCTTCATAGAAAGAGGAACAGGAGAGAGTAACAGTAAGAAGAAGATTATTGCTATTTATGGATCAGATGTGTACCACAGGCTGATGGGTGGACCAGTTCAGAGGTCATAAGACGTTAATTTAAGTTTCTTCCTGAACAAGGTCTAGATCAAATGGAACCTGGCTTTAGGCAGTACAAGAGAACTCTGGTTGCTAATATAATTGAGTAATGGATCTTCAGGTATCCAAATCTTACAGCGGACATGAAGGATTCAATGTTTTTGAGTTATTCTTCACAGAGATATCTGGATTTTTTTTATGTGAATATGAAATTTGCTATACAGATATTCGATAAGTTAATATCACATCAGTTCCCCATGACTCAACGCTGACGAGCAAGTCGAAGTTCAGGACAAGTTTGCTAGCAATTGATGATATTGGAAAGATTATTGGGAAATGTCATCTGGTTTTCGGAATTTTTTTTGAACCCCTCCATTTTAGGAGGTATACATTTTTTATGTATTCCTCTCTCCGTTTTCAGCCCACTTTCGCATCCTTCTGATTACTCTTTTCATTGGTCTAGTCATTTGACCTGACTTTCCTCCCACTTTGATATGCAAAATTTATGCAGTTTTCCCATTATAATCGTGCACTGTAACACAGTACCATGGAAACTAAAACAGTATCAACTGCTAACACAAAAATCAAAAGAAGAATAACATTAAGAAAACAATTTCACTACCATTGACGAAAACATATATACAGGAGAAAATCAATACCACTGAAATATTGAAGGTGCTTCCAAAACATAGAAAATTGGAATATAAATGATAGTACTTTGCCATACCACACGCATATTTCATATTAGAATCATAAAGGAAAAAAATGTATTGCCTCTGATTTGCCAAGACAGAGAAACATCCAGGGTTAAAAAGAGAATGATACATGAAATGATGAAGCACTATACATTCTTCCCTTTGATATTTTAAAGCTTATTGTGAAAAAAAGGAAAGAATTCAAACTAGGATTTATTTTGCTCCTAAAATCAAGATGAGCATAATATCTGTGCAGATCTCAGGACAGGCAGGATGAATTTGAACATAGTTGTAGAATGATTCTAGCTAAAATGGTCATTTAATTAGACAATAGGTTTAGGTATAAGCTTTGAGAAAATTTATTGTTTTGGATATAACAAAAGAATTTGAAACAAGGTAGATCATACAAGCAGTTCAAGTTTCCACTTCTCTATTTGATTCAATATCACGTCAGACAGTTGAGTAATTAGTGTAATCACATTAAATTTCACGTAATTCATACCTTAACATAACTCCAATCAGCTCAAAGTTTGGTAGCCCATAAGGCCTTGTAAATCATTTTCTGCCCCGCCATCATTCCACTCTTTCGCCACTAAAGTAGCGCATCAGGGCAAAAGTTTTTCCCAGACCCTTGCTTATGGAACTTGGAGTCGATTGCTTATAATTAATCCCAAACTTTGCTCTTTCTACCGCCTCCATGATGTCTTCTCGAATCACTACATCACCACCTATGCAACAAAAGTTTTTTTAGAAACACCCATGCAACAAAAAGTTAATGATCCTAAAAGTGCATTAGTGCTAACATGTGTTGGCAATCGAATTAAAGAATAGTAATTATACAAATTTAGAAGCTTTAGCAGTATAAAAGATCATTTGGAGGCATTTGTTCTCAGATCTTGTAAATACTGCATAAATCAGGTGTTTGGTTACTCATAATACCCCTAGATGCTGAACACATAAAAGCCAATATATTCAAAATCCTATGGATGGGTATATAGGGATTCCATCTACAATTCATTGCCAAAAGCGAATCAAACAGCTCATGATTTGATTTGAAATAATTAAACCCTTACTGAAGTGGTGAGCTGGTCAAGTCCGTAAAGTTTGATGAGATTATTTGTTGGGTCATGAAATAGTGAATTATAATATGCAAAAGTCTGACACAACTTTGATTAACGTTTATAAGTGTTAGGACACAACTTTGATTAACGTTTATAAGTGTTAGAATATAAAACTATAACCCCAACTCACCATAACTTAGGAGTTTTGGTATAGTGGCAGCTACTTTACGATGATCCTTCTAGCCACAAATTTAACATGGATTAAATAAAATTTGATACCGCTGCATACGTGAGTTCGGGTTTTAGCCTATAAAACATCACTCACCTGCGGAAGCATGTTAGAATATAAAACTCATTGCAATCCTTAACGCAACATCGGAGTTTTTGTATAGTGGCAAGGACTAAAAGAGTACAAAGATAACTGTTGTATTCTTGTGTCAAGATACCATCAGTCAGCACATTGATATCAATTGTCATGGGAATATTCTGAGACATAAATTATGAACCCTAAATTGCAAAAGGATGAAACCACATCCTTTTAGCCGCTATAGCTTCTTGAAGTTCTTCATAATAAATATATTACTTTATGATGCTTGTCATATGTAAACAGGAAGCTTTGACTTCATGGATTTGGTTCCTAATTAACCTCTACGAAACTAAGTCACTTAGCACATCTTTTCATCCATTACACTATTACAGCACTACTTGCAATTAAGATACAATAAATGATGTAAACAAGAACAAGAAACAAGAAACTTGATAGATACACAACAATGGTCTTTTAAGTCTCACCTCTTCTAGCAGCCAGCAAAGCAGCCTCATTAACAATGTTGGCTAAGTCAGCACCAACAAATCCCGGAGTTAGAGAAGCAACAAGATTACAAATTATCTGAGGTTCCTCCTCTAAAGGAACATTTCTTATATGCACAGCCAAAATCTTTCTCCGTCCATCAAAATCTGGTTCTCCGACCAAAACTTTCCTTGAGAAGCGACCAGGTCTACAGAGAGCTGAATCTAATGCTTCAGGCCGATTGGTTGCCGCAATTACAATAACTTTTGTGTCGGATTCAAAACCATCCATTTCTGTCAACAACTGAAAGGAAACATAAAGCAAACAACATTCAGAAAACACAAACCTATAAAGAAATAGCTAATAGAATAAGGGTATCACAAACCCCAATGGTATTTGCAGAAAACCCCTGAACTTAATAAATCAGAGAGAACCCCTGAACTTGTCTCAACTTAAGTACCATAAAAGAAGGCAACTAGTTTAAGTTGGCATGTGCCTCGTACATGACATGTTTTCGATAATCTTGCTCTCATGTACCATTTACTTTTGTTTGAAAGAACGTTTTTCAGGTTAATGTGGGTAGATAGTAACTATTGTAGTTTAGACTCATCACCCTTCACGCTAATGTGTTTGTGGCAATCTCCATAGGCTTGTTTATTTTGAAACTTCAGGCGGTTTCCCAGATTTATAAAGTTAAGGCGGATTTTCTGCAACAACCTCGAAGTTTAAGGGGATTTTGTGAAATTGAAACTAAAAAAATATGGAGTGAACAATTAAAATTTGAAGATAGAGTACTTGCCTGGTTTAGTGTTTGATCACGTTCATCATTAAAACTTCTACCACGTTTGCCTCCCACTGCATCAAGTTCATCAATAAACACTATTGATGGAGAACATTTTTTTGCAACATTAAAAAGGTCTCTAATGCGTGCTGCTCCTCTTCCAACAAACATCTCCACAAACTCACTTGCAGAAACAGAGAAGAAAGGAACTCCAGCTTCTCCAGCTACTGCCCGTGCTAGTAATGTCTTTCCTGTTCCAGGAGGACCCACAAGCAGAACACCTCTTGGTAACTTTGCTCCTAACTTGTGATATTCTATCGATCCTTGTAAACACGAAACTATCTAAAAAAGAGCAAAATATACTTCAGATAACAAGATAAGCATGATTTGAAAAAAAAAACAAAATGAAGTTTTCATATAAAGTGTTCTGAATTTTTTCTATTTTCCGGATAAATGTTAGCTGAAGCAAACTAATTTTGGACGATGAGACTGCATAAACTAATATACAAATTTAGAGCAAACTAATTTAACATCTGTTGAATAACTGATTCAAAATTTGTTATTAGGTTGTTATTTTGATAGTGGAGTTGTTGCTAATTAGTTTAGATTTTTATGGGATTAAGTTGTTTTGTAAGCCTATATAAAGGCACTTTTAGTTGATGAATAATATAGAGAAAATATTATCTCCTCATCTACTCTCTAATTTCCAACATGGTATCAGAGCCTTATTTCTCGGATGCGCAGATTTTATGAAGGAGCAAGATCAGAAGATGAGGCTTCGTGGCCTCGACGCCCAGAAATCCAACATCGCCGCTGGCGTCGCCGAATCTCGTATCCTACGCACTCCGCTTGGCCCTAAGGACATGGACAAGATGAAGCAGAGCCCTGCCGGCGACCTCATCATTACAAACGATGGGGCAACATTCTTGGAACACATGCACGTGGACAATCAGATTGCAAAGGTGATGGTGGCTAATCATCCAGATGCAGGAGGTAGCGATTACTTAGCTTCGAAGATTAACAAAGACAAGGACATTATGCTTGGAAAGACCAAAGGCGGAGGCTCTGCCTTCTAACTCATTGTTATGTATCATTGCTTAAATTTTGGAGAATCATGGTGAGATGTGCACCATGGAGAGATTGGACAAATATTTATGGAGAGATGTGCTCCTTTAAGAGAATGTTGGTGATTATGTGCATCAACAAGATTGAGATGAGAAGTGCATCACAAAGTGGAGAGAAGTGCTCTATGAAGATTCAAGAGGAATGACAAGAAATTTTGAATCAAGGGGGAATGTTGAATAACTGATTCAAAATTTGTTATTAGGTTGTTATTTTGATAGTGGAGTTGTTGCTAATTAGTTTAGATTTTTATGGGATTAAGTTGTTTTGTAAGCCTATATAAAGGCACTTTTAGTTGATGAATAATATAGAGAAAATATTATCTCCTCATCTACTCTCTAATTTCCAACAGATCTGCTGAAATTAATGACTTTAAACAACTAAATCATATGGTAATCTGTAGAGAATGAGGCACTAGTATGGTATCAGAGCTTTTTGATGCAACTACTGAAAGAATAGTGATCAGTAACATTACATCTTATAGAGTAAGGCCTCGATGATGGGCTGTGAACCACTTTTGAGTATTGGCATCGAAAGATAAACCTATTATATCTTGGATGCTACAGCATATGTGGAAGCATTGCATTCCATTCATTCTCTATATCAGCCTATATTGACATGTGCAATGCCAGACACCAAAAATTTAAACTTAAAACATGCCAATATCCACCATTTGCATTTTCATTTTTGATGTAGAAAGAGCTTTGGTCTTTAAATAATAAATATGTCAAACAATACAATATTCTTAGTTATCCTTATATTCCATGTTGATCTTTACGTTCACGTGATTGATGTGGTCGCCAAGAAAAATGAATATGTCATATTTGGGATATTAGAATTTAGAACAACATCCAATAGTATTAAATTTTGCTATTGTCATATAGCTTACCTAAACTGGATGCAATATTACAATAATGAAAGAAAAATATAAGAATACAAAAATAATTGGGGAAACACATACAACTTTAGGAAATTCAATTCAAGCATTGTTATCAAAACAACATTTGTAGATTTTTAATCTAATGTCTCGAAAAGAGCATGTAGAACACCCATTATTCAGTCTGCACCACAAGCTATGCAGATCTACAAGCACATAGACGGCAAGATGTACTATGTTTTCTATGTGAATGAACTGCAATTGAAGTTGATAATATATTCAAGATCCGTGATTGGGAACAGAAAGGGCTCTTCTAAATATCAAATGCGCTAACTATTATTCCATCCAATAGAGATAAGCATCGACTCACATTTCTCATGAATCATGCATACTGCCTAGTAAAGGGTGAGCCATGCACAGCAAGCGTAACACATTTATCATATATTTCCAATTAAAAGGTTCCAATTGAATATTTAAAGCATATAATTCAACAAGAAGAGAAGATTGAACTCACCTCCATAAGCTCTTCCTTAGCAGCATCAACACCCTCCACGTCATCAAAATTAACCTTCTGATTAGTAGGTCGGCGCTTCTTTGCAGGAGTATTAGCAGCAGAAAGCTGACGGTAAAGCAACCACATCAAAGGCACTAACGGAATCCACAGAGAAATTATCGTAATCAAAATGTTCCTCATTGACATCAGAACAGATTGAGGTGCAGAGCTATATGTTGTCCCTTTCTCCCTCATCAAACCAAGTAAAAACTTCTCATCATGGTCAATCTTTCTTGCAACATATTCCCATTTTGGAGCTGCACTGGCAGTTTTCTTACTAGACGAAAGTACCAAAGCTGAAGGTTTAGACGTGGCTCTAATTGAAACATCAGTTGCAACTGATTCATCATTTTCTTTCTTTGAATCTTCATGACCATCCGGGACAACATTATAGAAGATTCTACGAGAACCCTCTTCAAATAGAACTGTGTTTACAAGTCCACTCCTAAGATTCAATATCAAATCCGAATAAGGAACCATCTTTGAAGCAGGAACTGCAGTGAACTTAAGGAACAAGAAAATGAGCCCAAGAGCAAAAGATGCTGCGGCTGAAACAGTGACTTTTTTCGAATTCCTACTCAACAATACCACAATATCATCCATAGAATCCCGTATCGATATCTTTTTCAAACTCATTGAAAGCAAACGCAATCTCGGCCTCAATCTCAAAGAAAACCTCCTCCCCCTCTTCCTCAAAATGGGTTTCCCTTTAACCCCCAAATGGGTATTGTTTTCTTGACTGCTTCCCCTCATCTTTGCAACAAATATCCTATTGCGGTGCTGCCCCGATTGCGCAATATCAAGAATATATGGAAAATTACAAGAAATAGAATATGATACTGAGAGATTTCTGTGGAATTTCCACAAGGGTAAGAGCTTATCTACTTCAATTCTCGGTTTTCCTCCATTAAATGAACTTAAAGGCTGGTTTGAGCAAGAACTATGAGGGTAAATTACTCTACTGCTGGAAATTAATGAAAAAGAGCCCATTCCTTATTGACCCAATAGCAGTGAGAATCTTATATGGTAGAATCACAGAGACCCAAGAATTATTGATCAACAAAATAAATCGTAAGTAAACAGCAGGCAGAAGAGTAGCTTACCGTTTGAATTTGGGGAAGAGAACGATAGGGAGAATAGTTTTCTTTCTTCTTTCGTGGGGTGGTTGTGTCGTGGAGTCTATAAATCCCTTCTTGGGTTTTATCGCTTTGGGTGTTCGACCGATCGACTGCTTACCTCTTATCTATCATGATATTTATCGAACGATAGGGATTGCATCAATCCATTATGATGCATCAATCTGATGATTGACCGGTGGAGAAACTGTTTTTTGACCTTTGTGTTTTTTGGGCGTAATTAATAAAATGGGTTTTTTTTTAACTCAAAGTTTTACACTCACTTATTTAAAAACCCATTAACTTTTTCAAACATCAATACACCCATTGTATCCCACCCCACTTATTTCTAAACCCAATATGTATAATACACCCATTATTACTGTATTTACCCTCAAATTCACTACACAAGCTCTCTTCTTCCTTCCTCTTCTCCTTCAATGACCACCACCAACCTCCTCATCTCCCCTTCCTTCACTTCCCCTCCTCCCTCAAACCCATCAACCTCTCTCTCTGCTGCCCTTTATCTCCCCTCGCCGCCACGTCACCCACCACCGTCAACCTTGAATCGGATGAACAGCCCACCAACGGTTTCGACATCGACTCCCCCCAGTTCGCCGACATGGAGGCAGACAAGAATCTGAAGCACTTGTCGTCGCCCACCACATGTTCGTTGAATTTACGCTTAGTGTTCTTTGATGTATGTCATGTGAGCTTGTAATCAATTTTTCAGATTTTGGAAAAGTGCAACTCTTTATAGTAAAGTGTTACATATTGTGATGATCTTTTGTAGTGGTGATGTGTAATTGTTGTTTCACGCTGTAACTATGTTCTTATTGTTGAAACTGTGTCGTTTCAGAGTTGAAATTGTATCGTTTTTGAGCAATGCACACGTGTGATGACATGTAAGATGTGTTGCTTGATCAATTGATGATGTGTAAGATGTGTTGCTTGATCAATTCTTCACCTCAACGAGAGGTCGTCGCTCAGTGTAAGATGTGTTGCTTGATCAATTCTTCACCTCAACGAGAGGTCGTCGCTCAATTTTCCAGCTTTAGGAAAAGTATAGCTCTTTATAGAAATGTATAGCACCTTATTGATAAAGTATAGCACCTTATGGCAAAGTATAACACTTTATGGCAATAGTATATCACCTTATTGATAAAATATAGCACTTTATGATTTCTGGAATTTCTGTAACGTAGTGGGATAAACCAAATCAGTTTTTTTTCGGCGCAATGCGAACACTTGATGACGTGTAAAATGTGTTGCTTGATCAATTATTCACATCGACGAGAGGTCGTCGCTCAATTGTTTAGCTTTAGGAAAAGTATAGCTCTTTATAAAAATGTATAGCACCTTATTGATAAAGTATAGCACATCATGACAAAGTATAGCACTTTATGGTAATAGTATAGCACATTATTGATAAAGTATAGCATTTTATGGTTTCTGGAATTTCTTCAACGTAGTGGGATCATTTTATGGTTTCTGGAATTTCTTCAACGTAGTGGGATAAACCAAATCAGTTTTTTCGGAGCAATGCGAACACTTGATGACGTGTAAGATGTGTTGCTTGATCAATTATTCACCTCGACGAGAGGTTGTCGCTCAATTTTCTATCTTTAGAAAAAGTATAGCTCTTTATAGAAATGTATAGCACCTTATTGATAAAGTATAGCATCTTATGGCAAAGTATAGCACTTTATGGTAATAGTATAGCATCTTATTAATAAAGTATAGCACTTTATGATTTCTGGAATTTCTGTAACATAGTGCGATAAACCAAATCAGTTTCTTTTGGCGCAATGCGAACACTTGATGACGTGTAAAATGTGTTGCTTGATCAATTATTCACATCGACGAGAGGTCGTCGCTCAATTTTCTAGCTTTAGGAAAAGTATAGCTCTTTATAGAAATGTATAGCACCTTATTGATAAAGTATAGCATCTTATGGCAAAGTATAACACTTTATGGTAATAGTATAGCATCTTATTAATAAAGTATATCACTTTATGATTTCTGGAATTTCTGTAACGTAGTGGGATAAACCAAATCAGTTTCTTTTGGCGCAATGCGAACACTTGATGACGTGTAAAATGTGTTGCTTGATCAATTATTCACATCGACGAGAGGTCGTCGCTCAATTTTTCATCTTTAGGAAAAGTATAGCTCTTTATAGAAATGTATAGCACCTTATTGATAAAGTATAGCACATTATGGCAAAGTATAGCACTTTACAACAATAGTATAGCACCTTATAACAATAGTATAGCACCTTATTGATAAAGTATAGCACTTTATGGTTTCTGGAATTTCTTCAACGTAGTGGGTTAAACCAAATCAGTTTTTTTCGGAGTAATGCGAACACTTGATGACGTGTAAGATGTGTTGTTTGATCAATTATTCACCTCGACGAGAGGTTGTCTCTCAATTTTCTAGCTTTAGGAAAAGTATAGCTCTTTATAGAAATGTATAGCACCTTATTGATAAAGTATAGCACCTTATGGCAAAGTATAGCACTTTATGGCAATAATATAGCACCTTATTGATAAAGTATAGCACTTTATGATTTCTAAAATTTCTGCAACGTAGTAGGATAAACCAAATCAGTTTTTTTCGGCGCAATGCGAACACTTGATGACGTGTAAAATGTGTTGCTTGATCAATTATTCACATCGACGAGAGGTCGTCGCTCAATTTTTCATCTTTAGGAAAAGTATAGCTCTTTATAGAAATGTATAGCACCTTATTGATAAAGTATAGCACATTATGGTAAAGTATAGCACTTTATAGCAATAGTATAGCACCTTATTGATAAAGTATAGCACTTTATGGTTTCTGGAATTTATGTAATGTTGTGGGATAAACCAAATCAGTTTTTTTCGGAGCAATGCAAACACTTGATGACGTGTAAGATGTGTTGCTTGATCAATTCTTCACCTCGACGAGAGGTCGTCGCTCAATTTTCTAGCTTTAGGAAAAGTATAGCTCTTTATAGAAATGTATAGCACCTTATTGATAAAGTATAGCACCTTATGGTAAAGTATAGCACTTTATGATAATAGTATAGCACCTTATTGATAAAGTATAGCATTTTATAGTATAGCATAAAGTACAGAAATTCCAGAAATCATAAAGTGCTATACTTTATCAATAAGGTGCTATACTATTGCCATAAAGTGCTATACTTTATCATAAGGTGCTATACTTTATCAATAAGGTGCTATACATTTCTATAAAGAGCTATATTCCTAAAGCTAGAAAATTGAGCGACAACCTCTCGTCGAGGTGAATAATTGATCAAGCAACACATCTTACACGTCATCAAGTGTTCGCATTGCTCCAAAAAAACTGATTTGGTTTATCCCACTAAGTTGAAGAAATTCCAGAAACCATAAAATGCTATACTTTATCAATAAGGTGCTATACTATTGCCATAAAGTGTTATACTTTGTCATAATGTGCTATACTTTATCAATAAGGTGCTATATATTTCTATAAAGAGCTATACTTTTTCTAAAGCTGAAAAATTGAGCGATGACCTCTCGTCGATGTGAATAATTGATCAAGCAACACATTTTACACGTCATCAAGTGTTCGCATTACGCCGAAAAAAACTGATTTGGTTTATCCCACTACGTTGCAGAAATTCCAGAAATCATAAAGTACTATACTTTATCAATAAGGTGCTATACTATTGCCATAAAGTGCTATACTTTATCATAATGTGCTATACTTTATCAATAAGGTGCTATACATTTCTATAAAGAGCGATACTTTTCCTAAAGCTAGAAAATTGAGAGACAACCTCTCGTCGAGGTGAATAATTGATCAAGCAACACATCTTACACGTCATCAAGTGTTCGCATTACTCCGAAAAAAACTGATTTGGTTTATCCCACTACGTTGCAGAAATTCCAGAAATCATAAAGTACTATACTTTATCAATAAGGTGCTATACTATTGCCATAAAGTGCTATACTTTGCCATAATGTGCTATACTTTATCAATAAGGTGCTATACATTTCTATAAAGAGCTATACTTTTCCTAAAGCTGGAAAATTGAGCGACGACCTCTCATTGAGGTGAAGAATTGATCAAGCAACACATCTTACACATCATCAATTGATCAAACAACACATCTTACATATCATCACACGTGTGCATTGCTCAAAAACGATACAATTTCAACTCTGAAACGACACAGTTTTAACAATAAGAACATAGTTACAGCGTGAAACAACAATTACACATCACCACTACAAAAGATCATCACAATATGTAACACTTTACTATAAAGAGTTGCACTTTTCCAAAATCTGAAAAATTGATTACAAGCTCACATGACATACATCAGAGAACACTAAGCGTAAATTCAACGAACAGGTGGTGGGCGACGACAAGTGCTTCAGATCCTTGCCTGCCTCCATGTCGACGAACTGGGGGGAGTCGATGTCGAAACCGTTGGTGGGCTGTTCATCCGATTCGAGGTTGACGGTGGTGGATGACGCGGCGGCGAGGGAAGATAAAGGGCAGCAGAGGGAGAGGTTGATGGGTTTGAGGGAGGTGGGGAAGTGAAGGAAGGGGAGAGGAGGAGGTTGGTGGTGGTCATTGAAGGAGAAGAGGAAGGAAGAAGAGAGCTTGTGTAGTGAATTTGAGGGTAAATACAGTAATAATGGGTGTATTATACATATTGGGTTTAGAAATAAGTGGGGTGGGATACAATGAGTGTATTGATGTTTGGAAAAGTTAATGGGTTTTTAAATAAGTGGGGGTAAAACTTTGGGTTAAAAAAGAAAAACCCCTAATAAAATATATTGGGTTTTAACTCTGAGCCCAAAGATTTATCCAGATTTATTTATAAACCCAGGTTCTATCATCTGTGGGAAAAATTTGCAAAAGAGACCCATTTAGACTTTTATTCCCAAAAAAATGACCTCATTCAAACAAAATTGTAAAAGCCGACCTGGTTCCAGCCTCAGCGCTGAAACCAGGTCGGTTTTTAAAAAAAAAATTCCGAAATTTCACGGAGTTGAACTCCCGTGAAGTTTAGTAGATCTTCACGGGAGTTGAACTCCTGTGAAGTTTAGTAGATCTTCACGGGAGTTCAACTCCCGTGAAGTTTAAAAAAAAAATTCCAAAAACCGACTTGGTTTCAGCGCTGAGCCTGAAACCAGGTAGGTTTTTATAATTTTGTTTGAATGAGGTCGCTTTTTGGGATTAAGTTCACAAATGGGTCTCTTTTGAAAATTTGTCGATCATCTGTGCTTCTAAACTCAAACTAGTTTGGGTATTTGTCTTTAAACCTAATTGTATAATTCATGATCAAAGTAGGTTGTAATTGTATGCATAGTTCTAGGGGACAAAAACCCAAAATAACCCCAACTCATTCGAAATTCTCACTCTCTGTCCCTCTTCATAAAACACCGGGCCAAAAAAAATTTAAATTTTGTCAAAAACACCCTAAATATTTTGAAAATTGAAAAGCCCCTTAACTGCAAAAATTAAAAAAAAAACTTAAAAGCTTCAACCCCAAATAGTACACTAAAAATCTAGGAAATACAAACATAACCCTAAAAATTACAATTTACAAAAACACCCTGAAAGTTTTAACAAATGGAAAAACACTCAAATTTTACAAATACACCCTAAAAAGATAAAAATTTACAAACATTTGCAAAAAAAACCTATTTTAAGTTCTGAACTTTTAGGATGTTTTTGTAAATTTTGTATCTTGAGTGTATATTTTGCAATTTTTTAAAGATGTTTTTTTACAAATTCTAAAAATTTCAGGGGCTCTTCATAATTCTTAGATTTTTAATGTACCATTGAATTTTTTAAGACATTTTTTATAAATTTTAAATGGTGTTTTTCGCAATTAGAAAATGGGAAAAATGTGTCTAGGCCCCAAAAACAGAAACTTCATATGCTGTAGCCCCTCTTAGTTTCTCCTATGTGATTCAGCCCCTTGAAGTGTGACTCTTTGTACTGCAGCCCCTTTTTAGTAATTATTACATGCCAGCTAAGCTAAAATCCCCAAAATAACATTATCACATCTCTTCAATCCCTCAAACCCAGCTCTCTCATCTCACTATGTTAGTTCTACCTAGTTGGGGGCAAGTTAGAACTAATAATATTCGAAGCGATATAACGAGAGATAGAAACCGAGCCCAAGTGAAAGGAAGATACCGTGTGATAGATAATATAAAGGGTTACACACCGACGAAGACGGTGGTGAAAACGGAGACCGTAGGTGGCCGGAAAAAGCGCGCGAAGTCGGCACGGCGCTGCTATTTTCTGCTCGCTGCTGCCGTCGAGCGATGTTTCGGACGTTACCGAGAGAGATAGAGACTGAGTTAGAACGTGATACAAATTGGAGGTGATAGGCAACATGTAGGGCTGGTCACCAAAGAAGAAATCGACGGAAACGGAGATTGGAGGTGATCGGAAAGTGCATGCGAAATCGGCACAAAACTGCAGCGCCGTGCCGACTTCGCGTGCGTTTTCCGGCCACCTCCGGTCTCCGTTTTCACCACCGTCTTCGCCGGTGTGTAGCCCTTTATATTGTCTATCACACGGTATCTTCCTTTCACTTGGGCTCGTTTTTTATCTCTCGTTATATCGCTTCGAATATTATTAGTTCTAACTTACCCAACTAGCTAGAACTAACATGGGACGGACTAGAACTAACATGGGGCAAGTTAGAACTAACATGGGGCAGACTAGAACTAACATGGGGCGAATTAGAACTAATATGAGACAAATTAGAACTAACATGGAGCAAGTTAGAACTAACTTGAGAGTCCAAGAGCCTCTAAGATGAATTAGAGCTAGAACTAGTTAGAACTAACATGGGGCGTGCTAGAACTAACATGGGACGTGTTAGAACTAACATGAGGTAAATTAGAACTAACTTGAGAGCCCAAGAGCCTAGAACTAACTTGAGAAAAAGCTCCTCCCACCTCCGACGGAGCCTACCGAGACACCCCGACGACCTCGACAACCTCCTCCTACCTCTGGCAAACCGGGACAGCGGCGAAAAGCTCTGAACAGCGAAGAACAAACCCGAACGGAGAGAAATTGCACTACAGAAAACTTTAGTTTTGTGCCGACTTCGCACGCACTTTCCGATCACCTCCAATCTTCGTTTTCGCCGGTTTCTTCTTTGTTGACTAGCCCTACATGTTGCCTATCACCTCCAATTTGTATCACGCTCTAACTCAGTCTCTATCTCTCTCGGTAACATCTGAAACATCGCTCGACGACAGCAGCGAGCAGAAAATAGCAACGCTGTGCCGACTTCGCGCACGTTTTTCGACCACCTCTGGTTTCCGTTTTCACCACCGTCTTCGCCGGTGTGTAGTCCTTTATATTGTCTATCACACGGTATCTTCCTTTCACTTGGGCTCATTTTCTATCTCTCGTTATATCGCTTTGAATATTGTTAGTTCTAACTTGCCCAACTAGCTAGAACTAACATGGGACGGGCTAGAACTAACATGGGGCGGGCTAGAACTAACACGGGACGGGTTAGAACTAACATGGGGAAAGTTAGAACTAACATGGGGCAAATTAGAACTAACATGTGGGCGGGCTAGAACTAACATGAGGCGAATTAGAACTAACATGAGACAAATTAGAACTAACATGAAGCAAGTTAGAATTAACTTGAGAGCCCAAGAACCTAGAACTAAGATGAATTAGAGCTAAAACTAGCTAGAACTAACATGGGGCGTGTTAGAACTAACATGGGGTAAATTAGAACTAACTTGAGAGCCCAAGAGCCTAGAACTAACTTGAGAAAAAGCTCCTCCCACCTCCGACGGAGCCCATCGAGACACCCCGACGACCCTGACAACCTCCTCCCACCTCCGGTAAGCCCGGAAAGCGGCGAAAAGCTCCGAACAGCGAAGAACAAACCCGAACGGCGAGAAATTGCACTGCAGAAAACTACAGTTTTGTGCCAACTTCGCACGCACTTTCCGATCACCTCCAATCTCCGTTTCCACCGATTCTTCTTTGTTAACTAGCCCTACATGTTTCCTATCACTCCAATTTGTATCACGCTCTAACTCAGTCCTCAGTCTCTATCTCTCTCGGTAATGTCTGAAACATCGCTCAACGGCAGCAGCGAGCAGAAAATAGCAGCGCCGTGCCGACTTCGCGCGCGTTTTCCGGCCACCTCCGGTCTCCGTTTTCACCACCGTCTTCGCCGGTGTGTAGCCCTTTATATTGTCTATCACACGGTATCTTCCTTTCACTTGGGAACATTTTCTATCTCTCGTTATATCACTTCGAATATTGTTAGTTTTAACTTACCCAACTAGCTAGAACTAACATGGGACGGGCTAGAACTAACATGGGGCGGGTTAGAACTAACATGGGACGGATTAGAACTAACATGAGAAAAGTTAGAACTAATATGGGGCAAGTTAGAACTAACATGGGATGGGCTAGAACTAACCTGGGGTGAATTAGAACTAACATGAGGCAAATTAGAATTAACATGAGGCAAGTTAGAACTAACTTGAGAGCCCTAGAGCCTAGAACTAAGATGAATTAGAGCTAGAACTAGCTAGAACTAACATGGGGCATGCTAGATGTAATACCCCAACCCTTGAGAGGGTGATGTGATTAGTATTGATAGAATTGATTGGAATACTCATACCATCAAGATGCATCTTCTTTTCGGGAACCCAATTCTTAGAAACTCTAAAGTTAAGCGTGCTTGGCCTGGAGAAATTCTAGGATGGGTGACCCCCTGGGAAGTTTTCCAGGGAGCACGTGAGTGAGGACAAAACGTGCTGAAAAGACATGTAGTGGTTTGTGAGGTCAGTCCATCAGATCTAATAGCGCACCGACTCCAGGATTCCTGGGCGGGGCGTTACAAATGGTATCAGAGCCAAAGCCAACCGGAATTGTGAGAGCTAAGTGCTATGCGGCGCAAAGTGCTACGTCGAGAGGGCGGGAACCACCTCTTGAGGCCGTATGAGCCACCTCTAGAATCTCACACGGATGGTACGGTCTTGGATGATATGATTTGGCACAACGAGGACGTTGTGAGTTTAAGTGGGGGAGATTGTAATACCCCAACCCTTGAGAGGGTGATGTGATTAGTATTGATAGAATTGATTGGAATACTCATACCATCAAGATGCATCTTCTTTTCGGGAACCCAATTCTTAGAAACTCTAAAGTTAAGCGTGCTTGGCCTGGAGAAATTCTAGGATGGGTGACCCCCTGGGAAGTTTTCCAGGGAGCACGTGAGTGAGGACAAAACGTGCTGAAAAGACATGTGGTGGTTTGTGAGGTCAGTCCATCAGATCTAATAGCGCACCGACTCCGGGATTCCTGGGCGGGGCGTTACACTAGAACTAACATGGGGCGTGTTAGAACTAACATGGGGCAAATTAGAACTAACTTGAGAGCCCAAGAGCCTAGAACTAACTTGAGAAAAAGCTCCTCCCACCTCCGACGGAGCCCATCGAGACACCTCGACAACCCCGACAACCTCCTCCCACCTCCGGCAAGCCCGGACAGTGGAGAAAAGCTCCGAACAGCGAAGAACAAACCCGAACGGCGAGAAATTGCACTGCAGAAAACTGTAGTTTTGTGCCGACTTCGCACGTCACCTCTAATCTCCGTTTCCGCCGATTTCTTCTTTGTTGACTAGCCCTACATGTTTCCTATCACCTCCAATTTGTATCACGCTCTAACTCAGTCTCTATCTCTCTCGGTAACGTCCAAAACATCGCTCGACGGCAGCAGCGAGCAGAAAATAGCAGCGCCGTGCCGACTTAGTGCGCGTTTACCGGCCACCTCTGGTCTCCGTTTTCACCACCGTCTTTGCCGGTGTGTAGCCCTTTATATTGTCTATCACACGGTATCTTCCTTTCACTTGGGCTCATTTTCTATCTCTCGTTATATCGCTTCGAATATTGTTAGTCTAACTTGTTTAACTAGCTAGAACTAACATAGGGAGATGAGAGAGCTGGGTTTGATGGATTGAAGAGATGGGATAAGGTTATTTTGGGGATTTTAGCTTAGCTGGTATGTAATAATTGTTAAAAAGGAGCTGCAGTACAAAGTGTCACACTTCAAGGGGCTGAATCACATGGGGAAAACTAAGAGGGGCTGCAGCACATGAAGTTTCTGTTTTTAGGGTCTGGACACATTTTTCCTTTAGAAAATTTTAAGGTGTATTTTTATAAATTTTAAAATCTTTTTAGATGGTTGTTTCCTTCAACCTCATACTGAATAATCCCTAAATGAGAGAGAGAGAGAGAGAGAGAGAGAGAGAGAGAGAGAGGGGGAGGGAGAGAGAGAGAGAGAGAGGGCACATAGTAATACAGTATGTTTAGAAAATTAGGTTTAAAGTCGAAAATCCCTAAAATAAAATAAAAAAACTAAACTATAGGGATTGATAAAAAAACCTTCTGAATCTATTTTAATTTGAGAAACCCATTACCTTTAGGAATGCTGCATATAACCATGTAAACTATTTTTTATTTCATTAAACATCTTTAAACTTTTGGGTTGTCTCACAAATAGCCCTAAAGTTTTAAGGATTTTCATACAAACTCCTTTAATGATGTTAATGGCTATAGTAATAAGTCATAAATACCCCTTTTTAACATCAAAACTTAATTATTAAATTAAATTAAACTATTTAATCCTCACTCAAATTGGTCCTCGGAAATTGTAACGAGATGGTTTTTGCAAAAATAATAAAATAATAATAATAATAATATAAATAAGAAGAGAGAGAGAAGATAAAAGGTTTATTATTTTATTTAAGAGGATTGAGGGATATTTTGGTTTTTTTTTTTCCTTTGCTTCTTGTGCTTGACTTGAGATACGTTAGAGTACCTGACAATGTTACGATGAGGGATTTAGGTGAGAAAACTTTAAGAGGGTTCGTTAGAATAAAAAAAATTCAAGGGTTATACACCCAAAGTTTAAGGGTGTTATCGAATGCTACCCATTTTTTATTTTTATCTTTAATATTTCCCCTAGTACTCAACTATCATCCACACTTACAGTGCTCACGGTGAAGATTCTTATGTGATTAGCTTTATAAGGTAGATTGCTTACCGGCAATAATATTTTGTCCGTATAATTTTAGTTGTGTCTTTCGCAATTAGAGTTTGAAGTCTAGCAATCACATCTCTCTAGATTGTTTGTACACTCTTACTATTTGAGATAACATTCTCATTGGTTTGGTCCAACCTTCTTCAATCATGGACGACAACATTTTTCGAACTATTGTTGTTAAATTATCCTCCAACATGTGTTTAATCATTAGAAATCATGTGGTGCTCTAGCCACGTATTTCTACATTTGGAATGAATAAAACATGAGAGTATTAATAACAAATTCAGTAACATCGATCTATTTTCCTTGTTGGATTGTATGATCATTTTCTTTTTGCTATGATAATGTCGCATTTCGTTGGAGTAGATAGCTAAATCAGATCAAAAAGTTGACTAGTTTGTTTCTTCTTCTTCATTCCTTCTCTCACGGTCCTTATTTCATCTTCATTTTTTTCTCTTCATATATTTTTTGTATATATTTTCTTTAACTAACTAAATTTCTGAATATCTTCTCTTACATACTTTAACAAACTATTCATAACGTATCTGGTATTTTCTATATGTGTTTAAATGAAAGGTTTTGCACTTTTGCTATCCTTAGAGCAATATTTGAGGCAGAGAGAGAGGTGAGGGTGAGTCGAACCCTATATTTCCCATTAACTATTTGTCTTCTCTCTCACTAATATCTTCCTATCCTTAAAGGAGTTATAAAGGCAGATATCATGAAAAGATACTAATTTTTACTACTGGTTGTGCTGCCCTTGATAGCGCATGTTCACCCTATCCAAAAATGTCTCTACAATTTGGAAGCCCATAAAGAATAGTATAAATAGAATTTAGCATCAACGATTGCATAAAAACTTTGGTCCCACAAAATATATTTCCGAAACCAAAACTTTGGTCCCACAAAATATGCTTCCCTAACCAAAATCCATGATTCCATTAATTATAAGATCGGATCCTATCACTTGTCACTAATACATTTACTAGCATTCTAATCGTAGGGTTGGGTGTGGGTCAAGACAACCCACAGGTTGACCCAGCCCAACCCATCATGGGTCATAGGTCGGGCTAGGTCTAGCCCGAGACCCGGGATCAGAGAAGTAGACCCATGTCTACACTGGCCCGATCCACGTCCGGCCCGACCTATGATATATTTTTTGGTCAGCTAGTTGTTCCTTCAGCCCTTTGGATCTGCAGCTAGCTGCCAACAAAGTCAAAATGTCATAAGTCTTTGACTCGTGGGCCTAACAAAGCAACGATTTTTAAGCTCGCTGATATTATAGACAGTTAAAATATACTCTCTCTTGGACCAATGCTCAGCCGCGAGTCTAAGAAGTGAATATTCATGGACTAAACACTTTAGATAGGCTCAAATATAAACTACAACAAAGTTCGCTCAGGTCATATACGAACATGACTGCATGCTAAACTTTGGCTCAGCTCATCCGATCCAAAGAAAACCTGAGTCTGAGTTAATTCTCAAATCGGACTCTGGGCCAAGTCCAAGTGTAGTAGCAAAGTTAGCTCAAATTCTTATGCGTGCTTCACCTAAATGTCTTATGTGGGCCACATTATCAATATACTAAGGATTATTGACAAGCAATTGATCTATTAAGTTACGAGAGGCCTAGATCAATACTTAGCACAAGTCACGATACTTGAATCCAATACATGCTCCAGATGTGGACGCCCAGATCGAAGTGGCCAAATCACATGCCCATAGCAGAGCTCACCCAAGCCATAGCAAAGCTCGTCCAAATAATAATGAAGCACACACTCAAGACCAAGACAAAGTGAAGCTCCGGGCAAAGTTCGCCCAAAACGAGCTTCACCCAAATAGTCCACATGGGACATATAACGAAGTTCGTCGAAGCCACAATGAAGTTCCCGAAGCCAAAGTTGAAGTCGAAGCAAAGCTCCCCAAAGATGTAACGAAGCTCATCTAAGCAACAACGAGCTTCGCCTAATAGCCCACGTGGGCCGTGTCACCCATTCTGGTGAAGTTTGCTCATAGTCATTATTGACGAACTTCACATGTGGTCATTATTGGCGAACCTCATCCATGGCCGTTATTGTCGAACCTCGTCCATAACTATTCTCAGAAGCTGCTTTTAAGAAAGCAGTTAATGACCACTAATTCACCAGTTTAATGAGAGTTAATGAATACTAACTCACCCATTTTAGAGGGGGAGTTAATGACTACTAACTCACTCATTTAAGGAGAGTTAAGGCCCACTAACTCACCCACTTAATGCTCTGAAGCCTATAACTATGCATGATCAACATGAGCATAGAGGGGCACAAAGGCGAAGGAATGTCTTAGGCTAACATTATCTTGACTAAACTCTTTGCCATTGAGAAAAGAGAGAGAGATTCAGAGGCTACATTGACAAAAAAACTCTCCTCTTCATTCTCATTGATCTTCGTAGATTATTATCATCAGCTAATCATTTAGCTTGATTGACAATCCTTGTGAGAAATAATCTGTTCTCTTCAGTTAGTTATCTAGCTTAATAAATAGTTCTTGTGAGAATAAATCTATTAATATCTCTTTATCCAGAGAAAACTATGTTGTCTTCTAAGAGATTAGATATCATCAATCAGCGAAAGGCTCATTGTTTTAGTCAGACCGTTAACGAGTACAAGATCGACGCTCCATCGGTATACAAAAAAGAATCTTAGAAAATATAAATTTTTCTTTGTTTCATTATATTTTTTTTATTATAACCTGTGTCAATTGCAATAGAAAAGACCTAAAATATCTGTCTACTTGAAAGGATTAAAAAGTTTATTATAATTTTAAATTACTAAAAAATAAATTTGAAATAATTTTATAATTGTAAATATAAGTTAAATATAATTAAAAATGTAAAAAATAGAAAAAAAATTGGACAAAAAACGCATGAACATGCCCACAGCCCACAAGCAATAGGTCGGGTCAGAGTCGGCCCGCACCTAGGTGGGTCGTGGGCCGAGCTGGGTCTAGTCCCAGACCCGGGATCAAAAAAGTAGGCCCG
>NC_033798.1:96575073-96575511 GCF_001876935.1 Asparagus officinalis | reverse complement strand
CCCGGCCCACGCCTACCCCTACCTAACCCTACTCCACGTCTTGCTAAACTTTTTGGATATTATTGATAAGGGAGATATCTTAGAAGATCTTTCTGAAGGTACAACTCCTTCAAACTTCTTTATCTTGGGAAAATTATATCGGGGCCCCAAAAGCAGAAACTTCATATGCTGCAGCCCCTTTAACTTTCCCCCATGTAGTTTAGCCCCTTAAAATGTGATATTTTGTGCTACAACCCCTTTTTAGCAATTATTACATGCCAACTAAGCTAAAATCCCCAAAATATCTTTATCCCCTCTCCTCAATCCCTCAAACCCAACGCTCTCTCATCTCCTCTCTCTCTCCCCCCCCCCTCTCTCTAAAACCAAGGGCTTTCTCAAGCTCGTCGCCCTCCTCGCCATCGCCGCCTCCGCCCAGACCCCCAAGCCTCCCCTCGAGTT
>NC_033798.1:96570038-96575029 GCF_001876935.1 Asparagus officinalis | reverse complement strand
CCTCGTCCTCAACTACATCGGAGTTCGCCGCTGCCACTCTCCGCCTCGCCCTCGAGTTCGCCGTCAACGTTGTCGGCAGTCCAAGCCTGATTTGACTGCTCGTCGACTAGAGATCAAGAGCTGTTGATATCAATGCCAGAGAAAATAGACTACGTCAATGGCTTCATAGTTTTGAATGAGTAGTCTCTTCATAGCTCCTCCACTGCTTTCTCTTCCCAGCTTGAGTTCATCACTTAGCTCAAACAAGACAGTTCCAAAGTCTACTACTGCATTGAGTTTGTTGTGCATGATTACCAAATAAAAGAAACCAATATGGATCAAGTGAGAAATACAAACATAATTTCATTCAAATTGAAAGAGAAGAAAATGAGCTGAAAATATTTTTATTTTTATTTTTTGGACTTCTGGTTGTGGAGAACTAGAACTAACACGCAACGGGTTAGAACTAACACGCGGTGAGTTAGGACTAACACGCGGTGAGTTAGAACTAACACAAAAGCCTTAGAGCTATGAATTAGAACTAATACTTATACACTGTGAGTTAGAACTAACACAAGAGCCCAAGATCCATGAATTAGAACTAAAATTAACACGCGGTGAGTTAGAATTAACACGCGGTGAGTTAGGACTAACACACGGTGAGTTAGGACTAACACAGGAGCCCAAGAGCCATAAATTAGAACTAAAACTAACACGCGATGAGTTAGGACTAACACGCGATGAGTTAGGACTAACACGCGGTGAGTTAGTACTAATACAAGAGCCCAAGAACTATGAATTAGAACTAGAACTAGCACGCGATGAGTTAGAACTAACATGCGGTGAAAAGTAATAAGAGTGAGTAAGAATCAAAGTCCAGTGAATCTTAGTAGTTGGATGACATTGCATTTGGTCCTGATCACAACTTAAATCAATGCTTGCATATTAGAAGAGTATTGTCCATTTGAACTTTTGTTTCACAACCGTCAGCAAGTATTTTAAAAGAATAGAACTTCTTTGATAAACTATGAATCAAACTAAGCAAGTTAATGACGTTATAAACATGTTGAGATGCTGGCGAGATTGGAAGTGATACCACTAAAATTCTAGTGAATTGCAAAATTTATACTTGTTCTTTTTTTATAAATAATTAACAGCCTTTTTTGTGTTAGTTCTAACTCACCACGTGTTAGTTCTAGTTCTAATTCATGGATCTTGGGCTATTGTGTTTGTAACAACCAAAATTTTTTGATACGTATTTAAATAAATTTTCTAGTATTTAATTATTAAATTGTTATTTTTCAAAGAGTATTAATGTTTACCCAATCTCTATGATTTTTAGTAATGTATAATGATAGTGGTTATTAATTTTTGGGTAATTATAATTACAATTGTTATGATTATGTACATAGTATTTAGTTGATATTACTAATAATTGGTTAATATTATTAATTGTTTAAATTATTACTATAACGGTATTCTTATGTATACGGTAATATATCCCCAAATCTCGTTCTCTCTCTCCTCCTAAAAAATTCCCACGTTCAGCACTCTCTCTCTCCAATCATCTCTTTCTCATTTATTCCCTCTCCACTTATTTTCCTAAATGGTCAAATCTCCCAAAATATCCCCATCTCCTTTAACCACCCCCCGTAATCACGTTACCTGTCCTCTTAATACTCTCTCTCTTCCCCAACCGCTCAAACCCATCATCCAGCTCACAACCGCCCAACGCCAACCTCCTCCAGCCCTCTTCCCTCGTCCTCCACCATCAACGCTCCTCCGCCGTTGCCGTCGACCAGCGCCTCCCCAAAAACTTAGCGCCGCCCAGATGCCGCCACCAGCCGTTCCCAAAGTGCCTGACATACCGCGCCCTTGAGCCACTCCTTCGACGAGCTCTGACACGCCCCCTCTCTGAAGCCAATCCGTCGCCACCAAACGAGCTAGACGCTCCTTCCCAACACAATTTCCTGCCCTCATCCCGCTCGTCGCCCTCTGTCTCCTCCCGACTACAGCAGCACCTCCAAACCCTAACCTGACCTCCCGCTGACACCTCCCCTCGACCCGAGCTCCGCCACCCTCCCGTCTTCCCGGGCCCCGAACCAAGCTCGCACACCAGCAGCTCGCACACTCTCACCGGAGCGGTACGCAGCCTCCTCAGCCCGCCACCCTCAGCGCTGCGCCCCCTCGTGGAACCTGTCGCCCCAGAGCTGCCCCATCACCCCCAACCCGTACGCTCCAGATCGCGCCTCCCTCAGTCGTCGTAGCCGCCGTCAGCTCCAGATTTGATGCCATCAGATCCACGTCGCCTCGATCGCCACGCGCCGCGTCCGTATAGGCGCCGTCGCCTCGTCATCAGACCCCTCGGTCTCGTAGGCAAGATCCCCTCTCTTGTCTCGTGTTAAAATTATTTTGATTAGTTAACAATATTTGTTAGATTATTTTTATGTGATAATTATGTGTGGAATTATTTGTTGAATGATGATTAACAATAAGAAGAGTTTCGAATAGAAAGAACAGAAAAGAATAACATGTTTAAAAAGAGTATTGTTTGGACAGTGCCTGAGTTGACCCGACCTGACGTGTCGACACGCGTGAGTCGACACGAAAGACGGAGTGCGACGATCGATCTTTGAGTCGACACCGTAAGTCAACTCGAAGGGCGGTGAGACCCGGCCGACAAGTCGTAGGATTTTATTGGGAGTAATGTCGACATTTCATGTGTATAATAACTACTAATTATGATCCCTCTTATACTGTTCATGCATAGCGTATTGTTCGTAGTCTCTAATCACGTTTTATAATCTTTATTTTATTAGTCTTAATTACTTGTTGTTTCATGCTGTGATTGAGAACCTTAGTAGCTCATGACTTAGTGGTCTTGTGCGTCATGAACAAACCTAGTGACATGTGTAGGTGTGTTTAGGTGGCGAACCAGAGGTTTAATAAGGATTATGATCATTGATTTAGAAAGAACGAGAAGAGTTGGGGTGGGAAGTCATTGTTCATGTGTTCGGATGTGACTGTTGATATATCTTCCAAGCTTGCACCAGTGGATCGGTGTCGCCACTGTGGTTGGTTGGGTCAAAGTAGATCGGTGTCTCTACTTTGGTTCATGAATCTATTTGATTGGATGCACGTGGGGGATATGCGAACAGTCAGTTATCCGATGATATGAGCGTTGACTCTGTGTGAGATATGAACCAGTGACCTGTTATAGGATGACTAGTTACATGACTTGTTACCAGTGGATCAGTGTCGTCACTAGGGTTGGTTTGTTTGATCAAAGTGAATCGGTATCGTCACTTTGGTTAGGATTTATGGATTCTTGTGAGATGTAGGCCAGTTGTATTTCTTTTCATACATAGATCGGGATTAATATTTAATTATCTACAATTTGAGACATAAGATATATACATGAGGGTTTCCTTGTTTGGATTATTTCGCTCGACGTACTATGTCTCTTGTTGTAGATTTTTAAGTATTAATTTCATCTAGTTGTATGACCTTGTTATGTGGATGATTATAGGACGACTAGCTGCATGAACTTGTTACTCGGATGTTTATGATTTCTTCTGATCGTTATACTCTAGTGATGGATTTTATCTAGCTTGTTAGTATTCCAGTTGCATGTTTCTATTTATTATTATTGTTATTGCATTGGTCATTCGACCGTTCCTATTTTCTCTCTTTGGGATCTTGCCGTGTGCCATGCACGCTGACGTACTCCTGTTCTCTCAGGTTGTAGGTCAGATTTAGGAGACAGACAGCCTCAGTTCAGAATCGTGCAGGAGCCAGAGGATTCTCAGTAGGAGCGCCTTGCAGGTGGAGTAGAAGAACAAGCTGAAGCGTAGTAGTTTTCTTTTGTATTAGCTGATGAACACTAGAACTCTTTTACAGTATTTCTTTAGTTTGATGATGTATTTAGTTATTTTATCAGTACTTCTTTTTATTATGGACTATGTATTTTATTCCTAGTTAGACCGTTTTTGTAATAAGGGTATGTTGGACCCATGTTTTACGTCTGGGATGATCTGTTGATGATATGTTTATTTCTTCTTCTGAGTTGTCTTTATATTCTTGCTATTGTGATCGGAGACCTGTGACTTCGTATTGTATTTATTTCTAGACGCTTAGCGTATTGGATTGAGAAGAAAAGAAAAAAAAGAGAAAAAGAAAGATAGTGTATATTTTTTCTCAATCTAATACGTCACGGGCTTGTTCACGTTCCGATTCCTGGATATTTTGGGAAGCGGGGCATGACAGTGTTAGTTCTAACTCACCGCATATTAGTTCTAACTCACCGTGTGTTAGTTATTATTCTAATTCATGGCTCTTGGGCTCTTGTGTTAGTCCTAACTCACCGCATGTTAGTTCTAACTCACCGTGTGTTAGTTTTAGTTCTAATTCATGGCTCTTAGGCTCTTGTGTTAGTTCTAACTCACCGCGTGTTAGTTCTAGTTCTAATTCATGGTTCTTGGGCTCTTGTGTTAGTCCTAACATCGTGTGTGTGTCCTAACTCACTGCGTGTTAGTTCTAACTTACCGCGTGTTAGTTCTAACTCACCGTATGTTAGTTCTAGTTCTATTTTTCACACTATCAACTAACAAATATATAGGGTCCTTTATTGAAAATTTTCAACGTGAAAATGTGAATCACCAAAATCAGGATATCACAAAAAGGGACATAAAATCAAATATTGTTTATTAAAATTAAATCACATGTAAATACATGTTCACATCATCACCAAAAAATGCACAAGAAACAATATCTAACCACCTCCAAAATCTCAGTGCGTAGCAATGCTTATCAAACTAAGCGACTTGATAATCAACAATCTGAATCGATCCTTGGGTTGCTGCTTCTTGAACGTTCTCGATAGCTTCAAACCTTCATCGCTAGCTTCGGGGTGGCCGTGCTCGAATTCAGAGTCCTATCAATAGCAGCACAACAGAGGTCGAGAGCTTTGGGGTGGCCGCCGAGCACCGGGATGTGGCGCTGGCGATCGTACT
>NC_033798.1:96565359-96569768 GCF_001876935.1 Asparagus officinalis | reverse complement strand
TTTGGTTTTAGAGAGAGAGGAGAGAGAGAGAGAGGAGAGGAGAGAAGGAGAGGGGGGAGAGAGAGAGAGAGAGAGAGAGAGAGAGAGAGAGAGGAGATGAGAGAACATTGTGTTTGAGGGATTGATGAGAGGGGATAATGACATTTTGGGGATTTTAGCTTAGTTGGCATGTAATAATTGCTATAAAGGGGCTGCAGCACAAAATGTCACATTTTAAGGGGCTGAACCACATGGGGAAAAGTTGAAGAGGCTACAGCACATGAAGTTTCTGCTTTTGGGGCCCGACACAATTTTCCCAAGAATAAATCATCAATAAGGGTAATTTCGGAAATTTTAACTTAAACCAACTGAAATATTCTCAACTTGTAGACATAAAGACAATAAATAGTTAGGTGGGCTAATATTTTTGACTTATCTCAGTGGGTCACACAATTAAAAGTATTTTTATATTATTAAAATAATTAATATAATTCATGGTGTCCACTAAGCGAAGAGTTTCGCTTAGTGAATTATAGAGAATCTCCAATGATGTAAAGAATCTCTACCCCAAACAATGGTGCATTTTTCTTTTTACCTTCATAAGTAGACTTAAATAGTAAAAGTAGCAAGTAATAGACATGCAACAAGCCTACAAGGATGAATCAAACTATAAGCTGTTTATTGGGAATCAATAAATGAATCTAAAAAGTTTGGAATCCAACTAAGGTCAAGAGCCAAACTAAGAGATTCATTTTCCCAAATTTAATTAATGCCTACTAGTGGACAAATAATTGATGTAAAACAAATTGTGATTCAACGACAAACGACCCAACAAAAAATGCATTCTTTCCCAAACTTAACAAACACCTATTTACCAAAACACAAATCAATGAACTCTTGAAACTGACGTCTGCGATGAAGATGTGGGAGATTCTTAACAACAAGTATCTTACAAAGAGTGTTGAGAATCGATTGCACTTGCTGGGGAGATTATTCAGATTCCAGATGTCCAGGGGTACGTACCTCACTTGCATATCATGTGAACAACAATACGAAGTTGTTGTCGGACTTGGCCAATGTTGATGAGAAGATATCGGATGAGTACAATGCGATCATTTTGTTAGGCTCATTACCCGATGAGAATTTTGTTATATTTGTGCTTACATTGTTGAATGGTAGATCTTCCATCACCTATAGTGAAGTGACTAATGCATTGACAAATTTTGATTTGAGGAGGAAGGATAAATAATCTTCCAGAGCTAGTACTTCAGGAGAAGCCTTGTCGACAAGAGGAAGGAGTCCTTATCCTATAGGTGGTAATCGAGGAAGGAGTCAAGAGGCCACTACCAAATTGTAAAAAATCAGTGTGCTTTCTGTAGAGAACAAGAACATTGGAAGAGAGATTGTTCGAAGCTGAGAGAGAAGGAGAATAGCAAGAAGAAGGACCCGAAGGCCAGTGATGTGAATGTTGTTAGAAGTGGTGACGATTCCGATGATTCATGCTTTTCTATTTTGATTACTCCAGAGATTAACCATACGAAAGCATCAGATTGGATGTGGGATTCTGATGCTACTTATCATGTGACTCCCCGGAGAGATTGGTTTGCATCATTTGAGAAACTCGATGGGGGTGTGGTGGTTATGGGAAACATTCAGTCCTATAGCATTTGTGGAATAGGTACCATCAGGATTCGGATGCATGATGGAGTAGTGAGAGAATTGAATGAAGTAAGATGTGTTCCTCAACTGAAGAATAATCTTATTTCTGTGGGAGCTTTAGAGACAAAGGGGTTCAAGATAACTTTTGAGAACGTGTAGCTAAAGTTACTAAAGGATCATTAGTAGTGATAAAAGGTATCCGCAATAGAAATCTCTATTATCTGAAGGGAAGTACCAAGATTGGTCAGGTAGCTTCAGCAGTTTCAGAGGCGGATGCTAGCAGACTTTGGCATTTCAGACTTGGGCACGCAGGGGGAAAATCATTGCAGGCGTTGTGCAAGCAGAGATTATTGAAGGGAGCCAAGAGTGGGAAAATTAAATTATGTGAGCATTGTATTCTTGGTAAGAAGACTAAAGTAAGGTTCGGGACAACCATTTATAGGACAACCGGCATCTTGGACTACGTGCACACGGATGTATGTGGTCCCACTAAGACGACATCACTTGGTAGTCAACATTGGTTCGTCACTTTTGTGGATGACTATTCTACTTCACGTTGGTTTCATGTCAATTTAATTATCAATATAAAATTTAAAATTGGGTGTAGCCCATTCAAACAAACATTAAAAAAGATAAATAATCACAATATTAAATTTTAGAGACATAAGTGAGCAAAACTATCAAATTTAAATTGAAGAATAAATTTTAGTAAGAAAATAAACTAAAAATAAATAATTATGATATTTAACCACGTGCAGTGCACGTGCATACAAATAGTAGAGTTAAAAGACAGACTTATTTTTGTTGGTATGTAGTTTCAACATTTCATAAAATCATTTTTATCATAAAAAATGGATTTGCAAGGATAAAGCAAGAAATTGATATAAGTGTACTATGTCACTATTATTGGCCAGTTGCTCAACTTAAATGAAATGTTCTTCAAAATTACAAGAATTGGACGATCAAAGTGAGCGGTGAAATTAGATACACTAATCTCTCATTACTTAGAGCATACAATATGGCTTACTAAAATTTCCACATCTTATCCAAGAAGACGCACAAACTACAAGAACTTATCAATATTTAACATTATTTCCATATAGAATATATTATCTATTGTGTATCAACATAGAAATTATTTCTGCAACCCTGAAAATCTTTTGGCTTGAAGACGAAGAGCAAATCGTCCATGCACTGTGACACCAGGAGATTCACTCATATTAAAATAAATAATTATGATATTTAACCACGTACAGTGCACGTGCATAACAAATAGTAGAGTTAAATGACAGACTTATTTTTGTTGGTATGTAGTTTCAGCATTTCATAAAATCATTTTTATCATAAAAAATGGATTTGCAAGGATAAAGCAAGAAATTGATATAAGTGTACTATGTCACTATTATTGGCCAGTTGCTCAACTTAAATGAAATGTTCTTCAAAATTTAACCACGTGCAGTGCACGTGCATACAAATAGTAGAGTTAAATGACAGACTTATTTTTGTTGGTATGTAGTTTCAGCATTTCATAAAATCATTTTTATCATAAAAAATGGATTTGCAAGGATAAAGCAAGAAATTGATATAAGTGTACTATGTCACTATTATTGGCCAGTTGCTCAACTTAAATGAAATGTTCTTCAAAATTACAAGAATTGTACGATCAAAGTGAGCGGTGAAATTAGATACACTAATCTCTCATTACTTAGAGCATACAATATGGCTTACTAAAATTTCCACATCTTATCTCTCATTACTTAGAGCATACAATATGGCTTACTAAAATTTCCACATCTTATTCAAGAAGACGCACAAACTACAAGAACTTATCAATATTTAACATTATTTCCATATAGAATATATTATCTATTGTGTATCAACATAGAGATTATTTCTGCAACCCTGAAAATCTTTTGGCTTGAAGACGAAGAGGAAATCGTCTATGCACTGTGACACCAGGAGATTCACTCATATTAATTTCATTTTTCGTCATCCCATTTGGCATTTCCCAATCAAAAAGATAAAGAAGATTAGCGAGGGCAAGCTCAACGACTAGCATTCCGGAGTTCAACCCAGGACAAATTCTTCGTCCTGCACCAAATGGTATGAGCTCAAAATGTTGGCCTCTGAAATCTACAGAACTGTCTATAAATCTTTCTGGATAGAATTCTTCTGGATTTTCCCAAACATCTCCATCTTTTCCTATCGTCCACATGTTGATCAAGAGCCTTGTTTTTGCAGGGATATCATAGCCGTTGATTTTAAAGTGTTGTATAGTCTCCCTTTGAACAAGCAATGGTACTGGTGAGTGTAGTCTCAATGACTCCTTCACAATTGACTTCATATAGTGAAGTTGGTCGAGGTCACTTTCGACTACTTTTTCTTTGTTTCTGATGATTCTTCTCACCTCATTTTGTGCTTTTCTCATGACTTCGGGATTTCTCATGAGCTCTGCCATTGTCCAATCTAGTGTTGCTGAGGATGTGTCTGATCCAGCAACAAATATATTCTACAAAATGTTGAAATTTGAAGGAATTAGCTTATAGAAATGACAGAAAGTATGTGTTCTTATTCAGGACCTTTCTATGCTATGATATCTATTACATGAAGTGGTTTACCAGTGGTCTTCGGTGTTATGATAAATTTGCTTATTAGAGTGATTTTTATTGTTAGAATTATATTTTTTCACATTAGCATGTGCTCAAGGGAAAATAATTTTCCCCCTCTTATTCTTAATGTAGCATATGATGCTCTCTAGTTCAAACATAATG
>NC_033798.1:96507368-96565349 GCF_001876935.1 Asparagus officinalis | reverse complement strand
GGATCTTCCTAAGATCTCCTCATTAGGAGATCTTGGTCTTTGATTTATCAATCAAAGGTTAAGATCTTATTCTCTTCCTTTTCCCTACTTTTCCTCATGAGGAGATCATGACCTTTGATTGATAAATCAAAGACCAAGATCTCATGAGGAGATCTTAGGAAGGGTCCTCGTTAGTAGAGGATCCCAATCCAAATATAGTATAGTGTTCTACACTATAATGTATGTCCTTGTTCACATGTTAGCATGACATATTGCTATTGTCTAAGTTTGTCCTATATCGGTGGCAACTAGCTAGGTTGTAAGATTTCTTGCGTGTTTGATCTCTTTCCTCTCTATTTTTGCCCCCTTTGTGAGTTTAGAATCTTATCTTCATTAGTTAAGGGTGTTTCTATTTCTGACCAAAACTTTAGGTCAATGACAATGAAATAAGGCAGCACATGTCATTTTCTTGGGGGTTTCATCCAAGATTAATACTTATCAAAAGGACATTCATTTGTCTCATAGGTGGTGTAATGATTTTGGTCCTAAAGTGATTTGTTATTTTTAATTATTGAGCTTCTAAAAATAAAGATTTAAAAATGCAAAAATAAAATGAGAAAAAGCTTAAATGCATATATCCCTCCATATTATAGAAGGTTAGTCAGTTATTGCTTAATTCCGAATTTTTTTATTTGGTCCAAAGTAGTTCTTTGGTATCCACTCTTTGCACATAGTCTCCTTGTTCTCTTGTAGGTATTCAACGTACATCTGTCGTAGTTAGTTAAGGAGGAAGAAAAAAAAATGATAGATACATATATAACTCTGTTTGAGAAACAAAGCGTCTAAATGTTAATAAAAAGAATTAAGGAATAAAAAAACATGCAATTAAACTTTAAAACAAGACGAGGAGTCATGAGCCGATTACCATGAGAACTCCCTTGATGTGTTCATCACTCACATCCCTTCCCCACCTCCGCAAATCAAGCAAAGCTTCAACGACATCTTCATCCCTAGTATCTCCCTTCCTTAACGGATCCAAATGTTCATCAATAACCCGCTGAAAAAACCCATCAAGCTCCCTAAAGTTCTCCTCCAATCTCTCTCTCATCCCGGTGAATTTATCCAACCATCCCAAAGTCGGCACATAATCAGCGAAGAAAAATCCCATAAACAACGCCTGTGTTTCCTTCAAAATTCGCGTAGCTCCCTCTCCGCTATAATATCTTTTCCCTAAAGAGGTCCTACACGTAATATTATTCGCTAGTAACATCACCTCTTCGCTCAAATTAACCTCCAAATTTTGTTGAGAATATATCGAGCGAATCATTCTGTCGACCTCCTCTTCTCTAATAGATCGAAACGAAGCGATTTTTTTGGGGCTGAAGAGATTGAGGATGCAAAGTTTTCGGAGCTCTCTCCATTGATCATCGTAGGGTGAGAAAACAACATCACGACAGCCATAAGAAAGTTTGTTTGTGGGGGTGAGTGAGGGTCTGCTGCAGCATTCAAGGTCGTGTGTTTTCAGGAATTCTCTTGCAATTTCGGCCGATGAGGCGAGGACGGTGGGGACGGTGCCGAGTTTGAGGTAAACGAGAGGGCCGTGTTTTTGAGAGAGTTTGTGCAGGGAACGATGTGGGAGTTCGCGGAAGTGGTGGAGGTTTCCGATGATTGGAAGGTTAAAGGGCCCCGGTGGGAGATTAAATTGATGGTTTTTGGTTGATGAGAGAAGTAGAGAGAGAAGTGAAAGGAGGAAGAGGATGCAAGCAACAAAAACAGCGATAGCCATGGTGCTCTTTAGCGTGGAAGAGCTATAAGAGGCTCTATATGTATACCTGTTATCGCAAGTGAAATGTGGATGTGACTTCAAACGACAGATGCTCCAAAATGACCTGTTATCGCAAGGGAAATGTGGTTGAGACTTCAACGAAACAAAACACAACAAAACAAAACAAAAGTTGTTATTAATTTTCAACGTACAATTTTAGTTCATCTAGACCTCTTTAGTTCTATTGTTATGAATAGACTCATTGAGTGATATAGAAAATTTCCTTTTTAATAAGGGAAAATTGCTTTCAGCCCCCAAAACAACCCAAAACGTGCTCTGCCCCCCCAAGACTTTTTCAACGTGCCCTTTACCCCCAAAACCGCCCCCGATTTTCTTCCAGCCCCCAAAACGAATCCCCAGGCCTAACTCCGTTTAAACCCCGCTCGAAATGCCCAAAATACCCTTACGTTTAAAATTCCCCGTTATGAGTTACCTCCTCGTCCGTACCCTGTCATCTCTCTCTTCTGCAAGCAAACCGACTCCAGAAACCCAATTCAAAACCCTAGCCCTAAATCAACCGACCCCAACGCAAACCGAATCAAAGCAAAGGGATCAAAATGGCCGGCGATTCAACCCCCAAAGCCAACCTCAATGCCGACCACAACGAAAACGATTACGCCCAGCGGTTCGAAATCTCAGAAAGAGCCCATACAACTGCAGTGCGGAATGAATCTGAAGCTCGAGCTGCGATTGGTGATGTTCTAGAGGACATCGCAACCAGCCATTCTCATCCCAGAAGCCCGCCTCAAAATTTAAGTGTAGGCCCCTGCGAAGGTCTAGAGGGCAGCACCGGCACCACCGGCGCGTCCAACGATGCCACTAGAGCGCTCCTTGGTCTACAGAGAGGAGAAGAAGAGAAGCACGTGGCAGCACCCAAAAGGTAATTTTTACCGCAAGTTTTATGTTGTTAAGGTTACGGTTTGATTGATAATGCTCTTAGGATTGATAATGCTCTTAGTCTGGTGGGAAGGTCCAAAATTACGGTGTCTGTTAGCTGTTGAGGTTACTGTTAACATGCAAGGTCTATGCTTTTATTGCTGAGGTTGTTGTTTATTTGTAGAGGTTAGGCTTTGGTTGTTAAGGTTAGGTTTTGGTTGATAAGGTTGTGGGGTTGTTGTTAAGGTTGTTGGTTACTGCCTTTATTGTTAAGGTTGTTGTTTAGTTGTTGAGGTTAGGCTTTGGTTGTTAAGGTTAGGTTTTTGTTGTTAAGGTTATGTGGTTGCTGTTAAGGTTGTTGGTTTACCCGCAAAGTTTACAGCATAGCTGTTATGTTTACTGATTATACTCAAAAATGCTCTCGTCTTGTGTTTTTGTTTTGTAGAAAAAGGGCAAAGCCAGCTATTACGTTGCGGCCCACCGCCAGCTTCGGTGCCTATCACGACTTCATGCAGAATTTGGTGACGCGTATGGGGCCAAGGCATTTTGCGGCCTACGAAGATAGTGTATTCAGACACTACGTCCAATTTGGCCCACCTGGCGTCGATCTTCCCACCTTTGAGCACATTTTGAGTCAGTGGGACAAGAAGAGCAAAAAATTTGTCTTCACCGATAGGAATGATGGAGAAGAGATCGCATGCTCATTCAACCTTGAGTGGGTAATGGAGCATACATGGTTCTCCAATGAGGGGCTTCACGTTGACCACAATCAGGACAGGAAAAATAGGATTTGGTCCAGGTTTTTTGACAAACCCGAGGCGGTGGGTTCCAGCAGTATAGCTCCCCCCAAAGGAGGCCCCACCAGACGCAATGTGGAGGACCTGCTCTTGAAGCTGGTACTATCTTCTGATCGCCGAGATGTGAAGGACTTTGTCCTGCTACAGATCCTCTATCAGCTGAGCATGATTTGGTGTCCAAGCAGTGTTTCCGGCGTTCCTAGGCATTTATTCAAGTACATCGACAGCATCGAACATGTCAATAACACTGCTTGGGGGACCTATATATTCAGTGAGACATCTGACGTGATAGAGAGGGCACTGAAGGGCCCTGAGCCAGGGAAGACGACATTATATCAGCAAGGGTGTACCCCTCTAGTTTGTGTAAGTAATCATGTTTTTTACTGATTGTGAAGGTTAGGGTTTAGTTGTTAATGTCACAGTTTCGTTGTCAAGGTTACGGTTTGGTTGTTAATATTACGGTTTGGTTGTTAAGGTTACGTTTTTATTGTTAGGGTTACTTTATTAATTGTTACGGATGAAGGTGTTTGTTAAGTTTTTATATCTCTAATGTGCAGTTGTGGTATTATGAACTCACCGGCATCAAGAAGCCAGCACTTGGTTGTACGGTGAGGCCTCCCCTGAAAAATTGGGTGAGACTTGGGGACGTTGCTGGTTCTTTGAGATTGGCCACTGTTGTTGCGAAAGCAAGCAAAGCTACGATAAAGCTTCCACAGCAACATGGACAACTTCAAAGAATCGAGGGAGGTTTTGGGGGGAAGGAGCAGGGGATAGAGAAAGAGAAGAGGAAAGAGAGAGAGAAGAGGAGGATTAAGGGTCCGGCTGCAGTAGACGCCGGCAGGGCTCGTGGCCCAAGAGACCTTCTTCACAAGAAGAAGAGGAGAGCAGAAGATGACGACATCCCAATTGATGCACTTGTAAGAACTTAGAAATCGTGGATTTCATTTGTTTTTGAATTAATTAATCCTTTTAATAATACTCTACCTGTCCATTGCATATGTGATGCCACAGGATATTGATGAAGACGCCGAGCAGCCAAACGATGCAGTTGAGCAAATGGAATAGCCTCAGCAAGTTATCTACTGGAAGAGTATCGCGGCAATGAACGAAGCATTACGTCGTGAGAACGAGAATAAATTCAAGGGTATGATTGCTGCATACCGTGTAAAGATAAGTGCTCTTTCTGTGAAGGTGGCTAAGCTGTCTGCTCAAAATAGAAGACTGAGAGAGGAACTAAGCGAAGCACGATCCGGAACCCTCTCTGTATACAAGGATAAGAGCCCTACAGGATTGGTGTCCAGCTCATTGATGGAGCCGCAAACTTGTACAGGTTAGATGTGGCTTGCAATTACGTTTGCGTGTTATGTTTAAAGATTGATTGATAAGTATATGGATTTATTGTTAAGGTTAAGAATAAATTTTTAACTTTACGGATCTAATGTTAAGGTTAGGGATTTATTGTTAAGGTTAAGAATGTATTGTTAACTTTACGGATCTAATGTTAAGGTCAGGGATTTATTGCCAAGGTTGGAGATTGATTGTTAAGTATCTTGGTTAGTTTTAGGGTTATGTAACTGATGCTATGTTTTTTTTGACAATGAAGTACCTAAGCTCATTTGTGTTTATTTTTTGAATTAGACACTCCAGGCACCGTGGGTGGCATTGATGTACAGTACGAGGGGGATGTCAATAAATCATCATTATTTGATGAAGCTAATAAGGAGAGCGAGGCCCCTCCAACAGGGAGGGCCTCTCCACAACCATTGTTTTCTGATATCGACAAGGAGAGTGAAGATGCTCCGCCAGGAGAATTACCTCCACCAGAGGCATCTGCTGTTGACGAGGCTCTTGAGGCAGAAATAAACGAGGGAGAGAAGGTATCCCCGCCAGCGAAGGAGCTACTAACTTGTACAGGTTAGCTTGCTTTTGTACTATACGTTAGAGATTGGTTGTTATGTCTATGTATTGGTTGTTAAGCTTTTTATTGTTTATACTCTGAATATTATCAGAAACAGGCACTCAACGCGAGGGCACTGGAAGGGAAATAACGCCGGCGGTTGAAGTCCCTTCTGCAGGTGATGGGGAGACGCAAACTTGTATAGGTTAGCAACTTTTTCACCATGTGTTTAGGCATCAGTTGTTAGGTTTACTATGAAATTGTTAGGTTTAGATAGAAGGGGCTATGTTTTCATAATATTTATACTTCGAATGGGTTGTTTGGAATCAGACACTCTGCGGGAGGACACTGGGATGGAAACAAAGCAATCAGAGAATGCCCCTCCACCAGCAATATAGACATCAACTGATGACGAAGATGCTCCTATTGCGTTTTCAAGGGCTTTGAATAAGAGAAAGAGGGGTGCAACGGGGCCACGCGGGAAGGTGGCCGCTGCTGCACCCCCTAAACGGAAGAGATGCAAAAGATCGGTGAAGCCTTCCAAGTGGGTAGTCACCCCTTACACTGAAGGAAAGAAGAAGAAAGAAAAAGATAACATAGGGGACAAGGCTATAATAGAAGTGGATGGGGAGGAGGAAGCGCAGGTGCAGGAAAACAATGCAGAGTTGGCTCCTGCTCGGCTACAAAGTGACCCCCACTCTATCTGGGAAAAACACATGAGTTCAGAAGAAGAAATGTACAGAAATAAGCTGAACGAGGGGATTCCCTTTCCAGGAGGCTTCATCATCAAGTTTTTGGACGACAAGTACACATTTGTACATAACTATAAGGTGTCAGCAGATGTTGCCGCGCTACTGACGGAAGAGGAGCAAAAAGCTCTTAACCATTTTTGCATTTGTAGATGTAACAAGTAAGTATTTACCTCACATCTCAAGTATTTACGTTTGTTGTTTAGTTTACGGGTTTGTTGTTATGGTTACTGGTTTTTTTGTTATGGTTATTGATTTGTTGTTTAGGTTAAGGGTTTTTTGTTATAGTTATTGATTTGTTTGTGCAGGTTATGTGGTAGTTGTTAAGGATACGTATTTGATGTTAAGGTTACGTGTTTGTTGTTATGGTTACGGGTTTTTTGTTATGGTTATTGATTTGTTGTTTAGGTTAAGGGTTTTTCGTTATAGTTATTAAATTGTTGATAAAGTTGCGTGGTAGTTGTTAAGGATACGGGGTTTAATGTTATGGTTACGGGTTTTCTTGTTATGGTTACGGGTTTTTTGTTATGGTTATTGATTTGTTGTTTAGGTTAAGGGTTTTTCGTTATAGTTATTGAATTGTTGTTTCAGTTGCGTGGTAGTTGTTAAGGATTCGGGTTTGATGTTATGGTCACGGGTTCTTTGTTATGGTTATTGAATTGTTGTTTAGGTTAAGGGTTTTTCGTTATAGCTATTGAATTGTTGTTAAGGTTGCGTGATAGTTGTTAAGGATACGGTTTTGATGTTAAGGTTACTGGTTTGATGTTATGGTTACGGGTTCTTTGTTATGATTATTGATTTGTTGTTTAGGTTAAGGGTTTTTCGTTATAGTTATTGATTTGTTCTTGCTGCTAATTGTTAGTTGCTAACTATAATTTTTATTTTGGCCCTATTTGTAGTTTTATTAAAGCGTACACCGGATCAGCAGGGTCTATTACCCGGCTTGAGATCCTCAATATATTACGCGGTGGGCGACTGGATGATACAGTAAGATTTTCGATTGGTATTTATTCATTAGCATATTTAACAATACTATTATTACTTACTTTTTGTCAACTTATTATAGCTTGTTGATACGCTGCTTGATTTAGTTCGTGAAAATCAGAGAGCGTCATCCAGTATAAAATTTGGGGGTGGCGTACTCCTACCTATCAGCACATAATCTATGTTAAAAGGAACCTGATCGGGTTAATTCTTTATTGCAGCACCAGATACATGTGCCGAAACCAGATTACCAAGAGCTGCATGATATCTACATCAAACAATTGGTTGATACAGGGTGTACTAACCTCTTAGTTCCCATTGTCCAGGGCGATCATTGGCATCTACTGGAGTTTGATGTCGAAAATGATATTGACAAGCATTACGATTCCTTGAAGGAGAGATCTGGACATTGGGAACCTGTGCTCAAAATCGTCAAAGCCTTCAACTACATTAAAGCTGGCTTCAATGAAAACCAATTGCGTAGCGTATTCGACCCAATCAAAGTTCCATGCGAGGAGCAAAAGGGATCGTAAGTTTACCTGAACCCTTGTTGGAATTCAATGCTAGAAACCGATTGTTAAGGTTACGAATTTGTTGTTATGTTTTGATTGAAAGCAACAATGGTCTCAATGCTTCCTTGTGGTTGTGTGCAGGTATGACTGTGGGATCTATGTCTACCAGTTCGTAAAAGCGATTACCGAAGGTAGAGATGTCCTGCACGTCACGCCCGAAGAGCATAACACATGGGTGGTTCGTGCGAAGCTAGCAGCGTACTTACTGATTGAAGGCAGGAAGAGGAAAAAAGAGGTGGGAAAACTTGACGATGATGACGTTGAGATGTAGATTTTTTGTAAAATGCAACCAAACTAAATTTGAAAAGATTTCTATATTTGTCCGCCAATAGTTTACGATATGCCAGATCCACAAGGGATAACATTACCAGCAAACCCATGAGTTCAACAACAAAATCGTAACCTCACCAACAAACAGCAAAGCTTAACAACATCGCAAGATTCTACTAACTTGTGCTTCAAATGCAACCAAACTATCTTTGAAAAGATTTCTGTAAATGATATATTACAATTCTTTGTTGTTAATAACAATATACATGTAACTATTATAAGGTTAATATCAAGGGATAACATTAACAACAAACCCATGAGTTCAACAACAAAACCGTAACCTCACCAACAAACAGCAAAGCTTAACAACATCGCAAGATTCTGCTAACTTGTGCTTCAAATGCAACCAAACTAAATTTGAAAAGATTTCTGTATTTGTCCGCCAATAGTTTACAATATGCCAGATCCAAAAGGGATAACATTAACAACAAACTCATGAGTTTAACAACAAAACCGTAACCTCATCAACAAACACAAAAGCTTAACAACACACTACATTAGCAGAATCATATTAATAGGTAGTTAACAGAGCGTATCATCATCAAGTTAAACAAAACATTTGGTAATTTACAATTAATGATAACCTAGGGGCCGACTGCTCCTCCCCGGCTCCCCTTGCTCGAAGCGCGATCGTGGTAGGAACCCCTGTCGTGAGGAAGGGTAGACGGCCCAACACCTTGGGCCTGGAGAAATCGTTGCCAGAGCTCTTTCTCCACCGTCATTTGCCTGCCGTCCCAAGACACTTCAATCAATTCCGGGTCGGTGCGGGAAGGCTGCGGTTGCTGGATTTGAGGTTGGTCAACGGACATGTCGATGGGACCTTGCTCATTGTTTGCCTGCTGCTCACGGTCTCCACCTACAAGCTGAGTGACGACGAAACCTTCCATCAGACGAAGGTCCATGGGAGAGGTGTAACGAAACCTAATCCTCTTAGGGATATCCGAATATTCCCTAATCTCTAGCAGCACCCTGCAGTCTCCGAAGTTTGTCTTCGTGGTGACGTCAGCGGAGCAGTACACGCATTGGCCGATGCCGTCGAATAGTGAATAACAGTAAGGGACCTCTCCACAAGAGGGCGCTAACCTTAGCAACCAATACATAAGCTTGGCAACAGAGCACTAATCTTATCAACCAGTCCATAAGCTTGACAACAGGGCTCTAACATTAGCAACCTGTCCATAAGCTTGACAACCAGCACATAACCTTGAAAGCCAATCCATGATCTTTAATAACAAAACCATAATATGAACAATACAACCTCGTGATCTTCTTAACCCATAAGCCTATCAACATAGCTAAGCGTTACAACAAGGTGCTAATGTTAGCCACCATTCCATAAGTTTAACAACAGAGATCTAACTTTAACAACCAATACATAAGCTTGGAAACAGAGCGCTAACCTTATCAACCAGTCCATAAGCTTGACAACAGGGCTCTAACCTTAGCAACCAGTCCATAAGCTTGACAACCAGCACATAACCTTGAAAGCCAATCCATGATCTTTAATAACAAAACCATAATATGTACAATACAACCCCGTGATCTTATTAACCCATAAGCCTAGCAACAGAGCTAAGCGTTACAACAAGGTGCTAATGTTAGCCACCAATCCATAAGTTTAACAACAGAGATCTAACCTTATCAACCAGTCCATAAGCTTGACAACAGGGCTCTAACCTTAGCAACCAGTCCATAAGCTTGACAACCAGCACATAACCTTGAAAGCCAATCCATGATCTTTAATAACAAAACCATAATATGTACAATACAACCCCGTGATCTTATTAACACATAAGCCTAACAACAGAGCTAAGCGTTATAACAAGGTGCTAATGTTAGCCACCATTCCATAAGTTTAACAACAGAGAGCTAACCTTAACAACCAATACATAAGCTTGGCAACAGAGCACTAACCTTAACAACAGGGCGCTAAACTTAACAACTAATACATAAGCTTGACAATCAGCACATAACCTTGACAGCCAGTCAATGATCTTAACAACAAAACAATCCGCTCAACAATACAACCATGTATCATACCACGTCTTTCTTTACAATCTTGCTTACAACCTTAACAATGAAAAAATAAGCTTACCAGCCACGTCGTGATCTTAACATAGAAAAAATAACAATGAGGTCTGCTACAATCTTAACAACCAATAAATAAGCCTAACAACAGAGCTAAACGCAACAACAAGGTGCTAACCTTAGCAACCATCCCATAAATTTGGCAACAGAGCGCTAACCTTAGCAACAGAGAAAGGAGAACTTCTAGGTTTTGGGGAGAGGGTAGTTTTTTTTCAGATTAAATATAGAGGGTCAACAGAGAATAAATGGTAGGGGAGATCGAGGAAAGATTGCGCCGAAAGGATGTCTGCGCTATCCTGTAGTTGAACAGGCGAAGGATAGGAGCCCAGGTTATATTAACTCTCCTCCTTGGGAACTAGGAGGAACATTGAATGCAGTAGCAGAGAATATACGCCGGTGACCGTGACAACCACACGCTGCTGAATAACAGCAAGGGACCTCTCCACATGCATTCAATAGCCACATGCATGTGGCTCCCTTTAATGAACTTGTTCAATAGCCACATGCATTCACCCACATGCATTCACCCACAGCTATTGTTGAGGTTAGTGCTCTGTTGTCAAGCTTATGTGTTGGTTGTTAAGGTTAGCTCTCTGTTGTTAAACTTATGGAATGGTAGCTAACATTAGCTCCTTGTTGTAACGCTTAGCTCTCTGTTGTTAGGCTTATGGATTAAGAAGATCACGGGGTCGTCGTATTGTTGATGTTATGGTTTTGTTATGAGGGGAGAGCTTAGGATGATCGAGAAAATAGAGAGGACAAATAGAATGGCAGTGATGGGAAGATAAAGAAGATGTAAAGGTGAGGAGAAATGTTATATAGTTCGGTTCTGTATTGGAACAATCCGAGGGATGGTGATATTACTCTACTGCCTTGGGAACTATGAAATGCATTGAATGCAGTCAGATCAAAAATATCTCGGTAACGTTGACAGCCAATTGCAAGTGAATAATAGTAACCTAAACAACAAACAAATAAAACTGACAACAAAGAGCAGGTGAATAACAAGTGTATAACAGTAAACTTAACTTTCAATCGATAAACATATCAACTAATCAAAAACTTCAATATTAAAGTGATAAACTTGACAACCAAATAATAACATTAACAACCAAGTCAAAACTTCAACATTAAGGTGATAAACTTGACAACCAAGTAATAACCTTAACAACCAAGCCAAAACTTCAACATTAAAGTGATAAAATTGAAAACCAAGTAATAACCTTAACAGCCAAGCCATAAAACCTAACAATTTTAATGATATACTTGACAATTTTAACAATCGATGATATTGACAGCAAAGAGCAGGTGGATAACAGGTGTATAACAGTAAACTTAACATACAATCGATAAACCTATCAACCAAGTTAAAACTTCTACATTAAAGTGATAAACTTGACAACCAAGTAATAACCTTGACAACCAAGTCAAAACTTCAACATTAAAGTGAGAAACTTGACAAGCAAATAATAACCTTAACAACCAAGTCAAAACTTCAACATTAAAATGATAAAATTAAAAACCAAGTAATAACCTTAGCAGCCAAGCCATAACCTTCTCACTTGTAATGATATACCTGACAACAAATTCATATACATGACAATAAAACGCTAAACTATATAGGCTCGTTACAGCTTGCACGATTGTGACCCTCCATGTTGCATCGAGAGCACTTAACAGGTCGGGTGTTCAGCGACCTGTTGTTTATTCGTCTAGTGCATGGTCTGCCACGTCTTTTTTTGGTGAGAGGAGGCTTCAACACTCACTCTTCTGGCGGTACAAAGCGCTTCTCGTAATCTGGGATGAGATAGATGATCGGTGCATAGCTTGCTCTGAATGCGTCAACAGTCATGTACCAATCGCAATATTGATAAATTTCTCGTCCCATCCATGAAATTGCAGCGCACGCATGTTTGCAGGGAATGCGAAGAATGTCCCAGGACCTGCAAGAACAAGTCCGATTCTTCAAATCTACGCGGCAAGTTTTATTGGACTCGACCTCCACAATATCTTCCGTCGAATGTTTAATCACCAAGCAGCTACCATACTGAATATTATCACTGTTTGTTGGAAAATTTGCAATAAAGAGAATAAAAGCATAAACTAAACATTAAAGGCCTAACCTTAACAACAAATATCCTAAACTTAACAACAAAACCCTAGCAGAATAACTCTAACCATAACAATAAAAATCTAACCTTAACAGAAAACTGTAGGATAACTCTAACCTAAACAACTATAACAGTGCTGTAACAAAATAACGTTGGGACCAAGCTATCTTACCTTATACCAGGAAAATGCGCATTTGCCCATCTCTCCGGGGAGTATTCCATTACAGTGACGTAAGCCCTGTGATCGATCGCTGTCAATTCTTTCATGTCATTATCCCATTCAGATATTGTGAACTTATAAGCCGCAGATTGTAACAGCTCGCCCAACGTAGTCGCGATATTTGCCTTGTGCCCAAAATCCTTCATCTTCTATTTGAAATTCTCGACTAGATGCAGAACACACCTTGAATGGAATACATCTGGAAAGAATTCCTCGACTGCTGCCCTGATACCCTTGTCGGCGTCTGAAATCATTACCAGTCGATGTGGAGGTTGGTAAGGATTTTCCCTATCATACAGTAACGTCCATAATCCTTGTAAGAACCATTTCCAGTTAACCTCATTCTCTTGGTCGCATACACAATAAGCTAGGGGAAATAATCCCTGGTTGCCGTCATACCCAGTAGCGCTAAGTAGTATGCCTCTGTAACGATCTTTAATAAATGTTCCATCCAAAAACAATAGAGGCCTACACCCAGCAATGAACCCTTCAATACAGGTATTATAACAAATGAACAATCGTCTGAACCTCCCGTCATCAGCATCAATAACAACACGACTCCCTGGATTAGTTGCATGCACTATGGATTCATACCTGCATGAATATAACAACAAAGCAGTACATTTAGCGAAGGATTCATAACCATAACGAATGATCTTCAAACTTCACGACCAACACGTATACTTAACGACGAACCAATAACTTTAACAACTAATACGTATAGTTAGCAACCAAAACGTAAGCAGTTGATTTAACAAAGGATTCATAACTATAACAACTGATCTTCAGACTTCACAACCAACACGTACACTTAGCGACGAACCAATAACTTTAACAATTAATACGTATAGTTAGCAACGAAAACGTAAGCAGTAGATTTAGCAACGGATTCATAACCATAACAACTGATCTTCAAACTTCACAACCAACCCGTACACTTAGCGACGAACCAATAACTTTAACAACTAATACGTATAGTTAGCAACCAAAACGTAAGGACCATCTCAGTGAATCGTAAGCCTCATCATCGTCACCGAACAGGTCCTGTTGAGCTGTCTCCTTGCTCCACCACGCTTTACTGTAGTTAATCTTGATGCCAAAATTAGAGAGCATGTCGTTCTTGATATCGACTGCACGAAGATCTGGCTTAACCTTCAAAATAGCTTGTATTTGGCTAGCAATGAACTTCCTTGATGCCCTTGAGTTGCCAGCATTTGCTCCATATTGACCGCAGGTGTGGGTAGACTCAAAATTCTTTATGGACATGATAGACGAATTTCTGAGCGGGGAAGCAAACAACATCCAAGGGCAACCATGTGTGTGTTTGAATCGGCAATAGACTCTTATGCGTCTTTGTTCATTGTGGTAAAAATCATACTCGAACCGTTTAGCAATTGAATAGTATTGAAGTGCTAATCTAACTTCAGCAGCACTATCAAATTTCTGACCAACTTCACGTATGGAGGTGTGCCACTCAGTTGGGATCTTTGTTTGGTGATTAAGCATGTCTTCCAGCAGCATGATCGAGTCGCCGGTGGGGTTGTCATTAGGAATACGCTCATCATTACAGGTTTGGGTGAACGGGGTATCTGCGCACCGCGAATTTTCTGTCGGTATTGTCCTGAAGTATAAATCAAAATACATAGCCTTAGCAACGAACTGATAACCTTAACAACGAACTCATAAACGTAACAACCTACACATATCCTTAACAACTAACCCTTATACTTAAGGGCAGACTCGTGACCTTAACAACAAACGCATATACTTAACATCAAACACCATAACTTAGCAACCAACTAGTATACGTAACAGCCAACAAATAACTTTAACAACCAGTGCTTAACATAACCTTGACAGCCAACACATTACCAAAGCAACCAATGCATGAGGTTAACAACTAATGGCAAAACCTATCAGTGAACTCAAAAGGAAATCTGGAGTGTAATTCCTACGCAGTTTCCGGCGTAGTCTGCGTGTTCTGCGAAGTTGAGGATTCCGCAGCGGAGGTGGCATACAAATTCGCGTCTGTAAATCCATTACGCCGACAATACTCGAACATCAAATTTAAGTCGTCGTCATTGTCAATTGAAATGCTGAATTTCTTTTCCCTTTCGCATATGAACTTCAGTGAAAGAGATTGCATTGGTATTTTAAGCCTTTCCGCCACTCGATATCTCAAGCTGATTATTTCTGTATTCTCTTTAATAACGACGAATACACCGTCACCACCTTTGTTGCTTTTTGCCTTCGTTACCACGCATAGAAGAGATCCATCCGCCATTTTATTACAGGGAGTAGTTGAAGAATCGAAGAGGCTTTTATTGAGGAGAATTAAGTGGAAGGAACAACTTAGCTTGAAGGGGAATATAGCTGGGGATAATATCTGATGATAATTTTGGAGGGAAATGGGAATTTCCCCCCCAAAAATAGTCATTCATATCACCATTTAATGCCTACAGTCGAAACGATGGGTTTCCGTCGTGAGAGGGCGACGAACACAGGCTGCGAAGGGTATTTTGGGCATTTCGAGCGGTGTTTAAACGGCAGAGCACGTTTTGGGTTGTTTTGGGGGCTGGAAGCAATTTTCCCTTTTAATAAATAGAGCTTTTGGCTAAAAGAGTAAAAGAAAAAAAATCACTCATGAGGTTTAATTATCTGCAACAATAAAACTACAGAGGATCTATTCACAAGAGCACGTTTTGGGTTGTTTTGGGGGCTGGAAGCAATTTTCCCTTTTAATAAATAGAGCTTTTGGCTAAAAGAGTAAAAGAAAAAAAATCACTCATGAGGTTTAATTATCTGCAACAATAAAACTACAGAGGATCTATTCACAATTTGGGTTGTTGTAAAGAGAGTGTACGAGCGATTAACCCATTTCTAAATCCCATTCCACCTTTCAAATTTATCATTATAAATATGCTAAAGGTGACATGGCACTCTTAAAATTTGAATTTTCGTGAAAATGCCAAGCAAGGGGTTTAACCTTTGGAAATACATCACCCTCCACTATGGTGGGTATCAACTCAAACTCAAAGTTAGTATAGTGTTTTTAATTCTTTGTATAACTTTATGAGAATTAGATAGGGTTAGAGATCTATCATGATTAGGAGTTTGGGTTCCATCATGATTAGGAGTTTGAATCTTATTATAATTAGGAAGTTAGGCTAGAGATAGGGTTTTGGTTTCTCTATATATGTCCTTCTATTGTTAGAGGAAAAACTAAGAAGAAGAAGTGTAGAGACAAAGAGAGAGAGAGAGAGAGAGAGAGAGAGAGAGAGAGAGAGAGAGAGAGAGAGAGAGAGAGAGAGGGTTTGAAAGTCTTTGTCCGTGTAAAAGATTGTAATTTGGAGGTGATAGTGAATTGATTTTGATCCCGTGGTTTTTCCGTGTTGAGGGTTTTTCCACGTTAAATCTTGTGTGATTTTATTTGCTGTGTTTGGTGGTTTTTCGGGGTTTTTATGAGATCTAAAAATCCTTACAAGTGGTATCAGAGCGGGGTTCAACGGTTTGTAGAAGTTTGATCGATGCGCGATTCGTGAAGGCATCAGCGGTCGAAGCGCGATGATCGACATTGAGAATTCATTGCAATGATGACACTGTAGCGGGAATACTGTAGCGGGCATTGTTCACACAGATCCAATGGTTGAGGTTGATTTGTCTTTTGATCAAGGATTTAGAGGCGAAATTTGGTGATCCAGGAGTCGTTACTAGGGTTTTACGATGTGTTGAGTTTGTTTTTGATGTTGGTTTTATCAAATTCAATCTATACAGTAACTGATTTGAATTTTGATTACGGTTAGAGGATGATAACTTCTTTAGGTCCAAAGTTTGATATTCCGCTATTCAATAGTAAGATAAATTTTACAGTATGACAGTGTACGGTTCAAGATATTCTTGTGCAACAGGGTGCTGATCAAGCTTTAGAGGATAAGAAACTTGAAGGATTAAAGGATGCTGAATGGAGTTCTATGCAAAAGAGGGCGGTTAATGCAATTCGTTTTGCACTCGCCCCAGAGATCAAGTATAATGTTATGCAAGAGACCACACCAAGAGGCTGTGGAAAAGGCTCGAGGGAATTTATGCGTCGAAATTGATGACCAACCGATTATGTTTGAGGATGAAGCTTTATTCGTTGAAGATGGAAGAAGGTACTGCAATTCAAGACCACATCAATGCCTTTAATCGGCTAGTTTACCAACTTATGAATATTGATGAGGAGATTAAAGAAGAAGAGCATGTGCTACTCCTATTGTCTTCCTTACCGAAGTCTTATAAGCCGTTAGTTTAGACGATAATTACAGGAAAGCAGACTTTAAAGTTCGATGATGTGACAGCACTGCTACGTGAGAATGAACGAATGATGGGAAAGGAGAGCGCATCTAATGGTGGTGAGAGTGCACTAGCTTTTGAAGGTTCTAATCGAGGGAGGAGTAAGGGAAGATGTGACAGTTATCGAGGAAGATCAAAATCTTGGGCCCGAGACGACAGCGAAAAGGAGTGCTATTATTACGGAGAGAAGGGTCACATTCAGTTCAGATGTTCCCAGATACGTGTTGATTTGAAGAGTATTAGACAAATGAAGCTTCAAGAAAATGGGAAGAAGGCGGACTCCTCGGTGGGTGTGTGTGATGAAGATGTTGTTTTATTGATGCAGAGTACAGGTACTGATGCGAGTAACACTTGGGTGTTAGATTCTGCAGCCTCTATGCACGTTTGCAACAACAAAAATTATTTTAACACATTAAAGACAGATGAAGAATTTGACGACGTGATTGTTAGAAACAATAAGAAGATGAAGGTTGAAGGTATTAGAAGTGTTCATCTCAAGCTTCACACTGGGAAGGTCGGAATTCTTCACCATGTGAAATATGTATCGTCATGTGGTGCTAATTTAATTTCGTTAGGTGAGATGACATCACGCGGGTACAAGTATGTGAGTGAAGGAGAGTGGTACAATATGTATAGAGATGGTGATTTGATTTTGCGAGGGAGGAAGAATAGCAACCATATTTGCTATTTAGATGTGCGATCCGTTAATAGTGTAGATTACTCTTCTCAGAATCTTGTCCACAAGGGAGAGGTGAAGAACAAGAAGAAGAGGGTGAGTTTTTCTGAAGCCGTTGAGACACTAGGAGATTTTTCGTCGAGAGAGGATATGTTGGGTATCAACTCAAACGCAAAGTTAGTATAATGTTTTAAATTCTTTGTATAACTTCATGAGAATTATATAGGGTTAGAGATCTATTATTATTAGGAGTTTGGGTTCTATCATGATTAGGAGTTTGAATCTTATTATAATTAGGAAGTTAGGCTAGAGATAGATTTTTGGTTTCTCTATATATGTCCTTCTATTGTTAGAGGAAAAACTAAGAAGAAGTGTAGAAGGAAAGAGAGATAGAGGGTTTGATAGTCTTTGTCCGTGCAAAATATTATAATTTTGAGGTGATAGTTGATTGATTTTGATTCCGTGATTTTTTCCTGTTGAGAATTTTCCACGTTAAATCTTGTGTGATTTTATTTCCTATGTTTGGTGGTTTTTTTTGGGTTTTTGTAGATCTAAAAATCCCTACACAGTATTGATCTTCATTACTTAGCTGTCGTGGCCACAAAAGATGCTTGCATTTGTTATTTAGTGAGCAAGATCTCTGAATGCTTCAATTATTTTAGACTTTTTGAAGATGACAACAACTGAGCCTAGAACATTCCGATATCGACAAGATCTATAATCGACAAGATCTATAATAAATGTCTAAGTACCTGCTAGCGTGTTATCGGACCTGCTTGTTTCAGCTGCGTGTTTGCGGACTCGGGTAACAGGCTCTCGCACCTTTTCGGCCCAACAGCTGGTGCACGAGGCCCAGAGTTGAACAATCAGTAAATAGTAAATAAAAGTAACTAAATTTTTAAAAAGAAGCACCGCACAACTTTGTATAACACCCGATGGGGCCCAACAAGAGAGAGCCACAAGCAGCTTTATTAATTTGCTTACAATTTGAGGTCAGCTTGGTGATTTTAGAACAGGACGCGTACCGAGGAAAATGCATAGGTGTTACTAACAACCGTGATTTTTTCCTTTCCCATTTCGGACATCTAGTTTAAATGGGTCATTCAATTTGCTGGTTTGTTTTTTTCCAAAAATAAAGTAAATTCCTCAAAATCATGATTGCAAATGAAATTGTAATATGGGCAATTTTAGATTTGTTACTAAGAGTTTTTAAGGGCTAGGACATGCGTGAGATAATGCCTACATACACGTGCACGCATGATCGATTGAGTTTTACTGAAGAAGTTTTTGAGTTTCATTGCCATTAAACTAATGTTACCCAAACGAAAAAGAAGAGCTGCATGCATAATTTTTTTTTAAATGGAATTTTTACCCGGATGAGATATTTAGGTTCTTCTGTGAAGTTGAATATGCATGATTAATTGATGCGTTAAGCTCAATATTAACTTTAACCATAGACAGTGATCTCTAGACCTGAATTTGGTCTCTTTGGGGTAATATGCTATCTATTGGTCAAACTGTAGGTAACAACAAACTTCCACAATTTTCTGCCACGTCTATTACACAGAGCATGCATGTACAACAAGTGCGCTTCTCACTCGTGTTATATAGTGAGCGTGATCTCTGAATGATTCAATTATTTTGACTTTTTGATAAAGATGACAAAACTTGAGGAGTCCTGGATCAAATTGAGGGCAATCTCTGATTTTGCTGGCATGTTATTCTCGATTATTTAGAGAGAAAATAAAAGAGATTTGACCACCAAGAAATGTTCTGAGCCTGAGGTCAGGTGATGGGACGGTTTAATTTTCTAGAGTTTATTCAGATTGGTCAGAAAGTGCTGATAAATTCTGATGATGGTAACAAGACATATCTGATGGCAGATAGGATACACGAGACGTGATTCTAATAGTAAAATTATCAGCATATAATTATTCAGAGTCATCGCGGGAGCATGAGTTGGTTGGTGTGTAGACTCGAGGAGGAAGTGCTAAATTAGGTGGAGCTTGCAAGCAGGCACGACTGAGTGACATATATGGAGATAGAGATAGTGGCATTGGACTTGCAGATGGTGAGCACTCATTTTCGGTTCAAGCCAAGTGATGAAGGAGATAAATGCATCCGGCTCGTATTGTGAAGTAGGAGAGGTGCACTGATATGATTCGAGACGAGCGATGTAGGTGGAATACAAGAACAACAAGTGGGAGAATGCTACTGTCAAGTTCAGTTTGGAAGATGAAGCATGGTTGATTTGCTTCAAATGTCAGAGGAGGAGAAGAACTCTTGGTGTACACGAGAGGTGGAGGCGCCACGGCGAGGCAGACGATAGCGAGAGTCACATGACGTCCTAGTTGGAGTGCATGTTTTTGATTAGGATTGCATGTGCTTCGATTTGAAGTGCAAAAGAATAGAAGACACTAGTGTGAGAGGCAGAGTTTCAAGACAGAAATAATATATCTTCATGAGAGTTTTGGAATCAAATCTAAGGTAGAGATTGTTCGGACTGTGTCTTTAATTCTTTGTATAACTTCATGTGAATTAGATAAGGTTAGAGATTTATTATGATTAGTAGATTGTGTTTCATCATGATGAGGAGTTTGAATCCTATTCTTGTTATGAAATTGGGCTAGAGATATGGTTTTGGTTTTCACACACACACACACACACACACACACACACACACACACATTCTTCTATTGTTGGAGGATGTTTGTTGGAAATTTGCAGTAAAAAGACAATAAAAGAAAATTTTGATTTGTATTCCTCTCAAAATCAATTACAATTTGGATTCCGATTACAAAAGAGAAGAGAACGAATTTGATTCTCTTCTTTGTTTAAAACTGGGTTCTTCTTGGTAGCGATGGAATACCTCCTTCGATTGATTGTGTCAAACTTGCTCTCCGTTGACGATCCGACCGTCCTATCTCACAAGACCGATTGAATTGCTTGATGACTTCGGTTTAGAACTCTTAACGAGTGTAAAGAACTCAGAACGAGTTGAAAACTCTGATAAGAGTTGTTGAAAACCGAATATCTGGTTTGATGTGATTAATTTGGGTTGCAAACTTAATCACGAACTCTTAAATGAGTTTCAAAACTCAGTGTGAGTTGAAACTCTGTAAAAGAGTTGTTGGAACCGAAGATTCGGTTAATTGCTAAGTGGGTTATGCCGTTGATGAAGGGATCCTCTGGGATTCGATTAACTGATCGTTGATCAGTTCCTTGATCTTCAAAATATCTCATTCTTCGTGTTGTTGAACTGCTGAGATTTGTTGACCTTAGACGGTTTTGATGCCAGCTCACCTCAACCCTATGCGGTTTTACTGCCAGAAACCGATCAACCCCTTACTCAGTTGAGTAAGTCGGTTATTTATAGGGGGATTAGGGATGTAACCAACCCCTAAATCCGCTCCTAAGTGGGCGAAGATCCCTCAGAACGTGGGATAAACGGTTATGAGGCCGTTCAGCTTGTGTTTGAACAAGTCAAAATGCCCCAGTTGGCGTTCTGGTCCGTAACTCTGCGTCCAAGGCTTGAGACGCAGAGTTAAATCTCTGTTAGAGATTTGAGACGCACAGGCCGCATGCGTTTTGGAATTGGAAACGCACAGGTCACTGGTGCGTTGAAGTTCAACTCTGCGTTCAGAGTTTGGGATGCAGTCGAGTCTGTCGAAGAACGCACGTTACGTGTGCGTTTTGAACTTGAAAAACGCAGAAGTGAATTTTTGCGTTTGAGAGAGATTGTTGGCTTGTAACCTCGTCTATTATAACATTTGCAAAGGCTATTGCTTATTAATCTTTTCCTGTTATAGGATATGAGAGTCGTCAGATTGTAACTCTCACTGTTGGTTGCGGAGGCCACTGAACAGAGTTTTCATCAGCTGTCGGAAGCGTCGTCGAATTGTAACTCTTCTCGATCTGCGTGAAAAGTCATCTGTCTGTAGTTTTTGATTGTCGGCGCGAAAGCTATTTGATTGTAGCTTTCGTTGTTGGAATTTGACGGGAATCAACATCCATAGTGTTTTTAGATGAATATTTACCCACAGCTCTCTACCAAGCAACTCACCAGCTAAGTCCAATCTTTTATTTCTAAAATTATTACACTGCTCATCAGCATCTCTAATAGTTGCTAATATAATATTAGTCATGCTGTTGTCGCAACCATCAAGATCAATCATCTCAGAAATGAGGTCGTACTCGTAGCGGTTGTAGAGCTGCGGTTGTAGTGATTAGAAAGTCGTCTGATCGTGACTTCTATTATTGGGGCTTGATAAGGATCAGCTATCCATTGTGATTTTTAGACAGCCTACAGAGGAAAAAACTAAGGAGAAGGGAGAGAGCCAATATTCTTGTAATATAGGGTTAGCAAAGGGCATAGCCTGATTTAAGAATATTGTACAAGAGGTGAGGGTTTTGTAGTTTTTATCCGTACAAAAAATTATAATATTAGAAGAGGTTTTCTCGGTCTTTGTCCGTTTAAAAGATTGTAAGGAGTGCGTTTTGGAGAGAATATGTAAGTTGATTATGTATGTGAGGTTGAGAGATTGAGAGACGAGAATTGACTGGTTCCTCTTGTAGTTCTTCCTGATACATAGTGGAGTTCTCATATTGTTGCCATGTGGATGTAGGTTGAAGTTAATCGACCGAACCATGTAAATCTTGGTGTTCCTTTTTCTTGACTACAATTATTTTCTATCTTATTGATTATGGATTGGCTTTCATGTTGCGAAGATTGTAGTATGCTAGAAGACTAAAAATCCCTAAAATGTCCTACTTCTCGCCCCGAGACTCATCCCGACCATGCCATCACATAAACCGACTCTCCCCTTCTCCATCTAGTTTGAAGGAAGAGATGGGACCTTCTGGTCTCTACAGATTGCGTGATCAAAAAATGGTAGACGAGCTAGGTGTTCTCCTTCTTCCTCTTATCTATTTTCTCCCTAGCAATAGAAGCAACACATAACATCCAGATAAAAATAAATTGAGCTAGATCAAAAGATTGACCCGTGGCTAACCTATATGTTCATCTTCTCCTTCAGAATATTGTGGGCTACTGATTTGGCGAGCGACAACCGGATTTGCCCTAGAGCCTTATTGTGGGCTACTGATTTGGCGAGCGACAACCGGATTTGCCCTAGAGCCTTCCTATCCAGTACCTCCCAATCACCATCTGACTCCTCTTTCTTCTGCCCCTTTTCCTTGCCCATCAGCGGGCGATACAAGTCCTTCTGGTATAGATAGTCCTCCATCTACGACTTTCAGTAGGCGAAGTCTGAACCATCAAACTTCTCGATCTTTGATTTGTTTTCCTCTGCCATGGCTTTCACACAAATTGGTGAACGAATATCTGATACCAGTTGTTGGGGATTCGAAACAATCAATCGAACACTTGCCCTTCCGGACCTTGTGTTAAAAGTAGGAAAGTAGGAATAATACCACAAATAAAGATCTAACATTGTAAGAATAGTAAAGGAGACGAACACACAGATTTAACGAGGTTCGGCAACGTGCCTACATTCTCGGGAGCCACACCATACAATCTGTTTTATTAATTGAAGAAGAATACAAGCTCTCAAACTAGGGTTTTATCTCTCTGAGATTCTCTCTCTTTTTGCAGTCAAAAAGCTCTCTTTTTTGTGTCGTACAAACCCTACGGTGGGGCTTATGGAAGCGTTCGCGAAGATGTACGAGCAACCGTCGGCAGCAAACAAGATGCATCTAGTCAAAACTCTCTTCAACCTCAAGATGGTTGAAGGACGGTCCTTCACGATGCACCTCAGCGAGTTCAACACAATTTTTGATCAACTTATCTCCGTGGACATCATGTTCGATGACGAAGTGCAGGCCCTTCTACTACTATCGCAGTTGCCGGATAGTTGGGCGGGTTGTGTGACGGCAATCAGCAATTCAGCGGGGAAAGAGAAGTTAAAGCTGAGTGAGGTTATCAGCATGATTCTATCCGAGGAGGTTAGAAGGAAATCGTCCAAATCAGAAGGTTCAGGTTCAGCCCTAAGTTTCGAGCAGAGAGGCAGAAGCCAGAAGAAAGGGAACCAGAACAGGAATCGGTCAAAATTAGTAAAGAAAAGGTCAAACTCAAAGGTTAGAACCATCAAAGGGAAGTGTTAGAATTGCGGCCAGGAGGGCCATATGTCTTCGGTCTGTAAAGCACCAAAGAAGGATGCGGGTGAGTAGGAGGCTCATATCATGCAGGATGCCTTGATCCTTGCTATGGATAGCGATTATGATTCTTGGGTCATCGACTCAGGAGCTTCTTTCCATGCCACTGCTAATAGGAAACTACTTCAGAACTATGTGTTTGTGTCAAAAGTTGCCTTTTCCATTGCTTTCAAACCTGTTTTACCGTTTATCGATTACAAGTTCAAACTGAAAAGAGAGTTGATCTTTTTATAAGATCTTCTCACAACGAAAAATAAAGATTACAACTTTATCAAACAAAACGCAGCAGTAGTTTATCTCCCGCTGCTTTGCGTGGGATCTTTGCCTGTATCGGGGTTAATCCGTGGACCACCGCAGATCGACAATATAATTACGCTCTTGTTTCACGAGGGAAACAATTACGGAAGCGACAATCACGACCAAGCGAGATTGTGGCTCTTCTCGAGATTAAAACCAAGTTTAATCCGGAGGAAAGAAGGGAAAAGAATCACAAACCTTTCGAAGGGGCTTTCTTTATGAAAGTGTTCGCCAAGCTCTGATGATTCTCCTCTGAAATTCGTGGTTGACTGGTCAATTTGACAGCACCTCGCCTTCTTAATCTCAGATCTCCGATCCCCTTGAAAGAAGACCTTAGGCTTCTATTTATAGGCTTTTTGAGATGTGTCTCCTAGTAGGAATTGATGTTTAAACGTTATCTGCGGTTTATAACTGTCTAAACGTGTTTATGGATAACCTCAGAGCAGTTGGAGAGGTTTTGGGACGAAAGAATCCTTAAAAATCATTGAAATCCGTGTTTAACGTTTATCGTTTTTTCCTTGTCTTGCACTGTGTTTGAGGACCTATGGGTATTTTTTAACGCCTACACTATGTAGCAGGGGACTTTAGTAAAGTATATTTGGGGGACAATGAGCCTTGTAATATTGTTGGAAAGGGCGACGTTCAGATACAGGTAAAGGACTCTAAGTGAAACTTGAAGAATGTGAGAAACGTGCCGAAGCTGAAGAGAAATCTTGTTTCGGTGGGACAGCTTGGAGCAGAAGGCTACGTTTCGACATTTACCGGGGATTCGTGGAAAATCTCCAACGGTATGATGGTTGTTGCCCGTGGCAATAAAACAGGAACTCTCTACCTCACTTCACATGCGAGTGACACACTCACAATTGTAGCTGGCAAGAAGAGTACAGATCTGTGGCACAATAGGCTGGGACACATGAGCGAGAAGGGGATGAAAATCCTACATTCACAAGGAAAGCTAACCGGGATCGACGCCGTTGAAGTCAGAGTTTGTGAAGACTGCATCTTTGGGAAGCAGAAGCGGGTTAGTTTTCAGAAGGGTGGAAGGCCACCTAAGGCTCAGAAGCTAGAGTTGATCCATACAGATGTATGGGGCCCAGCTAGTGTGTCTTCTTTTGACGGTTCGAGATACTACGTCACCTTTATCGACGACCACTCGAGGAAGGTGTGGGTTTACTTCATGAAGCACAAGTCAGAGGTGTTCGAAATCTTCAAGAAGTGGAAGGCCATGGTCGAGAACGAGACAGATCTCAAGGTGAAGTGCTTAAGATCAGATAATGGTGGAGAATACGAGCTGGAGGAGTTCAAGAGGTTGTGTGCTACGAATGAGATTCATTTAGAGAGAACCACTCCAGGGACACCGCAATAGAACGACATTACAGAGAGAATGAACAGGACCTTGACTGAGCGTGCGCGGAGCATGCGATTACATGCAGGTCTGCCTAAGACATTTTGGGCGGATACGGTGCATTCGGCAGCCTACCTGATTAATCACGGGCCATCAGTTCCATTAAATTTTGGGATTCCAGAGGAGGTTTGGAGTGGCAAGAAGATAAATCTCTCACACTTGCGAGTATTTGGCTGTGTGGCATATGTTCATATCAGTGACCATATCAGGTACAAGCTAGAAACTAAGTCACAGAAGTGTACATTCATTGGATATGGTGTTGATGAGTTCGGGTATCGTCTGTGGGATGAGAAGAACAGGAAGATCATCAGGAGCCGGGATGTGATATTCAATGAGGAGGTGATGTACAAGGATAGGGACAATACCAAGGATAGCCAAAGCAGTGGGAGCAGCACTACGGATACAGGTGGATCCGAGTACATGGATTTGGAGGAACTTCCAGATAGGGGCGACGATATCAGTTCTGACCGTAGAACGGAGGAGACTACAGTTGCAGAAGCTACAACCCAGGACGTAGAGCTTAGGAGGTAATCCAGGGTACCCAAACCAAATCCCAAATACCTCTCATCACTTGATTATCTACTCTTAACAGATTACGGAGAGCCGGAGTGTTATGAAGAGCTAGTGCAAGTGAGTGAATCTCAGCAGTAGGAGCATGCGATGCAGGAGGAGATAGATTCTCTACTCACTAATAAGACATGAGAGTTAGCCCAGCTACATGCGCAGAAGAAAGCCTTGCACAATAAATGGGTCTACCGGGTCAAACAGGAGAGTGATGGAAGCAAGAGGTATAAGGCCAGACTAGTCGTGAAGGGGTTTCAACAGCGGGAAGGAGTGGACTACACGGAGATATTTTCGCCTGTTGTGAAGCTCACTACCATCAGAGTGGTGTTGAGCTTGGTGGCTGCAGAAGATCTCTTTCTTGAGCAGTTAGATGTGAAGACTGCCTTTCTTCATGGTGACTTAGATGAAGAAATCTACATGAAGTAGCCTGTTGGTTTTATTAAAGAAGGAAAGGAAGAGATAGTGTGCAAGCTCAAGAAGAACTTAAATGGTTTGAAACAGGCTCCGAGACAGTGGTATAAGAAGTTTGATAACTTCATGCAGAACAATGGCTATAGAAGATGCAATTCGGATCATTGCTGTTATTTCAAAAGGTTCGAGTTCAGCTTTATTATTTTGTTATTATATGTTGATGACATGTTGGTAGCAGGACCATGTTTGGAAGAGATAAACAGTTTGAAGAAGCAGCTAGCAAAAGAATTTGCAATGAAGGATCTGGGCGCATCAAAGCAAATTCTAGGGATGCGAATCAGTAGGGATGAAGCTGAAGGGACATTAAGATTGAGCCAAGCTGAATACATTGAGAAGGTACTTCAGAGGTTCAACATACAGAATGCTAAAGTTATTAGCACACCCCTTGGAAGTCAGTTCAAGCTATCTGAGGAGCAATCGCCTAAGACAGATGCAGATAGAGAGAATATGGGGTGCCATATTCTTCGGCCATTAGGAGTCTCATGTACGTGATGGTTTGCACGAGGCCGGACATCGCCCATGCAGTGGGAGTTGTGAGCAGATTTGCAAGCAATCCAGGGAAGCAGCATTGGGAGGCCGTGAAGTGGATAATGCGGTACTTGAGGGGGAAACAAACAAACCACTATGTTTCAGGAGGAAGGAGTTGGTGCTGTAGGGATACATGGATGCGGACTTCGCCGGTGATCATGATACGAGGCGAAAGTTGGTGCTGTAGGGATACATGGATGCGGACTTCGCCGGTGATCATGATACGAGGCGAAGCACCACGGAGTATGTTTATACCTTAGCGTCAACAGCAGTGAGCTGGGTCTCACGTCTGCAGAAGATTGTGACTTTGTCTACAACCGAAGCTGAGTATGTCGTGGTGACTGAAGCAAGCAAGGAAATGATCTGGTTGAACGGGTGTTTGGAAGAGTTGGATCTAAAGCAAGGGAGATGAGTACTTTATTGTGATAGCCAGAGTGCTATACATCTTGCCAAGAATCCAGTATATCATGCCAGAATAAAGCATATCAACGTACGATACCATTTCATACGCTCGCTGATCGAGGACGGAAAGTTACACTTAATAAAAATTTTGGGGAGTCAAAATCCGGCGGACATGTTGACAAAGGCAGTCAATATTAAGAAACTGGAGTTGTGTGCAACTTCAGTTGGCCTTCACAAGTAGAAGACGAAGGCGGAGCCACACTACGAGGATCGGCGCGATCGTCGGGATGTTGATTGAAGAAAGAATTTTTCAGGGAAAAGATACATGTGTAGAAGGGGAGAGTTCGGGTGAGCTTATTGATGGCGTTTTGGTCTCCAAGTGGGAGATTGTTAGTCTACGTGTGTAGACCCGAAGCTGCAATCAAAAAGACGAAGAAAACAGTCAGAAGACTTTGCGGTCGACCGCAGTGGCAGATCCGGTCGACCGCGTGCACTGCAGGAAACTGAGAAGAAACTTTCGCTCTGGCCGGTCGACCGGAGTGGTCTCTGCGGTCGACCGAGATCGTGCACAAGACCCTGTAGGATTTCGTCGTTCTAACCGGTCGACTGACTTTGGTAAAGCGGTCGACCATGACGCAGATTCCATGTTTCCTATTTTATTTAGGAATCCTGTTTGGCTGGGGTTTGTTATAAATACCCAAACATTTTTAGGGTTTGTAAGACACGAAAAAGAGAGCTTTTTGACTGCAAAAAAGAGAGAGAATCTCATTTAGGGTTTGTAAGACACGAAAAAGAGAGCTTTTTGACTGCAAAAAAGAGAGAGAATCTCAGAGAGATAAAACCCTAGTTTGAGAGCTTGTATTCTTCTTCAATTAATAAAAGAGATTGTGTGGTGTGGCTCCCGAGGACGTAGGCACGTTGCCGAACCTCGTTAAATCTGTGTGTTCGTCTCTTTTACTATTCTTGCAAGGTTAGATCTTTATTTGTGGTATTATTCCTACTTTTCTACTTTCAACACAAGGTCCGGAAGGGCAAGGGTTCGATTGATTGTTTCGAATCCCCAACAGTCATTACTATATCCATATTGTTGAATCTTTACTCACAGGAAGCCTAAAGTCAAATAGTCTTCGTCTATGGATTGCACATCAAATGAACCACCAATATACTCTTCTGACATAAGAAATTCAAAATGACCACCATGTTTAATTTTAACCATACTATTCCTTGACATCTATATGCATATACACAAAGACAAGTTAAACTAATATCAATTTCACATAATACTCCACAAATTAAGAAACCCCCAAATCTCTCAAAAAAAACCGAAATTAATATACACATAAACCCTAAATTTTAAATATAAGACAAATTTACACTTAAAACTTGATTTTCAATCAATTCTCTGTTGGATTTAATCTAATAAATCTATTTGTGGGCACATATGATTAATCAATGTGTATTGCTATCTTTCAGAATAACCCCCTAAAGTGATCAATTAATTTGGGTTAATTGGGTATTTAAATAAGTCATGGGGTTATATGTGCAGATACCAGGTTGTAATTGTGATTTGTTGAGGGGCCAAATTATAAAAGTACAACATCTATAAATAAAGGGGTTATGGTCCCTAATCTAGGGTTACATTCTCTAATTCTCTTCACCCCCATCTAGAGAGAGAAATTCGGCTATAGAGAGAACCCTAAGGTTAGAAGATCCAAAACCCAAATCAAGTTTTCATCTATGGATTCAGGTATAAGCTTCCGCTCCTTTGATTCTTGTTAATCTCTTTGAATTAATCATAGCTATATGGTTTTAGATCTCAAGTTTTGGTTTAGATCTAACAAGTGGTATCAGAGCCACCTTGATTAATTCTTAGGGATTTAAGTTTTATTGGGTTTTTTGATCTTAAATCTCTGGTTAAAGATTCAGTTTTATTTTTTCGGATGAACAGTAAAGTTTTTTTTTGTTCGGATGAACAGTAACAAAAATTTTTCGGATGAACAATAAAGTTTTTTTCGGATGAACAGTAACGAAAATTTTTTTTTGGTTTTTTTTTCGGCGGTTTTTTCTTGGATCTGGATCAAGAAAACTCATTTTTTCGATTCTAGATCTGTTTTTTGATTTAATGGCGGCGGTTTCAGTTTGAAACACTAAGGGTTCGTGCGTGAAAACTTGGCGAACATTAAGGAGGTGGTTACCTCAAATTTTGGTGAAGCTGTAAGCTTCAAACGAACCTCGCGTTCGTTCAATTTTAACCAATCTTCGCGTTCAAATGAACTTCGTGTTCGTTCTCAAGTGAGCCTCGCGCTCAACGAACTTCGCGTTCGTTCTAAGGTGAGCCTCGCGCTCAGTTCTAAGGTGAGCCTCGCGCTTAGTTTTCAGTCGAACCTCGCGTTCGTATTTAAGTCGAACCTCGCGTTCGTGCTTCTGTCGAACTTCGCGTTCGTGCTTCAGTCGAACCTCGCGTTTGTGCTTCAGTCGAACCTCGCGTTCGTGCTTTAGTCGAACCTCGCGTTCGTGCTTCAGTCGAACCTCGCGTTCGTTCTTCAGTCGAACCTCGCGTTCGTACTTCAGTCGAACCTCGCGTTCATCTTTTTTAACGAACCTCGCGTTCGTTCTCAAGTTGAACCTCGCGTTTATTTTTTAAACGAACCTCGCGTTCGTTCTCAAATGAACCTCGCGTTCGTGCTTAAGTGAGTCTCGTACTCAATACAGTCGAACCTCGCGTTCGAAGTCAAGCGAACTTCGTGTTCACTATGGTTAAGCCTCAGCTTTTCATGGGTCCACTTTGGTATACTTAATTTATTCAATTAAGTTATGGGCCCTAATTAAGATGTGAGACCCCAATTAAGTTTTTTGGACATTTAGTTGATTTAAATTAAAACCTTTTAATTTAAATCTAATTTGGTTTTTAATCAATTATTTAATTCAAATATTATGACACTAAGGAATTAAGGTTGTCTCTCACTCCAATTGATTAATTGAAACAAAAAGTTGCCAAAGTAACCTCTCTTGTGTAGATTGTTCATGAGGAATGTGAGATGTTTGTGTGTATGCTTTCGTGTAAATATTTAATCGGCCCAAAGGAAGGTTAATATTTATTTAGACTGTATACACATCTGCGATGATAAGCGTGTGACAATTATAAGGTTTACATGTGAATAATGAATCGATCCAAAGATAGTTTCATTATTTGACATGAGTTATTGTCAATGTTTGATCATTGCAACAAGGTATCACTTACAAGTTAATATTACTGTCCAAAGACTTGATATTAATGTTGTGCCGGTATCTTGGATGGGGATTGTCATTATTTGAATTTTATTGATTATGGTTATTGATGTGAGCATTTTTGTTTTATTTCAGCTAATGCATCTGCTGCAACAATTTCTGCTAACATCAACTCAATTCCCATGCTAAATGGGACAAACTTCAAGGTTTGGAAAGAGAACATATTAATTGTTCTTGGCTGCATGGATCTTGACTATGCATTAAAAACTGAACAACCCCAACCTCTTAATGCGAAAAGCACTCCTGATGCAAAGAAGGAGCATGAGAAGTGGGAGCGTTCAAATCGCATGAGTCTTATGATCATTAAGCGCGGCGTTCCGGAAGCCTTCAGGGGCATAGAATCCGAAGGGATTACTAAGGCTAAAGATTTTCTTGCCGAAATTGAGAAGCGTTTTGCTAAAAACGATAAGGTAGAAACAAGCACGCTTTTAGCTCGCTTGATTTCAATGAAGTATAAGGGCAAAGGAAATATCAGGGAGTACATTATGGAAATGTCTCATATTGCTTCAAAGCTTAAGGCACTTAAACTCGATCTTTGTGACGAGTTATTAGTGCATCTGGTTTTGTTGTCTCTTCCTGCACAGTTTAACCAATTTAAGGTCAGTTATAACTGTCAAAAGGAGAAATGGACTCTAAATGAGCTCATTTCATACTGTGTGCAAGAAGAAGACAGGTTGAAGCAAGATAAGACAGAAAGTGCTCATTTGGCCTATGCCTCTAAGGATAAGGGCAAGAAAAGGAAGAATGATAAGGAAGCTGCTAAGGGTCCAGTTGAGAAGAAACAACATAAGGATAATCAGGGTTGTTTCTTCTGTAAGAAGCCTGGACATGTAAAGAAGGACTGTACAAAATATCACGCCTGGCGTGATAATAAGGGTACGTTCCTTGCTTTGGTCTGTTCTGAGGTTAATTTAGCTTCAGTACCTAGAAACACTTGGTGGTTAGACTCTGGTGCTACTACTCACATAAGTGTTTCTATGCAGGGTTGCCTGAGCTACCGAAAGCCAAGTGATGTTGAAAGACACATCTTTGTGGGCGACGGACAATCGGTAGATGTGGAAGCAATTGGGCACTTTAGGTTGTTGTTAGGAACTGGTTATTATTTGGATTTAAAAGATACTTTTGTAGTACCGTCTTTTAGACGGAATTTGGTTTCTGTTTCTGTATTGGACAAATCAGGTTATTCTTGTTCATTTGGAAACAGTCAATTCAGTTTATCTTTTAATTCAAATGTTGTGGGAACCGGTTACTTGAGTATTTATGACAACCTATATTTGCTTGATACAATTGCTTCTTACAATGAATCCTTGCATGTGGAATCACGTGGTACTAAGCGTAAATTAAATAAGGAAAATTCGGCGACATTATGGCATAAGCGCTTAGGTCATATCTCAAAAGGTAGAGTTGAGCGTCTTGTGTCTGATGGCATTTTGGATTCCCTTGATTTTTCGGACTTCGACGTATGTGTTGAATGTATCAAGGGAAAACAGACCAAAGTGAAAAGATTAGGTGCCAACAGATCTTCGGATGTCTTAGAATTGATACATACGGATATTTGTGGGCCATTCCCTACGGAATCCTGGAATGGTCAACAATATTTTATATCATTCATAGACGATTACTCACGTTATGGGCACCTATATTTTATTCATGAAAAATCTGAGTCTCTGAACATGTTCAAAGCCTATAAAGCTGAAGTTGAGAATCAACTCAACAAAAGAATTAAAGCCGTTAGATCTGATCGTGGTGGTGAGTACTACGGTAGATATGATGGTTCAGGCGAATAACGTCCAGGATCATTTGCTAGATACCTAGAGGAATGCGGTATCGTCCCACAGTACACCATGCCGGGTTCACCTAGCATGAATGGTGTAGCTGAAAGACGAAACATGACTCTTAAGGATATGGTAAGAAGTATGATTGCTCATTCTTCTTTACCAGAGTCACTCTGGGGAGAAGCACTTAAGACAGCAGCTTACATTCTGAATAGAGTACCAAGTAAAGCAGTTGCTAAAACACCTTATGAGCTTTGGACTGGTCGAAAGCCCAGTTTAAAGCATTTACATATTTGGGGATGTCCAGCTGAGGCAAGGCCTTATAGGCCAAATGAAAAGAAATTGGACTCCAAAACAGTTAGCAGCTACTTTATTGGATACTCTGAACGCTCTAGGGGCTATAAGTTTTACGATCCCACTATAAGGAATATTTTTGAGACGGGAACAGCAACATTCTTTGAGGATGTTGAGTTTGGGGGGAGAAATAAGGTTAGAGACATTAGTTTTGAGGAGGAATTGGCTTCAGATCCAATCCATACAGTTACTTTTGACAATATTCAGGTTCCTATACCTGTTGTTGCTCAAGAAGTAAATCCGGAACCTCAAGATGATAATGTTGAACAACTCCCTGTTCCAGAAGAACAAACTCAACAACCTCAAGAACCAGTGCCATTAAGGAGATCCACGAGAGAAAGGAGAAATGCTATTCCAGATGATTATATTGTATTTCTCCAAGAACATGAGGAAAGTAATGGAATGTTGGAAGATGATCCAATCAACTTCCTTCAGGCCATGAAAAGTTCTAACTCTCAGCAGTGGATTGATGCCATGAATGAAGAGTACAAGTCTATGTAAGACAATAAGGTTTGGGAACTTGTCCCATTACCAGAAGGTGTAAAACCAATTGGTTGTAAATGGATTTTTAAGACCAAACGGGATGCAAACGGTAATGTGAAGAGGTATAAGGCACGTCTTGTGGCTAAAGGCTATACTCAAAAGGAAGGCATTGCTTATACAAAGACATTCTCTCCGGTTTCATCGAAAGACTCTTTCAGAATAATCATGACACTTGTTGCTCATTATGATCTTGAGTTACATCAGATGGATGTTAAGACTGCATTTCTCAATGGAGACATTGATGAGATGATTTATATGGTGCAACCAGAAAACTTTGTGTCAGGAGACCCAAAGAATATGGTCTGCAAATTAAGAAAATCTATCTATGGACTCAAGCAAGCTCCTCGTCAATGGTATCATAAGTTTCAACAAATAATTGTCTCGTTCGGTTTTGAGATGAACATTGTTGATGACTGTGTATATCACAAGTTCAGTGGGAGTAAGTATATCTTTCTGGTTCTGTATGTCGATGACATATTGCTTGCCACTAATGATATAGGCATGCTGCACGAAACCAAGAGATTTCTATCAAAGAATTTTGAGATGAAAGATCTTGGGGACGCCTCTTTTATATTAGGGATCCAGATACATCGAGATCGTTCTCGGGGTATTCTTGGATTATCACAAAAGAGCTATATCGATAAGGTACTTAAAAGGTTTGGCATGTAAGATTGCAGACTAGGTGACACCCCTGTTGCTAAAAGAGACAAGTTTAGTCTCAATCAGTGCCCTAAAGGTAACCTTAAAATTCAGGAAATGCAGAAGATTCCTTATGCTTCGGCTGTAGGAAGTCTAATGTATGCTCAGGTATGTACGCGTCCGGATATTGCGTACATTGTCGGGATGTTAGGCAGATACTTAAGCAACCCTGGTATGATTCATTGGATAGCAGTCAAAAGGGTTATGAGGTATCTTCAGAAAATAAAAGATTACATGCTCACATACAGAAAATCAGAACAGTTAGAGGTCATTGGGTATTCGGATTCTGATTTTGCTGGATGCCAAGATAGCAGAAAGTCTACATCAGGCTATATTTATATGTTAGCAGGAGGAGCTATATCATGGAAAAGTGTCAAACAAAAATCTGTAGCTTCCTACACTATGGCAGCAGAATCTGTAGCTTGCTATGAGGCATCCAATCAGGGAATATGGTTGCGAAATTTTGTCACGGGACTGCGCATTTTGGAAAATGTTGAAAGACCACTAAGGTTATATTGTGACAATAAATCTGTAGTAATGTATTCCAATAACAACAGGAGCTCAACTAAGTCAAAACATATTGACATTAAGTTCCTGGTTGTGAAAGAAAGGGTACAGAGTGGACAGATATCCATAGAGCACATTGGGACAAACTCCATGATAGCTGATCCTCTTACTAAGGGATTATCACCCAAGGTCTTTCATGAGCATACTGCTCATATGGGTGTGGTATTATTTGAGGATATTATGTTTTAGTGGGAGTTTGTATTTGTGGTGCTTTATGTTTGGTTGTATTGTCTGATCAGAATAAAGTATTCAGTTAAGACACTCTGTTACATTATGTTTGGTTTTGACCTCACTAAAGTAGGACTAGTTAAAAATAGACATGTACTGATCACATTGCATGTAATTTTCATGTTGCACATCCATGATTGATCTATGTCGTTTGATTGTATTGGTATATGTGACCATTGATGGGTCGAGTCACGATAAATGTGACGAATGCCGCTTTGATCCTATATTGATATAGTCAATGGACGAGATTGTTCAGAAATACCTTTTCAGTGATAGTAATTTTTGAGCTCATAAGGTTATACACAATTTAAGAAATCATATGGTGCCCAAGTGGGAGATTGTTGGATTTAATCTAATAAATCTATTTGTGGGCACATATGATTAATCAATGTGTATTGCTATCTTTCAGGATAACCCACTAAAGTGATTAATTAATTTGGGTTAATTGAGTATTTAAATAAGTCATGTGGTTATATGTGCAGATACCAGGTTGTAATTGTGATTTGTTGAGGGGCCAAATTACAAAAGTACAACATCTATAAATAAGGGGTTATGGTCCCTAATCTAGGGTTACATTCTCTAATTCTCTTCACCCCCATCTAGAGAGAGAAATTCGGCTATAGAGAGAACTCTAAGGTTAGAAGATCCAAAACCCAAATCAAGTTTTCATCTATGGATTCAGGTATAAGCTTCCGCTCCTTTGATTCTTGTTAATCTCTTTGAATTAATCATGGCTATATGGTTTTAGATCTCAAGTTTTGGTTTAGATCTAACATTATCTACTTCAAATACACATTTAAGCATGATTATTGAAACTTAAAATTGTAATCTAGGTTTCTCACCTTCTTCAACAATAAGTACGAAGGATGTATTTTAGGTTCTTTTCAACACCACTTGTTGCCAAAGACACAACTTAAGTGCCAAAATGATGTCGGAGAGTTTTTTAATACCAATGTGATTTTTGGGGTCAAATTTAAGTACCACTTTGGTAGTTTTGTCGTAAATTTTATTAATGAAGTTGTCATAAATCGCTATTAAGAATTACAAATGGGGTATTAGAGAATTATTGTTTAGATGTATGAGAAAATAGGATATCATAGAAGTATCTTGAGACAATACATGCATAACAAAGAAGATCTCAAAAATCCTAAATAGAGCAAAATACACAAACTGACCCTATAGCCCAACCATGCCTAAAATTATAGAAACCTCTTTTATTCTTCCTAATAAGCTGCAGCTTGATTTCCTTCTCTAAAAGAGACGTGAGAAATTTGCTTCAAATGAAGAATATATAGCTCGACAAGCCCTCAGAATATATGCTAAATGCCAAGGTGCCATCACGAGGCCTTTGCAAAATTGAACAAGGACAAGAGAATCCGCTTCTACTACCATACTAGGTAAATAACTTGCACACACCTTGAGACCTATTCTAAGTTCAGAAGCTTCTATAAAATATATTAGTACCTTCTTTATAGAAAAGAAGGACATCTCCAAATGAGTTTCTTAGAATGACCTCCACTAACACATAAACCATTCTGATAAGAACCATCAATGTTTAATTTAACCCGTATATTTGAAGGGATAGGTTTTTTCCAGTGAGAATTGCGGTTCACACTTTTAGAGAGGTTTTCATATGAATCTTAAAGTCAAGAATTTTTTTTTTTTTAAATAATCCTAAAACTCAAGGGGGGTTTTCTAGGTGTTTTGAAAGTTGTGGGCGGTTATCTAATAATCAATGGAAGTTAAGGAGGAATTTTTTAATATTTACCTTTTTTTCTTCCAATGATATCATCAACAAATGTGACAAGATGAGAGCCGGACGTCAATTTTGTTAGGTTTACAAAATTGTAAGCTATAAGAAAGTCAGGTAAGTGTTAGAGAACTTTATATGCTGCTCAATTAAACAACTAGTAGAAATGTTGGTGCTTAGAAAACTTGATATGCTGTTCAATCAAATAACTGCAAGAAATGTATGTTGGTGCAATCTCTTCCTAGCTAGAGTACAAACGCAACTTTGTCACAGAAGAGTTCAAGTTCAAGCACGCGCGGAGACTTTTATGGATATGGTTTAGCTTTCTAAATGTCTGATTGGAACTTGTCCCAGTCACATGGTTTTCCTTTGAGGACTTCTAAGGATGTGTGGTACATTAATAATTGAACTTTTTTTTTAGTGAAAATAGGGATTTCCCTATCAATAGATTATTACTATAACCAAAAGGTGTACTTACAAAAGAAGATATCTGCTGCTGATTAAGGCCACATCTCTGAGATGAGGATAAAGACCCAATCAGTAGAAGATGTCTTGGAGGTATACATCAAAATCATCAAAAAACTAACTAACTATAAACCAAAGAAAAGAAACCGCCACCTAAGACCCATCGGGACAAAAAATGCCAGCAGGACATCAACGACAGATCAAGGCATCATGTTGCTGTCCTCACTCGACTCTAGGATAGCTGGAAGTCTAGCGTCGAGAATGAGCTTCTTCATCTTGAGCGACTTCTTGGCGTTGAAGGCCCCTAACCATGAAAGAATGAAATTAACAGACTTCTTAATGATGTGGTGAGGGGAAGACGTGAGGTTAGAGAAGAGGAGGTCATTGCGTGCTTTCCACATAACCCAGCTTATGGTAGGGAAACAGACCCCCCATAAGAGGCGAACGGAGGCATGAATAGATGTGTCGTAGCAAACTACTAAACACTGGTCTATGGAATCTGGAAGGGAGCCAATTCCTAATTTGAGAAGAAAGGGAACCTAGATGAGTCGAGTTCGGTTACATGAAGTGAAGAGATGGTCATGAGATTCTTGCTCGGTACAATAAAAGCAGCACGAGTCAGCTAACCAACCTTGAGAGGCTAGCCTGTCTTTGGTCTTCAGTCTAAGAGAACTAAGGAGCCAGAAAACGATTTGGACTTTGCTAGGCTGCATATTATTCCAGATTATGGAGAGGTGCTTGAAACGCAACCCACCATCCACTAAGGTGTGATGGAGGGACTTGACAGAGAATGATTTGGAGGCTGATATCAACCAGGATGGACAATCAGGTAAGGGTGCCAAACGGTTCGGATATATCCGAACCGATCCGCATCCGTATCCGAACGGATGCGGATATGGTAAGCAAAATTTAAAACCGGGCGGATACGGTTTCGGATACGGATCCGGTTTTGGATTTTTTTTCGGATACAGATTCGGATACGGATATAAGGGTTGCAGATACGGATATCCGCAATGTAATAAAGATTCGGGTCCCTAGGATAAAATTACAAACCCGTAACCGCTACCCAAAACCCGACTACAACTAAAACCCTAGCTTTGTGATATCCTGCTCCACTCCACGCAATTTTCAGCCTCCAGCCCCGATCTATCAATTTCCAGCCTCCCTCCAGCCCTCCGTCCAGGCGTCATCTCCGTCCAGGCGTCAGATCCTTGTCTCGTCCAGGCATCAGATCCTCGTCTTCGTCCAAGCGTCTAGGCATCGTCTTCGTCCAGACATCGTCGATTCGCCGTCAGATCCTTCGATCCTCCGTCAGATCCTTCAATTCAAGCGTCTAGCTGTCGTCGTCTTCGTCTAGGCGTCGTCGATTATTGAGCCCTCTCTTATGGCTCTAGTTAGGAAGTACAACCAGGATAAGATGATCTGCAGAAAGTAAGTTCTTTTTATCTCTGTTGAATTATTTGTGAAAATAGTTTTGATAAGTTTTATTATTTGGGACTTGTTTAACGAATGGAGATTTGTTCTATGTGTTTGCATGTGGATTTAGTTTTGGAAACTATACTGTCTTTTAGCTGAAAAGCGTGCCTAAGAAATTGTTGTAGATCCAAGATTAATTTTACTAGTGCAGCATTATTGTTAGTTTAATATCAGCCTGACTCCTGAATCTCTTCTCAATTAAGAGCATATTTATCTTACCAAATTACCTTTGTGTGCTATTCTGATTTGTAAAAATTTCTTTGGTTTGGGTTGTTGGCCACCTTACATTGAATCACATATCTGCCATTGTTTTCTCAAAAATGAATTTCTTCTGCTTGCAAATTTGTATTTCAGTACTCAAGCATGGTCCTTAAGATCGCCTTCCTATTTTGTGGAAGCGTTTTGAGTCATAACCATGCAACAGTAATACCAAAGTTTCAGAGAGTATTTCTTTGGTACCATCTCGTTTTTCACATTCACGAAGGTCTTAATTGTTTGGATTGGTTTTCCTGTTAGATTTAATAAAAAACTTGAGATCTAAACCATAAAGCCATGATTTAATTCAAAGAGATTAACAAGAATCAAAAGGTGCGGAAGCATATACCTGAATCCATTGAAGAAAACTTGATTAGGGTTTTGATGATCTTCTAACCTTAGGGTTTCTCTCTTATGGATCTCTTTAGATGGGGATAAGAGAATGAGAGTGGTTAACCCTGGATTTGGGACCATAACCCCTTATATATAGGTGTTGTATTTTTGTAATTTGGCCCCTCATCAAATTAGAATTACAACCTGGTATCTGCACATATAACCCCCATGATTTATTTAAATACCTATTAACCCAAATTGATTGATCACTTTAAGTGGGTTATCCTTAAAGATAGTAATACACATTGATTAATCATATGTGCCCACAAATAGATTTGATTAGATTTAAATCCAACAATCTCCCACTTGGGCACCATATGATTTCTTAAATTGTGTATAACATTATGAGCTCAAAATTGCTATCATTAAAAAGATATTTCCAAACAATCTCGTCCATTGACTATATCAATATAGGATCAAAGCGGCCTTCGTCACATTTATCGTGACTCGACCCATCAATGGTCACATATACCAATACAATCAAACGACATAGATCAATCATGGATGTGCAGCATGAAAATTACATGCAATGTGATCAGTACATGTCTATTTTCAACTGGTCCTCCTTAGTGAGGTCAAAACCAAACATAATGTAACAGAGTGTCTTAACTGAATACTTTATTCTGATCAGACAATACAACCAAACACAAAGCACCAGAAAATTATAAACTCCCACTAAATCAGGATATCCTTGAATAACACCACACCCATATGAGTAGTATGCTCATGAAAGACCTTGGATGGCAATCCTTTAGTAAGAGGATCTGCTATCATGGAGTTTGTCCCAATGTGCTCTATAGATATCTGTCCACTCTGTACCCTTTTTTTTTACAACCAGGAACTTAATATCAATATGTTTTGATTTAGTTGAGCTCCTGTTATTGGAATACATAACTGCAGATTTATTGTCACAAAATAACCTCAGTGGTCTTTCAATATTTTCCAAAATGCGCTGTCCAGTGACAAAATTTCACAACCATATTCCATGATATGATGCCTCATAGCAAGCTACAAACTCTGCTGCCATAGTGGAGGAAGCTACGAGTGTCTGTTTTACACTTTTTCATGATATAGCTCCTCCTGCTAACATATAAATGTAGCCTGATGTAGACTTTCTGCTATCTTGGCATCCAGCAAAATCAGAGTCCGAATACCCAATGACCTCCAACTGTTCTGATTTTCTATATGTGAGCATATAATCTTTTGTTTTCTGAAGATACCTCATAACCCTTTTGACTGCTATCCAATGATCCATACCAGGATTGCTTAAGTATCTGCCTAACACCCAACAATGTACGCAATATCTGGACGCGTACATACCTGAGCATACATTAAACTTCCTACAGCCGAAGTATAAGGAATCTTCTGCATTTCCTGAATTTCAAGGTTGCTTTTAGGGCACTGATTTAGACTAAACTTGTCTCCTTTAGCAACAGGGGTATCTCCTGGTCTGCAGTCTTGCATGCCAAACCTTTTAAGTACCTTATCGATATAGCTCTTTTGTGATAATCCAAGAATACCCCGAGAGCGATCTCGATGTATCTGGATCCCTAATATAAAAGAGGCGTCCCCAAGATCTTTCATCTCAAAATTCTTTGATAGAAATCTCTTGGTTTCGTGCAACATGCCTATATCATTAGTGGCAAGCAAGATGTCATCCACATACAGAACCAGAAAAATATACTTACTCCCACTGAACTTGTGATATACACAGTCATCAACAATGTTCATCTCAAAACCGAACGAGATAACTATTTGTTGAAACTTATGATACCATTGACGAGGAGCTTGCTTGAGTCCATAGATGGATTTCCTTAATTTGCAGACCATATTCTTTGGGTCTCCTGACACAAAGTTTTCTGGTTGCATCATATAGATCATCTCATCAATGTCGCCATTGAGAAATGCAGTCTTAACATCCATCTGATGTAACTCAAGATCATAATGAGCAACAAGTACCATGATTGTTCTGAAAGAGTCTTTCGATGAAACCGGAGAGAAAGTCTCTGTATAATCAACGTCTTCCTTTTGAGTATAGCCTTTAGCCACAAGACGTGCCTTATACCTCTCCACATTATCGTTTGCATCCCGCTTGGTTTTAAAAATCCATTTACAACCAATTGGTTTTGCACCTTCCGGCAATGGGACAAGTTCCCAAACCTTATTGTCTTGCATAGACTTGTACTCTTCATTCATGGCATCAGTCCACTGTTGAGAGTTAGAACTTTTCATGGCCTGAGAGAAGTTGATTGGATCATCTTCTAACATTCCACAACTTTCCTCATGTTCTTGGAGAAATACAATATAATCATCCGGAATAGCATTTCTCCTTTCTCTCGTGGATCTCCTTAATGGCACTGGTTCTTGAGGTTGTTGAGTTTGTTCTTCTGGAACAGGGAGTTGTTCAACATTATCATCTTGAGGTTCCGGATTTACTTCTTGAGCAACAACAGGTATAGGAACCTGAATATTGTCAAAAGTAACTGTATGGATTGGATCTGAAGCCAATTCCTCCTCAAAACTAATGTCTCTAACCTTATTTCTCCCCCCAAACTCAACATCCTCAAAGAATGTTGCTGTTCCCGTCTCAAAAATATTCCTTATAGTGGGATCATAAAACTTATAGCCCCTAGAGCGTTCAGAGTACCCAATAAAGTAGCTGCTAACTGTTTTGGAGTCCAATTTCTTTTCATTTGGCCTATAAGGCCTTGCCTCAGCTGGACATCCCCAAATATGTAGGTGCTTTAAACTGGGTTTTCGACCTGTCCAAAGCTCATAAGGTGTTTTAGCAACTGCTTTACTTGGTACTCTGTTCAGAATGTAAGCTGTTGTCTTTAGTGCTTCTCCCCAGAGTGACTCTGGTAAAGAAGAATGAGCAATCATACTTCTTACCATATCCTTAAGAGTTCTATTTCGTCTTTCAGCTACACCATTCATGCTAGGTGAACCCGGCATGGTGTACTGTGGGACAATACCGCATTCCTCTAGGTATCTAGCAAATGGTCCTGGACGTTGTTCACCTGAACCATCATATCTACCGTAGTACTCACCACCACGATCAGATCTGACGGTTTTAATTCTTCTGTTGAGTTGATTCTCAACTTCAGCTTTATAGGCTTTGAACATGTCCAGAGACTCAGATTTTTCATGAATAAGATATAGGTGCCCATAACGTGAGTAATCGTCTATGAATGATATAAAATATTGTTGACCATTCCAGGATTCCGTAGGGAATGGCCCACAAATATCCGTATGTATCAATTCTAAGACATCCGAAGATCTGTTGGCACCTAATCTTTTCACTTTGGTCTGTTTTCCCTTGATACATTCAACACATACGTCGAAGTCCGAAAAATCAAGGGAATCCAAAATGCCATCAGACACAAGACGCTCAACTCTACCTTTTGAGATATGACCTAAGCGCTTATGCCATAATGTCGCCGAATTTTCCTTATTTAATTTACGCTTAGTACCACGTGATTCCACATGCAAGGATTCATTGTAAGAAGCAATTGTATCAAGCAAATATAGGTTGTCACAAGTACTCAAGTAACCAGTTCCTACAATAATTGAATTAAAAGATAAACTGAATTGATTGTTTCCAAATGAACAAGAGTAACCTGATTTGTCCAATACAGAAACTGAAATCAAATTCCGTCTAAAAGACGGTACTACAAAAGTATCTTTTAAATCCAAATACGAACCAGTTCCTAACAGCAACCTAAAGTGCCCAATTGCTTCCACATCTACTGATTGACCATGGCCCACAAAGATGTATCTTTCACCATCACTTGGCTTTCGGTAGCTCAGGCAGCCCTGCATAGAAGCACTTATGTGAGTAGTAGCACCAGAGTCTAACCACCAAGTGTTTCTAGGTACTGAAACTAAATTAATCTCAGAACAGACCAAAGTAAGGAACATACCCTTCTTAGCACGCCAGGTGTGATATTTGGTACAATCCTTCTTTACGTGTCCAGACTTATTGCAGAAGAAACAACCCTGACCATCCTTATGTTGTTTTTTCTGAACAGGACCCTTAACAGCTTCATTACCATTCTTTCTTTTCTTTCCCTTATCCTTAGAGGCATAGGCCAAATGAGCACTTTCAGTCTTATCTTGCTTCAACCTGTCTTCTTCTTGCACACAGTATGAAATGAGCTCATTTAGATTCCATTTCTCCTTTTGACAGTTATAACTGACCTTAAACTGATTGAATTGTGCAGGAAGAGACAACAGAACCAGATACACCAATAACTCATCACAAAGATCGAGTTTAAGTACCTTAAGCTTTGAAGCAATATGAGACATTTCCATAATGTACTCCCTGATATTTCCTTTGCCCTTATACTTCATTGAAATCAAGCGAGCTAAAAGCGTGCTTGTTTCTACCTTATCGTTTTTCGCAAAACGCTTCTCAATTTCGGCAAGGAAATCTTTAGCCTTAGTAATCCCTTCGGATTCTATGCCCCTGAAGGCTTCCGGAACGCCGCGCTTAATGATCATAAGACTCATGCGATTTGAACGCTCCCACTTCTCATGCTCCTTCTTTGCATCAGGAGTGCTATCCGCATTGAGAGGTTGGGGTTGTTCAGTTCTTAATGCAAAGTCTAAATCCATGCAGCCAAGAACAATTAAAATATTCTCTTTCCAAACCTTGAAATTAGACCCATTGAGCATGAGAATTGAGTTGATGTTAGTAGAAATTGTTACAGCAGATGCATTAGCTGAAATAAACAAAAGATTTTTAACCTTAATTAGTGATCAATAAAATTCAAATAAAGATAAATCCCATCTCAAGATATCTGGTACAACATTAATATCAAGTCTTTGGACAATAATATTAATTGCAAGTGATACCTTGTTGCAATGATCAAATACTGACAATAACGCATGTCAAATAATGAAACTATCTTTGGATCGATTCATTATCCACGTGTAAACCTTATAATCGTCACGTATTTATCATCACAGATGCGTATGCAATCTAAAAATAAATAATAACCTTCCTTTGGGCCGATTAAATATTTACACGAAAACATACACACAAACATCTAGCATCCCTCATGAACAATCTACACAAGAGAGGTTACTTTGGCAACTTCTTGTTTCAATCGATCATTTAGAATGAAAGACAACTTTAATACCTTAGTGTCATATTATTTGAAATAACTAATTGATCCACTACCAAATTTAATTTAAATTAAATAATTTAATTTAAATCAACTGAATTTCCATAGCGCAATTAAGGGCCCATAATGAATTATGACCCACAAATAGGATTTAATTGATAAATTCAATTAATCCTTGCGCCCGAAATGAGCTCAAAGGAGCTTATACCCGATAATTAAACACAGGTCCAAATTCTTAATAAATTTCTTAAGTCAAGGCCCAATGTTTAAAAAAGGGACACCAGAATGAACGCAAGGCTCGTTTGACTGAGCACGAGGCTCGCCGTAGGTTTTGACGAACGCAGATTTCGACGAACGTAGGTTTCGACGAATGCAGGTTTCGACTGTATTGAGTACGAGACTCACTTAAGCACGAACTCGAGGTTCGTCTGAAAATGAACGTGATGTTCAACTTGAGAACGAACGCGAGGTTCGTTTGAACGCGATGTTCGACCTGAGAATGAACGCAATGTTTAACTTGAGCACGAACGCAATGTTCGTCTGAAAACAAACGCGATGTTCGACCTGAGAATGAACGCAATGTTCGACTTGAACGCAATGAACGAATGAACGCAATGTTCGTTTGAACGCAATGTTCGTTTGAGAAGGAACGCAGCGTCAACGAACGCAGCGTTTGACGAACGCATGTTTCATTAGAGAACGAACGTGGGTTCGTTTGAGAACGAACGCAAGGTTTGTTTGAAAACGAACACAAGGTTCGTTTGAAGCTTTCAAGCCTCGCCAAAAAATTGAGGTAACCACCTCCTTAAATTGAGGTAACCACCTCCTTAATTTCCGCACGTTTTCACGCGCACGAACCCCTTGAGGGTTTAATCTGAAACCGCCGCCGCTGAATCAACTCCAACGAGGAGTTTTGGAGATTGACGACAAATCAAAAAATCCCAAAAAAAAAAAAATTATTTTTTTTTGTCGATTTTTGAACTCAAAACATTTAGATCCAAACCTCAATAATTGAATCAAACACAAAAGAAACGAACTTTAGAGTTCATAAATGCTACAAATCCAAAAATCGAAAGAAAAACCAAACAACATGGAAATTTTACTATTCATCCAAAAATAAAAATCTTTACTGTTCATCCGAAAATAATTTTTTGCTGCTCACCCGAAAATAAAAAAATACTGTTCATCCGAAAATAAAATGGTTACTGTTCATCCGAAAATGGATCCGAATCAAACACAAATTAAGATCAAAGAACCCTAATTTTAATCTTAATCTCTTAGAACAAATCAATGGTGGCTCTGATACCACTTGTTAAATTTAATAAAAAACTTGAGATCTAAACCATAAAGCCATGATTTAATTCAAAAAGATTAACAAGAATCAAAAGGTGCGGAAGCATATACCTGAATCCATTGAAGAAAACTTGATTAAGGTTTTGATGATCTTCTAACCTTAGGGTTTCTCTCTTATGGATCTCTTTAGATGGGGATAAGAGAATGAGAGTGGTTAACCCTAGATTAGGGACCATAACCCCTTATATATAGGTGTTGTATTTTTGTAATTTGGCCCATCATCAAATTAGAATTACAACCTGGTATCTGCACATATAACCCCCATGATTTATTTAAATACCTATTAACCCAAATTGATTGATCACTTTAAGTGGGTTATCCTTAAAGATAGTAATACACATTGATTAATCATATGTTCCCACAAATAGATTTGATTAGATTTAAATCCAACATTTCCCTCATGTTAATTTTCAAGACTAAAATCAGCTTGCTGATATTAGTTTGCGAAAAGCATCGTGGGATTCTAGTTCCAACTTTGTATAATCACTCTTTACCTGGAAGCTGAGGACACATATTTTTTCCATACTGACTACTAAGTCCCTTGAATCTTTTGATCAAGATCTGATTCTTCAATTTCTGTTTTTTGATGCAAATGATATCTGCAGGCAGGAGTGCTAAATTAATTAAAACTTTTGAGTATTGTCCGATGAATGCAAAGGATATCTGCAGGCAGGTTGTGCCACTGAAGATTTTGGATGAAGGTTATATGTCTAATAGATTTGTGCTTAATTTTAATTGTCAACTGATGGTTTATGAAGATTATGTCTAATAGATTTATGTCGAATATCCGTTTATATCCGTGATCATATCCGATCCGATTCTCAAATATCCGAACCGTATCCGTTTCCGATAGGTGCGGATATGGTTAAGGTTTTTTCTTACCGAAGGTGATCCGTATTCGTATCCGTATCCGTTTATAAAAAGCGGATATGGATATGGTAAGTGTCATATCCGAACCGTATCCGCTCCGATAACACCCCTACAATCAGGACAATCTGCAGAGGAGGAAGGGACGAGGTGAGGAGATGACAGATAAGAGAGGAGGCCTAACACTTGGCTTCTAGCCTCTTCGCAACTAGGACGTCTGATAATGGGTTTCCATACCCAAGAGCCCCCTTGGAATCTCCCTTGAGATTTGATGGTGATAAGCTTAGTGAATGCAAGATCGTAAGCTTTAGGAAAGAGGCTGGCAAGAGAATTGTCACCAGACCATTTGTCTTCCCAGAAACATGTTGTCAACCCGTTGCCCAGAGACCATTTGATGAAGGGGGAGAAGATATGGGTGCATGAAAAGACGTCTTTTCAAAATTTGGAGCAGAGATTAGGGGGAGGGGTTGTGAAGGTTGAAAGAGTAGACTGATTGGAGAACCCTCCCAACGAAATTGTTGTTGTCCAGGAAGTGCCAGAGCCATTTGGAGAGGAGAGCAGAGTTAAAAACTTGGAGGTTGATCACACCCAGACCTCCGATAGCTTTGGGAGAGCAGACTATCTTCTAATTTACCGGATTATGGCCTTTGACGCTATCAGGAGCCTTACCCCATAAAAACCTTTCGGTCAAGGCAAAAATCTCCTCGATCTCAGAACCTTTCAGTTCAAAACCTTTCGGTTTAATGGTAAGTTCCTGCAGGTACAGTTTCTGCAGCAGCAACACTACAACAGCAAAAACGTCGATCCGACGTTCGTTTTCCAAGCTCGCGTGTGTATACCGACGTTTGTATTCCACGCTCGCGAGAGTCAATTCATGAGATTCCCAAGGACGTTATTTATAGGCCTCTAAGGCTAGCTCAAGAGTCACTCACAATTAATGTGACTGTTATAATTCTAAATGACAATTAAGATTGTAACATCGTGTATTAAATTGCTCTAAATGTTATTGTAAATGCTGCATGCAGTAACTCCTGAATATGAGACAATCAATGGACGCGTTGCTACGAAACGCGAGGGTCACGTCTCAGCAAATCAGATGAACCTCGTTTGACAAACGAACCTTGTCAAACAGGCGAACCTCGTATGACAGACGAACCTCGTCGAACGAGCGAACATCGTCAAACAGGCGAACCTCGTATGACAGACGAACCTCGTCGAATAAGTGAATATCGTTAAACAGGCGAACCTCGTATGATAGACGAACCTCGTCGAACAAGCAAACCTCGTATGACAGACGAACCTCGTCGAACGAACGAACATCGTATGACAGACGAACCTCGTCGAACGAGCGAACCTTGTCAAACTACGAGAACGCTAGGGTCACACCCTCGTGCGAATACGTAGCTCGTCCGCATGCTGCGAAGCAGCCTGCGAGGCAGTCTTCGTGGTGACCATAGTGGCAGCTAACGTGGCGCCACCTCGTCCCGATGCAAAGTGCACCTAGCAAAGCGCCACTAAGCGCCACAACCCAATTAGCCCCGATCCACAGCCCCCGGCCCTCGGCCCTCGGCCCCCAGCCCACGAGAACTTATGAGAGATTAATTCAAATAAAACACTTCTCAGTTTGCCGTTGGCAAGTCTCGAATAAGGGACCTTTTGAAATACCAAACATAAACTTTCCACTAGGCTACTAAGCATTTATGAAAAGTACTTGTAGTTAATATATATATAGTTTGAAAACTCATTTTAGAAAGCGGTTTTGACCAAAAAATCCAACACATGGTACAATTTAGAATGCTCTAGTCTTTCTGGTTGATGAGAACGTATTTAACTAGTTTTCCATATTTAAACAATATGTCATTGCTTTTCATCAAAACGTTGTAGGCCTCAGACAAGCATTTGTCCAGCTGAATTCCGACCAAAATATTTCAAAATTGGAATTTTGGATCATTCTTTTCTTTTCCTAAACAAATATAGTTTATTTCATCCTCTCTAGTAAGTATTGAACTTGTTTAAGGAAAACACGAGAACATACAGACAACACAAGTATTAAGAGTAAATTACGTGAGCAGGACACTTGAAATTAACTTGTAATATTTTTATCCCAACCTCAACTAGAACATCACACGCACGCACTGACGCGCGCACACACAAAAACACTGCTAACCAAATAAAACAAAGACATTTAAAAAAAGACAACCAAACACAAGGAAAGCATCGACTCCATCTCGTTGTTGTTAACATTTGCAATATATGCGACGAGTCAAAAATGACAAGATTCGATGAATTAATGAAGATGCTACTCATTAAAATGCAGGAACAAACATGATCAAGATCATTAAGATATCCCACTCCTTACAAAGACAAGAATGTTTTTGATCTTCTAACATGAAAGCTCTAACGCCGTGTGGTCTGATGTTGATTCACTAGTAAAAAACTGGGTATTGGCGACGGGGTATTGGCGACGGATTTCGAATCCGTCGCCAATATAAACATTGGTGACGGGAACAACCCCGTCGCCAATGTTTGCATTGGCGACGGGAATAACCCCGTCGTCAATGTTTTTCCGTCACCAATGAGTATTGGCGACAGGAAAACATTGGCGACGGATCTCATCCGTCGCCAATAAGTATTGGCGACGGATGTGATCCGTCGCCAATGAGCATTGGCGACAGGAAAACATTGGTGACGGATTCAATCCGTCGCCAATGAGTATTGGTGACGGATTCGATCCGTCGCCAATACTTATTGGCGACGGATCGAATCCGTCATCAATACTCATTGGCGACGGATGCGTTTCATCGCCAATGCTAATGTACTCAACGTAAAAAAATTAACATTATCACTAATACTTATTGGTGACGGGTCGAATCCGTCGCCAATACTTATTGGCGACAGATCGAATCCGTCGTCAATACTCATTGGCGACAGATGTGTTTCATCGCCAATGCTAATGTACCCATCGTAAAAAAATTAACATTAGTGATTGATTATCTCATTGTTAATGAGTGGCCTTTATAGAAAATGATGAGAAAAGTGTAAATAATGAGAAAATGGTAAATAATCAAATAATCTTAGATCTTAAATAATCTTAATCAAATAACTATTTCTACTTAAGTTTTATATACCGATTTTTAAACTCAAATAATCTTAAATCTATTTTCTAATTAAAATTTGATTTAAATATATACACATCATATATATAGTATAAAGGAATAATTTTTATTTATGAATTTTAATAATACTTGAAAAATAAATTCTTTAGCGGAATAAATATACTTTGATATTAAATAAGTATTCGTGAGTTTTTGGCTTCGACTTTGATTAGTTAGAGAAAATGGTGTGAAAAGTGAAAATAATGAGAAAATGGTGAGATACCAATGAGAAGATCATTTTTAGTCATATGTGTTATGAACATGTAACCATATTGATCTTGCTAATGATATACCAGAACTTATCGCAGCCCTTTTTAATTAATTAGGAATTATATGTTAATTTTAAAATTTATTTTCTTTTATTCTTTATGGTAGTAGATTCGATGACCCCCACTACTCTTAGCTTCATTTACGGATGAACCTGAGCCTGCAAACATCATTAATGAATCTGAGAGGATCTAAATTAGATTTAATCACTAAAGAAATGGATGAAAATAGCTTGGATGAAGTTACTTTGGAGTTTTTATAAGGTTAAGAGGAGAAAGAGCCGTCAAAATTGAGTTATAGCGAATATGATATATGTTGAAAAAAGTCGTTTTTAATTAAAATTCAAAGGAAACTGGTAACAATAGTTTAATTTAAAGGATTATTTCTTTAAATCTAACCGGTGTTAACTAGGGGACCTAATTGTAAACATTGTGATGATTTGAGGGATGTAATAGAAATTTCATTATTTGAGTGACTAATTTATGAGGGACTACTTTGGAAATATTAAAGATTTGATGGACTAATATTGGACTAACCTAAACATTAACTTTGAAATTAAGGATGTAAAAGGAAATTTGATAATAATAACTGTAATTTGAGGGTTGCAATAGCAATTCACCTAAATGGCCTAATTTTAACTGTAATTTCACAAAAATCTAATATTACCCTAATTCTAATTTTAATATCGTAATAATCCAACATTTAATATCGCATTCGTCGCCAATACTTATTGACGATGGATCGAATCTGTCGTCAATACTCATTGGTGAAGGATGCATTTTGTCGTCAATGCTAACGTGCCCATCGTAAAAAAATTAACATTAGTGATTGATTATCCCATTGTTAATGAATGGCCCCTGCTCTTGGTTTCAAAACGAACATGTAACCATTTTGATCATTTTAAAATTTATTTTCGTTTATTCTTTATGCTAGCAGATTTGATGAGCTTCACTACTCTTGGCTTCATTTACGAATGAAATTGAGCATGCAAACATCATTAATGAATTTGAGAGGAGCTAAATGAGATTTAATCACAAAAAAATGGATGAAAATAGTTTGGACAAAGTTCTATTGGAGTTTTTATAAGGTTAATATGAGAAAGAGTCGTCGAAATTGAGATAGAGCGAAGATGATATATGTTGGATACAAAAAAGAAGTTTTTAATGGTTTTGGGTTTTCACATTTTAACGGGTCAACTAGGTCCAAAACGGATTTGATTTTTATAATTAAAAGTCAAGGAAAACTGGTAATAATAGTTAGATTTAAAGGAATATTTCTTTAAATCTAATCAGTCTTAACCAGAGGACCTAATTATAAACATTGTGATGATTTGAGGGATGTAATAGAAATTTCGATGATTCGAGTGACTAATTTTGAAATATTAAAGATTTGTTAGTGTTTTTTATATATCCTTAAAACTTTTTATTAGTTTATTTCATTTTCCCCGAACTAAAAGAAAATAATTCTTAACCACTATCTTCTAATTTGTTTTTGCTTTTTAATCCTTTTCATGAGTTAAAGAATTATTTTTAAATTACAAAAAAAAAAAAAATTTAAATTTTATTAATCTATTAAATATTTAATTATAGCTACATAATAAATCACATATTCAATACATAGTCTTAAAATTTAGTGCTCTAAATATATCCCCAAATAAAACATCACTCTTCCTCCGTTCTCTTGGTTAACCAGCTTCCCCCCAAAATTTTCCCCCAAATTCTAAAATCCCGCCCTCTCTAAAATCCAGCCCCCTCTAAAATCCCTAACCCCAATCTCTGTTCTCTCCGTTCTCTCCAACAGCCGCCATCAACCTTCGTGCATCCTTCTTCTCCTCCTCCACTCCTCCTCCCTCTCGGCCTCCCATCGTCTTCGTCCCTTCGACTCTCACGTGGCGGTCCTTCAGTTCCTGTACTCGTCGAACTTTGCCAACGTCGTGGTCTCTGTCTCCGACGCCCTCGATCTCCTCAACACCACCGCGACCGTCCCCCCTCCTCATCAGTGATGATCACCCCTTCCTCATCAATGACGACTTGTTGTAGCAAGCATAGGCCAGGTACTTGTGCATTCGTGCCTGGCTGTGGTCGCCGCCGCCGCGAAGAAGTCCGTGCCTGTGCTCAAGGGAAACTCCCAGGTCGAGGGTGTGGTCAACCTCCTTCAGGAGGATGATGGTTTGTTTCTTCTTGCCGTTCTAGCTCATTCTTTTCGTTAAAGTTTTGATTTTGATCCGTATTTCATCGCGTCTGCCCTGATTGAGGTAGTGTAGCTATCGAATGTTAGGGATTGAGGGTTAAAGATTCATATTTTACGATAGAAGTTCACGAGAAAGGACACGAATAATAGTGTGTGGTCTACTTATCATACACCTTTTTTCGTCCCCTGCTTAGTAACTAATATGACCCTAAAATATCATTTTGTTCATTGTATTAAGATCAGTTTGGGGGTTAGGTTAGCCAAGTAGGAGACAAATAGCATAGCAGTGTATGAATCATTAAACTGATATATATGCCACAGTGGGGATATACAAGTAGTGGATGATTTTTTCGGGACACGACATTGATGCGGCAATGCTAGTGAGCAGCAAGAAAAAGTTTTATTGCGGATGAACAAGTTTTGACTCTTCCTTCTTCCATAAATGATCTACGAAATGTCCTGAGTGTATATCTCTGATTCTCAAGTACTTCTCTCTTTTATCAGGTCCAACAACAGTAAAAGTTCGTGTCACTGGACTTACACCAGGACTTCATGGATTCCATCTTGTGAGTTTATTATCCATCCATCTATTATTTGAATCATTTGGGTGTGGCTTACATATCATGTTTATCCAACTTTATAGGAGGACATGAACTCAGCCTCAACACTGGGAATGCAGGGGGAAGATTAGCTTGCGGTGAGCAAATATTTTGTTTTCCCTTTCCCAAGAGCACTGAAATAAACATTATTTTTTGGTTGCCTTTCTCCATCTCTTTCTAACATTACCATTAAAGATGTTATATTTGACCGTAATCCTTTGTAAGTTCGTAGTCTTGCACTAGTTTTCCCAATTTTTATCATTTTTCAGCAAGCTTGAAAATTCCTCATGAAGTCTTATTCATAATCCAAAGATTAATTACTCTTTGTTAAAGCATAAAGGATCTATTGGTAAATGTTTAATCTGAATATTATTCAGGCCTTTGACGATTCAACATTATGATTTTGAACAAGACATGAAGTCTTAGGGGGAAAAAAAATCTCAGAAGTGGTTTGATTGAGTATTCATATTTATACATTTTACCCATTTGTTATGTTTATATCAAATATCGTTTATTTGGTCTTCCGAATGTGCGAGTTTTGCCAAGGGACGTGCGTGTTTACAGAGCGCCATATGGGAAATAAAATAAGAATTCTCATGTTAAATCTTCTACAACTATAATGTTAACAGTTTATGTTGAGGACTTTACATCATTTTATTTATGTTAATTATTTTAGGTAAGCTGCCTATTGTCATTCAATGTATTGCTTGCTTGAAATGTGCATGTGTTGTTGGGTTGACTCCAACTGAATGAGCTCTCATTTAATACATACTGAACCTCCTGCTTCTTCATCCTTGGAGTAATATATATTTAATATATCATTATTTTAGGTAACCTGCCTATTGTCATATATATTTAATATATCCATATAATTTCATATTTGCACACATGTATTTCTAATTAGAATTCATCAATGTTCGAATACCTTTACCACAACCACCAAAGCAAAAGTATGATAACAATGCCCACATTGTCTCTGCTCAAGCTTTCAAACTATTAAAAGCTAGGTATCACACATAAAAAATTAAGAAACAAAAGTTGTTAACTTTAATTATCCATCATGTACTTGGGATGTTGTGCAGTGCCTCAGTGATTGTCTGTCATTGAAGGAGATTCTTCCCGAGTCGATATACTTAGCTATCTTTAAGTTGGCGTTTGACGAGCATGAAGTTCATGGTGGTGGAGAGGTATATATGACGTGACATATATGTATTTATTATGATATTTTTGGTATATATATATCTTATGTGGAGTGATAATCTTTTCAGGTTAGAGGAGGTACTCCCGTAGGGAGCAGCATATGATACGACGTTCTAATGTAGACGACGCTGATAACAGGGATGTCGACAACAACGATGACGAGGAGTGAGTGAGACTTGTGTTAAGACATATTATGACTTTTGAATTTTACATATATGTAATATGTTTGTGATTTTATTGTGTAGTGAATGAATATTATTTGAGCATGCGAGATGTATTGTGATTATATGATGAGTATTGTTCAATATTGTGGATTGACGGATGAAATTGGATGAGTGTTTATTTGGAATGTGAATGTATATCATGGTTGATTTTATGATATATTGTTAAATATTGTCATTGGATTGATGTCGATACATGCTATATGTGTATTCTCGTATATGAGGCTACTAGAAAAGTAAAAAAAATTTTTGCGTAAATATATACATTAGCGACGGATTTCCTCGTCGCCAATGCACATTGGCGACATTGGCGACGGGGAAACCCGTCGCCAATACTTATTGGCGACGGATTTATTGGCGACGGATCCATTTCCGTCACCAATATGTATTGGTGACGGATTTTGGGGTATTGGTGACGGATTTTCCCGTCGCCAATGCCCTGTTTTCTACTAGTGATTGATCGATCACATAAAGCCAAATTGAGGTACATTAGATCTTCAAGATCTCACCTTTCCTTCTGATAATCTACTGTAACAAAGGGGAGACTCAACAGAGATTTAAAAACACAAGTCATAAACAACTATTTGATCTCTAACCAAATAGAGATTTCTGAAATAAGATGAGGAGGGAGAGTGTATAAGGTGTTTGTGTTGGGAAAATTAAGCATAAAAACAGATCCAAAGCAATACAGAACAAATCATACAGGAATGAAAAAAAAGACCAGAAAGTTAGAATCATCTTATTAAAAATGCTTCAAGATCAAAATACTTTACAGAAGTGCCGAATCGCCCTCTTAACGGATGATTGGCCTTGAAGAAACTATACCCCACCTACGGTAGCGTTGGTCTGCACAATACTTCTGAGGATGAGACGAGTGCAGTCCAAAGAAGCGCTCTCTTCTTGTGAACACCTCGACTGCTTCTTCAGATTGCCAGAATCTCAAATACTAAACAGCTTATAGAATTGAAAGAATAAGAAGAAGACAGGAGATTTCGTTTTCTATTCTGTGTCCTTCAAATGATCAAAAGAGGCCATTTTATAAGGTTCACAGCAAACAAAGGTTTGAATTCCAATTATTGCAACATTTGTAACGTCAATAAAACCTATTCAATCATTGTAACGTTTGTAACATACGAAACGTTCAGCTAGTTTTAAGTGAGCACATGCAAAACATTTAAGCTGTTTTAAAGCATTGCACGTGTAAAAAGCGCACGCACTAGAACACGCGCCGAACCTCACACCCGGACTTGCGCGCCCGAACCCGCACGCCCGAACCCGAACCCCCGAACCCGCATGCCCAAACCCGCACGCCCGAACCTGCACGCCCGATCCTGCACGTCTGGTCCCGCTCACACGTGCCCGCTTGCTTGCTCGCACGTTCGCTTATATACCAACACAAGTGTATAACACTAACACCTTTGTTATGACATAAATAACACGTGTGTTAATTTAAGCCAACTAAAATGCATTTAATTAGCCAATGTGGGACTAAAACTCACATACTACTAATTAAACACATTTTAATTTTTATCTTTGGAATCCAATCATTAAATGATATATTTCCATAACACCCCTCTAAGATTCATTTATTTCAACAATCCCCCACAATTCCATAGCTGAAAGTAATAAAGATTTTACATATCATCCTTTTGGAGAAGGTATCTTCCAATTTGAACATTCCCTATAGTTATCCAATTTTATCACCACGAGCACGAAGTAAAACTATATCTTGAACTTGAACCTTTGATATGGTGATATTCATTGGTAACAACATGATATAGGCTATAGAAGCAATCTCTAGGTTTGATGCATTATGGTCATGCATCCTTATCCTTTTCATGAACAATTTCAAGAAATAACCTACTTCCTCTAATTGCGGCCACACAATTACAATCATATAGTTGGTCATCTCTAGGGATGCACTGCTTGCATCTTGTCTTAAAGACTTGATGCCATTCAGAGTCGAAACACTCTTACTATATTAGCAGTTATAAACACCTTCTAGGTATACATGATGATAGACTCAGATACAAAGTATCAATCTATGAGTATGTGTTCAATTCACCCAACAATTTGTTATTATCACATTGAACCTACTTTGTGGGATCTCCACTCAGATAGGTTGGGTTGCTACTATTGATGAGTTAGGTAAGGGTTTCAGTCCCATCATCAACCTGGATTTTTAACGACTAGTGACAACTCTAGTCCTTTTGTGAAGGGATCTGCTATGTTGTCCTTGGACCTAACAAAGTCCACAACAATTATCCCTTCATCAACAAACTTCTTCACAGTCTTTTATACATATTTGGATATGACCTCGTTTTGTGGTTATACTTTAAACTTTTAATTCTTGTAATTATGGTCATATTGTCACAATACACAGAAATTGCAGGAATAGGCTTGCTGATCATGGGCAAGTTGGACATAAGTCCCTTAAGACATTCAGATTTTAAACCAATAGTATCCAAAGCGCAAAGTTCTACCTTAAACGTAGACTGAGAAAAAATGGTCTGTTTGACAGATCTCCCGAAGACAGCGCCACCATCCCAGGTAAATACATACCCTGTACAACCATTACTACCTGAACTCATAGCAATCCAGCTAGCATCACTGTATCCCTCCATAACGGGAGGGAATCTATCGTAATGCAGTGCAAGGGAAACAATTCCCTTCAGATACCGAAGTATCCTATCCATGGCCTCCCAATGAGTCCTATTTGGACAGCTAGTGTATCTACTTAATTTAGAAACCGATAAGATATATCCGGTCTCGAATAATTTGCAAGATACATCAAGCTTCCAATAATCTGAGAATATCTCCATTGAGAAACCGAAGTATTCTATTTTGAAAATATATAGCTTATAAAACGCAACACTCTAGAAACATAAATTTTTGACACTTTATTATGACAAAGTTTATACCTTTTAACTTTGACGTACAAAATTTTGCTTTTGACACTTCGATACCCCAAACTTGGGTTAGAGTACCAATGTTAAAAATATGTAAACTTTAAGGTATAAAAGTAAAAAAAATACAAATCTTCAAAGATTCGATATTATCTGAATGAAAATAGAATGATTTAAAAAACTGCAGATGCAAAGATATAATAAACTAAATGGTAAATTGCACATATATATACCTTCAATCAACTCATTTATTAGAACTTATCCCCCTCTCAATTCTTAAGGGCCTTAAGAGTGATAAGTGCTAATAAATAGCTTAGAGGTTAAGTGGAACTAAAGGTATAGATGTGGGGTTTATATACAATTTATCTTAAACCTAAGTTTACTTTAAGTGTAGTAATTTTAAATTTTGAAGATTTTGGACATTGGCTAGATTTAAAATAACTTTAAGAATATTAACTATTGTCTCAATACATATTGACCGTTACTGTAAAAGTTGCATATAAAACTTAATTTTATAAATATAATATTTATTAATGTAATTTTTGCATATATAAGACATAGAATATTTTTGTATACGTACTCAATTAAATTTGGCACGTGCCCCTACTTACTAGTTTTAAGAAAGATGAGAATATGGACCACACGGTGCACATCAGTAACCAATTTGAATTAACAACGTAGCAAACAAACTAAGTATCTTGCCCAAATTTTCAAATCTCTGCTACAAAACAAGAGGCAAAATCAACGACTTTATAAAATTTCAGAATAGCTATTGTTCGCATCAGACTTGAAAATATCATTTAAAAGATGTACGTACCTAATATTCTACTAGGTTTCCAAATGCTAGAAGTTGTTGCTCAACTTATCATAATAGAATATGTGACATGACTGATAGGGAATCTTAATGATAATTCAAAGAGCTGGGTTGGGTTTGGCCCACAACCCATATCGAACTAGCCTGCTGGGTTGGGTTTGACCCAACTTGGTAGAATTAGGGTCAGGCTTGGCTCGCCTCATTCTCAAA
>NC_033798.1:96487047-96506553 GCF_001876935.1 Asparagus officinalis | reverse complement strand
TTCTCAAAGTGTGTTGGGTACAGATGTATTTCTAAAATCCAAGCTTGACCTTGAACCCGGCTCACAAATCTAACCTAGCTTGGATCAAACCCGTACCCTGACTGTGACTAGAAGCTAGCTCGCACCCAATCTCCACAATGATATTAGATTTTAGTAAAGTAGTAACTATATATCTAACTACTAGTAACTATTTAGTAATCTAAAAAATAATAACAAAGTTAAATGTGTATGTGTTTCAAGCAGAAAATTAGTAGGTCTAGTCCAAAACGTTCCGCAAAATGCAACAAAATCACTACCGATTGGGCAAAATTCATCGAAATCAAGTTTTAAAAATTGTAAAAAAAATAAAATAAGGAAAAATAAATTAAAAGAAGAGGAAAAGTAGTGGGTTAGATTTATCAAGTCGGCTCGACTCAAATGGGACCGGTCAGTGGGACAGGTTGGGTTGTGTTCCTAGTGCGGATACCCGAGCTTTGGCTCGAACTGAATTCAAAGTTGGCCCGGATCAACCCAGCGTATGTCACCTCAGAAGCTGCGGGCTTGACCCAATAAGTGGTGGATCAGTTTATGTCTTATTTGGTGCATTATTTGTGGCATTTGGTGCATCATTTGTGTCAGTTGGAGTGTGCATTTTCACCCTCCTATGAGGACCTTCACCTTTGTTTGATAAAAACACCCCAGCTTCAACAACAATTCTACCCTTTACATCAGCAAAAAGCTTCTTATTTATTTTCCTTACTTCAAATAACTCATCATTGTCACTATGTAAAGCCTCTTGAGCTTGACTATCAAAAGAATCAACTGACTTCTTACTAGCATATCTAGCATTTGCATTCATATTTGTTTCTCCATCTTGATTTGGATATGCATTGGCTTGAGCACTCACATCAAGTTCATCAACTTCTTAATATGGTGGAATAGGATCTCGATTTTCATGTGGTGGACTAGGATATTGCATTTCTTTTTGGGATACAATAGGGTTATTTTTTCTTCTAGGTGTAATCTTTTTCCTTGACCCAAGTTTCTTAGTCCTTTTGGGAGTGGTTTGAGTTGGTTTAGGATTTTTGGCAGATTCTGATTGATTAGGGATAGATGATGATGGTTCACCAACACTCTCCAATGGTACGTCCACCTCAACAGGTATATCAACACTGTGATCAGTAAATATCTCTACCACTATATATTTATTGGCTTGCTCAAGCATTTCAAATAGTTTATCATGTGTCTTTAATTTTCTCAAACCCCCTAGACCTGATAAAGAATAATATAAGAAGAGCACATTGCTATACCCATAGTTTTCTAGATTTTGTCTGAGAAAATATAATGAAAATGCATCTTTCTCAATGAATTCAACATTAAAATTTCCTCTAATATAGTCGACAATATCACTTATGTATAACTAACCTTAATTTTTAGACTCCGTGGTCATTTTGTGCGAATCAACCAAAAGTTCAAAGAGATTTCCCGAAATTTACCCCTGCTTAAGCTCTATTGCACTTTGGTTCATTGGGAGGTAGCCTGGTAGTCCATGGGCCTTATTACAACACTAGGATTGGGCCTCTTGTAGTAAAGAAACACAGATCCGGTGTCTCTGGACCCGGCCCATGTCTCTACGCTCCTCTAAAACCCTAGCTCAATAGAAAACCCACGCCCTAAAAAATTTCCCAAAATCCTTGCGCGAGAGCGAGAGAGAGAGAGAGAGGAGAGAGAGAGAGAGAAACAAGAAATGGCGAGCGATAGCGAGACGGAGAAGTCAATGAAGGAGAAGAAGAAGATGATGGCTCTAGCCCCCATTGCTAAGCCCCTCGCTGGGAAAAAGCTTTCTAAGAAAAGCCTCAAGCTCGTGAGGAAAGGTATATTATTTGCCGTCTTATTGATTTAGGGACTGACTTTTGTGAGATTATTTGGTTTTCTGTGGTACGGCTTTATTGGCTTCTCCATATCATGGCATTGTTTGCTATAAAGGTGAGATTTTGATCATGAAAAAGAGTTTCTTTAGATTACATTTAGTTCGTAGAGCCACAAGTCTTCGATTGCCTTATTGCAAAGAGAGAGTAGTGTGCATAAATTTATCATCTAGGATTTTCTACTTATCGGCGTTTTAGTTATTTGCTGAAATTTTCATTTCATCCTATGAAGTCTAAGAACCGGTTGTTTTTATTCTGCACTTCTGATCTGATGTTACCAATGTTTGTCCTTAAATACCTAAGGCTTGTATGGATAGATACATGTGCAATATTATTTGTTGTTTGGCTAGTGCAGCATTTTTTTTTACCATCAGGTCTTTTTTCAATTCTTTTTATTTCTATAGATCTTTCTTTGTCTTGTTAATTGTTATACTCTTGTTATATGGGTATTTGGGGATTAACAGATCGAACGTTTCTAATTTTCAGCTGCTGAATCGAAATGCCTTAAACGAGGTGTAAAGGAAGTAGTTAAGAGCATCCGCCGAGGTCACAAAGGGTTGGTTTTCTTTTTCGCTATCTACTCCAAATAATTATATCATTATTTAACTAGAGAGGGTTTATGTTATCTGCTGTGTAATATGTGAAAATTGAAACTTTGATCTTTCCAATATGGAAAGATGATGTATTGTTAGTTCATATATTACTAAGATAATTGGTAATACAAAAGTATCATGCTAAGAAGAATATACATCTGATGTATTGATTGAAAGACATTCAAGGTGTTCAACCACAATTTTATACTTGATATGTTTTTAGCATTTTTTGTTATTAAGTAAGTCTCAGCCATCCCACTCAATCAAGCTGACATGTTTATTTTATTTTCGCCTTTTGAGGGTATGTTCTGAAATGGACTTTCATTTCTTCAACCTTATTTACATAATTATGCAAGTTGTGAGAGATACTTTACATACATTACATAATCACCTTATTTAGGGTCATTACTTCAGTTCTTTCCTATTTATGTCATTTCATTGCTAAAATTATTTCAAACTCTATACCTTAATTTGTATTCATTTCTGAATGTAATTGAATTATTCATAACAATTAGGATGGATATGTTATTCTAATGAATGTTGTGCCTCTTTGAAGATCTCTATTTTCGCCTTTTTTAACTTCATGTTTTGATTTTTCTTTATAACACGCACAGTCATGATTTTTTTTTAAAAAACTCGAGTCTAGACATACCACCTCTAGCTGAAATGTATTTATTAACCTTTGTAGTGGCTTTCCCTCAACACATTAGCTTCTAGTGTGGAAACTATTTAATCTATTAAGATGAGTAACAAAGAGACACAATAATGAGAATTGAGATCTGCATGTGGTTGTTGATAAGCTGATATTATTAATTTGTTGAACTTTATAATAGGTCCCAAGTACAAGTTATGTTAATAAGTAAATGTTCTTAGAAATAAGCTAACAGCTACATTTTGGCAGGATGTTATGGAATTTCTTTGTTCATTGTAGTGTTTTGAAAGGCACACGCCTCACTGCGCCTCATGCACCTTGTAATGTGGTGCGGTGGCGAACGCCCCGCATCTGATGTAACAACGCCTTTTGTGCCTCGCATACATCCTGACTTTGTGTAGGATGCATGTAATACATAACCTCATATAGTTCTGTCTGTTAACATTTCAATCGAGTCTTTATACTCGATAATCCATATCCCAAAAAGCAAAATAAATCGATTAGGCCTTTTTAGTGGCCTTCAATTGAGGATCATAACTAATCCTTTGCTTGGATTTTAGTCTTGATTTGACATTTAATCTGAAATTTTATGAATTTTGCTACTATGTTGGGTGTTAGCATTAGAAATTAACACCTTATATTGTGATTTTGTAGAAAGATATTATTTATCCTGACATATTTTTTATATGAATTCCTAAACATGTTCTTTCGTGCTTGATTATATATCTTGAAAAATTATATGTGCAGTGTGCGGCTGGCATTACTCGTGCGCGCACAATTTGTTGCGCATTGTGCATGTGCGCGTAAAGATGCTTTGTGCCTCGCGCATTGACAACATTGGTTCATTGCACATATTTCTGAAATTTGTTGGTGTGTACAGGTTGTGCATTATTGCTGGAAACATTTCTCCCATTGATGTTATAACACATGTCCCCATATTATGTGAAGAAGCTGATATTCCATACTTCTACGTCTCTTCTAAGGAGGTTTGGCTGCTTTCTCTATTATCTATTAGTTTACTTATCTGGAAGAATATTAAATATTCTTCACAGGCTACAGTTTGAAAAGTCTTAACTGCTATGTAAGTCAGATATATACTTTAAAGTCTTGGACCTAACACCAGATGAAATGTTTTTGTGCCAGAAGAATCAACAGAGTGAGATGTAAGAGGAGGAAATTGGCGGATACAGAAAGGGTTAATAATGTTTAAAATAACGATTGCTACATTTTCTTAATTAAACCAAAGATATGAATGAGATTCTGCAAGACTAATTATTAAGAACAGAAAAGTGGATTGTTGCATAACAGGGTGGCTCGGCATGAGCTTTTTCATTATCTTCTACTTTTGGCTAAATCTGAGAGGCTCTTGGTTCATCGATGGCAGGACCCTGTCTCAATATAGTCCTTTCCTTTCTCGTCAACCTCTTCATTTACTTCACAAAGTGCGTTTACGCTGACCATTTTGCTTAGTGGAATCTAGGGATTAGTCAATCTAAGATCTTTCCTTCCACCTGAAAAAGACAAGTTCTCATAAATATTGAAAACACCATCAAAGGATGAAAGAAGATATGTGCCTGCAATTACTTTGATATAGCTCCTAGTATAACTACTCCCTCAATAAACTGTAGTAAACTTTGGTGCCCCAAGATTTATTCTACTTATAAATAATCAGAATAAGGAATCAGTAGATATTTAAATTCTGCTCTGTTCGTTCACAGGTTTCTTCTTCTTTTGCAGGAACTGGCAACTGCGGGGGTCACCAAGAGGCCAACATGCTGCGTTCTTGTGACGACAAAACCAGCAAAGGGAGAGTTAGAATCCGAGGTGCAGCAGAAGCTTCAGTCCGAATATGACCAAGTGGTATCAGATGTAAAAGAGCTGGCATCTTCTTTATTCTGATGCTGACTAAACTTAGAACCATTAGCTAGAGACGAGAAATCTAAAGTATTTGCAGTTCAATTTTCTTCTTGATTTGTCAGTGTTATTGGTCCTGAAAGTTTGTAATCTTGCTGATAATGTACTTGGTGAGGCAGAATTTTTCTATTATCTTTGTTGGATATCAAGTAATTTTCCGAGGACTAGAGGGTTTTGATATAGCTGATTTTGTTGTAGTATCTTGGATAAAATGATAACATTTCTTGAGGAAAAGACAATCATCAATTGTTCATTGATGTTTGGTATCTATCACAGATATTATGTGCTACAGGAAAGTTATAGATTATGAGTGATAGTTTGAGATGCATTGATGATATTTGAAAGGGTCCTAAATGATACTCACATCTTGATTTACATTGCAATAATTTCATAGTTTTTGTCGAGTAAGTTACTTCATGTTTCCATGATGCTTGCTTGTTGCCTTTATCCGTACTTCCTTGAGCATCACTTCATCAATAATAGATTTGCAGTAAGAATTTGTAATAAACAGCGCAAAGTTTAGTCCGGGGCAAATTCTCTGTCCTGCACCAAATGGTGTAAGCTCAAAGTATGGCCTCTAAGATCAATCAGGCTACCCTTGAATCTTTCTGGGTTGAACTCTTCAGGCCTTTCCCAAACATTTTCTTCTCTTCCTATCGCCCATGCATCGATGTTTTAGGTGGGATGTCATAGCCGTTGACTGTAAAATGCTGCATAATTTCTCACCGTTGACTGTAAAATGCTGCATAATTTCTCTTGGAAGGAGCATTGATACCGGTGGATATAGTCTCATTGACTTCTTCACTATTGATTTAATGTAGCGAAGCTGATCGAGATCGCTCTTCTCTACTTTCCCTTTGCTTCCGGTGAGACTCGTCACTTCATTTTCGAGTTTTTTTTCAGGATTTCTCATAAGCTCTGCCGTCGTCCAGCAGCAAATGTATTCTACAAAATGGTAAAATAAATGTTAAGGCATTGTGCCTTAATGTTTCTATCCTTTTAACCTTTCTATATGATTTTTTTTAATCAAGGTACAGGGCCATCTATACCATTTCTTCCCCCTGTTTGCTATTAATATATCTTCTCTAACGCAGTTCTACATAGAATATTACTCGCAAGAGAGAAAAGCTCCTCGCTCAAATTTTAACTTCCACAGTCCATATCGAACTAATCATTCTCTCGACTTCTTCTTCTCTTTCTTCTCTTACTGATCAAAACGAAGCCACCAAAATTTAACGAGATTTCTCGACTGGTCTCTGTAGGGAGCGAAAACAACGTCGCGAAATCACTAGGATGAGTAGAGATTAAAGGGCCGTGTTTTTGGGATTGTGCTGAGCTTGAGGTAGATTAGATTAAAGGGCCGTGTTTTTGGGAGAGTTTGCGTAGGAATTTATGCGGAGGAGTGTGGCAGAACTGCTGGAGGTTTCCGATGATCGGGAAGTTGAGTGGGCCCGGTGGGAGTTTGAGTTTTTGGTTTGATTTTGATAGGATGTGTAGAGAGAGGAGAAAGAGGAAAGAAGCAGGGGAAATACGAATAATCATGTCTATGATTGACGATCGTAGGATGCATGCTATGATTGCTATCTACTTCTTATTAACTAAAAGAGAACACTCAAAAAGCTCCTATGAACAGCAACTCTGATCTGGACCAATCAAATTATTCATAACAAATTTATTTTTAAAATTCATCTTTATAAAAAAACTATAAATGAAAAAAACACATTCCTTTTAACTACTCACCCACGTTCTCCTGTTCCGCCATCACTTTTTTGCACAAAAACTTCCCACCCACGATTCTTCGGTTCTTCCTCGCCACTTCCCCCCTTCCTCCCCTCTCTGCCCTCTCCCTGAACACACGAGGTCTCCTTCCTCATCTCCTCCTCCCCCTCCTCCGCCCAATCCCCCGCTGCCTCCTTCAAAGACCACCCAATCCCTTTTTCCTTCTATTTTCGACCTAAAATTTTAATCTTTTTTCCCTAACAATTCGATTTTCTTCTGAATCCAGAGAAAAGATGCAGAACGAAGACAGAACCGTCGTCGATCTCTACGTCCCAAGAAAATGGCATGAATATAACATTCTTTGATTGATTTATTTTGATTTAGGGTTTCATTTGTTGATTGTTAGCAATTCGATTTTACTCAGTTTGGCGACGAATCGGTTGATTACTGCAGAGGATCATGCCGCGATCCTGATTATGATGAAGGGTTTGAATTTTTTTGTATTGCAGATGGTTGTGATGTTGATGGGAGGTGTTCTTCGCTTCTTTCGCTGGTTAAGGCTTTTGATTCTGTTCTCGCTTTTTATAATGGGTTCTGTGATCTGAAGTAGGTTTGGTTTTTCTTTTATGATTAAAGTCTGAATTTTGATGTTTTTCGGGGAGCAATTTGGTGATATATCTTATTTTTTCAGGTGCATCTATTGTTATGTTTCATGGGGACTTGCCTTACTCATCAAAAGACATCCTCAAGAAGCTCGAGACTTTGAATGATAAACATATTATTGGTTCTGGTGGCTTTGGAACTGCATCCAAGCTAGATATGGATGATGACAATATTTTTGCTCTGAAAAGAATAGTAAAGACAAATGAAGGTCTTGACCGCTTTTTTGATAGGGAACTTGAGATCTTGGGCAGTATTAAACAAATATCGTTATTTGGTAAATCTACGTGGGTATTGCAATTCACAGTCATCTAAGTTATTAATTTATGATTTTTTGTCTGGCGGGAGCTTGGATGAAGCTTTTTACATGGTTAGAACTGCTCATTTTTACTACAACTTACTTCAAATTGTATGCTTTGTAATTTTTTGATTTATGATTTTCTGTTGATTTTAGATTGATTTGAAGCTGAAATTGTGTCGGGGCTCTTCGACTAAAAAGATTTTGGTTCGAGAGACGATGAGTTATGAAGCTAATAATCTCATTTTAGGGATCAAAAAGAATTGCCGGGGCATTAGGTGAGTAAAGGGCCTTCTTTTTGCAAATTTTTTGAGATATAAATCATTCATTTTGTGATGAGATTGAATTTGATGGTAGGTCTTCATCTACCTCGATCGCAAAGTAATGTTCGAAGAAACGGCCGAAGGATTGCTCGGTTCGTGCAGTGAGCAATGGCAAGATTGTATTCCAGAGATAATCCACAATGTTAGTTTGATTTGGTTTGATACTTTAAGTTTAGCTTTTGCTGATTGTCTACAATCTATTAAATGAAACCATATTTTTGTTACAGAAAACAGAAAGTGTTCCAGAAACCTTAGTCGAAAACGAAGCAAACATGATTATTTTTTCATGAATGTTGCTTCTATGCAGATACATGAGTTAGCATTTGTTTCACAAATTTCAACAAAATTGCAAATCTATTAGAGACCCAAATCCAATATTTATGAGACGTTCTTTATCTTTATCAGATGTTAAATTTGAGTGGTTGACAACTTTATAGTTGATGAATTTAATTGATTTATTACTTTGTGTATGCATTTTGTTCTGCTTTTGGGCTTATGTGCCGCAGTTGAGTGAATTCCTTATGGGGATCCATTATTTTCTATCTTTCTTTTAGATTCCTTCTTAAGATAGGATAAATTTGACGTACAGAACATTGGACACGTATTTTCTATCTTTCTTTTAGATTCCTTCTTAAGATAGGATAAATTTGACGTACAGAACATTGGACACGCCGGTCTTTTGAGGTAAATTTATTTTTGACACATGCAAAGTATAGTCACTTTGCACCGGTTATGAGTGAACATTTGTGTTTATAATCCTTCATTGTTTTGGATAATTGGAGATCTGAATCATGATCTTTCTGCAGTTTTTCCTCTTTGCAATTCAGGTCAGCTAACAATTTTTCCTATTTGATTTGCAATTGTATGTCCATATCTCGATGACAAATTAAAAAGGGTGTAGTTTTTGTTGGTACTTTCATTTGCAAGAATTTGGATCTTCGGTGTACAAATTTCAAACAAGTTTCCTAATTTTTTTTTTGTTTCAAATCATTCATCACCTTTATGGGTATTTGGAACTTCGGTGTCAACTTATGTGCAATACTAATATCTTTTTTGTTTCAAATCTTTAAAGAATTTAAGATTCATTACTTCTCTTCATTTTAAGTAGTAATAATATGATGACGATTCCAAAAAAATAGTCACTTTATTTCATGTTTTCATCTTTGATTTTTTTTATTTGAAGGGGGTTTCCAGCATGCCTTGAGGAAGAGACCGTGACCAAGTTTTTGCTGGATTGTTTGTTAACAAATTAAGGTGATTCTGACATTATAGGCTAGATGGATGTTAGTAAAAGTTCTAAAGATAATTTAATTTCTGTTATTCTACAAGAAACAAGTGTTGATAGTTCAAAGTTTAACTAAAAAAAAAACTAATTGAGGCAATTTAAGCTTAGGATTATGCATAATCTCCTTGGGCAAATTAGTTTAAAGATTCCCTACTTGCACATGTATTTCTATCTCCATAGATGTTAGTATTGCACATAGACTAATTATCCTACAAAGATCTTTTATCTTTTTTTTCAGTGAAAGAAAACTTTCCATTTTCCATGAGCATACAAAATATAATAATTAGTAATATTGAGTGATATTAAGTGATTAATATTATTATTAGGTGATTAATGATTAATAATATTAAGTGATTAATGATTAGTTTTATTAGTAATATTAACAATTAGTAATACTAAGTGATTAATGATTAGTTTTATTAATGAATCTGCTTACATGTTTAAGAAAGTGAAGTTATAAAACAACCTGTGCTTTGCACGGGCATGAAAACTAGTATATATCAAAAATTTTGAAGTTCTTGTGTTCTTTATTTGGAATGAGTATCGGCATGGTACGTCACTGTTGAATTGTGGGGATTGATGACAAAGATAATGTTGTGCGCAGCGGAAATTTTGGAAGCACCTCCGGTGCGCAAGGTGCACAACAAGAGATTAGATCACAACGGAAATCTTGTTTCAAAAAAGAAGCAAGAACCGAAAGTAAAATATCTCAACAAAGTGAGATATCAGCTCTTCCTCTCATCAGTTCTAGGACTGACCTGTCGAGCGATCCTAAACAAGCTATTACAAATTCACACCAATAACGAGACAACCAATTTTACGTGGTTCGGCAAATTGCCTACGTCCACGGGGCAAAGAGGGGGGAGATCTACTATTAGAGAGGGAGAATACAAATAGGGTTTACAATCACAATCTAAACCCTCACACAATCTCTCAAACCTCTCACAAAAGGGGATGCTAAAACCTAAAAGGACTGCTGTGTTTTTCTTCCGCACAAAGCCCTCTGCAGCCGCCGCTAATTTTTCACACGAAGCCGCAACTCCTTGATTGACCCTCTGTCCTTGCTCACAAAATCAGCCGCTGCTTCTTTTTCTCCCCTCTAGCTTCACACGTGCTCCCTTGCACAGCCACCTAACCTTGCACAAAAAACCTTAGATGACAGATTATCATCTATATATAGCTGGCAAAAAGGCAATCGGATGGGCCTTACGAAATTCACAAACTCTCCTGCTTTCCTTCGTGGACCTCCCAGTCTCGTGGCCCCCACAAGAAAAACTTTCCACTTGCTTTTCAACGTTGTGGCCCCTCACGTGCTCCACAATCCAACAATTCTCCACCTCGGCAAAGTTTTTTTTTACAAAACTGAGTCGACACCAACCAAAACAAATGTCTCACTTGTTGCGTCCAGTACGAAGTAAAACAATTCACGACAACGGACTCAATCCACAACAAGTCGAGACCCAAATGAGAATGCAAACACTCTACAAATGTCGGTATCCACTCACCAAATCGGCTGCATCATAAATAACTGCCTATATATCCTCTTGTCCAAGGAATCAAGTCTCACGTAGTTCACCCAATGGCCTCCAAATGCCTCAATCCACTAGAAGAGTTCGCAACCCTTCTCCAATATCATCAACTCTGCGGCTGATAACACCTCCAATGGCCTCAAACACCTCCACATGAGGGGAACCAATGACCATATCCAAACTGCATCTATCAGCTGCACTCAAAACGATCAAACTATCATCTGCATCCGAAACAACATGATTCCCAATCTGTGTCACATCAACTGGAATCCCAAATAATACAGTATGATCTGGAGTCTCCACCCAAAGTGGAGTAGCATCACTCTCCACCCGCTGCGATATCCTAAAGATCTGATCACCACTCTCCACCTGCCGAGAGTCAAACGTGACATATCTGCTCAGAACAAAGTCAGAAGCCAATACTTGATTATCAAACACGCCTCTGACTCCCAAATGTGCTATCGGATCAAATTTCACATCCACGATGTGACCAAGTGCTGGGTAGCCAAACATTCGACGCAACCCAAAATCTAAAGCAGCTCCACCAGATCTAAAATCTCTACATGCAGCAGTCGACAACCTATGCATAAGATGGCCCAAACATGTTGTAGCCCACACACCGATGCTAATGCTCGACATCAAACACCAATCCTCCTCCAGAAAGGAACAGCTCCCCAAATCTGCTATCTCATCACGTCGCCTTAAAGTTTCCACACTAATGAAGTGTTTTCTATTGCCGTGAGCTCGGTACAAACGCAGAAAGAACCCCTACCATAATCAGAACGTCGAGTTACCTTTTTTCCAACACACTTCCTACATCTGTTATGGGCTTCTAGGACTTCACACTAACGGGACTTGGTTGCAACCCACCAATGCCTAGAACAATCCCCAACTACGGAAACTACATACATATTACCTCCCAATGATGCTCCCTTGGAAGGCCCCCGAATGCCTGAATGAACACCCCTCAGAAGACCCCTCGAATGATGGATAGAAGTGTCAAACTCCACCTCGGTCTTCTTGCTCATACCAATGGGTTCACAGGACTTCAAACTGCAGGTCAAAGCACTCCTTAACAATCTATGCACGACATTACCAATCAAATAACACAGCATCAAACAACGCCACAGTCTAGCCGAATCTGATGAAGTCGTCAGCTCCCTATCAATCGCCGTGCTTCCGAGCAAATAATACAAATTTTTCCTTCTGACGCCCTTCACCACAATCATGGACCCCAATGTGACATTCAAACGTGCATCCACCAAGGTCACCCTATAGCCTGCTGCCTCCAAAGCTCCAAGTGAAATGATGTTCATCTTCAATTGTGGAATGAACCTCACTTCATCCAACTCCCGAATCATTCTGTTACTCATCTTAATCCGAACGATACCAATACCATCAATAGAGCATGCATGTCCATTACCCATGAGCACAACATCCTCTCTTTCCAACTTCTGAAAGCTGGAAAACCAATCCCTCATAGAGCAAACGTGGTAAGAAGCACCCGAATCCAACATCCACTCCGTAGAGTCGGCATCACAAACTGATGGTAGTGCGGATAACGAATAGCCTAAAGAATCCGAATCCGAATTGTTGCCACTAGTCTTGACAACATTTACCTCTGAAGCTTGTACAACTTTCCCCTTATTCTTCTCAGCTCGATCTAACTTTGGGCATTCAGCTTTCCAATGTCCATCCTCTTTACAAAAAGCACACTGATTCCTACGAATCCCACGATGTGTACCTTTAGATTGCGACCTCCTGCATCGGTTTGAACCACGGCCTTGAACTACTAATTCATCTCCCGATGCCTTCTCGAAGGACTCATCAACACTCTTCCTCAACTCATAATTCACCAACGCTGAGGTCACCTCCTTGTAGCTAACAGTAGTTCTTCCATTAATCATAGTGAGAACAAAGGTACCATAATCATCCTCAGGCAACGAACACAAAAGTAACATCACCTTGTCTTCATCCTCAACCATGATATCCACATTAGCCATGTCTAAAAGTAGCTTCGTGAAGTTATTAACATGCTCCCTGATGGAAACTCCCCTCTTCATCTTGAACTGGTAAAAAGTAGCTTCGTGAAGTTATTAACATGCTCCCTGATGGAAACTCCCCTCTTCATCTTGAACTGGTAAAACATCTTCTTCAAGTGAAGCCGATTCTCAATGCTCTTAGTAAGATACTTTTCATTGAGTGTTTCCCACATATTCTTCGCCGACGTCTCGTTCATCACATCATAAATAAGATCCAGCGTCAAGCATGACCGAATAACTCCACACGCCCTACTATTCATCTTCTTCCAAACCTTTTCTTTCATATCAGCAGGTTTCTCTTGTAACTCAAGAGTTTCCTCCAAGTTTTGAGCGTCCAACGCATCCATCACCTGACACCTCCACAAACCGAAATTGATCTTGCCGTCGAACTTCGGAACATCGATCTTCATGTTATTGATGCTCAAACTATGTATCGTATTCGTAAGAGACGATCCCGATGTGCTTGTTTCACCCATGTTGTAGATCTAACTCTTCAAATAAGAATTCAACAGTGAATCATTCGAACAAGCTCCCAAGTCCAACCGGGAGCTCTAATACCACTTGTTATGCGTAGCGAAAATTTCGACAGCACCTCCAGTGCGTAAGGTGCACAACAAGAGATTAGATCACAACGAAAATCCTGTTTCACAAAGGAAACAAGAACCGAAAGTAAAATATCTCAACAAAGTGAGATATCAGCTCTTCCTCCCATCAGTTCTAGGATTGACCTGTCGAGGGATCCTAAACAAGCTATTACAAATCACACCAATAATGAGACAACCAATTTTACGTGGTTCGGCAAATTGCCTACGTCCACGGGGCAAGGAGGGGGGAGATCTACTATTAGAGAGGGAGAATACAAATAGGGTTTACATTCATAATCTAAACCCTCACACAATCTCTCAAACCTCTCACAAAAGGGGATGCTAAAACCTCAAAGGACTGCTGTGTTTTTCTTCCGCACAAAGCCCTCTGCAGCCGCCGCTAATTTTTCACACGAAGCCGCAACTCCTTGATTGACCCTCTGTCCTTTCTCACAAAATCAGCCGCTGCTTCTTTTTCTCCCCTCTAGCTTCACACGTGCTCCCTTGCACAGCCACCTAACCTTGCACAAAAAACTCTAGATGATAGATTATCATCTATATATAGCTGGCAAAAAGGCAATCGGGTAGGCCTTACGAAATTCAAAAACTCTCCTGCTTTTCTTCGTGGCCCTCCCAGTCTCGTGGCCCCCACAAGAAAAACTTTTCACTTGCTTTTCAACGTTGTGGCCCCTCACGTGCTCCACAATCCAACAGATAAAAGAGGGCCCCATCATGTGCAAACAGCTACTCCATGGCGAGGAGGTAAGGATGAGACTTATTAACTTCCGAGTGGTATTCATTGGATCTAGAATGCAAGTTTAGAGGAGGTCAATTCACGATATTATAATCTAATTTGCATCTAACGCTATACTGAACAAATCATTGTGGAAGAACATAAATGATTTACCGTCATGATCATGAACGGTACAATCGCAGTATGTCACCTACTTATATACTAACAGGTCAAAATTACATAATTCGCTGCAATATTAGAGTCAACTTATCGGGATAGTGGCATCTTTTAGCAATACACCTTAGAAATCATAGAAAAGTACATTTTCCTTAAACAAAACTGTACATAAACGAATATCCAACTTACCCATGTCCATTGGATAACCATCCTCAGGGCATGCCAGCTTACATCTCTTCCTGGCAGCAACTGAAAAATACTCTTTCCTGTCCAGTTTACGAAAATTTAGTCGCAACCCTCTCTCAGGATCACCCCGACAAGATACGAAAAAATCGGCCAAAACAAATGACTTTGGATATGCCATTAAGTTTCCAATGCCTTCAAACCGGTCTCATACCTACTGTCTAGAAGCAAGGCAGATCCCAAATCCACCATCTGCCTGTTTCCCGCGTTCCAATGGGAATTTTGTGTAAAAGCTGGCCACCCATCGAGGTCAAGGGTAAGCTATTCAATTCTTGCTTCAGTACTAAGATCTTGGAGTTGAAGCATGGGACAATTTTCATGTAAACTGATAGTTTCTGCCTTCAGAAACATTAATAGCCGCGTGGCGCCTTCCCCCGTTCTATGCAACTATAAAATGGACAGCATTGGTATAACGCTAAGTGCAAATATGCCAGCTAATCCTTGCCTTTTGCATGCTCAGGCTTAATGGCTGTCCGTTGCCCTACTGTACCAAAAAGGAGGATTATTACTTGCTTTTCGCGAAAAACTCTGAAAAAATCTGCGAGCACACGAGATGATAGGAAGAAGGCAGAATCATGCGTATGGGAGCAATTGATTTATATTTGAACTAGTGTCTCCATATTAGGAAAAGTTTCTGCAATCCAGTAGTCAAACATTCTGGTAGCATTTCCTTGCCTCTCGAAATGAGTGTTCCACTTTTTTGCCTTGAGTCGCAGTTTCGAACACGAATGCCTAGCTGGTATATACTGCCGAAGTTACTCACTTGTGAAAAGCAAAAGACGTCGTTATCCACTTTGGAGAGCAGGAGACCCATCCCGTGGTATCACGTATAAAATGATCTGTTCTCAAAATTCCTCGCATCTTCTTGGATCACTGTATCGAGGAGAACTGTCATCCTGCAATCCATTGCATAGGAATTTAGGAAACCTGGATAGAGCTTGTCGAGTGATTCCTTGTCATCTAGTATCCTCAGGATCTATGGATGCCACCTCGTGCGCACATCCAAGGCTAGAATCTAAAAATTAGAAGTTCGGAGAGACGCCGGTGAGCATGATCAAAGGATAACAACTGTGGAGAACCCATAAGCTCCTCACATTTGGGGAAGCCGTGTTACATGTCTTTTTTGATACCATATCTTTCATCAACTGTGACTTCTTTTTTTCATCCGCCCCATCCACCACCCCGTCGCCCCACATCGTCTCAAGGCCGTTCAATTCATCGTGCGACGCCACCCTACTCCTCCTCCGCCAGCCTCAAAGCAGACCGAAACCCCTCACCACCCTTCACCCGCCCTGACAGAACCCAGCAGCCGCAACCAGCGCAAATGTGCGAGGCCGCCTCTCATCCCATGCCCCGCAATCTCCTCCGGCAGCCCCACATCCGACCCTCTCGGCTGAGATCCGCACGCCGACCGTCCACGCCAGCACCCCAACACTGACGCTCGTCGCGGACTCGCACGTCAACGTTGATTCGTTCGACAATATTCCCGAGGTAAGATCCCTATTCCTGATTCTCGTTTAGTTTCGTGTCAATTATTGTGTTGTTGTAAATTAATTATGTGCAAGATCCTGTTTTCCCAATTGTTATTCACTATAATTTTTGATCGGTTATGAATTAATTAAATATATGCATAGATTAGACTGTATTTCATTTGATATTCTACGTGGGATTGTTTGATGAATGATATTAAATAAAAAGAAATAATTTCAAAAATAGGAAAGGTTAATGTGCATATAGAAAAGAAATAATCAAAAAGAATATTTTAAGAGATTATTTTTAGAATAATTATGGTGAGAGATAATTTAAAAGGAATTCATTTTGCAAAAAAGATATTTTGAATTAATTTAGTTTATGGTCATGTAAGTGATGGTTGTTGATCACGATATTTTATGTGTAAATCATCTGTCGATTCCATGATTCTTATTTTAGTTACGTGACATACTATGTTTTATTTGCATAGAATTAGCTGTATTTATTGTTCCATATTGTGTTTGAGAACCATTAGTAGTTCATGACTTAGTGGCATTGTGCGTCATGAATAGGACTTAGTGACATGTGTGGGTGTGTTGACCAACTTAAGGGATGAACCAGTGATCTGTATAGACCTAGAAACACAAGAGATGTTCGAGTGGGAAAGTCTTAGTTCGCATGATCGGATGTGGTTGTTGATTATCTTCCAGGCTCGCACCAGTGAATCGTTTCGCACTGGGGTTAGTCTGTTGGGCCCGTGAATCGTTCCGCACGTAGTCAGTGAAATCATTTCGTCACCTGAATTTTGCTTAAGTTTTGACTAGGATGAAATCAGATTGCGTATAGTCCTCTTACCGAATCATTTCACGGTATTAGATGCGCGTAGAGGATTGTGAACAGTCAGTTATCCGAAAATGTGAACCTTGACCTATTTGAGATGTGGACCAGTGAGTTTTTTTAGGATGGCTAGTACTCGACCCTGTTATTGTATACTGTTGGCCTTATGATTATCATGATTTAGTAGTGGATCGCATTTTGATTTTGTTAGATTTCCAGTTACACGTATTTTTTATCATTTTTGTTGTTGCATCGGTTATTGCATTGGTCATTTGACCGTTCTATTTTCTTTTGTGGGGTCTTACCGTGTGCCATACACGCTGACGTACACATGTTTTCTCTGGTGTACGTTAGACTTAGAGAAAGGACAGATCCAACTTGGAGATACGCCAGAGCCCGAGTATCCTCACCAGGAGTGCTTTGTAGACAGAGCAGAATAAGAAGTCGAAGCCTAGTTTTTCTTTTATAAGTTGATGGTCCTAGTTTACTTTTGTAGTTCTTTCTATTTCCGTTGATGATGTATCTTTGTATCTCTTCAGCATTTTGTTGGACTATTTTGTAATAAGGGCATGTTTGACCCAAACTTTATGTCTCGGATGTTATTCCATTTATGATATGATATTTATTTATTCTGAGTTGTTTATTATATTCTTGCTAATTATGATCAGGGACATATGACTTCATATTGTATTATTTTTTGACGCTTAGCGTATTAGGTTGAGAAGAAATGTTTAATTTTATTTATTCTCCTCAATCTAATACGTCATTGGCTTGTTCACTTTTCGATTCTCTGGTATTTTGGGAAGCGGGACGTGACAGCTGCTTGGAGAAGTATGCCCAAGACCATGAAATCCCTAGCACTATCATACTGGCAGCTCAGTCAAGGGAATGGTCTGTCTATTGTTCGCGGTGAAAATCATTGCTTTCTTCATCATTGATTCCATTGCAAATTCTTGTAATAGTTTATCGATTACAAAGATCCGGTCTTTTTTAGATCCGGTTACAACGAAAATCAAATAACACAAGAAATAAAAAATTATAACTTTCTCCTTATTTGTCGAACGAATCGCAAGATCCTGTTTTGCGGTCTCTTGCTTGTGTGGGTTCTTTGCCGACGCTGGGGTTAATCCGTGGACCACCGCACGATCTAGATCCGGTCGGATCTACACGATTTGACGGGTATTATTCCGCAAAGGGAATAATAGCCGGGGAGGATTAGTTCACCAAGGAAATAATCGTCCAAATCTCGGGATCAAAGGCCAAGCTTTGATCCGGAGTGTAGTTTCGTGTAGATCCCACCCATGGGTGGCTCAGCTTTGGCCGAGCCACCCATGGGTGGCTCGGTCTTGGCCGAGCCACCTATGGGTGGCTCGGCTTTGGCCAAGCCCCCCTTAGGCGTTTCTGTTTCGTCGTTTTGTCCGTTGTATCCGTTGTATCCGTTTTTCGGTTGACTTAGACTCTGATTTGGCAGTAAGTCCGATTCCTGTTTTGGCAGTAAATCCACTTCTGAGTTCGAGTCCGAAACTGATCTTGATTCGGTCGTGATTCATCCGAGTCCGCTCTTGTTTGGATGACTCGTTGATTCTTCGAACCCTTGGCTTGATTCCACACGTGAATGGATGTATTCCGTTGCTTACGTGCGATTCGTCAACCTCGTCGCCTCGTCGGTTCGTCGGTTTGTGCCGAGCTATGCTAAGGGACCTATAAGTATTTCAGCCTCGTTCTTTTATAGAAGAGTCTGGAATACTTTGGATATGATTGTCCCAACCTTCAGTCGGTATAACGGGACTTTGGAATGGCTTCTGTTCTTGATTCCTTCAATCTTCCAGGCTATTCGGTGCTTTGTCGAATGTCTGTAAGAGTTCCGATGCTACATTTATTATCTGACCGTTGTCGGAATTTTGAACTATTTTTACTTGCATACAATCGGCAGTTGCTGACTTGTTCCAACCATTCCCGAGATGAATAAGGGGTGGAGGGAGAAGTTTTTCTCTTCATCCTGTGCTGACCCATTCTAGCTTTCCCTGCATAGCCAGAGATAAAAAAGAGGGTCTGAGCAGAGAATCTCTCGGATGTGGAGGGGCGGGCTTGGAAAGGATCTGAGCATACATAGTGTTGTTGAGTTATCCTTAAGAATATTTATAAAATATATTCTCCAGGAACTTCCCAACCAAAAATAGGGAATAGTTTATACTCATATACCTTATTGGAGTATTTTCTGTGTCCTTATACTCGTATACTTTTCGGACCTCGCCAGAATGGCTCTCTAAATTCCTGAACAGATAACATGCAAACTGCTTCAGGATCACATGTGACTTAGTCCTCTTCGCTAAAGGCTCAGACTGCGCCAAAGCAATATGGTAGTGACATGTAAGATCCCATAAAGCCTCATAGCGGTCGGGCATGCGGTCCTTCAGCTGACTCAACTCATGGTTAGAGGGAAAGTACTCCTGATATAGCATCTGACCCATGGGCAAACCAGAAATCCTGTGCATCTCATGGAGGGCCAAGCCCAACTCCCCTTGCCGGGTCAGAAAAGT
>NC_033798.1:96486448-96486751 GCF_001876935.1 Asparagus officinalis | reverse complement strand
GCTCCTCCGTCAAGCGCCACGACATCTCCCGTGTCACGGCCTGACGCCTGAGCTCAGTCAATGAGCGGTGTCGAGGAATCTTAGGCAAATATAGAAACCCCCCGCCATCTTTATGAAGCCACTGCTCGGCGTCAATAAACACGGCATCAGGGTCTCTAACAGATTCGTCAAACAAAAAGTCAGTCTTCCTGAGAGGCTGAACAGAGCTGGTATCCTTCACGAAAGGCGCATCAGTAATCAGCTGTCGAAGAACTCGATGTCCACCTTCCTTCACCACTTGGGCAACCTCTGTCAACGTGCCCG
>NC_033798.1:96483442-96484596 GCF_001876935.1 Asparagus officinalis | reverse complement strand
AGGATTCCCTGACGTCAGACAGCAGCTACAGGTCCACAAGTGTTGGGCGTTTTCCACTTGCTTTCCACAGTTCTCCGACCAATACGGCGAGTGTCTGATTGATGAGGAGAAGCCGAGGGAGTATCGAACTCATTTAGACATCGGCTGCTTTAACTGGTTGATGAACATTAGGCCGGGTTATCTGACTTTCCGGGTGAGGAATCAGTGTTTCATAGAGCCATACCTACCCTGCCGATTCGCTCGCCAGTTTGGCTATGATCAGCTTTATGTCGGGAATCCACGTCAGCAGCTTCGGACCCACGACGGTTTGGTGGACGGTCTTCGTGCATGGTTGTGGACCGTGACGGGCTGTACTAGTGCTAAGTTCAGTCTCCCGAGTTCTGAGCGGCAGTTGAACCTCACCTTTTTAAGCTGCAAGTGGTTGTTAGCAGCTAATAAAACTATTCCTGTGAAGCCGATTGCAGAGCTAGAGGCTGAGGAGGCTTCTCAGGCTGATTCCCGTATGATTTGGGAAAATGCTCGATCACAAAGGGCACGGCACAAGACCCGTCGGATTGACGAAGAGGGAAAGAAGATCTTTCATTCTGCTGATGAAGCTTCAGGCGGAGATCTTGAAGATCACGAGGACTATTCTGACGGCACAAGACCCGTCGGATTGACGAAGAGGGAAAGAAGATCTTTCATTCTGCTGATGAAGCTTCAGGCGGAGATCTTGAAGATCACGAGGGCTATTCTGAACGAGGTTGGTTTCTTACTCTTTTCCTTTATCTTCTAGAATTATTAAGCCTGACAATGGTTTGATGTTTCAGGGACCACAGCTGACCAAGATAAAGAGTTCCATCCTTCTCCCCAGGCGAGATGTAGTTTCACGAGCATCGGATATGGATTTAGCCGGTGACGACCCTGCTAGTGATGGAGGTAACATCTATCCCATAGACTAGCCTCTTGATCATTCAGAACTTTGATTCACGCTTTTCCATTTCTATATAGGAGAGCGTGGGGAGAGCGAGATGAGTCCTGATCCTGTTTTTCACGATTCTATATCTTCTGGTGAGCCCGACTCACCGCACCAGATAGAAAGGCCTGCAGAAGTTGGTGACATTAGGGAGACCGTCGATGTAGGACCCGGTTCGATGAATCCAGGTACATCTACC
>NC_033798.1:96446331-96482442 GCF_001876935.1 Asparagus officinalis | reverse complement strand
GAGTGGACAGCTCGGCCGCCGGAGAGAGAGCGTGAGGCTACGATCGAGTGCAAGGTTGATGCTAAGTGGTAGAGTTCGTTCATTGGATTATCGGGTTATTTCAGCATTCTTGGAGCAGAAGTTGATGGCTATGAAGCACGGACACGCATAACATGAAGCCGTGTCGTGTCGTCTCCGTGTCGGACACACGTGTCGAACACACGTATCCTATGTATTTTTTAGGATTTGCCTCGTGTCGGCGTGTCGGATGGACGTGTCGGATCCGTGTCCGTGCTACATACTTCATGGCCCCCGTCTCTAACTTCCAACATTTTTATTTTATTTTATTTTATTTTATTTTTTTATTTTTTTGGTGGGGGTGTCAAACTCGTTTTTCTCTTGGAGCTAAAGTTGATAGTCAACTCTTTATGTACCCCTTTATACTTAATAGAGGACCCAAAGAACTATTGTTCATATTACAGTAAATGCTATGATAGATTACTGCTTATAGTATAATAATTTACTGTATCATAAACAGTCAATCAAATCTGCTTCTCCATACTTAAAGTTGCTATTCATGCTATAGTTATTGTATCATAAACAATAAAGTAAATCAACTGTATTAAAACTTGGATTCTCCTTGAAGTATAGAGAATAGATATGATTTCTAAATCAAATGTATTAAAATTTGGGTCACTTTTTAAGTATAGAGAAGTAGATATGATTTCTAATTTTAAGCATACAATAATCAAATGAAATATATTAAAATTTAGAGGGAGACAAGTTCAAAATACAGTGCTTAAAAAACAGAGAGTCGTGTTTTGCACAGGGTGCACACTAGTTAGTGTTAATACATGAATGTTGGGAGTTAAATACCCTGTTGAAAAATCATTACCTGAAGACTTGATTGTACAAAACAATATGTAATCTTAAATTATAAAAATCATATCAATATTTTCCCCTTTTCCTTATTTATTTATTTAGTATTTGTTATTATTATTATTATTTCTCAGATAGCATTTTATGTGAGAATAAGACGGAAAATTTTGGTTCTCATATTTGATACTATTGAACTTGCTATAATATAATAGATGTCACCTCATGATCGACCATCTCTGTTGTTTCAGTTTGAATTTCCATGACAAAGATGATGCCGACAATGATCATAAAGAAGCATAAATTTTCATGACAATAGATGCCGACAATGATTTTTTATTATATCTATTTTTCTAATTTTTTTAATATTATGTGAAGATAAATTAGGAATAAATTTCAAATTTTCTAATTGTTGATGGTCTAAATTACATAGGTAAACTAATATGAATTGAGTTGATTATGGGGCTGCTAACTTCTTAGAATATCCGGTTATGAGTTGAGTTGTTCTTCCCTGCACGTGTAGCAACTCGTAAGAGGGCGTGGTCTATTTTCGAGGTATTTGAGTGGGGAAAATAGCGAACTATAGCAGTTTTTAAGGGCAGTGAAATTGAGAAAAGTGCAGGAAAAATCATTACACTTGCATTGGGAATAGTTTTTCCTTTTATAGTCATGTAGGAGGGGCATTTTGGTCTCTCTTGACCGAACCTGAGCTGGCAGCTGAGTCAGCGTCGACTTTACAAGTGTCGGTTGTGGAGTGATCACTGAATGTACGCGGTCATTCGACATTAATGAGATGGGATAGGCGGCGTACGACGCCGGCGTGGTCCGATGTGCCATAAATAGTGCCGGAGATGGTCAAATGATGGCGTTTGTCGAGCATTTAAAGTGATATCGACGCGTTGTCAGCAGGGGGTTCGAGGTCGAAGTCGCTTTTTGGCTTGTATCGAGGGGCATCGAGAAGTATCATCTTTCGAGTCGGTTTGCATGAGGTGCCTGCTAATTAACTAGTTGAGTAGTATTGTGGCAAGTCGTCTTTGACGAGAGGTCCGATAAATACCACCATTCGAGTCGACCTAGTGAGATGTCGACTCGGCTAGATCGAGACCCTGACAGTCCTAAGGGTCAAGTTGACTGAATTGGGCGTAATGGGGTGATATTTGTCTGTTGTTGATAAGGGATAATTATTTGACGACTGAAAACACCATAACACTAATAAATCTATACTACTTGTAAAAGAGAATACCCATATCAAAACTTTTGATTTCTCTTTTTACCCTCTCAATTTTTTATCTCTCACAATTACACCATTATTTATAAAACTAATGATCCATAACCTCTTATTAACTATGCACCTCTTCATTTTCTTAAATTATTTGGTCATTCACTAGAATATATTAATAATTTATAATGATAACAAAATTCATAAATATATGATAATTTATTATAAATAATTATTAATTATATAATATAGTAAAAGTCATTCATTTTATAAATTAGTGTACATAATTATAATTAATAATAATAGTATAAATAGGGTTACTTCTTTATGTTGCGAAGAATATTACCTTGTTCGATAATTAATATCATCTTAGTAATAAAAATTTGGACATTATAAATTAAAAAAAAATTTATTTTAAAAATTAATTTATATAAAAATATTTAGATCCATGAAATTTATGAGACATATACTTTTCTCTTTTTTTTCTCAAAATATTTGGTCACTCGCTAGAATATATTAATAATTTATAATGATAATAAAGTTAATAAATATATTATAATTCATTATAAAAGAATTATTAATTATAATGAAATAGTAAAATTATTTATTTAATAAAATATTTTACATAATTAAAGTTATTAATAATAGTATAAATAGGGGTTGATTCTTTATATTGTAAGGAATATCACTTAGTGTACATAATTATAATTAATAATAATAGTATAAATAGGGTTACTTCTTTATGTTGCGAAGAATATTACCTTGTTCGGTAATTAATATCATCTTAGTAATAAAATTTTGGACATTATAAATTAAAAATATTTTTATTTAAAAAAATTAATTTATATAAAAATATTTAGATCCATAAAATTTATGAGACATATACTTTTCTCTTCTTTTTCTCAAAATATTTGGTCACTCACTAGAATATATTAATAATTTATAATGATAATAAAGTTTTACATAATTATAGTTATTAATAATAGTATAAATAGGGGTTGATTCTTTATATTGTAAGGAATATCACCATTTTCGATATTATAATATCATCTTAGTAATAAAAATTAGACATTATGAATTAAATATACTTTTATTTAGAAAAGTTACTTTATATAAAAATATTAAATTTTTTAAATCTATGAGTCATTCACTTTTTATTGTAAAGTAAATGTCTCATGAATTTCAAGGATCCAATATTTTTATATAAAGTACTTTTCCTAAATAATAGTAAATTTTTTAATTTATACCATCCAATTTTTTATTACTAAGATGATATTAATTGTCGATCAAGGTAATATATTTTACAACATAAAGTCATATAATATTAAAAATTACTACTATTATTTAATAAATATTATATTAAAATATATCCACACCATATATATTTAATAATATAAATGGTTTAATTATATCAATAGTGTTACTTAAACTAATGATTACATTATTATTTAATAATTATACTCCTAAATAAATTGTTTAATAATATAATAATAAGCTAATTTAAATAACTATTAAATATATGTTAATAATATTACGAGTGTTTTATAGTATAACTTAAAATTTTTTAATCATAGTGCAATTAAATAACTTTGTAAAATATTTATATATAATTTATTAAATAATATATATAATATTAAATACAATAGTATGTCCACGTGCAAAGCACGTGCATTATACTAGTAACATAATTAAATAATAAAATAATAGTGTAACCAAAGGTTTTGAAAAAATGAGGAAATATATAACTAATAAGAGATTATATATAATTAGTGAATGATTAATTATAACTAATGATATATTTTGAGAATTATCAAACATAAAAGGTCAAAAATGAAAATCAAAAGTTTTGACAAAGCAATCCTTTTTATATGTAGTATAGAATTATAGGATACAAATCGGGATCAAATAAAGTTTCAGATATTATTTTAGCATCCCAATTTCAAATCCAAAAACTTTTGATCAAATTCAAAATTTATTAGACCACAATCTTGTTGCCATCTTATCAACTAACTCGATGAAAAATGATATAACCTGTTCTCTTACTGAGAATTGATAACTCTTGCATCTTGCTTCACTAAGTTCCAAAAGATTCACCACTTCTCATTAGGATAGAAAAAAAAAAAGATATGGCGGTGCATAAACCTAAGGTGACCCACATTAATATGTCATAAAGCTCAGCTAGTGCTAATAATAAATGAAATGGTGCAATCCTAACACTAGAAAATGGTTTAATCTCCCCCCTATATACTTAAATATATACTTGAAGGATAATCTAAAGTTTTATTGTTCATCATACAGTAGCATTTACTGTAGCATGAATAGTAAATCTTCTGCACTCGAAGTTACTGTTTATACTACATTAACTCACTGTACTTGAACAGTAAACCAAATATGTTTCTTCATACTTAAAGTTACTATCCATGTTACAATATTTACTGCATCACAAACATTAAAGCAAATCAAATATATTAAAACTTGGAACTTTTTTAAGTATAGAAGAATAGATATAATTTCTAAATCAAATGTATTAAAATTTGGATATTTTTTAAGTATAGTGGAGTATATATGATTTTTAATTTTAAGTATACAATGGAACTAATGAAGCTAATGATTGACCCATCATATCATCCAAAGAAACGGAAAAGACCAAAAAGTTCGAATTGACAGCTAATAACATTGATTCAATTGGCATTGACATAATAGGAATATTTCGTCTATTAAGGAGGATTCCCCGAATACCTAAAATAGAGATGATCATAGAAAATGTAAAATATTTGATAGGATTCGTTTCGGAAACGTGGAATATCAAAGAAATTCAAATTAGGTGAGGCTTAGAAGGAAAGAAGTCCAGGGAGAGCCCAATTAAATTAAATGTATTAAAATTAGAGGAAGACATGTTTTGCACGGGTTGGACACTAGTCAAATGGAATAGCACTCCTAGGATGCTCATGTCCGTAGGACAAGCTTGGTTATAGTGGGGACCACACCAAATTAGCACCAAGCCACCAACCCCACTTTTTCTAAAACATGGATTATCCATCTTCAATCATAAAGTACTTAAATAATTGCAATCTATATTTTCATGGCAGGAAACTTTTCTGAGGGAGCGAGGTCTGCATTTATTTGTCTAAGAGGCCTCTTAGAACAGAGCTCATGCGAGCGAGATGTTTTGATCAGCTTATGTTTAGGAGACCGAATTTTCGATTCCATGAGTATCATGGTATTTTGAGATCGATGCCATAACAAATGATATGAACGGTGCATCTTGCTCGTCCATAGATTTTACCCTTCCGAAAAAGAATCCTCCTGTACTACAGTGATCAAAATTTCTTAACTATTGAACCATAAATATTTAATGAACAAAACCATCCTATGCACAGCTCTTAGGATAGTCATATTTGTGCGTGTCACATTCAAGGATCAAACGGCAACAAATGAGTAATGACATAAGTTGGGGGTTACATAAAGCCGTCTCCAGCTGTAACAACCTTTTATTATTGACAAGTGACGTATAAAGCTTTCACATAATAAAAGTTTATTATTTCTCGTTAATTACCATTTAGTATTAAATAATAGGAAAAAATGTTTCTAGGCCCCAAAATCCAACTTTCAATGTGCCTCAGTCCCCCCAACTTTCAACAATGTGCTGCAGCTCATTTTTTTTTGAAAAAATCATGTCCAGGCCCCTCTCCCCAAGTTCCAATGCAACCTTTTCAAAAATCCCGATTTTACCCTCGCCTATTCCCTCCCCTCCCCTGCCTCCCTCCCCCGTTGCACCTCCCCCTACACCTCCCTCCTCCTCCTCCGGTCCCCCTCTGTCCCTCCCTCGCTCTGTCGCATGCGCCGATCTGAGTAACTTCGCGTGGCCGGCGGCGATCATGGTTATCATGTTAACATGTTAACTATTAATAGTTAATATGTTATCTGTAAGAGTTAACATGTTAAATGTAAGAGTTAACATGATAACCATGATTCACTAGCATGAGAAAGAGAAGGGCAAAATTGGGATTTAAGCCAGCTGACATGTCTAATCATGAGCTGGCATGTCTAATCATCCGCTGACATAAGCTGGAATCATGATGGAGAGGCCTTAACACATTTTTTTTCAAAAACAAAGGCTGCAGCACATTAAAAAAAATGAGGGGCTAAGGCACATTGAAAGTTGGATTTTGGGGCCTAGAAGTAATTTTTCCTAAATAATATCCCGTGCTGGAGTCCTAGCTGGACTACAGTACTAAAAGAGAACAGCAGTCCGTACAAGCCGCAACACAGTGGGCCAAATCCATCTCTGTCAAACTACGAAATTATGTTTGTTGTTTATTACTGCTAGGTTTTATGCACGTATAATATACGTATAATGCACGTGATCAAATGTCATGATTACTTATATCTTTAGTATTTGTAAAAGCAAAAAACGCTTGAGAAAATAGCGTTCTAAAAGAAAAATAAATAATTAAAGCTCATAAGATAAGATGATTGGTTAAAAGTAGGCTAAAATGATGCAAAAGATAATATGAAGTTTGTTCCTAATACTTGATAGACTTTAAAAAAATTCCTAATACTTGATAGACTTTAAAAAAAATCATGAACTAAAGATTAATACTAAATATAGTATACTTTTATATAATGAAAGCATCCACATAAACATATAAAAGTACTAAAAAAGTTTATGAAAATCCCTTCTAAACATTCCTAATTTACTAAAAAAAAAATTCTATAAAATATTTAGAAAATAGTTCCTTTCATTTTTTATGTTTTATTTTTTTTTGAGGCGTTATCAATCCTTCTCCACCTTTAATTTTTTCGATAAAATTAGACTACTTTTAGACGCCGAAAAATGATAGTAAAACCTTAAATTAACAGTTAAATTTACATATCTTAATGAAAGAATATCCAACAACTACTCTTTTTTTATATGTTTTGAAAATTTAGTCACCTTTTTCGTGATTTTGATTTTTTAAGGGTGTGTTTTGCAAATTTTAGAATATTTCTTGCAACTCTAAATTTTAAGGGTATTTTTTGCAATTATTAAACCTTTGAATTGTTTGTTGCAAAATTTAAATTTATAGCGGTCTGCTGATAATTTGAGATTTAATATGTATTGGTCATAAGTTTATAAATTTTAGCATTTTCTATGTTTTTTAATTTTCGAAGAAGTTTTTGCAATTTTTATAACTTTGAGGTTATCTTTTAGGACAAATTTTTAAAAATGACCATTTTTAAAAATTAATAAGTAAAATCAACCGCTTAAAAAAACACTCAACGAAATCGACCTGTAGGCATCAAAAAATGCTAATAGATATCCCAAGCATAGAGAAGATCACTCAAAAATTCACAAGAAAGGATTTAATACTGTTTTGGAAAAATCAAAACAAGTATGAACTGTCTCGCCAGCGAGACAGTCTTTGCTGTCTCGCCAGCGAGACAGTGTTGAAATAGTCAAAACTACATTTGTAACTGCCCTACACGTGTCCATTAACTGCCAAGGGACGTGGGAAACATCATGGGCGAAAATCACGTGGATAACTGCCAAAATAACGGAGTTTGAAACGTGAGAGAACAGTTACAGCGAGAAACTGCCATTTTCCGAGACAGCATTTACTGTCTCGCTGAGCGAGACAGCAAATTTACTGTCTCGCGGGTCGAGACAGCAAACGCTGTCTCGCCCGGCGAGACAGTAAACACTGTCTCGCCGTACTGACTTCTTCGATTGTTAAGTTTTTGCAGTTACTGAGGCTATAAATACCCCCTAGGGTCACTTCTGACGAGGATCGAGCATTTGTTAGAGTATTCCAGAGCAGAGAGAGCAGAGATTTGAGTTCTTTGCTTGCAACGCCTTAAAATTAAGCTTCGACTTGATTTTAAGAAGAACGACTATCTTACTTCGATAAGATATCGTTTTAATTTCTACTTCGATAACGAAGTTAGAATCATAAGCCCCCTCTTCACGATCTGTGAATCGGCGGTCCACGAACCAAAGCGTTCCCGGCACAGGCAAAGTCCCACGAAAACGAGAATTGATAGACGATTTTCGTGTTTGTTTCTCAAGAGTTGTAATTTTTGTTTTGTTGTGTAGAAAAAGTCTTATAAAAAGATTATTCTTTCGAATTTGTTGTAATCGAACAAAGTTATAATGAATTCCACAGCAGCGACTTTTGAACCAAACAGAGGACTCAAGACGTCTAAGTTCCCAACAGGAGATTCAACTTCAGGAGAATGGCGGGAAGCGTGCTTGCCCTCATCATCCTCCCCAAAAAGGGAATCTATAATTTCTTCACTACCACCTGTTGGTGTGTAAAGATTAACTTCCTGTTTCGAGGAGATCATTTGTACTTATAAGAATGGCTTATTACAAACTAACGATCAATGTTTACAACAGAGGAGAAGGGAATAGCCCTCCTTATTTTAACGTGGGTTCGTTGGTAGCAGTAGGACGCCTCCCTCGGTGCCCACGCCGAGTTTGCTTCTCTTGGATGATCCGATCGAAGTTGTGGTTAGAGTTTCAGTGTGCAGCAAAGTCTCCGGAGTAATTGAGTTCGACTTACACGAGCTTGAAAAGTACTATGGCCACGAGCTTGGAGAGAGAGAATGCAAGAGTTTGCAGAGAACTAATGAGCCTCAAATCTGAGAGTTCAAATTGAGTCTACTTCAACAATCCAAGCAAGGAACTAGGAAGGTTCTACCAAGCAAGCCAAATGAAGGCCTCTGTTTGAAGAGCCTTGAGAGTAAAAATGCCAAGCCAAGCAAGCCAAGAAACAAGCCCAAGCCAATCGACAATCCAACCTCAACTAGACCAACCTTTTGAACCTATAGAACCCTTTTCACGTTGGCAAAGAGGTCCTGTAAATAGGCAAGGGATGGCATGGGTCATCCCTTGATTTGTGGGATATGACCACTAATGGGTGAGGAGCATCATGCCCTCCCCTAGCTGTGGGATGTGACCACTATAGGGGAGGTGAGAGCCATGTCTCATCATCACTCAAGACGTGAGAAGTGGGAAGACCCACTCCCACAAGCAAGCAGCTCACTTTCTTTGCTCAGGCGAGGCTGGCAAAGTTACGGGTGAGCTCGAGAGCTGTCTGAATGCTCAGGCGAGCTTGGTGAACAGAAGGGTCGGCTGGCAGGCCCCTCCAAAATGTGAGCTAGCATTCATTGGTAAGCCGAATTCGTGAGGGCGAACTCCCTACAGGCACGCTTCTCTCGTGCGGACGAGCGAAGCATTTAGGCGAGGTTGAACTCGTGCTGGTGATCTCAATGATGAAGCGAGGTTGAGCTCTTCGGGCGAGCTCCACAAATAGGCAAGGTTGAGCTCTACTGGCGAGCTCAATAAGGAGGCGAGGTTGGGCTCTATGGGCGAGCGCAACAAACAGGCAAGGTTGAGTTCTACGGGCGAGCTCAATAATCAGGAGGGGTTGAGCTCTTCGGGCGAGCCCAATAAGGAGGCGATGTTGAGTTCTACAGGCAAGCTCAACAAACAGGTGAGGTTGAGCTCTACGGGCGAGTTCAATAAACATGGGTGATTGAGCTCTGCGGGCGAGCACAATGAGGAGGCGAGGCCATTTAGTCAACGTTTGGCTCATACTGGCGAGCAGAGCGTGTTGGCGAGCTCGCTCGTTCTTGTAAGCGAGCTTTGCTGGGCTCACTGAATGTAGACAAGCCTATGCTATTGATAGGCGGGGACAGTCAGATGAGCTTTGACATCTTAGGTAATTTTTACTGCCTACAAGACCCCCTTCAAAGTTTTCAGACCTAAATCAGGTTGAATGTGGTCTGGAACACTTTGAATGAAAATGATCATCGTTCATTGGTTTAGGATAATTTGAGCCCCTTGGTTGAGTTGAGCTCTTCGAGCGAGCTTGATCAAGTGTAGGCAAGCTCAAGCCTTCAACCGAGCTCAAGCCATTGGTAGGAGAGCTCCCATATGCGGGTGAGCTTCAAATATGCGGGTGAGGCTCAAGCTTGTGACGGTGAACTTTGTGCATCAAGCGAGCTTCGTGTTTGCAAGCGAACTCGAAATGTCGTCAGGCGAGCTTCGTGCTTGAAGGCGAACTCAAACCCGTAGTCAACGCCTAAAAATCAATGGGCGGGCCACGTGTTCGCAGGCGTGCACTTTGCGCTTGCCAGCTAAGGTGGCGTGGGCATGTCAGATCATAATAAATATGATCGTAATAAATGTGATCTGATAGGGTAGCCTCGTCTTCCTGTGCTTGATTATGAGCTATGGATTTGGCGGCTCTTTTGATATCGATCGTCGTTTCGACGAGAGATCGTGGCCACTGATTTCAAAAGCTTTGATCTCAGTCATCGATTTGAAGGCAAACCACCTCATCGGTTAGGTATTTAGACTCAAACCGTTTGATTCGAGATTCTCTCTTGACAGTTCAATTCGAACCGTCGAATGCGAACCGCTGTAGTCGATCTAAGCCGTCGATTTCGGTTTGAGATGACAGATCTCAACTGTCAAAGGACCGGCTATAAATATGCTTCGTCTCCCTCCTTGGGAGACTTTTACCTTTTCAAAATTTCACTCACCCAACCTTTTCAAAGAGAAAAAAAGACTCAATCTTTCTCTTCTTCTCCAACTCGAGATAGCACCTAGGAAGTTGCTCGCTTCAAAGGGGAAGGGGAAAGCCTCCTCTCCTATCGTTTCTGGTGCCACTGCCACCGCCGCCATCATCCAAACCCCTTATGGTAGGTTGGAGAACCGTTTGGACTAGTTGGGAAAAATGAACAGTAGTTTGTTCATCTTCTATAGTGAGCTTCACCTTCTCGGGCAAAGCTCTGCTACTCAGGATAGCTTTGCCTTTGTTAGGCGAGCTTTGCACATCAGGCGAGCTCCGCTTTGGTCAGGTGAGCTCAGCTTTATTAGGCGAACTCTGCTTGTCAAACGAGCTCTGCTTGTCAGGCGAGCTCAGCCTTATAAGGCGAGCTTTGGAGTTCGCCTGTGCATGGCATGTCACTTGTTTCAAAGACCTAGAATTTTTTTCAAAAAGGTTGAAATTTTCCTAACTTCTCCTTATTGTGCTTTAGACTTTACAACCAACGCCACTCCTCTTGGAATCGACTCTGTCTCTCACCAAATACTCCTCTCGGTGTACAAATATAATATAATATGTAACTCACAATAATGCTCAACTACAATAAAATATTCTCTAATTGGATGAGAACTCAATGTAAGCTTAATCTCATAAATCACAAACCCACAACCCGATATATGATGTATGAAATCCTAAAAGCTCAAATAGGATGTGTGTGATAAAATGAGTATAAATAAAATATAACTCAATTAGCAAACTAGCAATAATAAGAATATGAAAATCAATAATAAAATTGCTAGAGAAAAGAGTTAGAAAAACTTTTCTATAAATACAATAGAGGATAAAGAAGATTAAGGATGAATTCCTCAATTGAAAATGAAAGCCTCCTATTTGTAAACTCAAACTTAGGAACTTAAACAAACTTCAAAACACTTTAAACTCCATTTTAAAACCCTTTTGAATGTTATACAAAACTGAAATAGTGAGTGGTATATAGAGGATGAAAAACCAAAGCTCAAAACCCAAGAAAATCTAGCAAAAAGATAAAACTTTAAAAGGCTGGAAAAATAGCCGTTGGGGCTAATCAGTCGACTGACGGGTTGCGTCAGTCGACTGATGAGCTGACCGTTATAGGCAAATGACAGCTTATCAGTCGACTAATAAGCGTGGTCAGTCAACTGATGACCTCATCAGTCGACTGATCAGTCAACCAATAAAAAAACAAAAACTTTTGAAGATTACCGGACATTTCTTCAGCCCACTAATAAATGTCATCAGTCGACTGATAACAGGTTTTCAGCTTGTATTGCTTTTTAAAACGAATTCTAAAGTCCTTTTAAAAATAGCAAATAAATTCCAAAAAATATAAAACTTTAGAAAAAGTTTATAAACATGATTATGAACATGTTGGAAAAGGAATTTTTCAATTTCCTCTTATCATTTGTGAAATCTCAAAAAATTCAAAAGCTCTAAAAATACATGTGTTTTAAACATGTTGATTTTGACATTTAGCTCAAATCAAGTTTTAAAAACTTGTGTAATGTTTATATGGACATAATAAAATATGTTAATAATGTTTGTATAGTCTAAAGCATATTAAAACATATTTTGCATAAAAACACCTATATTTGAGAAAATTCACAAATGAAATGTGTGTGTATATTTGAGCTTGTAGAATTTGCACACATTATATAATCATATACTAAGTATACCAAGAAAGAATCTTCTGAAGCTTGAACTTTGATCGATTGACTTGATTTGCATAGGCTTCAATATCAATGTAGCTTATTTTTCTGTGTATACTAAACAACACAAAACAAAATACTAAAGCCAATATTAGTCATAAATTGTTTGTTAAATCATCATCAAAACAAGAAGGCCAACAAAGTTGATCCTACGTATTTCAAGCAAATTGTTGGAAAATTAAGATATCTCATATGTAAAAAGCTAGATATAGCTTATGAAGTTGGTCCAATCAGCAGATATTTGGAGGCTTCTCACCAATCTCATCTACAGGTTGCAAAGAGAATTATGTGATATCTAAAGAGGACTTATGATCATGGTTTGTTTTATTCTTCATTTAATAATTGTGATGTTATAGGCTATTCTAATTGTGATTTGAGTGGAGATCATGATGATCATAAAAGTACTTCTGGCTATATTTCCGATTTTGGCTCCACTGCATTTTCTTGGTTGTTGAAGAAGCAGTCTATTGCTGCACTCTTAACTTATGAAGTAAAGTATGTAGTAGCGGCATCGAGCGCATGTCAAGCAATTTGATTGCATAATGTGCTAAGTAAAATTCATGTTCAAGTTGAAGGTCCTACAACGATATATGTTAACAATAAGTCCGCAATTAATTTGGTAAAAACTTCAGTCATTCATGGAAGGAGCAAGAATATTCATACACGTTACCACTTCCTACGAGACAATGTTGGCAAGAACGAGATCGTGTTGGTTTATTGCAAGTTTAAAGATTAAGTTGTGGACATCCTCACGAAACCCTTGAAGTTTGAAGCGTTTTTCAAGTTAAAGCACATGACGAGAATGAGGACTTTACAGAATTAGGATTAAGGTGGGATGTTGAAAGTTAATCATAATTCTAATGGGTTTTGAGTTAGTTATATTTAGAAGTTTTTATTTGTAGGAGTTTGGTTATATTTTAATTTGTAAATTTAAAGATAGAATTAGTAATTCAAAAGGAATAGGGTTTGGTTTGTGTAGGGTCAAAATTGTCTATCTAAATTAGTTGCATATAAGTGCATCCAATCAAGATAGATAACTTTATCTTGTATATCAATCCCGTCAAATTCACCCTACGAGAGAGGGTTTTATTTTTATATAGATTCATGGTTTCCAAGAGACTCAATAGTCTATTGTTAATTACCCTTATTAATGAAAGGAACCTTCAATTAAGAGTCAATAAAATTCATCAAAAACAAGAGAAAACTCACAAACCAAAAAAAATGCAAGAAAATTATATATTTTTCTTTGATCATATACAAGGCTTAACCAGGGGCAATACCCCCGGTATACAAACTTTCATATAAGTCTTGATTGACAGAGATACAATGGTTGAAACTTGGGCTTAGGCCTGACTTGAAGACGTGAAATGGAATTTGGGTTTTGGACCCAGCTTAGCGACGTAGAGGTCAAACTTGAAATTTGGCCCATTTTAACGACGTAGAGACCGAACTTGAAATTTGACCCAGTTTAATGACGTAGAGGACAAACTTGATATTTAGCACATTTTAACGACGTAGAGGTCTGTTATGGTCAGTCACCACACCAAAATAGAAATATTAAAAGAATACCTGCATTAGCCCAAGCGAGCTACGGTCCGAATCAACTTAGAGGCTCAAAAGCCCAGTCAGAGCCAAGTCCCTTAACTAGACGAGCAGACAAGCCTTATTCCGATCGACAGGTCATCATGACCGACTCGAAGAACGGGGTCAATCGCCAACTCATGATGACGACTCACAGATCAACCCGCCTCGGCCAAAGAGATAAGAGCCGACTAAGATTATTTCAAACGTCAATCAACACAACAGTACTAATTAGTCCCATCAAGATCTCCATTCTGACAACCCTCGTGCACCAGCCGCTTATTCGGCTTACAAGTCATTTCCCAGAGAATTGTCATGATGCTTCTCTGTGCACGAATGACTTCTCCTCCAATTCCCAACCTCCACCTAGAGAGAAAAGGACAGCCACGTAGCCGACCTACCCTACACCCTACCTCTTCTAACAAACCCAGAGCACTGAGAAGACCTTTCTCCCCTGACACTAAATGACTTCCCTTCCAGACGCCTACCGACACCTGGAGGAAGAAAGATGACTGAGCAACCTGCATGTTCACCTTCTAAACCGCCTCCTGTGTATAGTCAACAAAAGCCGAGGGTCAAACTCCCAGAGGTAGGGGGCTATAAAAGGAGTTAAGGAAGGTAAGAGAAAAAAAGGAGTTTTTTTTTGGATCTCTGCTTCTTCTTACACCTTAGCTTTACTCCCATTCTTCTTCTTACACCTTAGCTTTACTCTCCTTTGGGATCCTTTTTATCCAGAGCATTTTAATAATTCTGGAGGAAAACCCCCCTGCAAGGATCTCAATGGCCCAGGGGCCTCTTAAAAAACCCTCCCCAAGTTCACCAACTGACTTGACCATCAGAGGTACCACGGGGAAAACTAGCCTCGTATTTCTGTGATTCTTGCATGTGCAGGCTATCAATCCACCCCACGTGCTCAGAATCGGGCATAAAGTCGGAGAAGGAGTCGGCCCTAACATTCATCCTCTCCTTCTTTCCCACCATCGCCAGGATCAAAACTGTATCCGACTGCGGGAAACCCCTATCGACTATTTGTTCACGAGCATCAACAGTTTAGATCTAACAAATAGTATAAATCTAACACGCCATTAAGCATAAGAGAAATTATTGAATTTTAGAGCAATATCAATAGCATAACCTAAACTAGGTTCACCATGCATATCCATGATATAAATGCAAGCAAGATAATCACAAAACTAGATTAGCAAATTGGCAAAGCGAGGATCTTTGACTCTAGGCGATTAAACCACAAATCAAAGAGCATCAAGCTCTGATACCAATTGAAAGTACCCTAGAGGGGGGTGAATAGGGTAATTGCTAATCTAATCCAATTATAATACCAAATTAAAACTTATTAACAATATCCTAGCAATATGATATACACAAGTGATATATGCAAGGATATATAATAAACAATAGATGATAGAAACTATAAGACAAAAGACGATATGAAAATATACACAAGAATAAGTGCGCCAATGCCAAACACAAACAAACAATATGATCACGGAGTTCGGTCAACCCTCGACCTACGTCTCCGCTCCTCACCTCGAGAAGATTCTCCACTAATCACAAATTCACTGCACAATCGGTTTTCAAAGCTCACCAAAAATTTTTATAATATACACTATTGTCAATCCTACAAGATACTCCTCTAAGTGTTGGCCTGTCCGTGTCACCTTCCTCAAGCCCTTGGAATTACTACCTCTATTTATGTTTTTACAACCAAGTCATTCCTCTTGGAATTGACCCCGGTCTCTCCCAACCACTCCTCTAAGTTTCCTTGTGTATTACAACGTGTTCAACAATGATAAGCTCAAATAAATGTTTTGTTCTCCAACCAAGATGAGAACGGAATTGTAAGCACACTCTCAAAGAAAACACTCTCACAACCCAAGTACACAATATGTGAAACACTAAAGCACAAGTGGTTGTGTGTTAATATCAATGAGCAAAAATAAAATTAAACTCAAGTAAATCTAGCTTGTATATGTAAATAAATCAAAATGAAGATTAAGCTAGAAATGAGTTTAGAAAACTTCTCCAAAGAGAACAAAGAGATATAGATGAAGATTTGAAGTTGAACGCCTCAAAACTGAAGTTAAGATCTTCTCTTTGTGAAACTTTCTTCACATAAGTAAACACACAAAAACTTAGAATTAAACTGGCGTAAACACTCTTGAAAACCTTGTAAAAACTCTTGCTAAAAAACCAAGTCTTGAGGGCTATTTATAGTCTCTCAAAGAAACCAGTCAAAATTAGCCATTATGCAGAAAAAGCACAGATCAGTCGATTAGTGAAGAAAATCTATTGACTAATGAATTAGTCTTTGCTGTAACAGAACAATCATCGGTCGACTGATAAGAAAAATCGGTCGATTGATAAGAGGTGATTGGTCGACTGATGTAAAGAATCGGTCGATTGATTGAGACTGAAAAATAGACACTGAAAAAATGTACTAGTAAGTCGACTGATGCTGTCCCCATTGCTTCCAACACGTCCAGGGCGAGGTTGTTGTGGCAAATCTGTAGGATGAATTCCTCGGTGATCGGGTCCCGACAGTTCATCGCTTTGTTCCGGAACCTCTTGACGAAGGTGTCCACCAATTCCCCGTCTTTCTGCTTCTCGTCCAGCAACGATCCGATGGATATCTCTGTGTCGTCGTCGAAGAAGTTGGCGAGGAATTTGGTCTCCATGTCGTCCCAGCTGTTCACACTACCTGGCTTGAGGCGGCGATACCAATCGAAGGCGGCTCCGCGAAGAGTGCCGACGAATGACCGCACCATCAGAGGCTCATTGCCGGAGATTACCCCCAAGTGTGATTTGAAGTAAATCAAATGTTGAGTGGGGGAACCCATCCCATTAAACGGCGTGAAGTTAATTAGGTTGAACTTCGCCGGATATGGAATTGATTCCCACTCTCTTGGGTATGGACAAGGAATGCCTGTTTTTTTCATCTCTTGAGCGGAAATCAATGTATTGATTTTGCTCTCGAGATTTTTAACAGATTTTCATCTGTGTTTTCACTAGCATTCTCGTTACTTATCACCCCCTGCATTGACGGGAGGATTATTGGCATTATGCGTCTCATTCGCATTAGTGTCTTCGTCTTCCAGGTTAACCGGGTTACGACGACTTGGCTCGCCTTGCTGGTTCGTCAATGCCTGGATTTGTTGGTCATGCATTTCTCTCATGTTTTGCATGGACATCTGCATTTCGAACCTGAAGGTTTCCTGCTACTTAGCTAAGGCGTCTTCAAGCATTTTGGCCACTTGCTCCGCACTTATCATGAGTGCATCACGGGGTTGTCCCTCGCTGGATACCGTATTATCTGATGCAACCGCGGAGCCAGCATCAGATTCTTCATCCTCTGAAGGGAGTCTTGTCCGAACCCTACCGTAGGTTGTTCGCTTGATAGTTCCGGACTGCAGACGTGTTCTAGGCCGGGATGCTTTCAAAATCGATTCGAGATTGTCCCGCACCGACGTCCCTCTGCTGGTCATGTTGGTGGTGACCCTCGGAAATTCTCCCTCTTCAACCACCGTTTTTCTTCGTCGGAAACGCCTAGGCCTTGGTTTCGGCGTTTCAGTACTGAGCCTCTCGAAAACCGACTCTTTCGGGGACCGCCTTGATGCAGCTGCATTCAGACAATACTGCCCGAATGAGTTTGGAACAGGGGCACTGAGTTTCCTGTTCTCGGGGACTCCTTTTCCTGGTTTTATTCGTACCCCCAGCACGATAGTACAACTCGTCTGCTTGACGATCGGAGTAACCTATCGTGTGTTGGCCCGACTTCTCAGGTATAACATTATCGTCATCAGACGATAATGTTTCCTTCTGAGGGGAAACTGCCTTCTTAGGGCTTTCAAAAGTCACGCGCCTCGAAACATGCCTTTTTGGGCGTGAGTTCTCGGCGGGCTCCTGGACTTCAATGCGCAAGTTGGTGCGCATGACTGCCTTGGTCTCTTTGTCATGCTGGAGGTGACGGCGACCCCCAGCATGTTGCGTCGTCCGGGGCTTCTTCATCGGGCCCAAACGATCTTGTACAGGAGCTTTGACTCGCTCATCAGAAAGTGGACCGAGACGCTCTAAGACTGGCTTCTTCCTTTGGGACGATTCTGCATGATCTCCCGGAGAAGCTATTGGGATTATCGGCGACTTTGGTTGATTCACCGGAGGTTGAACTTTGGTTGGAGGCTGTGAATCCGCTCTTCGAGTGTCGAACGGTTCCGTTTGACCCGGATCTTTTCGTTCTTGGGCGGCTGGGAGGACCCGCCATTCTTTAGTTGTTGAGGCTGTTTACCTCTCCTATTCTTCAAATCCGCGTTGTAGCGGACCCCGTCCGTGGACTCCATCGCTTTGGCGAATTGCCGCGCAAGGCGTTGACGTCGCCTCTGGCGGGCTCTCTTCGAGAGAGTCACAACGCCTTCAACAGTAGAAGCGTTGACGAGAACAGGTTTGACCTCGTTGGAGGTCGGTGGAACTGCACCTGACGCGACTTTGGCGTCAGCTGGGGTGAGAACGTCGTTGGTATTCTGGACTTCTACAAACCAACGAGCCTTTCTCCTGGAGGAGAACTTCTTGGACTTGCGGGGGGAGGTAGATCCGGACGAGGACGAAAGGTATTCCTCGAACTTGGCCTGGTCGAATTCATACTCGACCTCCTCCTCGACCGGGATCGGAATCCGCGGCTGCGACGTGACGATCTCGGCAGCGAGGTCGGGGGGGCCCTGTTCGCGGTGAAAATCGTTGCTTTCTTCATTATTGATTCCATTGCAAATTCTTGTAATAGTTTATCGATTACAAAGATCCGGTCTTTTTTAGATCCGGTTACAACGAAAATCAAATAACACAAGAAATAAAAAATTACAACTTTCTCCTTATTTGTCGAACGAATCGCAAGATCCAGTTTTGCAGTCTCTTGCTTGTGTGGGTTCTTTGCCGACGCCGGGGTTAATCCGTGGACCACCGCACGATCTAGATTCGGTCGGATCTACACGATTTGATGTGTATTATTCCGCAAAGGGAATAATAGCCGGGGAGGATTAGTTCACCAAGGAAATAATCGTCCAAATCTTAGGATCAAAGGCCAAGCTTTGATCCGGAGTGTAGTTTCGTGTAGATCTCAGATCTGAGCTTTACCTCTCTCGAACTCCTGCCTTTTGTGACGTGGACGCTCGCCGAGAATCAGATCTGAATCTTCAAGTCCTCAAGTCTTCAAAACTCCAAGCTCGATCTTCAATTCGGCAGAGTTTCGGCTCTCAAAGTTCTAACCTTTTCAAATGAACCAAGGGGAGCCTATTTATAGGCTCTCTGAACTATCCCCGTGCACAGATCTGGGTCGGCCACCCATGGGTGGCCGGCACTGGGCCGAGCCACCCACGGGTGGCTCGGCCACCGAGCCACCCATGGGTGGCTCGGCTTTGGCCGAGCCCCCCTTAGGCGTTTCTGTTTCGTCGTTTTGTCCGTTGTATCCGTTGTATCAGTTTTTCGATTGACTTAGACTCTGATTTGGCAGTAAGTCCGATTCCTGTTTTGGCAGTAAATCCACTTCTGAGTTCGAGTCCGAAACTGATCTTGATTCGGTCATGATTCATCCGAGTCCGCTCTTGTTTGGATGACTCGTTGACTCTACGAACACTTGGCTTGATTCCACACGCGAATGGATGTATTCCGTTGCTTGCGTGCGATTCGTCAACCTCGTCGCCTCGTTGGTTCGTCGGTTTGTGCCGAGCTATGCTAAGGGACCTATAAGCAATTTTATATGCCTACATCTATTATCATAACGGTGGTTTGGCATCGATATATACTGGCACCACCTCGACTATGGCCTTCGTCTACCACTGCACCCATTTCTTCAGTAGGTTGTTAGGGCTCTAGGGTTTCGCCGACATGACTAAAGCTAAACTCCATTACTCTTCTTGTGTCCTTCCTCATCATCTGTTAGCATATTCATGTTGAGCCCACACTGGGTATTTTGGGTCATCTTGTGTGTGCTAAAACTGGCAAGAAAGAGGGCTATTTTTACTTGCATACAATCGGCAGTTGCTGACTTGTTCCAACCATTCCCGAGATGAATAAGGGGTGGAGGGAGAAGTTTTTCTTCATCCTTGGTGCTGACCCATTCTAGCTTTCCCTGCATAGCCAGAGATAAAAAAGAGGGTCTGAGCAGAGAATCTCTCGGATGTGGAGGCTCGGGCTTGGAAAGGATCTGAGCATACAAAGAATCTCGGCATTAGGAGAACCTATTTGACAATGTTGTTCTTCGAGCCATTGGCATATCCTATGTCCCTACCACTAAAGTAGATCAAGCCCGAGCTACGGTTCTGGCGGTCAACGAGTAGCCTATAGAGGGTTTTTAGGGTAGCTCGCATGCTTTGTCTTGAAGGTACCTTCATGCTGAGCTAGAGCAAGAGGAGCTCCAGATGTTACAGTAGCAGCCCGCAATTGAGATCCTGACCAAGCTCTATCTGAGTAAATATTATGTTCAGGCTGAGTCTAAGAGGAAGAAAATGAAGACATCCTCTAAGGGTCACCGCCAAGCCAAGGGCAATGCATGGGAGCTTTTCGCTCTCGAAGATGAGGCAGCTGAGGCTGCACTTGGGTAGGTCGAGGCCGCATCTAGGCTTACCAATAGGGTTTTTTCCCTAAAGAATTTTCAACCTACAATCAACATTATCGAGGTATTAGGTGATTCTCCTCATCCTATTCCTAAGCAAGAGGCTAAAGAAGAAGACATTCCTATCATGGAGCTGACATGAAGTGAGGCTCCGACTGGGGTTAGATCTGAAGGAGGAGCACCAGACGAACTAGGAGGGCGCCTTAAGTATTCCAGGGGACCCAGAAAAGAGTCAACATTCAAAGAGCCGGTCGCTAAGATTTAAGGGCATGTTCCTAAGGTTTAGGGACTGGTTGTTGAGAAGTGTTTGGGTCTTCTAGTCGCTGCGTAGGAGGGCCAATATGAGTGGCCTTCCCTCCATCACACCAACCAACTTTCCCCTCGCACTTATGAGGGGATCCTTGTGATTTTGATGGGGCATGGTAAGTCCCCCCTCCTATGAGAGGGAACCATTGAAGCAGCATCTCTTTATTTTCGAGTACCAAAAGAACCGTAGGGGGTCAGTCTTAAAGTTTAGAGCTGATCAAGCAAAAGCTAGTGAGCAGTTCCTTCTTCCGGATAGTGAGGCATTGTTGAGCAAGACTCCTAATATTGACCTCCACTTGGCTCTCAAGATTTACCTCACTCGGGTGGCCATCTTGGAGTTTGAGTCATTTCATAGCACAAAATATATCACGAATTCTTCCACAAGCTTTGAGCATAGCTAGAGGTGCACATGGAGACTTAGGAGGCGGCCGAACTATTGGCTCCTTTGAAGGGGAGTGATCTTGACGAGCTGAAGAGGAGTCAAGTGGCGATGGAGTGTGAGCTGGCCTGCAAGGATGAGAATCTCAAGACAACTGTCGAAGGTTCCAATCAATGAGTGGCTCATCTTGGATAGGCCCAAGAGGAGATAAATGGTTTTAAAGAGGATCTCAACCACTCCCGCCATGATATGAGCCTCACCGAGAAGAAGACTGCGTATCTTCAATCGAAAGTTCTAGCCGAGAGGTGGGAGAGGGATAATGGTTTGAGAGGGTCTGTTCGGTTCATCTTGAGTCGGAAGAGTTGAAGGCTAGGTTGAAGGAGGATGTGGCTCTTCAGGAGACTCTTTGACAGGAGAATGCCCGAGTGGCTGAATAGGCGGAGCAACAATGCAACTCTCTCCTTGCCTAGATCCAGGTGCTCGAGGTCCCAGTGGCTTATCTAGAGTCGAGTGCCTTTGAGATCAAGATTAGTGAGAAATATCACAATAGTACTCTTGGCAAAGTTGAGGTAGCCCTCACCTATAAGATGAGGTTTGATTATCTGAAGACACAACTCTCTCCTGAGCTCTTGCTGAAGGTAGACTGATTCAAATATCCTTCCCAAGTAGCTAACTGCCTCGATGTCCTCAAGAAGCTCGAGGTGCAAGGTGGGCTAAGGATAGTGGGGGAGGATTAGGAGACCGATGGCGGATCAAACGGGGATGTGGGTGAAAGCTCTAACGATGAAGTCAACTCATCCTTTTAGTCCAATTAGCCAGATTCCCCTCCTCCGGATGCTCCCTGCTCTAGTTCGCCCCTGGCCCCCTACTCCAGATTCTGCCCTCTTAAAGGATTATATTTTTGTTTCTCTCTCTTTTTTATCAAGTCTTTGTAAAAAAAAGTCTTGTAATAGTCTCATGAACGGATGAAAGATTTAATTTTATTGACCCGTTCTTTTCACACTTAGTTATGAGTTGTTTCTTATATGTGCTTTGCTTGAGATGTTTTTGAAGGAGTCGGTAAGAAACAAGACATGAGTATTCTCTTTTTTTTTAATAAATAGGTGAAGACCGAGTGATGTCTTGGGTTGACACTTGAAAACCTATATCAAGGATTTTGAATGCCTTTGGTGAGCTTATGAGAACTGAGTTGCCAAGGCTCCGGACCGTGTCTTGTGTTTGTACTTGAAAACTAGTACCAAGGATTTTAAATGCCTTCGATGAGTCAATAAGAACCTAGTCGCCACGACTCTGCGTCATGCCTTGGATTTACACGTGAAAACCGATAGCAATGATTTTGAATTCCTTCGAAAAGTCGATGAGAACCGAGTTGTAAGGATTATGCATCGAGCCTTGGTTTTACTCGTGAGAATGATACCAAGGTCTTGGTTCATGCTTTTAGTTTACTCAAAAAAGGTACCAATGGCTTGGGAAGCCTTGGTCAAGTCGATGAAGATTGAGTTGCATGGACTCCATGTTGTGCGTTGGTCTTACTCATGAGAATGATACTAATATCTTGGTTTGTGCCTTAGGTCTACTCTGAAAAGACATCAAGGGTTTGGGAGGCCTTGGTTGAGTTGATGAAGATCGATTTGTAAGGAATCCACACCGTGCCTTGGTTTTACTCATGAGAACGATACCAAGTTCTTGATTCGTGCCCTGGGTTTACTCTACAAAGACAACAAGGACTTGGGAGGCCTTTGGCTGAGTCAATAAAGATCGAGTTGCAAGGACTCTGAATGTGCCTTGGTTTTTCTTATGAGAATCATACAAAAGTTTTGGTTCTCACTTTAGATTTACTCTAAAAAGACAATAAGGGCTTGGGAGGCCTTGGCCAAGTGGATGAAGATCGAGTCGCAATGACCTCGAGCCATGCCTTAGTTTTACTTATGAGAATGATACCAAGGTCTTAGTTTGTGCCTTGGATTTACTCTGAAAAGACACCATGGCTTAGGTGTGTGCCTTTGACGAGTTGGTGATGACTAAGTTCGTAAGGGCTGCACTCAGATTAGTGAAAAGGTGAAGCATTTTCCACTTTTAAAGAGGTTTTAAAGTGACATTTGTTGAAAGCATCTTCTAAAATGTTTTACATTTTGGGAATGTTTTAAGGCCCTCTTCTCTTGGCTTTGTACCCCATACATGCTCAGATGAGATCCCTTGATAATAGTGCAAGGTTCCTTTGATCTAACGTGAGCTTTCTACTACGAGGGCTTGGTTGTCATGATGTCGGGTGGTAGTAGTGGGGGTTGATGGCTTGCGATTGACACGTTCTCTTTTTTACTTTGCCGGTGAAGTCGACTCGAAATCTTGGGCTTCTTCATTGGAGTGACATCGTCACAGAGCGATCGTGATGACTTTCACTGGGATAGCTTCTCCCACTCCATGTGCTATCCTTGACAGGGTTTCTCCTCTGGAAGTTTTGTTATCATTCTATAAGTTCTCACAAATTAGTGAAAAGAGGCTTGTACTTGTTTGCAATTTCATATGCCTTGTACGGGTTGGTGATGACCAAAACTGGGTCACAATGACTCTGGATGCCCTAAAGCATTCCCTACTCTTCTATTTTCGTCCACCAAGATGCGGCGCTAGTGGTTGGGGAACAATTTACATGAACTACTCTTCTTGCTATTGTCGCTGGTGTCTGCTTTTATAAAGAGGGATGACAGGCGATGGAAGAGGTTGTGAGGAAAGACGTCGCTAAAGAGCTCATTCGTCAATGAAGCGAGTCATAACCGAAGAGATTGAGTGACTTGAGTGACATAATCAGAGTCGATTATTTCTCTCTAGTTTGGAACCGAGAATCAACCATTTTTTAAGGTTTAGAAGAGGCCAGATGGTGAGAACCAAATTGTTGATGTGGGGGATATTAGTGTGTTATTTAGGAGAGATAAGGATGACCTTGGGTCCCTTAACCACCTTTGATGGCTAATTATTTTGAAGGGTACGTTGCACTATAGTTCTTTGCATAGAGTAACAGAGGTTAGAGGTCCCTGAAGTTATTTTCTCTGATGTGCTCTCTAATGCTCAAGTCAATGATTAGTCTGATAATCTAAAGAGAAAAGCAGACTGTAGGTTTTAATATTTTTTGTGCCTAAAATTGCGTACCTTAGTATGGTGGAAGTTATCATTATTTATAGAGGATTTACGGTGGCATGTTGGTAATTTGGTCAAGTTTGCACAGTGATGGTTCAGACCATGCTTTATCATGTGGGCAACTAGTCGAACGCGGCAACATTGCAACAATGCTAAGGTTGTTGAAGTTCGGGCGAGGTCCAAGGAGCTTTGAGGGCTCTGCTTCGGGAGGTCATAATGACCGACATTGCATTAATGGTGATGGCAACTGGGTGGCAAAGCGTGGGCGTTGATTGGTCATACATTAAATGTGATGTGACGAAGTTGACAGGTCATTCCATTGTTCAAGATGCTTGGTGTTGGGTCCTAGTATGGAATGTCTTTTGTCTCGGATGCGGGCTTTTAGCAGATCCTAGGTTGATTATGCCTTTCGTCTCATATTTGGGTTACGAAACAGGTCGGTTGAGTACTCCACAACCGGGTCGTGCTCTCAGATATATGTGAGTCGGCTAGCTATTCTTTGTATGTATCCGCTTCTTGAGGTTATATTAGGCTTAGAGATTTCTAGGGTATAACAGCTTGGAACCTTGAGCATGTTTGCAACTTGAATAGTCTATTCTCTTAGAAAGTCCAGGCTTTAAAATATCTTGAGGTGAAACTTAAGTAGAGAGAGTGAAGCCACATTGTGTTGGTACCAAATTGTAATTATGTGCGTAAGAGTCGTTTAACTAAAAAGAAATTATGCCATTAAAAATTTCAGTTCTACAAGCGATCGAATATATATGGTCACCTAAGTAGAATGAATGCTATATTAAGAAAGTTTCCTATCATTTAGCTTAAATTAGGTTCCATATCTTTTAATCAGTTAATTCATCTAGACGCTCATCCCTACTTTGGATCATAAGTTGACAAGTGTAATTCAGAGCATAACTGGAGACATACAACATGAATTCAGAACATTTTTCTGGCAAAGTTTGCTAAGTGTAATGATGAAGTGGCCTTTATGATTTTGGTTCTATTATAAAGCTTCTACATGAGAAAAGTGTACCAAAATGCAATGATAAGATAGCATCATCCATTTCTTCTCTGGTAGCATACTAGCAAAAATTATAAGAAAGCTGGTCTCCATGTGGAAAGGTGAGAATCTAAAATATCGAAGATAGTTGTGATGAGTGTGAAATTTGGTGAAATTATGCTCATCTAAGTGAAATACTGAAATGCAGTCCTCTTTTCTTGTATCTAGGGTTTTTTAGGAAGGAAAATGTGCTTTTATTAATGTTGCATAGTTTCGATAAGATAATGTAAAATAAAAGCATTACAAGCTAAGAAAAGCAAACAATGCTAAAATCAAAATCTCGCACAAACAACAATTAACACAACGTTGCTCTCTACAGATTCTCTACCAATCTAATAGTAACACGTCACATTACAGCCAGTTAACTATGAGTAGATACAACTTCTATCAAGCCAAGACTAATAAGTTAATGCAGCTTGGAAGTGATAAAGCTCGGAATCTACTAATGGTGTTTTTCGAGTCCACGAAGAAAAATCATATAAAAGGATTTTTTTTTTTTTTTTTTTTGATAAAAGTCATGACTCTAGCGCTTACACTTCTTTGGTTAAATTGAAAAGACAAACTAGACTCTTACTAAGAACAAAATTTTATCAAAAACAGAAATAATAAAACTATCCTTAAAAGACTCCCGATGAACGAGGAAACAAATTGGTCAAATTTGAAATCAATCCGGATTTATATTCTATTCAAAACAAACTCCTAAAACATTACCCAAAATAGCAAAAAAAAAAACTAACAAATATTCTGATATCTCTTGAAAAATACGCGGTTTTCATATATTATTCGTTCAATTATGACGCGTGGTTTGGGAGATACGACCTTTTCTTTATTGCAAGTATATTTTCTCTGCCGAGCTCCTATTTGAGCTTCTAATGATCTAGTTTCTTCATGATTGCATCTACATCATACATATACATACGTATACAAGTAACCGTCGTATAAAACGAGCAAATACATGCTTCCAGATTTGTACGAATCAAAGTGATGGATGGCAGCTTTTGCTTTTGAACGCTCTCATTACTTTGCTTGTGCAGCAGTGCGTAGGGAGTGTGGGCAGAGGCAGGGGACGTGTGACGTGAGGAGGTTTGTTGGGAGAATCAATAAAGCAAGAAAAGCAAGCAAGACCCGTCCAAGCTATATGCCATAACAGATTGTGACATTATTCTATCTCTACTCCATAATATGATGCTACTGCAATATATCATTGAAAATCATCTAATGAGTTTGATCATGCAGGGAGAATTGATAGCTATTTAATCACTAATTGTTTAATGAAAAAATATATGTACATATAATTCTTATTAGATATGGTTAGTATAATATTATAGCCTTCAACACTTAGGGCTGTTTGTTTCAAATCCTATAATTTTAGGATATGGATTTCATCATGGGAATTGAAATCCATATGTGTTTTGTTATGGGTTGGGATTTCTAAAATATTGTTTGTTTTATTAATATTTTTGGATTTAGAATACTACAATTTGTAATTTTTTGTTTGTTTCAAGCTTAAATTGTGGCATTACCAAATGTCAGAATTTTGTAATATGATGAATATGCTATCTTGGTGAGGTTACCTCCCACAAAAAAGATAAAATTGGGATTTGTCAAATCCTCTCCAATTGAGAGGTAAGCACACTTATTTATGAGATTTGTCAAAATCCTCTCCAATTGAGAGGATTTTACAAATTCTAAAAATTGGGCACTTTTTGTACTTTTGGTATTAAATATTCTAAAAATTTTCTTAAAACAAATACCATATATGGAATTTCAAAACACAAAAAACTTATTTTTTTATCTTAAAACTTGTAATCCATACCAAATGCCAAAAATTTTGGTGAAACAAACACCCCCTTACCATGTTTTAGAGGTTTGTTATAGTACCTATGGCATGATATTAAAACTTTAGTTCATAAAAGGACCCTCAATCTTTGGTGAAGTGACCAAAATCTTGACAAGAACTAGAGATTGATCTAAGTTATATTTTCTTGACACAAATTAATAGTAATTTCATACAGCATTGGATCGTATCAGTATAAGAACAGAAAGCTTGAAGATTAATGTATTGATCCAAGATGAAAGCTTGAAGATTATGTTGGGATTTTTAGATCTATCAAAAATCCTGAAAACCACCAAACACGGCAAATGGAATCACACGAGATTTAATGTGGAAAACCCTCAACAGGAAAAAACCACGGGATCAAAATTAATCTACTATCACCTCCAAATTATAATCTTTTACACGAACAAAGACTGTCAAACCTTCTCTCTCTCACAATACCCTTGAACCCGGTTACACCCTCTAAAAACCTAATTACAAGAATATTCTCTCTCTCCTTCTCTCTACGTTGAAACCCTAAATATGACATCCTATTTAAAAACACCCATGACTTGCCCGCCAAGTTAACTTGGCCTCTAAGAAAACTACTAGGATTGGGCCTAGCCTTCAAACTCACATCCGACTTGAAGTTTGAGTTGGTACCCAACATATCCTCACTCGACGAAAAATCTCTAAGTGTCTCAACGGCTTCAGAAAAACTCACTCTCTTCTTCTTGTTCTTCACCTCTCCCTTATGGACAAGAGTTTGAGAAGAGTCATTTACACCATTAACAGATTGTTCATCTAAATAGCAAATATGGTTGTTGTTCTTCACCCTCATACTTGTATCCACGTGATACCATCTCACCCAACAAAATTAAATTAGCACCGTATGACGGAAAATATCTCACATGATGAAAAATTCTGACCTTCCCAGTGTGAAGCTAGAGACAAACACTTTTAACACCTTCAACCTTCATCTTCTCATTGTTTCCAACAATCAAGTTGTCAAATTCTTCATCTATCTTTAATGTGTCAAAATAATTTTTGTTATTGCAAACGTGCATAGAGGCTGTAGAATCTAACACATGCACAAGTGTTGCTCGCATCAGTATATGTACTCTTTATTAACAACACCACATCTTCATCACACACAACCACCGAGGAGTCCGCATTCTTCCCATTTTCTTGAAGCTTCATCTGTCTAATACTCTTCAAATCATCTCACATCTGGGAATATCTAAATTGAATGTGACCATTCTCTCCGTAATAATAGCACTCCCTTTCGTTGTCGTCTCGGGTCTAAGATTTTGACCTTCCTCAATATCTGTCACATCTCCCCTTACTCCTCCCTCAATTAGAACCTTCAAATGCTAGTGTACTCTCACCACCATTAGATATACTCTCCTTTCCCATCATTCTTTCATTCTCATGTAGCAATAATGTCACATCATCGAACTTTAAAGTCTGCTTACCTGCAATTATCGTCTGAACTAACGGCTTATACGACTTTAGTAAGGAAGACAATAGGAGTAGCACCTGCTCTTCTTCTTTAATCTCCTCATCAATATTCATAATTTGGCAAACTAGCTGATTAAAGGCATTGATGTGGTCTTGAATTGTATTACATTCTTCCATCTTCAACGAATAAAGCTCCATCCTCAAACACAATCGGTTGGTCATCAACTTTGATACATAAATCCCCTCGAGCCTTTCCCACAGCCCCCTTTGTGTGGTCTCTTTGTATGACATTGTACTTAATCTCGGGGGCGAGTGCCAAACGAATTGTGCTAATCGTTCTCTTTTGTATTGAACTCCCTTCAGCATCCTTCAATCCTTCATATTTCTTCTCCTCCAAAGCTTGATCAACACCCTGCTGTACAAGAATATCTTAAACTGTGTACTGCCATACTGCAAAATTTATCGTGCCGTTGAATAGCGGAATATCAAACTTCAGACTCGAAGAAGTCATCATCCTCTAACCGTAATTAAAATTCAAATCAATCACTATAGAGATTGAATTTGATAAAACCAACGTCAAAAATAAACTCAACACATCGAAAAACCCTAGGAACGACTCCTGGATCACTAAAATCTGCCTTCCAATCCTTGATCAAAAGACAAATCAATCTGCATAGTCAGATTTGATTTAAAATTTTGTAAGCAAACCCTCACCCATGTGAATAGTGTTCCCGCCGACGCTACAGTATTCCCTGCTACAGTACCTTTTTCCCTGTTGTCGATCACCGCGCTTCGATCGCTGACACCTTCACCAATCGCACACTGGTTAAACTTCCACGAACCGTCGAACCCCGTTCTGATACCACTTGTTGGGATTTTTAGATCTCACAAACACCCCCGAAAACCACCAAACACAGCAAATAGAATCACACGAGATTTAACGTGGAAAACCCTCAACAGGAAAAAACTACGGGATCAAAATCAATCAACTATCACCTCCAAATTACAATCTTTTGCACGGACAAAGACTGTCAAACCCTCTCTCTCACAATACCCTTGAACTCGGTTACACCATTTAAAACCCTGATTACAAGAATATTTTCTCTCTCTCCTTCTCTCTACGCTGAAACCCTAAAATATGACATCTTATTTAAAGACACCCTTGACTTGCCCGCCAAGTTAACTTGGCCCTCTAAGAAAACTACTAGGATTAGGCATAGCCTTCAAACTCGTATCTGACTTGAAGTTTGAGTTGGTACCCAACAAATTAATGTACTGATCCAAGATTCTTTCCATTATGAAATACCAATTATTCACAAACGTATGAGACAATATTCCATAATTTTTTCATATAAGGTAGTAAATGAGCAAAAGAAATCACTCCGGGCACACCCCCAACCACACCTTGGGTCACACCCCCTCTCTCAGCTACAGTACACAGTGCCCACTTTAGATTTTTTTTTTAAATCTAAAGTGGGCACATGTGCTGTAGCTGAGAGAGAGGGTGTGACCCAATGTGTGGTTGAGGGTGTGCTTGTAGTGCCATTCAGGAGCAAAACATGGGCACACAAATCTCTGTGCCCCCAATATTATCTCTAAGATTGGGCTTTAATGAAGCGTCACTCCAGGGGAATGTTGGTCTTTCACGGTATAATCAAAACCTCATACACACATCCCCACCTTTCTTTTTCTATTCTTTTCTTTATTTTCTCACTTGTCCATCTTTATAATAGGCTCTTGGGAATCTAAGAAATTCCCCACCTACATCACTTTAAGCCAAAAAAAGTTGTCGTTGATTAGTTTAGCAATTTCATTAAGGGCGACATGCTTTTAATCTTTGGTTATTAGTGATGCTTACAAGTTGGTTTACTAAGCATCTTTATTTATTTGGCTCATTAGTTTTGATATGGGCCCTCTTTCAAATATCACATTGATCAGTTTTTGTTTGTGGAAAAAATTCTAGTGATGATATATGGGACACTTATCCTTTGAGACAAACATCAATTTGATAGTGCCCTCTCTTATATGGCAATATTTGGAAGCATGGGAAGCAATTCTGTCATAATCTGAATACTAAGCAAGAAAACAAAGCATAAAAGGTAGAAACTAAAGAGAAAAACAGAGCCTGCCTTTTGTTGCCATGCATGACGTGTGATATAATCTTATCAAGCTAAATTTTATTGACAAATTATGGTCCATGAGGAATCCAAAACATAGGTAGAGAGCATGGATTATGTGTGGCTCTGGTTAATAAGAAGGTATGTGATCAGATAGATCAATCCTACCAGAATCCATGTTGGGCCCTTCTCTCAGGCCCATCAACCCACGTTATTGCCCTTATGACATCACCCGACAACATTTCTAAAAGAAAGGAGAAATGTTAACTGTTTAACCAATCTCTTATCGTTTTGATACTAACATACAAGCAGTAGAAATAGAAACCCCAATCTTATTATGAGATTTCTTGGGCTTATATAGGCCCCTACACAACTTACAAATAAGTCCCTAACTAATACTAATATGTCAACACTCCTCCTCAAGATGGGCGAAAGATATCTACTAAGCCCATCTTGTCACATCATCTAATCATATCTACTGAGCTAAGTCCTTTAGTCAGACAATCTGCTGCCTGGTCCTTAGTCGAAACATGACTTAGCTCCAGTAGTCCACTATCCAACTTCTCTTTGATGAAGAACCTATCGATCTCGATGTGTTTGGTTCTATCATGCTGCACTGGGTTGTTGGCGATACTGATGGCTGACTTGTTGTCACACCACAACTTCATCTTAGCTCCTTGATCCAGCTTCAGCTCCACCAGCATACTCTTCAACCATAGCAACTCAGCAACTCCTAAGTCCATAGCTCTATACTCTGCCTCAGCTGTCGATCTCGCCACCACCGACTGCTTCTTGCTCTTCCACGAGACTAAGTTGCCTCCTATAAAGATGCAATATCCTGAGGTGGACCTCTTGTCATCAGCACAGCTAGCCCAATCAGAATCACAATAACCCTCAATGCTCATGTGTTCATTCTTCCTGAAGATTAGCCCTTTTCCGGGGGCATTCTTCAAATACCTTAGAATCTGGTACACTGCGTTCATATGACCCTTCCTTGGATCATGCATGTAGCGACTCACCACGCTCACTGCAAAAGATATATCGGGACGTGTGTGACACAGATAGATCAACTTGCCCACCAGCCTTTGGTATCTGTCACGATCAACTGGTTCTCCAGCTTCAGCACCCAGCTTAAACTTCTGGTCGATCGGTGTAGTTGCAGGTTTGCATCCTAACATTCCTGTCTCTTTGAGAAGATCCAGTGCATACTTTCTCTGGGATAGGACGATCCCCTCCGCTCCTCGAGCTATCTCTATTCCAAGAAAGTATCGAAGCAAGCCAAGATATTTCACCTCGAATTCCTTACTCAGTCTCACTTTGAGTTGGGCAATCTCCTTCTCATCATCCCCTGTAATAATCATATCATCCACATATACTGCAAGCAAGGTGATGTGACCTCCACTTCTTCGAAAGAACACGATATGGTCGGCGCTGATCTGCTGGTACCCCATACCAATCATAGCCCTCCTGAATCTGTCAAACCAAGCACGAGGAGACTGCTTTAGCCCATAGAGAGACTTCTTCAATCTGCAGACATTTTCCACTATCTGATCTGTACCGAATCCTGGTGGTATCTCCATGTATACCTCCTCCACTAGATCTCCATGAAGAAATGCGTTCTTCACATCTAGTTGGTGTAGCTTCCATCCACCATTTACTGCCAGAGAGATTAAGGTCCGAACAATACCCATCTTTGCCACCGGTGCAAAAGTCTCATCATAATCGATGACATATGTCTGACTATACCCTTTTGCCACCAGACGAGCCTTGTAGCGTTCAACTTGTCCATATGGATTCTGCTTCACAGTGAAGACTCACTTACATCCAACTGCTCTCTTTCCTTCTGGTAGTTTTACTAGCTCCCAAGTGCGGTTCTTCTCAAAAGCCCCTAGCTCCTCGTGCATAGCCGCTTTCCACTTTGGGTCCTTTTTAGCAACCTGCCAATTATTAGGTACAGTAACAGAGTCCAATGATGCAATGAATGCTCTATGTGCAGGGTGAATATTAGAATATGATACAAACTGAGCAATATCCCAACCATATCTATCAGGAGGATGTCCCACATTGCTGCGAGTAGTCCTCCGTACTGACATTGGTGTGGGAGGAGTAAGGAGAGGAATGATATCACCTTGAGAGGAATCTGATGGTGGTGTAGGTGTCTCAGGAGTCGGGACAGGCATTGATATGGGACTTGGCATTAGTGGCACTGTAGGTACTGTTTCTGCAATTTGCTTCCCCTTCCTACTATAGGTAAGTAGCTCCCCCTGAGCCGTGGGCCTAACACCTCTTGTCTCCTTATCCTCTTTTTCTTTATTCTCATGCTCCTCCTCGACCAATTCTCCTTCCCAAGGAATCGTTAGAGAAATCGATTTCTCCATATTATCCTGCCTCTCACCATTCTCCCCTTCTCGCCTCATACTTCCAGTATTGGGCGAGTCACCAATGGATGAGGGTACCTTCTGTGTGTAATATGACTCAAATTCACGAAAGTACACATCCATACTTACGAACAGCTTTTTCTCCACCGGGCTCCAGCAAACATATCCCTTTTGAGTAGCAGAATATCCCACAAAAATGCACTTCACCGCTCTAGGGGCAAGCTTCCCGACTGATGGTCTGTTATCCTTCACAAAGCACACACAACCAAAAACTTTCAGTGGAAGAATTCCACCATTATCTCCTTTCAACGTCTCACACGGAGACTTCCAATCCAGTACTCTCGAGGGCATTCTGTTGATCATCGCCGCTGTAGTCAACACTGCTTGCCCCCACAATGTTTCTGGGACATTCATGGAGATCATCATACTTCTAGCAACCTCTAGAAGATGTCTGTTCTTCCTTTCTGCTACCCCATTCTGAGCTGGTGTGTATGGACACGTAGTCTGGTGTTGCTGTTCTTCCTTTCTGCTACCCCATTCTGAGCTGGTGTGTATGGACACGTAGTCTGGTGTTGTATTCCCTAAGATGACAAGTATTCTCCAAACACTCTGTTGGTGTACTCTGTCTCATTATCAGATCTCAATACCTTCACCACCACTCCATATTAAGTCTGAACATTCCTATGAAAGTTTTGAAAGCAGCCAAACACTTCACTCTTATTTTTCATCAGGTATAACCAAGTAACGCGAGAGAAGCAATCAATGAAGGTAACAAAATACTTGTATCCATTCATAGAACTTGTGGAACATGGCCCCACACATCTGAATGTATCATATCAAATGCATGAGAACTCCTATGATCAGAACTAACATAAGAGCTTCTAGTAAGCTTTCCCAACTTACATGCATTACACACAAGTTTCTCTTTATTTACTTTCTCAAATAAAGATGGATACAACCTACTTAAAACACCGAAAGAAGTATGTCCCAAGCGTTTGTAATGAAGCATCAACACACTCTCAGCACTCATCTCAGATCCTACTCTTGCTCTCTCTACCATTGACACCAAAGCTGAAGCTAGCCCTTCACAATCCAGATACCACAGTCCATTACGCCATGTGCCAGTCCCAAGTCTCCGTCCTGTCCCCTTCTCCTGAAAGATCACCTTGGGAATATCAAAAGAAACAATACATTTTAGTTGGAGGATGATAGAACTAATGGATAAAAGATTGACTGGAAAGGAAGGAGCATGCAAAACATTGGACAAAGTTACAGAACCAGTACAATCGACTGTACCCTTACCAACCACCGACTGAAATGTACCATCAGCTGTTTGAATACTATCGGACGATGCTAAGTGAGTATATGATGAGAACTCACTAGCATTACCTGTCACATGACGAGACACACCGGAGTCGACTATCCACTCTGATGATCTGTTGGGAGACATAGAAGCAAGGGCATGTATATCATCAGTACCTTTGGCCGGATGAGCATAGGTAGCAGTGTTGCCTCTGGCGAAGAACGAAGTGGATGCCTCCTCAGTCCCACTCCTCAAGTCTCCATCCCCTGCTACTTGCTGTTTTTTCTAAGTATCGTCAGGAGAGCACGATCCTCCTCTGTAAAGACCACCTCAGCTTCTTCTTCCTCTGCTACCGTCAGATTCGTCCGATTCCCTGCTCCTCTTCCACCTCGTCGACCCCCACGGCTACGACCACGACCTCCGAACTGTCCACATCCACCCGAATCTCCTTCCTTGGGTGGCTTGGTGCAAGCATGCCCACTGCACCGCAGTTGTAGCACTGTCGAGTCTCTCCCCTAGATCCAGTGTTGCTAGAGGCTGCCAGTGCTGACTTCACCACCGGAAGTCCACCTGTCCCCGCCTGCAGCCGAATGCGAGTCTCCTCCTGGATCATAGCAGAGACAGCCTCCTCAAGCGTGGGAATCTTCGGCTGAGCTAGGAGCAATGCAATTCGCTGAGCGAACTCTGATGTCAATCCCTTGAGAAACACCATAGTCCTCTCCTGTAGAAAGGCCTCCCGCTCTTTACATCCTGGGTCCTTGCAGCTAGCCCGGGGGGAAAAATGATCATAATCCAGCCACAGACGCTCTAGCTCTGTAGCATATTCTTGTACAGTCCTCTCTCCCTGGACTGTGGCGTCAATCTCTCCTTTAATCTGGAACACCCTCAGGTTATTCCCCACTCCATCATAGGTCCTCCTCAACTTTTCCCAGACGTCCTTCCGGCGATCGGTCGGACCAAACGAGGTGAGAAGCTAGATGTAATACCAACATATGAGTAGCTTTTCCACTCATCTCTTCCTCATCCGGCTCTGTCACCTCTCCTGTCAGATAACCCTCCAGGTTCCTCCCTGCAAGGGTGTATCTCACCCGCCGTGACCAGCTCAGGTAAGTACCCGGTCCATCAAGCTTTAGATCTATGGTAGGAAGTTCCAACTTCTTGTATGGTTTTGTCGCGCTCTCACCAGCCGACAACTTCATCAGCTTCATCAAAGTTGACACCTCCGCGGGGTTCAACTTCTTGATAATCTCCTCCATTGATCAAGCTTCAGACCTAACACCTGGTCACCGTCTCTTCTGACCCTTGTTGTGTGCAGTAAAAATTTCGGCAACACCTCTGCTACACAACAAGAGTAAGATCTCAGACAAACTCTTGTTTCTCAGAGGAAATAAGAATAAAAAACAGTGATATATCTCATCGCCGTGAGATATATACTCTTCCTGTCATCAGTTCGAGGACTGAGTCGAGGGAATTCATGTCAAACTCGAGGTTCGACACGGTGTAGCAAAAAGGGGGGGGGGGCTGAGTGTCATCAGTTCGAGGACTGAGTCGAGGGAATTCATGTCAAACTCGAGGTTCGACACGGTGTAGCAAAAAGGGGGGGGGGGCTGAG
>NC_033798.1:96396590-96438334 GCF_001876935.1 Asparagus officinalis | reverse complement strand
TAACCCTGTACTTCAATTTTCTGAAGCAGTTGAACTATGATATTCTGATAAGTTCATAAATTTTCATGCAGCATTATCGGAAATCCGTTGATTTGTGCTACTGGCTTAGATTGCTCTGGCACAATGCAAATGCCTATTTCCTTCGATGTTAATAATTCACAAATAACCCTGTACTTCAATTTTCTGAAGCAGTTGAACTATGATATTCTGATAAGTTCATAAATTTTCATGCAGCATTATCGGAAATCCGTTGATTTGTGCTACTGGCTTAGATTGCTCTGGCACAATGCAAATGCCTATTTCCTTCGATGTTAATAATTCACAAAGTAAGACTTTTTTTATGTCCTTTATATTACAAATCTTGATAGCACCCCATGTGCAGCAAAAAACTATTTTTCTCAGCATCTAAACATATTATTATTACTTTATATATTGATTCATACCTGTTTATTATTAGATTATATATACAACTGTTAGATTCACAGTCCTAGTCCCTTTTTTGGTGGTTAAAAAATTCATGATTAACTTCCATTTTCCTCCTCTATTCTCAATTGCTTAAGCAAACGTCATACAGCTAGTAAAAAGTCATTAAAATTTTCATTTTCAGTCTTGCTGTCGATTTCAATATATCGATTGAGTTAATTTTTATCCGTCACATTCGCTTTATGTATCAATTGGTTTACCTAAATCCAGCATTATATTTGGACTTTTTTTTCGCCTGTTATTTGCTTTTGTTCTTCATTGTTCATTTTGCCATTAGCTCTGTGGCCTTTCTAGATATTTCTTCTTCACCACATTTCCTAATTGATGTAACTTCAAATGGCAATTAGTAGTTTTTAATTGAGGTTTCAAATTACATGAACCCAGTACACGAAAATTCCGTTGCATTTAGCATCACTGCTCAAATTGCTTCTTAATTTTCTAGCATTCAATTTTTTCTTTTAGAATTTTTTTTTGCATACATACGATGAGGTATACAAGTCTCCACAGGATGATTGCTGAGTTAGTGAACATTTTTCTTTAAGGGGCTCCAGCTCCAATAAAACCCAAAGGTCACAAGTTCGCTGTTGCATTTGGTTCTGCTCTTAGCTGTGTTTGCTTATTTCTATGCGCGCTTGGGTTGCTCCTCTGGTGGAGACAGCAGCATAACCAACAGATCTTCCTTGACGTCAATGGTTAGTATATATTTATAAGGGCAAATTGGAGATAAACCCCCTCATGTATGCCTTCATCAGCACTTGTTACCACTTAACTATTTCATTAGCATTTCATTCCTACATTGGCATTTTGATGAGGAAAAACTGAATTGTCCTTCTCCCCCTTTTATATTTAGGGGTGATGAGTGCTATTAAAAGTATAGATTAGGTGGGTTATTTGCAATTTCCCCTAAAAGTAATTCTGCTCGCGTCTAGTTATTTACAGGAAACTTTTATTGCTTTAAAATCTCAGACCAACATAATGAGGAAGTTTGCCTTGGAAATTTGAAGAGGTTTAGCTTGAGGGAGCTTCAGACTGCTACAAATAACTTCAGCAATAAGAACATACTAGGAAAAGGTGGCTTTGGAAATGTATATAAAGGTCATCTTGCCGATGAAACTTTGGTGGCTGTGAAAAGGCTCAAGGATGGAAACGCTGCAGGTGGAGAGACCCAATTTCAGACTGAAGTGGAGATGATAAGCTTAGCAGTCCATCGAAATCTACTCAAATTATATGGGTTTTGTATGACTACTACCGAGAGGCTTCTAGTTTATCCCTATATGTCCAATGGAAGTGTCGCCTCCCGATTGAAAGGTAACAATACGTTCCACTCTACAAGTAAATTATTTTTTGGAAACTGAAGCTATAGGAGTTATATAATTGTTGGATTAAAACATGAGATGACTAACTACTTGAATTCATGGTATCAGACTAACTGAAGTTGCACATTTTATAGATCCCTATGACTTGCAAATTGTAAGTGCAGAAAAGGAATAGAATATTATGATTATGAATCTATGATACGATATGCTACCCTAGTGGCAACCTTAAATTGGATATATCATCAAGTATTTAGAGGTTGTTGCAATTAAAGTAAGTGAATTGAGTAAACATAATGCTTGAGCTATCATCAAACTAAGATGTAAGCAAGGTTTTAAATATCGGATATCTGAAAAATATCGAATGGCTAAAATTCATATCAGATTGCAGATTTCGGGGAAATAACATAGATATGTGGTAAATATCTGAATGCCATAACGGATGTTTGCATATATAGTATAATGCACTAAAATGTAATCTCAACATACTTAACAAAATTTACGTATACAAAATGTAAATAATATATTTATGGTCACTAATCAACCTTGTAAAACAATTAAAAGTACAAATCAAATGTTGCAACATTTTCTTCTGATTGTCATTTGATATGATGGAAAAATCATGATATCTGGGCCAAAAATTGCAAATACGTGGTATATTGTTTTGCAACAAGCCGTATAAAAGGATATATCTGTCAACATGTCCGCTAATATATTGGGCCATATGGGGGATATACCGCCCAAAATAGCCAAAAACGGTAAGGAATATTTAGAGACCATATCGGTTGTGGCAAGTCATGTAAAAGGATACATCGGGGGTTATATCGGGTCATGTCGAGATATTTAAAACAATGGATGTAAGGTTATTGAATAACTATTATAGGAATCATGAAATTCAGATCATATAGTATCCTACCCGGCCATGTGCTTTCAGCTGAACAGGATCACTTAGTGACATCATGATAGAGCTGAATAGATATCTACTAGATTTTGGCATGCATTATGCACGTGCAAACTACTATAGGAAATTAAAATATTAGGACTTATAACAAATATCAATTATTGTGATAGTTTACATGATATGGTCATGATGCACGTGTGACATTCTAACAATTATTAGGGCCTAAAAGAGAAATCCTCACTAGTAGAAAAACGAGCAACCTAGACGAAAATTTTCGTCTAGGTTGCTCCATTTTCCGTCTAGGTTGGTACACCTAGACGGAATTCAGTCTAGTTTGCTCCGTCTAGTCTGATTCCGTCTAGGTTGGGGCAAACTAGACGGAATTTTGTCTAGGTTGACCAACCTAGATGGACATCAACCTAGACGGAAGTAAGAAATCCGTCTAGATTGGCAACCTAGATGGAATTCCGTCTAGGTTGCTCCGCTACAGTAGTTTTTTTTTTGCAGAATCTGCGTTCCACGCTATATAATATCCAACGCCAAATCATGTTCATATCCAACCCAATCTAATTATATTTCAATATCAAATACAATTATATTCAAATAATACATTCACCAAAATACTAGAACGTAACATAAATAATTTACATAGACAATAACTAATTTTCACACGTCAAGGATTTATACAATGAAAGAGTTCGCGAAAGCCATGAGAAAGGTAAATTTATAGATGTGAAGAGAAGTAGATGTGAAGCACGTTGGGGGGCTACCACGCTTCAGCCACAAAGCAAGAAACCGCGTGAAGAGGTGCAGCTGCGTGAAGAGGTGAAGAGGTGAAGAGGTGTGGCCCACCACGTGACGAGATAAACGCGTAAGGAGATTTCTCCTTATGAGCGGAGACAGCAGGCCCACCACGAGATTGATTAACGTGGAGCAGCCTATAAATACCTGTGCTAGGTTTTTATTTTCGTGCGCGCAGGTGGGCAGAAGCGCAAAGCGGCGGCTACAGAGAACAGGCGCAGGCAGAGGTGCAAAAGAAAAGTCAGCGGCTTTCTTTGGCTTCGTGCAAACAGTCCTTTTGTATTTTTGAGAGATATTTGTGTGAGGGATCTGAGAGTTTGTTTGAAGGTTTAGATTGTGAGATTGTAAACCCTAGTTGTATTCTCTCCTTCTAATAGTAGATCTCCCCCGTCATTACCCCGTAGACGTAGGTAATTTGCCGAACCACGTAAAATTAGTTTGTTTGTGTTTGTGGCCATTATAATAGTTTTAGGATCCCTCGACAAGTCAGTCCTAGAACTGATGAGAGGAAGAGCTGATATCTCACTTTGTTGAGATATTCGCTTCAGATTCTTGTCTCCTTGGTGAGATGAAAATTCTTATTAATCTTTCTCTCTTATTGTGCATCAGAAACTCTACCAAAATTTTTATTGTGCCCAGGTTCCAGATCTAGGGTTTGGTTGGAGGAGTAGATCAATTTGGAGGCTCGTCTAGGACTTCATTTTGTGATAAAGGTGGGATCTTTTGGTAAAGACTCTATCTTTTTAGTTTTCGATCTATTTTTCGTTCGTTGGTGCGTTGAGAAAGATGTCGGGGAAAGAAGGTGCTTCGGGTGTCGAGGATGGTGCTTTTGGCGTGAAGATCATTCAGAGTTTGAATATCCACTCTATGAAGATAGATGTGGAGAAGTTTAATGACACAAATAATTTTAGATTATGAAGATGCGAGGTTTTGGATGCGCTGAACGGGCAGAATTTGGAGGATACCTTGGAGTTAGATGGCAATCCAGATGACATTAAAGAGAATGTTTGGAAGAAGATGAATCAAAAGGCGTGTGGTGTGATTAGGTCTTGTTTGACTCAAGATCTAAAATATGATGTGATGAATGAGAATTCTGCAAAGAAGATTTGAGAGATTCTCGAAAGTAAGTATCTGACAAAGAGTGTTGAGAACCGCTTACATTTAAAAAAGAGACTTTATCGTTTCCAGTTAAAGAAGGAAACCTCAATTAGAGATCACATGAACACATACACAAAGCTTCTTACGGATTTGGCAAATGTGAATGTCATGATTGAAGATGAGGACAAGGCATTGCTGTTGTTGAGTTCCTTACCTAACGAGGAATATGAGACCTTCGTCCTTACTCTGATTAATAGGAAGGTATCTCTTTCGTATAGTGAGGTCACTGCTGTACTGGTGAATTATCAGCTTCGAAAGAAGGATTAGGAGACTTCGACTGAGTCGGTAGCAGAGGCGTTGGCCGCAAGAGGGAAGGGTCCAAACCAAAAGAATTGAAAGTCACAGTCTAGAGTAGGACATTCTATAATTAAAAAAGATCAGTGTGCTTGGTGTAAGAAGACTGATCATTGAAAGAAAAATTGCCCAAAGCTCGACGAATGGATGAAGAATAAGCAGAAGGAAAAAGGGAAGCAACCATCATCAGAAGCAAACATCATATCGGATGGTAATATTTCTGACTTTTCTATTTATTCGCTTTCTATCAGTCCTACATGGAGTTATTCGGAGGAATCCGTGTGGATGTTGGATAGTGGTGTGACCTATCATGTGTGCCCTAGAAGAGAATGGTTTTTTAGTTTTAAGAAGCTGGATAGTGGTGTGGTGTACATGACTGATAACCGTGCATGCCAGATCCTTGGGATAGGAAGAATTCGCATCAAAATATTTGACGAGACTGTTAGGGAGTTAAATAATATGAGATATGTTCCTTCTTTGAGAAAGAACTTGATCTCGATTGGAGCTTTGGTTAGAGAGGGTCTAAATGTTCGAATTGAGGACATGGTTCTCAAGATTGTGGAAGACTCTCGGATTGTGATGAAGGGCGTCAAGAGGAATAACATGTATTACTTGACTGGAGGTATAGTGGCAGGTGGAGAACTGGCGATTTCTATTGATTCGACTAGACTGCGATATTTGGGGCTTGGCCATTCCAGTATTGATTCCTCGCATAGATTGAAAGAGGGTGCGAAGACCTGCAGTTTGAAGTCCAGTGAACATATTGATGTGAGCAAGAAGACCGAGGTGAAGTTTGGCACCTCTATTCACCGTGCTAAGGGTCGTTCTGAAGGAGTTCACGTGGATATTTGGGGGCCTTCCAAGAAGACATCATTGGGAGGTAATAAAAGTTTGGTTTCCTTTGTTGGTGGCTGTTCTAGGCGTATTTGGGTTACAACTAAATCCCCTATGGATAAAGTCCTAGTAGTCTCTAACAGTTTGAAGAAGTGTAAGATGGACAGAAAGGTGAAGATACTTCATTCTGATTTTGATGGGAGGTACAAGATGGACCTGTTTCTGTATTGGAGCCGAGCTCACGGTATTTCGAGACACTTCGTTGGAAAGAAAATCTTGGGGCAACTAGATAAGGTGGCAAATTCGGAGAACCGTGCATTACTGGAGGAGGATCGGTGTTTGTTATCAAGCAATGGTCTGTAGAAAAGTTTCTGGACTGAGGCTTCGATATATTTGGGTCATCCTATTAAAGAGTTGTCAACTGCTGCGATTGGAGGTAAAACTCCATTGGATGTTTGGTCTGGTAGTGTCACTTCGGTTGAGGCTTCGATGAGGGAGCTATTTGACTCTCTGCAGGTGGAGAGTTTTGGACAGACCTTAGATGTATCGCAGCGGGTGGAGAGTGATGCTACTCCATATTGGGTGAAGATTACTCCAGATCATACTATATTATTTAGGATTCCAGCTAAGGTGACACAGCTCAGGGATCATTTGGATTTAGGTGCAGATGATGAGTTGGGTTTTGATTCGAATGCAGCTGATAGATGTAGTTTGGATATGGCCATTGGTTCACCTCAGGTGGAGGTGTTTGAGGCCATTGGAGGTGCTATCAGTCGCAGAGTTGGTGATATTAGAGAAGGGTTGTGAACTCTTCTATTAGATTGAAGTCGTTCGCGGTCATTTGGGTGAACTACGTAAGGCTTGATTCCTTGGGCAAGAGGATACGTAGACAGTCTTTATGATGCAGCCGGGTTGGATTTTGATGAGGGTGTTAGACCCTAGAGGGGGGTGATTAGGGTCTTATGCTAATCTAATCCGATTAAATGCCAATTAAAACTAATTAACAAGTTATCCTAACAAGTATGAAATACAACAAGATATGTAAGCTAGGATAAACAATATGAACAATGAGATATATCCTATATGATGAAAATATATAACGTCTCCGCTCCCCACTCCCGGGGAGAAATTCACTATCAACCGGGTTTTCTACGTTCACCCGAATAACCTTTACACCTCACACTCGGTTTTCTAGCTAACCGAAAACTTTACAATCAACACACTATTGTAATCCCACTCTACACCCACTAAGTGTTGGACCTAGCCGTGTCTTCCTCAAGTGTTCGGTCACAACCTCTCCCTAGGCACGTCAACCGACGTCACTCCTCTTGGGACGATCCCCGACTCTCATCACACACTCCTCACTCGGTGTACAAGTGTATTACAAAGTGAATCTCACAATAAGCATAATTTAACAAATGATTGTTCTCTCTAACAAGGTGAGAACTCAATTAGGCTCAACTCAATGTCACATTATCCCATAACCTAATTATATAATGTATGCAAATATAATAAGCTCAATGGTTGTGTGTGTAACAATGAGATAATATAATCAAATCTAAACTCAATATAAAAAACTAGCTTTAAAGAATGATAATCAAATAACTAAGCAAATGTAAAGCTAGATAGAGTTTAGAAAACTTCTCCAATAGATGACAAGATGGAGAGATGGAGATTGGAGCCCAAACAAGAAGATGATCTCCTCCACTTGTGAAAACTTCTTCATAAACCAAAACAAACACTAACACACTTAAACCCTTGTTTAAAACTCTTTAAACTTGTTTAAAACATTTCTTAAGTGCCCTTAGAAGTATGAGGGCATGGAGTATATATAGGCTCATGAAACAAGCCCAAAAACCCAAGAAAACCAAGCAAAAAGACAAAATAACGGATATATATAAATCTGGAAAATATAGCCGTTAGCTACAGTAACCAACCTCCAGAGACATTTCCGGTCGACCGGAGTACTGTAGCAGTGCGCAGCTGTATTGTAAAATCAATTTAAAATAGTAAATTAACTCCAAAAATTATAAAATTTTGTAGGAATGTTCTAGACATGTAGAATAACATGTCAGAGAAAGAATTTCTAAAAAATCTTTTCCCAGTTGAGAGAAATAAATATTTGAACACAAATTTACAGTTTCTGAAAAACTATTAACATATACGATTTTGTAAAATCAATTAGGCACAGTAAATCAACTCCAAAAATAGTAAAATTTTGAGGGAAGTTTCTAAACATGTAGATAAACATGTCAAAGAAAGAATTTCTTGAATATCACTTCCCATTTATGAAAACTCATCTGTTTTGTAAAACATGCACGAACATGCACGAATGAAAAACATGATTTTGTAAATTCCATTAAACATAACAAATTAATTCCAAACTTGATGAAACTTTGCGAAATGTTTGTAAACATGAAAACAAACATGTTAGAAAAAGAATTTATCAATTTGCATTTATAATTTGTGAAAAAACACTGTATTCTGCAAAAGCACTAAAAGACGTATATATGAAAAACATGTGATTGTTATTTTTGACTCAAAACAAGTTTTAAAAACTTATGGAATATTTATATGGACATAATAAAAGTTGTTTATGATGTAAATATAGTCCAAAACTTATTTTGCATAAAAACACTTATAGTTAAGAAAATCACAAATATATATGTGTGTGTATATTTGAGCTTATAGAATTAACACACATAATATAAACCTATACTAAATATACTCAAGCTTGATGAAGGTCTTCAATGAGCATGACTTGGTAAACTTTGCGGAAGAAGCTTGTAATTGGATCTTTAACTTGAATTAACATTGCTTCACTCCATAAATTCGCCAACCTCCATTTGATATGATCGTTAAGGCTCGATTCCATCCATCCTCCAACAACGTTGTTTGTCTACAATAAATACGAAAACATAAATACTAGACAAACAACATTAGTGGTAAATTGTTTGTTAAACATCATCAAAGCAAGAAGGCCAACAGAGAGTAAGATCGATTTGGTAAGTTAATACCAATATTTGGAGAGTGTTTGCATTCTCATTTGGGTGTCGACTTGTTGTGGATTGAGTCCGTTGTCGTGAATTGTTTTTACTTCGTCCTGGATGTAACAAGTGAGATATTTATTTTGGTTGGTGTGGGCTCAGTTTTAGGAAAACTTCACCGATGTAGAGAATTGTGAAGCACGTTGGGGGCCACCACGCTTCAGCCGCAAAGCAAGAAACCGCGTGAAGAGGTGCAGCTGCGTGAAGAGGTGAAGAGGTGTGGCCCACCACGTGACGAGATAAACGCGTAAGGAGATTTCTCCTTGTGGGCGGAGACAGCAGGCCCACCACGAGATTGATTAACGTGGAGCAGCCTATAAATACATGTGCTAGGTTTTTATTTTCGTGCGTGCAAGTGGGCAGAAGCGCAAAGCGGTGGTTGCAGAGAACAGGCACAGGCAGAGGTGCAAAAGAAAAGTCAGCAGCTTTCTTTGGCTTTGTGCAAACAGTCATTTTGTACTTTTGAGAGAGATATTTGTGTGAGAGATCTGAGAGTTTGTTTGAGGGTTTAGATTATGAGATTGTAAACCCTAGTTGTATTCTTTCCCTCTAATAGTAGATCTCTCCCGTCCTTACCCCGTGGACGTAGGCAATTTGTCGAACCATATAAAATTGGTTTGTTTGTGTTTGTGGTCATTGTAATAGTTTTAGGATCCCTCGACAAGTCAGTCCTAGAACTGATGAGAGGAAGAGCCGATATCTCACTTTGTTGAGATATTTGCTTCAGATTCTTGTCTCCTTGGTGAGATGAGAATTCTTATTGATCTTTCTCTCTTATTGTGCACCAGAAACTCTGTCGAAATTTTCGCTGCGCGCAACAGTAGAGGCAAAGCAGTATTATTCCCAATCAGAATCAAATAAACTGACATCCTTCATCTCAGAGTAGTATACAATCTCCAAACACATGTCCTCCTCCTGTATCAATACAAGATAAAAAAATCCAAATAAGAAATAAAAAATCCAATAGAACAAACCAATGGGATATAAAACATAAGCAAGCATAAACAGGAGAGAACAATTCTAATTTGTAGAAGAATAACTTACACCGGAGGAGGCTGTTGACGCTCAACAAGAAAAGAAGTTACGGAGGGAAAATGTGTGTCAATATGTATGAAACAATTCTAATTTGTAGAAGAATTAAGGGACGTATACAAGAATAGGATTATTGTTTATCAACCAACATCTTTCAGATAAGACAACATAGAAAAGAAAGATAAAAATCATTCCTGTAAGCATGGCAGCAGGCTTTGCTGTACACTGCTGCTTAGGCTTCGATAGGATTTGGATTCATATCAAGTGCATTCTCAAACTATACCAGAGCATCTTTCACCTATCATTCAAAAATGGTGAGTCAATAGTATGCAAACATAAAATATGGAATAGGAAAGTTAGCAAAAATTATAGCGCGTTGGGGTATCTATGTGGTGATCTGTGTGTACAGGTGGGTGGGTGGTAAATGGAGGGGAGTGTATATAGGCAAGGAGAATATTTTCACAGGGCACTTTAAAAGATATCTGATTTATAAACTGAAAAAAGAAACAAATTAAACATAAATTTTATGAATGCTTGGCCTAGGGGGAAAAAGTGTGGATCAAATTTGCAATTGAATCCTTGATAATACAAGAGTATAATTCAAATTACCCACAAAGACACTCACACTTGGCCATCTATAAAATCATGCATGCCCTTCAATAGAGAATCCTAATTACAACACGATACATTGTTAATGTATTCCTCTTTGAACATCAGAGAAATTTGAACGGCTAATACGCAACTCCATTATTTCACCATGTTCTTCATGTATTGTGCTTCTACATTTATATTTGTATGATACAAATGCCTAGGGTAATCCGGTCAAAAGAAAACACAAGTGATATTCTATGCATTCGGCCGTGCTTAATTTCCCCCCTCCATCTCATTGTCAAACCCAAACCCACAATGCCTCTAAGCTCGCAAAAATATCAATCATTCACTACTCTCGCCTATTAATATCTTTCAATTTCAAAGGCCAAATGGGTCGATTTAGATACAACCAAGTAAACCCTACATGAGAAATTCACAGCACATTCGTAGGGATTTACGATCATAACTTCCCCTTACTCAAATTCAATGACCCAACTCCTAATTTCAAAAAAACCCTAAAAAACACTTTTTCTCATCTCAGTCTGCATTTTTCTCACTATCCAAAGAGTGTAACTACTGAATTTTAACTTCGATAAAATAATCCATAGATTTATAAGCGAACAAAAATAAACGAACAAATTCTACCTAAATTTTGAGAGACGAAGATTTCAGCGGGTGCAGAGTTACCTCGACACCGAATGTTTCAACCGTTAGGGTGACGACATTTGAAGGACGGTGGTGATATGGGAGAGGAGGATGATCAGAACACCGCAGCGGCGGAGAACCAGATCTGGATCCACTCCTCGAGCGCGCCGCTACCGCCCGCGAGATCACCCTCCTAAACCCCATCCGGGTCCACTCCAAGCACTCCGGCAAGCCCTTCTACGCCATCCTCCACCGGATCGATGTCGGCTTCGTCATCGACCTCGAGCCCGCTTGCTCGGAAGACCCCCGCCCTCTCTATTGCTGACGCCGTGGAGTCTCAGAAGCTCGTCGTCCGCCGTGAAAGTAGAGGACGACGGGCGGCGTGGAGATGAGAGAGAGAGATTTGGGGGTTTGTAGAGAGAGAGCGGGTTTGGCCCATTTTAGATGGAGAGGGAAATGAAAAAAGAGGGGGAGGAAATGAAAAAATAGGCGGGCAAATGAAAAAAGAGGGAGGCGTAAATTTTTTTTAGACAACCTATAGACGGAATTTCCGTCTAGGTTGAATGTCTATTTTAAAAAAAAATAAAAACCGTCTAGTTTGTCAATCTAGACGGAAATTTCCATCTAGATTGATTCAAACTAAACGGAACAAACTAGACAAAAAATTTTCCGTCTAGTTTGAGGCAAACTAGATGGAAAAAATTCCGTCTAGTTTGTTTCGTCTAGTTTGTTCATTTTTCTACTAGTACCTACTTAATTATGGGTTTTGAAATAATTTCCCAAAACTATTATGATGTCAGCCAAACATGCCCCTACGCATGGAAGCAAAAAGTAGATCCTCAAAAGTTTAAGAAAAATGTCTTTAAGAGAAAAAGAAAAAGACCTCTTATCATTCTTTAACCAACAGGTAAGCCATCACTAGAGTGGGGTACAAGAAAGAGAATAGCACTGGGAGCAGCAAGAGGTCTACTTTATCTCCATGAACAATGTGATCCCAAGATAATTCACCGAGATGTCAAAGCAGCAAACATACTGCTTGATGACTACTGTGAGGCCATAGTTGGCGATTTTGGGCTAGCAAAGCTTTTGGATCACAAGGATTCTCATGTGACTACTGCTGTTAGAGGTACCGTTGGTCATATAGCTCCCGAGTATCTCTCAACAGGCCAATCTTCTGAGAAAACTGACGTGTTTGGATTTGGCATTCTTCTTCTTGAACTGATCACTGGCCAGACTGCTCTTGAGTTTGGGAAGGCGGCAAATCAGAAAGGAGCCATGATAGAATGGGTAAGCATAAATTTGAAAATATTTGAATACTTCATTGTCATAAAACATTTTATTTTATCCCTCATCTGATCCAAATCCTTTTTAGGCATCCAAAAGTGACGTCAAGCAGCTGAATTAGAGCATCTGTACTTCATTCTGAAAAGCATAATAGTTATACTAACTAGGTAGCGAAATATGTTGCATAGCAGGCTTGATTCCATTTTATTTCAAGTTTTTTTCTGCTCATGATTATATTAGCTTAATACTTAAATCAAGTGACAGGTAAAGCAGCTCAATCTTAAGAAAATCATTTCCTTGTGAAAATTGTGATTGGGAAGGTCATAGTAGCAAAAGCAATCACATTACCCTTCGATTAGTACACAATGTTTTGTGTACTTATACCCACTGTTATTCGCAAAAGATTACCATATCACCTTACCCTTCAATTAATACTCAATGTTTTGTGTAAGTATCGCACTTATTCACAGTTCAAAAAGAAAACATTAGCTTGCACGCAGCTAACAAAGTTGGTTTGGTCTCTTTCATTCAGGTGAAAAAAGTTCACCTAGAGAAAAAACTTGACATGCTAGTGGACAAGGACCTGAAGAACAGGTATGATCATGTAGAGCTTGAAGAGATGGTTCAGGTCGCACTCCTATGCACCCAATATCTCCCAGGCCACCGGCCAAAGATGTCAGAGGTAGTGAGAATGCTGGAAGGAGATGGTCTTGCTGAGAAGTGGGAAGCCTCTCAGGGGCTTGACCCACCTCCCAAGTTCAAAGTGCCTGAGTCCTCATCTAATTCAGAGCGCTGCTACTCTGATCTTACTGATGATTCATCGCTTCTGGTACAAGCAATGGAGCTCTCTGGACCAAGGTAATGATGATGATGATGATGATGATAAAAAGATAATAAATTCAAACAGAAAGGTAGAGTGTTGTTATTGAAGAACTTGTACAGTAAAAAGTGAGTTAAATGTTTTTTTAGTGTATTTTGTATAATGGTCTATGAGCTCTTGTGGAGAATAGCATAATGTGTAGAGTTGATTTCCAATTAATTTCAAGAGATAAGTTCTGAGAAATTTCATGGAATGTAGTGGAGAATAAATTGAATTCATTCATGGTGTATACGTATTGATATAGGAAATTTTCTCTCAAGACATGACAATAATGCTACCACACAACAATCTTTTTTTAGATATTTGTTAACACTAAACACACTCACAAAATTATTCAGGCACAGTAGAATCAGAATTCAGTGTTCATGTATTCACAAATCTGCAGCTAGTCCTCACTTCACCGCCCTCAGGATTAGTAATGTTCCCCATCTTCACCATTGAATCCGAAAACTGCTTGAAGAAAGCAATAGGATCAGCGGCATATGTCTTCACAAGGTCAGATGTCTGAAAGCCTACAAGACTTGAGTACATCTCCTGGTCAGAATTCAGAAGCCCATCTCCCTTAATAAGTGACTCGAAGAATGCATTATCGAAGAGTGTAGGGGTAACATAGTCCATTGGGGTAATATTATCATCTCCTCCGCTTAAGGGGCAGGTTGATTTTAGCTTGTTGATATATAATTCTGATGCTGGATTGTAATGTGATGTAAGTTCAAAGTCACCCCCGTAGATTCTGTCCCTGAAATTGACACATCGAGCCATTCCAATGGTGTGTGCACCTGTGACACACAGCATTAAGATCTTATTGCATTTAGTGTGGGTAGTCGTAATAGAGAGATCATGTGCAGATATTGACAGTAGAATTTAGGGGGGTTACAAGAGAAGAAATATACCAACTAAAGCTACCATATCTGTGACTGAGAGGCCTTTCTCAAAGAATTTGGTGATGAGAGGAATGAGGCCTTGATCAGGACTTGGTATATCGGAATTAGCTAATTCCAAACTTGCGGTTTTAGAGTCTTTTCTTCCAACCGGAACATCCCAATAGGGTCCTCCAACCTGCAAAATATGAAATTACTGCAAGATATATAAATGACTAATAACAGATATAGAGCCATTAGGTTTGCACATTCAATCATGCATAGAATCATACTCTTGGATTGTGGAAAACCTCTTCAGGTTTAAATTAATCTTCTCGCAGCTAAATTGTTCATTGTCATTCTTGCTGGTTTCTAATGTAATTGCCTCTTTTACCTTTGCACACCTGCATGGACTTGATTATTTATTGACAAATTTCAAAACTGGCGTCTACTTTCAGCATGCCTTCATATTTTATGCTAATTTATCTGAGATAATAGGTCGTTGATTTTTTTAAAATGATCAAGTGTTGACCTTACTAAGTATTTCAGCTACAAAGATTACATCTAAACGTGAAAAGTGGATACTTTTATGAAGAATTGTGATACAATAAATAATTCTATTCTTGTTGTTTTAATTTGGCATATGGAAAGCTTAGCAGGCTACATAAATTTTAAAAGATCCCGAAAGATCCTTACGATTTGAGGCATTGCATTGCTTATTAATAACTGGAACTCTCTTCTCTCTGTGCGTTTGTTCAAAGATTTATTAGATGCAAATGAAAACATCAAATCTCAAGAAGTTGAGACTAGTCTAATTGTTCTGTATTAAGAAAATATTGGATGTATTTACTAGGGAATGAGATTTCTATCTATGTAAATATGATTGAAAACTATGTTGAGATTTGTATTTGTCATATCATACCAGGATAACTGCATCTCTAGCTGCTATAGCGAGAAGATCAGCACAAGACACAGTTTCAGGGCACTGAGACTCCAACTGATTCTTTATACGATCCACCAAGTCGAAGCCAATCAAAGAATTCAAATTCTGTGCTGCTGCTTTTTCACCTTTCAGCGTTATAGTGTCATCCAGTAACACTGATCCATCACATCCCTGCACAAGTACGTACAATTTTTTCAGTAAAAATATTACTATTGAACTCGAAGTCAGCAGTTTAAAAAAACTTTTCTGTGGTACAGCAGTCAAAAGATAAATCACTTATACGGTTTTCGATATGTTGTTGAAAATGAAGTTGGAAGTACGTGAAACTAAGATACTGAACTTTGACTGACCTGAACAAAGCAATCATGAAAATGGAGTCGAAGAATAGCAGCCGCATTGCGAGGATCCTCGCGAACCATGCACTCCATCTCAGTCCTCACAATCTTTTCAGCATCAGGGCAAGTCTTCTTGTAGTAATCCAGGCTCAGCTGAGACTGATCTTGAGCCCAAGACACGGTCCCAAAATTTGCCAACAGCAATGTTGCCATCAGTACCAATAGAACAAATCGAGCATGAAACATTTTGAAAGCTGCTGTATTTTCGCTTGCTAGGCTGGTGGGATTGCAATAATTAACAGGGCTCTACCTAGTTTTATATGATGTAGATACAAGTCAAGCAAGTGCTTTGAGTCAAGGGGAGATCAGCTAATGTGAGTAAGGTTGGTGAAGCGAGCAAGCTAGAAATCATCAAAAGCTTGGTCAACTTTTCGAAGTGGTCTTTGCACAGTAATAAGTGATTAAGAAAGTGTAACGTTTGATTGGTTTGGTGGCTTAGTTTCACCAATCTTGGAAGTTATTAACGATTACTTCACACGTGATGGATAGTTTGCGGTTTGATTAGTATAATTGTGCAATGAAGTGATTAAAATTTCGTTCTTCACACGTAATTCCAACTGTTATTGCAAATGGGAAGCATCCAAGATCACTTAGTAATATATGATAAAATTTTCTTGTTGGCTAGTTTCACAAGAAGTCATTGCGCTTTATATGTGAATGGTGATATACTAGCAGATATCTTCTACATCCTTAATTGTAAAGAAATTCTACAATTTACCAATCAAACATCCTCATTCAGTGGACATGATTAGTTAAGATAGTTAATTTTAGACTTTCTCTACAATCAAAATTATAGAGAATCTAGACCCACTCCAGGACATGATTAATTAGTAAACAAAGTGTCTCCAATGTGACTGCATACTTTTTGTCATATGGGCATGCATGTGCTTATTGAAATTGAATCGACATTTATCCATCAAATTTTACCTTCCGGCGTCATTGAAAATCACAAATACGCACATAATTAACGAAGTAGAATTTTCTCTAATCTTGTAAATTCAGGGCATGCTTGGTGTGATTTATCTTAATCTCCCTGTCGGCAAATATTCTACAGTGCTCCTGCACGGCAGCCTAATTTTACGGCGAGCGATCCAGGAGCTATAAAGTACACCAAACAAGTAATTAATGTTTATTTGTTTCCTTCAATTAACGTTTACTTTTACTAGTAAACATATACGAATCAATAGTCAGGTCTTGACAGTGATCCAATTATACTATCCCTGCCCGGCCTGGATTTCAAGATCTAGGCTGGGCAAAATGCCCAGCCCTAGACTCGGGGTGCCCGGGCCGGACTCCGGGCCAATCCAGAAATTTTTTTGTTATTTTGTTTGTTTTTTCAAATATTTACTTAAAAATTAGATTAATCTTATTACATTTATATAAGTATGTATTAGTATATATTTACATATTAGTATATAGTTATAAATTATATGCACATTATTATATATAAGTATATTGTATGTACTTATAAGTTATAACTTTAGAGAGAGAGTATCACATAAGCATATATTACTTATTTATAATTACGTATTATATATTAATATATGTATTTATTGCATACTTATATTATGCGTATTTAAGTATAGTTATATACTTTACTTATACGATATACTTTTATATATACTAGTTGCAATATACTTATATATAATTGTACTTATGTACTTATGTACTTATATAAAATATACTTATATAACTATAAGTCTATAATATACACATATAAGTATACTTATAACTATATTATATATACTTATATATTTATATCTTAGTATCTATACCGTGATAAGAGTTTATATATAAGTATATATATATAATATAATGTACTTGTATACTTACAAGTATGTGTATGTGTGTGTATATATAGAGACACACACTTACGTACTTAAAAATATACAACTATATACATTTAGGACTAGGAAGCTACAACCATTTTTCTCAAAAAAACTATATACACTTAGAAATACATATAAATATACATTAATGACCATAATATAATTATATATAAAATATATATTAAAAATATATAAATTTAATAACTAGGTTGGGCTTCACCAACACAACAACACAACCTACACCCGAGCTTAGAATCTGATCGGGCCGTATTTTCTGAGCTTTTCTCAAGCCCGGGCCGAGTTCGTGCCCAGCTTGGTCCAAGCCTGATACTGAGCCGGGCCGAACCGCTCAATTGGACACCCCTACAAATAGCCACGGTTAGGTACGTTAAACACAATCATAATGGAACAAAATCCCCAATTTGGGCATCATACAAGAAGGCGAATCATGCAGCGGACTTTCTTGCAAAATTATGTATCGATTAGAATTTTGACCGTGCAGTTCTCGAAGATATGTCAAGTTGAATTTATCAGTTCATTGATCAAGACATTGCAGGAAAGAAATGGCTTCAAGTGATGCACTCTAAGGATGGTTCTCTTTGTGCGTAGTTTGTTTATTGTCTGAGGGTTTCCCCCTCTGTTATACTAGCCAATAAAAAAAGAAAAAAGAAAAATACCTATTTTTGTCTTTTTTGATTCATATAAAATTATTATGCAAATCTAGTTAAATAAAATACTAAAATAGCAAAATTAATTATAGATACATATATGATATTTGATAAATCTCTAAAACATTAGTTGTCTTATTGGTGTTCCTTTTTTTTTCAAAACATTGAATTCTTATTGGTCTCCATTATTATCAATAAATCACTAAGTATTAGGTTCTTGTTGAAATCTAAAAGACAAAATGTATGTGGATATTACTTTGTATGTGGACTATTAACTTGGTGTCTTTTCATTAGCCCAATGTCCTTTTATCTTCCATTATGTATCTATAAATTATACCATGTATGGAAATGGATTAATAGGAATAAAAATTACAATTTCTCTTCTTCTCTTGTCTCTTGTCTCTTGTTTTCATTTCTTTAGTATATTACAATACGTTATCAGCACGAGTGGCTCTAGCCGGTTCGTGATCATCGGTTCGTAGTAATAGATTTTTAGGTATACATCTTCTGCAAGGTAATAATACATTCGGCCTTTGTCTATTTACATAGTATCAAAGATTTTTAGGTATACATCTTCTGCAAGGTAATAATACATTCGGCCTTTGTCTATTTACATAGTATCAATCTTTCCGTCGAATGATTATGATTATGTCCAATATGATATGCAATTCTTTGGTTTGTTTTTATGCGAATCATGTGATGATGATATATTTGCGCAGTTGTCCTTTTATAAACACACGAACATGTATGTTGGTCTTATTATGAATACAATTTGTTTTCATCTTGTAAAAATAAATAAACAAACATTCACTTTTTGTTTGTTTTTATATATATAGAATCTTCCCCTTCTCGTATTTGTTATATAATATACATGCATATAAACCATTTATTATATGTTGATTTCATACAGTTTGGTTTAATACAATTTGCAAATGCACACCTTTTATTGATTGATCACTTGTCCTAGCTAATTAGAACAGAGGCATGCACTGTAACTAATTATTTGTGGCTCCTTTATTTATTCGCTTCTGTTTGTATGCACACCTTGTATAGTGCAATATTTTATAAATTTGGTGGATTGATATATCTTCTAATGATAATTATAGCATTTCTGAACAATGTCTAACATCACCAAAAGAGAATTTGCTGAGCTTGTCGTTGATGGCAGCAACTACTTGACTTGGGTCTTGGATGTTGAAATCTACCTGGATTCTTGTGATTTAAGCAACACTATTGTTCTAGCTTCTCAGAGCACCTCTGCCCAGAAGGAAAAGGCATTGATTTTTCTTCGTCATCATCTTAACAAAGACCTGAAAAATGAGTACCTTACTGAAAAAGGTCCTGCTATTCTATGGCAATCCCTGAAGGATCGCTTTGACCAACAGACGGCTATTATGCTCCCGCAAGCACAATATGATTAGTTGAACTTGCGATTTCAGGATTTTAAATCCGTGACTGAATACAATTCAACTCTCCACCGCATTGTCTCATAGCTGAAGCTCTGTAAGTAGAACTAGAACATTACAGAGACTGAATTGATTGAAAAGACCCTCTCTACATTCCATGCAAGTAATCTTATACTCCAGCAGCAGTACAGTACCAAAAACTATTCAAAACACTCTGAATTGATCTCTGCATTACTAGTTGCAAAGAAACACAACCAACTTCTGATGCGCAACCATAATGCTAGACCAGTTGGTTCGCAAGCTGTGCCTGAAGCACATACCGCAAATCAGAGTAATACTCATGGGCGTGGACATGGTAGAGGTCGTAGACGTGGTCGCAGGTCTTATCGTGGTGGTAGGGGTCGTGGTCGTCACAATGCTAATGGTCTTCAGGACCGTGGTAAGTGTCAGAGCAAGGATACATCTCCTTCACACAAGCCTAACTCTCATCAACAGGTTGCAAATAACAAGCAAGCTTGATATAGGTGTGGATGTGAGGACCACTGGTATCGCACATGTCGTACACCGAAACATTTGGTTGAGGCCTATCAGAGAATGCTGAAGGACTCAAAGGGGAAGGCAAAACAAGGTGAGAAACATCATGGCAGTTTGCCTGAAGCAAACATGACCTTGAAAGATGACAATTATGATGATAACCTATTGAAGATGGGAGATATGAATCTGGACGATGATGACTTATTGAAGATGGAGCTTGATGATTTTGGTGACCAGGAGTGATCATGTTATTTATCACTATTTATGCATGTTTTATTAGTCTATTCCATTTTTTCAAACTTGTTCTAGTTTCTTTTGTTAAGATAATTTGGAATTGTTCTAGACTTATTCTGCATGTTTTTGTAAGACAATTTCAAGTTCGTATGAGTTTGTTTAAATGATTATGCCTTTACCTTATTTTTTTTTGTGCTTATATGAATATTTCATTTTTTTAAATAGCACGACAACTCTCGCATACAACCCATGAAGAAGGAGACTATCTTGTGTTTGGTAGATAGTGCTACCACACATACTATCCTGAAAGATAGAATTTTTTTCCTAACTTTGACTGAAAAATAAGGAAGTGTAACCACCATTGCTAACGACAATGTGTTGATAGTAGGCTCCGGCAGAGCTTCACTAATACTTCCTATGGGTACAGAATTAATTATCAATGATGCATTATTATATCCAGAATCTAAACGTACCCTTCTTAGTTTTAAAGATATTCGGTCTAATGGTTTTCATATTAAAACCAAAAATGAGAATGGTGCTGAACATCTTCTCATGACTCAGTTAATTAGATGTCGGAAGCAGGTTATAGAGAAGCTTCCATCTTTCTCCTCAGGGTTGTACTACACATATATCCGACCTAATACTAACCATGTTGCGATGAGTTCAAACTTTAAAGACCAAAATTCATTTAAATTATGGCATGAGCGATTGGGTCATCCTGGGCAAAATATGATGCGTCGGATAATATTAAATTCAATTGGGCATAATATGCCAAGCAGCAATGTCCCCTCATCGTTAGACTATATTTGTGAGTCTTGTGCTAAAGGAAAACTTATAGTACACCCTTCTCGTACTAAAGTGAATGTTGAATCTCCCATTTTCCTTCAGAGGATTCAAGGAGATATCTGTGGACCCATTCATCCTGCATCAGGACCATTTAGATACTTTATGGTCTTGATCGATGCCTCTACTCGGTGGACTCATGTAAACTTGTTATCCACCCGTAATAATGCCTTTGCTAAATTAATAGCAAAGATCATTGAATTACGAGCTCAATTTCCTAATTTTCCAATTAAATCTATTCGTATGGATAATACTGCCGAGTTCACATCCAAATCATTTGATGATTTTTGTATGGCATTGGGTATTAAAGTAGAGCATCCAGTTCCTTATGTCCACACTCAAAATGGTTTAGCAGAATCGTTAATTAAGAGGATCAAATTAATTGGTCCACACTCAAAATGGTTTAGCAGAATCGTTAATTAAGAGGATCAAATTAATTGCTAGGCCATTATTACAAAATTCAAAACTTAATTAAGAGGATCAAATTAATTGCTAGGCCATTATTACAAAATTCAAAACTACCTATTTCTTGTTAGGAACATGTCGTTTTACATGCTGCTGCGTTAATTCAAATCCGACCCACTGCATATCATGATTATTCCCCCTTACAACTAGTGCGTGGTAAAGAACCAAACATTTCTCATCTGCGTGTTTTTGGATGTGCAGTTTATGTTCCAATATCACCACCCAAGCGTACCTCTATGGGCCCTCAACGAAAGCTAGGTATATACATCAGTTATGAAACTCTGTCAATTATAAAATACCTAGAGCCCATGACAGGGGATCAATTTACTACTCGGTACGCTGATTGCATATTTGATGAAGATCATTTCCCGACATTAGGGGGAGATAAACACCAAAAAATAAATGAATTTCGGGAAATATCGTGGTAAGAAAAAGATCTTCAATATTTAGACCCACGTACTAGTCAGACTGAACTTAAAGTTCATAAGATAATTAATTTGCAAAATTTAGCAAATAAGTTGCCAGACGCATTCACTGATCACAAGGGAGTGACTGCTGTAAATGCACCACAAAGAGTGGAAATCCTATAGGGACTGAGTATATCAAATGATGCTCCACTACGCCAGAAGCGTGGGAGACCGATCGGTACGAAAGATAAGAATCCGCGGCAAACTAAATATAATAAAGAAAGTCAGTCACTCCCAAAACCTCCTGAAGAGGATCGTCCTGAAGGCAAAAGCCCCAGTAAACTTACATGTGCACTTGATAATCATCGCACTGGGGTTGCAGTTAAGGAACAACCAAATCCAAATGTTATGGGAAATGATGAAGATTTGGTGGATATAAACATAGAAGTAGCTAAAATTTTGTGAATACCGAAAAAACATATAATAGAACTATAACAGTTGTCGACAACATATTTGCCTCCACGATAGCTCTTTTCATCTCCATTGATAATCTGGATCCATAGCCTAAGTCAATAGCAGAGTGCCGGAAGCGCTCAGACTGGGAGAGATGGAAAGAAGCAATAGAGGTAGAGCTCGGCTCGCTAAATAAAAGAAAAGTATTCGGACCTGTAGTCTGTACACCTGATGATATTATCCCTGTAGGATATAAATGGGTCTTTGTACGAAAAAAGAAACGAGAATAATGAGGTGGTGAGATACAAAGCGAGATTAGTAGCTCAAGGGTTTACGTAGAGACCCGACATTGATTTTAATGAAAATATTCTCCGGTTATGGATGATATTACGTTCCGCTACTTAATATCAATGGCAGCAACAATGAATTTAGATATGCAGTTGATGGACGTCGTGACCGCATATTTATATGGGTCACTGGACGCTAATATTTATATGAAAGTCCCTGATGGACTTAAAATCCCTGAATTGAGAGAAAATGAGAATCGCAACATGTATAGCATTAAATTGCAAAGGTCGTTATACGGCTTGAAATAGTCGGGTAAAATGTGGTATAATTGACTGAGTGAGTTCCTCCTGAAGAAGGGATATGCAAATATGATGTCTGCCCTTGTGTGTTTATAAAGAAATTCAAAAATGGTTTCTGTATCATCTCAGTCTATGTTGATGATATAAATATCATTAGAACGCACAAGGAGCTTACAGAAGCTAGCTCATGCCTAAAGACGGAGTTTGAGATGAAAGACTTGGGAAAAACCAAGTTTTGTCTCGGCCTGCAGATTGAGCATTTCCCAGAAGGAATTTTTCTACACCAGTCGACCTACGTGAAAAAGATTTTGGAAAGATTTTATATGGATAAATCTCATCCACTTAGCACACCAATGATCGTCCGGTCCCTCGAAGTGGATAAAGACTCATTTAGACCCAAAGAAGATAATGAAGAAATGTTAGGGCCAGAAGTTCCCTATCTGAGCGCCATTGGAGCACTCCTCTATCTCGCAAATTGCACCAGGCCTGATATTGCATTTGTGGTGAACTTGCTAGCAAGGTATAGTGCTTCTCCTACAATGAGGCATTGAAATAGTGGTAAACATATCATTCGCTATCTTCAAGGTACAAAAGATCTTGGACTATTCTATAAAAGAAACCAAGATATGACATTGGTGGGCTATTCGGACGATGGCTATATGTCTGATCCCCATAACGCCAGATCTCAGACTGGTTATGTCTTTCTCTGTGGTGGTACTGCCGTTTCTTGGAGGTCTGTTAAGCAGACCATGGTGACTACTTCTTCTAATCACTCAGAGATTATCACTTTATATGAGGCTTCAAGAGAATGTGTATGGTTAAGATCGTTGATACGACACATTCGTGGCTCGTGTGGTCTAGAGAAAGACGATATTACCTCCACTATCTTTTATGAGGACAATACAGCTTGTGTTGCACAAATGAGCAGTGGATATGTAAAAGGAACCATGACAAAACATATTGCGCCAAAATTCTTTTATCCACATAAGCTCCAAAAGAATGACGAAATCACCATCGAAAAAGTTCGCTCAAGTGACAATCTTGCAGATTTGTTCACTAAATCTCTATCTACATCAACTTATGAGAAATATATAACGATATTGGTATGCGCACAGGGGGAGCAAATTCTTAAAGAACAATCCTGAAGATTGGGACCTGAAGGTCTATCATCATATTTTTCCCCTTTTCGCTAAGTTTTGTCTCACTGGGTTTTTCTTAGCATAGACTCAGAAGATTGTCATCATCAGGGGGAGCGAATTTTCAATGAAATCCCGAAGATTGCGCCTTGAAGGACTATAATTGTACTTTTTTCCCTTTTGCTAAGTTTTGTCCAACAGGGTTTTCTTAGCCAAATGTTTTTATTAAGGCAACTAATACAACACAAGAATCTACTTATGTTGTGTACTCTTTTCCTCGACTAGTTTTTCTCCCACTGGATTTTTCTAGCGAGGTTTTTAACGAGGCATTGACATCTCGAAGTAATGTCCAAGGGGGAGTGTTGAAATCTAAAAGACAAAATGTATGTGGGCATTACTTTGTATGTGAACTATTAACTTGGTATCTTTTCATTAGCTCAATGTCATTTTATCTTCCATCATGTATCTATAAATTGTACCATGTATGGAAATGGATTAATAGGAATAAAAATTATAATTTCTCTTCTTCTCTTGCCTCTTATCTCTTGTTTTCCTTTCTTTAGTATATTACAATAGTTCCTTAATTTTTTATTTCTTTGTAAAATATTTTTCTTCTTTATTATCAATAAACCATTGGTCATTGCATTTTAGGTTTCCAAAATAATAAATGAATCATATATGTTGTATCTATTTTATAATAGTTGTTTATATTAAATGGTTAATGGCCATATCTTATTGTAGTATATACTTATGTTGATCATGATTTCCTGCTTAAGGGCCTGTTTGTTTGCACGAAAGTAATTGTGAAGTAGCTGAAGTAAAATAAGTAGATGCTACTCCTGCTACTTTCAAACAAAAATATATGTTTGGTTCTCTGAAAAACTTACTTCCAATACTTCCTTAAATGCTTATGTGACGCCTACGTGTCATTATTACTTCCAAAATATTTTTCTAATCCTCAATACTCAGAAGTAGCTCAAAAGTAGTTGAAATGCATATTAATAAGGAAATAAATAATTTTTTTATTAATATTTTCTTTATTAGTTACTTCTAATAACTTTTCATTGATAAAATAACTTCCTAGTAATATTTCCAAATAATATTCAAACAAAAAAAAACTAAATGAAGAGGAAGAAGTTCTACTTCCATTACTTCTAAAAACATATGAAACAAAAAAAAAATTATTTCCACTCCTTCGTACTCCATAGTTCTGAAAGTTACTTCTATAACCTGCCTTTTTACTTCTAATACTTCAATTATCGAAAAGGGCAAAGAAAAGAAAAAAGAAGGGGAAAAGAGGGACGAGAGACTTTTTACATACAATCTCCTATAAAAATGTCAATTTGCAAATAGTAAACAAAACGGAGAAAGGGCAAAAAAATTCCTCAAAATTCAAGTGCGATGGGGGAGCAAAGTTGAGTTAGATCTACTCAAACTTGCAGCCTCTAATAACCCAAAATCGTAAGAAAAGCCCCGTCATGGATCCACAATAGATCAAAAGCTCCTTCAAAGATCCCATCTCTGAATCGATCTCATTCTCAAAGACAACAAATCAATCAGCAAGCAGAAGGCAAAGACGGAAAGAAGATCATGGGATGCTCGTTCTCGGGTCTGAACGCTCTCTACGACGCCGTCAATGGCGGCGGTGACGTTTGGATCAATGAGAACAGGTTCAAGATCTTGAGGCAACTCGGCGAAGGAGGATTCGCTTATGTATACCTAGTGAAGGAGGTGGTCTCCGACGGCGGCGGGTCCCAGGGCAGCGGCGGACTCGCCGGAAAGAAGATTAAGAACCCTTCTCACATTTCAGGTCAATTTCCTACTTTTCTTGATTTGGGTTGATTTATTTAGCCGTGAATTCTGATGGGTATCTCGCAAAGTTGAATCTTTCGTTGTTGTTGTTCTTGCTGTGTGATGATTTGAGCTTAATATGGATGCAGTTCAGCTAAGTTTAGTTGGAATTGGTTTTGGGTACAGTGATCTGAGTAATTTCTTAAGTTTGGCTGGGATTTTTGTAACTGGACTTTATCGGCTGAGATTTCTTCGTGTTCTTAACTATGAATATGAGAAATTAGGACTTAGGCTAGAGAAGAGAATGTAATTTGTTACTAGTAAATTGGCATGAAATCTTTGAGGTTGATGTTAGTTAATAGCCAATAGTGGTAACTTGGTTGATCCTGTTTGGGGTGCTTTGTCGACGCTGTTAATGATTTAAGCTTTACCTTGATGGGAAAAGGATAGAATTTGATGAGAGAGACCATGTTATGTAACTTATTTTGACGTATGTGTTCAATCACTGCCTCTACATTCATTGACTTTTAGAATATAGGAACAAACTTTAATAGTTCATTGAGAATGTTAATAACGTGTTTCTTATGTTATAACTTGTTTCTTCTTTTGCATTTGATTTTTCTGATGTTTATGCATTTCTTAGAAGATCTTTTTTACTAGGATAATGGCCATATATGGTTGGACTACTTTACCCTATCTAACTTTGTTTGCTTGCAAACAAGCAATTCAAGCCTACTTTTATATACTAATATTTTTTTTTTGAATTTCTTAACTAATAGTTGTATCCCTTTTTTGCAAAATTCATAAAGTTTGCTAGCTAAAATGCTTATGGGATGCCTTAATTGAGTTCACTCTGGTGTCAATGCCACTTTGTCTTATTTGGTTTCTCATTGTTGATTCAGAGGATGGAACATATGCTATGAAGAAAGTCCTTATTCAAAGTGAGGAGCAATTGGCACTAGTGAGAGAAGAGATCCACGTTTCCTCTCTGTTTAGTCATCCTAATCTGCTTCCACTTCTTGATCATGCAATCATTGCTGTCAAGGTAATGAATTAGAAACTATCTTTGAGAATGTTTTTAACTTCAGTTATTGTGCAAATATAGAACCTCATACTGAATACTTTATGTGCGTCTCTTATGGTTCCGTAGCTCTTATGGTTCCGTAGTTTAAAGTAAACTTGTTAGTCTGATCAAATGTGCATCTTAGTCTTATGGAAGTTTAAGAACTAGGTAAATGGATCCTGCAATACCTGTTTAGTTTTTCATTGTTGGCAGTGATACCTTGTTTTGAAATGAGATAATCATCACAAATTCTGTAAAAACAAGTAGTATTTGTACTTTGCATGCAGTGACTAGAAATTTTCCACTCTAAATTGGTAATGTTTCAGATTTTCTGTCAAATTCATTCTTTTAACTTTAGGTCGAGAAGTTGTTCCCTTGTGGTTAATTGTTTTTGAAATTTATATTATGCAAGAATTTTTTTATCAAATTATACTGACACGGACTACTTAGTTATCTAAGAATGCATTAGCTTTGCTTTATGTGTGTCCAGAACATGAAATCTTTGCACAAATGGTTATTATAGGCATGGTGATGATAAAGTCATGAATTTAAACTAGCATAGGTGGAACACTCCTTGATTTCAAAATGTTTTAAATTCCAAGATCTCTGTGCATTGCTTTCTTCTTTAGATACCAAGTTCACCAAGTTTGCATATGATATGACCAATTGCGCCTTGCATATTTCTTGAGGGACTTATATTTGCTGCAACTCTTACCTGACTTATGGGAGACTTAGTCTAAACATTCTTGTGTAGATAAGTAGAAATTAAGCCCTATTCACTTAATCTATAGTTGTTATTTTGGTTCACATTATGTTTTAGTTAATAATTGGATTTTATCAGGGTAACCAACAAGGATCATGGCAACACGAAGCATACTTGTTATTTCCGGTTCATTTGGATGGAACATTGTTGGACAATGCAAAAACCATGCAAACAAAGAAAGAGTTCTACCCGACTTTTACTGTGCTTCAAATATTTCGACAGGTGGATCTACAAAGCACTCTCCTACTTTGCAATAACCTTCTTATTTGGTTCTTTATCATATTTCAATAATTCAATTAGTGCTGTATCTGCTAATGCATGATTGACAACATAAAATGCTCTGTTATTTGCAAACATAAACTGAATAGTGTCCGTAGTTTGGGACCTTCTTTTGGTGATTTAAATGGTTTTTTGTTGCATCTTTGAAGTTGTTGTCTGCATCTGTAAAAATGATCTCCGATCTCACTGAATTTATCATAATTCATTCGGGAAAAAATGCTAAATAATGATAGATAGGATGATCTATGTGTCTAGACTACCCTCTGTACCCCTAAGTGGATGGATTTGATGATGTTTCATATTGTTTCCTACCTGGGCCTGCCTCAACAATTGTTTGAGCCTAACAGACTCTTTAGTGTCTGGAGGATGAGATTGGATTGCAAGTGTTTTTCTCTATTACATTGCAAAATTATATTTTCCCCTTAAAATCGATGCTTCCTCTTTCTGCCTGCCTCCACTATTGGTTTTTAGTCAGACCACATTGTCGAGAGGAAGCGGCTGCAGCATTTGTTCATTATTATTGGATTATAGTTATATTGATAGTGCTTGTATCAATATGATAAATGATCTCTGTGTTCCCTAATTGATGTCCTTCAACCCTCGCTAGTCAGGTGATGTTTGATCATTGCAAAAATCTGGTAGCATGTGCTTCAGTGACAGTTAGAAACACAAGGTAGTATAAGGTTCTATACACTTGGATCACTCTGTTACAGTGGAGAGTCTAGAGTGTGGTTGGCGTTGCTTATGGTAAGTGTTTTCATGGAATAGCATGTTTGGTTAGGAAAGTTAGAATAGCAAATACATTTACCCCATGATGTGATTCTAATTCCTAGTGTTGGAACACTCTTCAATTCAGATGCAGCAACAACTCTCCTATTTTAAAGTCGTTTTGTTTTACAACTGCTGTTTAAAGGTCCTTCATTTGAAGTAACAGAATGTAACTATATGAGCAATAATGATACAAATGAACTCAGGTTTTCAATTTGAAATATTTAATAATTAATAAATACTCATCCTTGTCCGCGTCCATTTTGTGTTATATACTCACCCTTTATTCCTAATTGACAATATATCTTTGAAGAAATAACATTTTATTCTGTTGTCAGCAATTTTAATTGTTAATCCCAAGGCCAGGTTGTTTCAAATGAGTTTACAAATTGATTGTAGACTTAATTTCATTCAATATAAAAAGTGATGTTTGACACCATTCTATCTAGCCCTCATACTCTAACGAAAAATTTAATTTTGAAATGTTCATTTGTGTTGAGCAAACTTGATATTAATTTTGTGTCCATTAAATAAAAAGCCTTTTCCCCGAATTACAAAATTTATAATAGTACTGATTCATACCTGATTATGTCCTGAAAATAATTCATTGTGTGATACAAATGAAGCAACATATTAGGCAATTGATTAAGTGAATCCATAGATGATTCAAGGCTCTAATGTGATATTTAACATACATTAGTATGAAACTGTACAATTTATCAAGTGACGGGTGCAACATTTTAGCTCGTTCAGTTTGTGCTATTACTGGGGAACTTTGAATCTTGTTTATCACTGTGTTTGATGCTCGAACTTTGGTGATAGGAGCTCTATAGGTTAAGAGATAATAGTCTAATTTGCTTAATGCGATATGTTTGTGTGCTGATCTAGAATGCTGGCAGTCATCAGTGGGTCTGTGTTTGTGTTAACATTTTTCAACTTTTGAATACCCGGGAAACTTCAACATAATGAGGTAAAGGCATAACAATTGACAGCGTGTAAAAAACCTGGCTTAATCTGAAACTTTTCATTTCCACTTTGTTAGCCAAGATCAGATAATTTTTCTCTGTTATTTTCAAGGCATTTCCATCTTTTTCGTTTCTCCTGCTTATAGATATGTAAAGTATGGATCTCTGTATTTTAACACTATGATTATTGACAGCTTTGTGCAGGACTGAAGCACATGCACAGTTTTGATCCTCCGTATGCTCACAATGATGTCAAACCAGGCAATGTCCTCATAACGCATAGAAAGGGACAGCCACCTCTTGCCATATTAATGGATTTTGGAAGTGCTCGACCTGCAAAGAAGGAAATTCGATCGCGTTCAGAAGCTTTACAGTTACAGGTAAGGGTTCTATATCGCATCAGAGAAACTATTCTGATAGTCCTAATATTAGGTTGCATTAACTAGAATTAATTGTAGAAAACGGCGTTGAATTGTTCAATGTGTTGAAAAACGTGAAAATTCAGCAGGCCACAGGTGTGGTGCGTGTCACACCCAGGTATGACAGAACTTGTCAGGGGTGTGGTGCATGTCATACCCGGGTGTGACAGAATCTGTCCTGTTATTAGGAGTGTGGTGCGTGCCACACCCGGGTGTGGCAGACGCGTTTTCAGATTCACACTCTGTTTTGGATTGTGTTTTGTTATAAATAGAAACACGTTTTTTAGGGTTTTTTAACCAGAGAATTAGAATTGTTTTGAGCACTTTGAGAGGGAGATATTGTGAGGGAGTTGAGATCTTTGGTTAGGATTATATTTGAGAGTTTGTGTGAGTTGTAACCCGTTGTAATCCTCCTTCATATAGTAAAATCTTCTCATCCTCTCCCCGTGGACGTAAGCAATTGTCGAACCACGTATATCTCTGTTTGATTCTTCTCTCATTGCTCACCGATTCGTTTGGTTTGCGAACACGCTTCTGCACGGCACGCGACAAGTGGTATCAGAGCTCAGATTTTCAGATCTAGGGTTTTGCATTGGGTGGAGGAAGATTCATTGTTTGAAGCTTGGGTCTTGTAGATCTAGGCTTCGGTGGAGATAGTATTGCGAAGTTGCCATTGGAGATCTTGCTTTTCTCGTGTGGTTAGGAGATCGTATTGGAACCCTATCTAGGGTTTAGTTGGGTAATTTCTTAATTCTATCAAGTTTGAATCTTTCTTTACAATTGGAGTTAGTTTGCAATGGGAGAAGTTGGTAAAAGCAGCAAGACGGTGACGACTACAGTTCATGTTGCACTTTAGAATACAAAGATTAGTGTTGTGAAGTACAATGGTATAATTAACTTTGGTTTGTGGATGAACGACGTACAGAACGCTTTAAATGTTTAAAATTTGGAAGAGACCATCATGATCTATGAGATGCCACTGAAATATGATGAGACGATATGAGACAAGATGAATCAAAACGCTTGTGGGGTAATGAGGTCTTGTTTGGAATATGAATTGAAGTATGATATGATTGGCGTGACATCTGCGATGAAGATGTGAAGATTCTCAATAACAAATATCTTACGAAGATTGTTGTGAATCGTTTGCACTTGCTGCGAAGATTGTTCAAATTCCAGATGTCCAGGGGTACCTCACTTGCGGATCATGTGAACAACTACACAAAGTTATTGTCTGACTTGGTGAACGTTGATGAGAAGATAACAAATGAGTACAATGTGATTATTTTGTTAGACTCCTTACCCAATGAGGAGTATGATACTTTTGTACTCACTTTGTTGAATGGTAGATCTTCCATCACATATAGTAAAGTGACTAATACGTTGACGAATTACGATCTGAGGAGGAATGACAAAGAGACTTCCAGAGCTAGCATTTCAGGAGAGGCCTTATCGACGAGAAGGAGTCCCTATCCAAGAGGTGACAATAGAGGCAGGTCAAAGTCTAGAGGTCACTACCAATTAGCAAAGAACCAGTGTGCTTTCTGTAAAGAACAAGGATATTGTAAAAGAGATTATTCGAAGCTCAGAGAAAAGGTGAATAACAAGAAGGGCCCGAAGGCCAATGAGGTGAATGTCGCTAAATGTGATGATTCAGATGATTCCTGCTTTTCTCTATTGATTACTCCAGAGCTGAACCATGCGAATCCATCGGATTAGATGCTGAATTCTGGCGTTACTTATCATGTGACTCCCCAGCAAGATTAGTTTGCATCTTTCTAGAAGCTTGATGGGGTGTGGTAGTCATAAAAAATGATTAATCTTGTGGTATTTGTGGGATAAGTATCGTTAGGATTCGGATGCACGATGGAGTTTGAGAGCTGAATGAAGTGAGATTTATTGCTCAGTTGAAGAATAATCATATTTTCGTTGGAGTTTTAGAGGCGGGATTCAGGTGATTTTGAGAACGTTGTAGCAAAAGTTACTAAGGGATCTTTGATAGTGATGAAGGGAGTCCGCATTAGAAATCTTTATTATCTGAAGTGGAGCATCGGAATTGGCCAGATAGCTTCAGCTGTTTCAGAGGCGGACGCAAGCAGATTTTAGCACTACAGTTTGGGACACACAGGTGAAAAGTCACTGCAGGTTTGGTACAAGTAGGGGTTATTGAAGGGAGTCAAGAATGGAAAGATAAAATTCTGTGAGCACTGCGTTATTGGCAAGAAGATTAACGTGAAGTTCGGGACAACCGTACATAGGATAATAGACATCTTGGATTACGTGCACACAGATATTTGGGGTCCTACCAAGATGACATCACTTGGTGGTTAACATTAGTTTATCACGTTTGTAGATGACTATTCTAGACGTTAGGTGTACACCATGAAGCATAAGAATGAAGTCCTAGAGTTATTTGTGGAGCGAAAGAGAAGATTAGAACTGTAGACCGAGAGAAAGATCAAGACGTTGAGATCCAATAACGGCGACGAGTACACTTCAGACCCCAGTTATGTCGAGACAAGGGTATAAAGAGACTTCACAATTAGTCATACGCCACAGCAGAATGGGGTGACAGAGATTGAATCGGTCTTTACTGGAGAAAGTCTGATGTTTGTTATCGCAGAGTGGTTTGGAGAAGATTTTTTAGGCTGAGGCACTTTTATATGCGAGCCACCTCATTAATAGGCTGTCTTCATCTGCGATTGAGGGGAAAACCCCTATGGAGATATGGTCAAGAGAGCCAACACGCGATTATGATCAGCTCAAGGTATTTGTGCCTTGCATTTTATCATGTGAAGACTGATAAATTAGAACCTCGAGGTAGAAATATCATATTTATGGGATTCAAGCATGGTGTTAAAGGATACAAGCTTTGTGATCTAGTTGATAAGAAGATTGTGCTGAGTAGAGACGTCACTTTCGATAATGCTTTGATCTTGAAGCTTCCCAGCTCTCATCAGGTGGAGAGCACCCCGAGAGAGAAGATATCGCAGGTGGTGGAGATTGATGCAGCTTTACAGTGTCAAAATGGTATAATATCCATTAGAGTGTCGTCTAAGGTGACACCAGACAAGCACAGTGAGCATTTAGAGGCATACAAGCGTTCAGCAGAGCAGAATCAGGGACCGACGGCTCAGGTTCATGATTCGATTGCGGTTCGAAAACCCAGGAGAGACATACGGTTGTCAGCTAGGTATACGAATACAATCATTGCTTATGCACTTCCATTGGAGAGTATCGAGGAGATGGTTCCTACTACATTTAGAGAGGCTGAGCAGAGTTCAGAGGTTGATTTGTGACAGGAAGCTATACGGGAGGAGATGAAATCTCTTCAAAAGAACGACACATGGAAGCTTATTGAGCTTCTAAAGGGGCGAAAGACTATTGGTTGCAAGCGAGTGTATACGAAGGAGGGCATTGAGGGCACTCCCGTGAGGTTCAAAGCTACGTTGGAGGGTTATGCACAGGAAGAAGACATTGATTACAATAAGGTCTTTTCTCCGGTGGTGAAGCACTCTTCAATTCGGATCTTGCTAGCTTTGGTAGCACAGTATGGTTTGAAATTGGATCAATTGGATGTGAAAACGGTGTTTCTTAATGGTGATCTTGATGAGAAAATCTATATGACTCAGTCATTGGGGTTTCGAGCTGCAGGGAAGGAGAAATTGGTTTACAGATTGAAGAAATCGCTATACGGTATGAAGCAATCTCCGCGATAGTTGTATATGCGATTCGATGAGTTTATGCTCGGTCATTCGTACATTAGGAGTCAGTTTGATCATTGCGTGTACTATCGCAAGTTGCGAGGAGGTGCGTACATTTATTTGTTGTTTTATGTCAATGATATGTTGGTTGCTTCTATTTCTAGATCCGCTATAGATGAGTTGAAGGTACAAATTTTGAAAGAGTTCGAGATGAAAGATTTGGGTGAAGCGAAGCGCATTTTAAGGATGGAGATCGGTAGAGACAGAGATATGGACATAATTTGTTTGACACGGATGACTTATTTGAAGAATGTGCTATAGTGGTTTAATGTGAGTATGGAGACGACGCCAGTTAGTGTACCATTGGGAGCCCATTTGAAGCTTTCAGCTGACCTTTCACCAAAGACAGTTGAAGATAGAGAGTTGATGTTAAAGACTCCATATGCGAGCGTAGTGGGAAGTTTGATGTACGCCCTGGTTTGTACGAGGTCGGATGTCACAAGTAGTGAGCATGATTTCAAGATACATGTACGACTTGGGTCCGAGTCATTAGGATGCCATAAGATGGATTTTGAGATACATTCGAGGTACTCTCAACGTTGGTTTGGTTTTTGAATGGGACACTAGCAGTGGGCAGCTATGTATTAGATACGTAGATTCGGACTACGCTGGGGATTTGGATGAACGCCGGTCGACGACGGGATATGTGTTTACTTTGACCCGTGCATCGGTGTGTTGGAGATGCACCTTGCAGTCTACGATAGCTTTATCGACGACGGAGGCAGAGTATAGGCGATTACAGAGGCTGTTAAGGAGGTGATTTGGCTTGGAGGACTTTTGGAAGATTTTGGTGTTTCGCAGCGATCCATCACCATTTATTGTGATAGCATGAGTGTTATTTATTTGGTGAAGAATCAGATCTTTCATGCGAGGACGAAGCATATCGACGTTCGTTATCACTTCGTTCAGGATGTTCTTGAAGATGATGATGTGAAGCTTATGAAGATTCACACAAAAGATAATCCAGCAGATATGTTCACGAAGGTGGTTCCGAGCAATAAGTTCGATCATTGTAGAAACATATTGCACATTTGTGAATCGTGATTGTTGAGGTCTTTCGAGGCCATTTGGATGAACTACGGGCGGCTTGATCATTTGGGAGAGGGGGTACGTAGGCAACTATATTGGTGCAGTCGGATTTGGCGAAACGACGCATTGGTGCTCATGTTGGTGTCGGCTCAGTTTTAGGAATACTTCGCCGAGGTGGAGAATTGTAGAAAACGGTGTCATTTGTTCAATGTGTTGAAAAATGTGAAAATTCAGCAAGTCACAGGTGTGGTGCGTGCCACACCCAGGTGTGGTAGAATTTGCCCTGTTGTCAGGGGTGTGGTGCGTGTCACACCCGGGTGTGGCAGAATCTGCTCTATTGTCAGGGGTGTGGTGCGTGCCACACCCGGGTGTGGCAGACGCGTTTTCAGATTCCCATCCTGTTTTGGATTGTGTTTTGTTATAAATAGAAACACGTTTTTTAGGGTTTCTTAACCAGAGAATTAGCATTGTTTTGAGCACTTTGAAAGGGAGATATTGGGAGGGAGTTGAGATCTTTGGTTAGAGTTATATTTGAGAGTTTTTGTGAGTTGTAACCTATTGTAATTCTCCTCCATATAATGAAATCTCCCCATCCTCTCCCCGTGGACGTCGACAATTGCCGAACCATGTATATCTCTGTGTTTGTGTGATTTTGGCTGTTGATTTGTGAATTGCACTCGTGTTTGATTCTTCTCTCATCGCTCAACGATTCGTTTGGTTTGCGAGCATGCTTCCACACGGCGCACGGCATTAATCTGACTGTGAGTGGCATGACATTTTTCTGTTATGTTAGCGTTACTGGTTATGTTGACAAAATTGAGATTTTCCTGTGACCACTTATTTGTGGGTAGAATTCCATGTACCTTTTGCAGAGTGGCGTTGCATTTGTTTGAATAAGTCTTCAAGGGTATCTGAGGAATCTGGTTGCCACTTAATAAAAGTTTAGAGATCAAAAAGTGTACACTCATTTAACTAAGATCTATTGTGCATTTTAGGGTCAGAAGCTGCCCTAATCTTCTATTAAGCTTTTGATGTCACCAGTTTCAATATTGTGGGTTATGATTTTTTCGCAAGACAGAAAAATTTTAGTTAGGAAAATCTGCAGTCAGCTGTACGAACTAACATTAGGTGAACAAAAATTGTAAGTAAGAGAATCAAAAATCTGCAGTCAGCTGTATGAACTAACATTAGGAGAACGAAAATTGTAAGTAAGAGAATCAAGACGCAACATCTCTGCTGATTCCATCATCCCTTTATCCTCTAATGTTGCAGGCAGAAGCTAACAGTTTTATAGCTAGTTCTTATTTTGGTTCCTTTGTACATAATTAACTGAGAACATATGTCGAAATGAGTTAAATGTATATATATTTATGAATAAATAAAAAAGGCACTCATGAATAGCCACATTTTTGTTGTATGGATTTTGGAGAGTTGTTTTTCCCACCACGTGGAATATGAGTCAGATGGCCGTGTTTTAAAGAATAAAGATATTCGATATTATTTAGTATTTTTGGAGTCAGCTGTACGAACTAACATTAGGAGAACGAAAATTGTAAGTAAGAGAATCAAGACGCAACATCTCTGCTGATTCCATCATCCCTTTATGCTCTTATGTTGCAGGCAGAAGCTAACAGTTTTATAGCTAGTTCTTATTTTGGTTCCTTTGTATATAATTAACTGAGAACATATGTCGAAATGAGTTAAATGTATATATATTCATGAATAAATAAAAAGCACTCATGAATAGCCACATTTTTGTTGTATGGATTTTGGAGAGTTGTTTTTCCCACCACGTGGAATATGAGTCAGATGGCCGTGTTTTAAAGAATAAAGATATCCAATATTATTTAGTATTTTTGAAGCAGTTAACTCTTTTATCTGAGCGCCTAAACTGAAAAAGTAGTTGTTACTGAAGTTTGGAATTATGATCCTCTTTTGAGTTTTGTTTTTCCATGAACTTCTTATGGTGGCCACTAAATTACTGTTGTCCTTTTGAGCTGAGAATTTAGTCTTCTCGTATGGAATCATTGCAGCAAATTCTTTTCCGTATGCAGCTCTAGTAAGTAGCTTGATGACCTGTTATTGTTCTTCACTTCTTAATTTTCTTTTATGAATATGTATAGGAATGGGCTGCTGAGCATTGTTCTGCACCTTTCCGAGCTCCTGAGTTGTGGGATTGCCCAAGCCAAACTGACATTGATGCAAGGACAGATATTTGGTCTCTGGGATGTACCTTATATGCTATAATGTATGAGTTTTGTTTCTTTTCATTGATACATCAAGTTGCATGCTTCTTTGTTTGTATGTTCTTCTTCTCATTTTCAACCAATAGACCTTAAATTAAAAGCATCCATCGATCTCTATGATTAGAAGAATAGTATTATTAAGGGGACTTGTTTTAAAGTGAAGCACAGGTACAGCAGAGAAGGCAGGTTTTTGACGGGGATAGGACTCTGAAGAAACATTTATTTGGGAAGACATGAACAATTAAAACATCAATTTTGAAACCCATGTATGTGAAATCAACAAAACATGTTTTCTGATGGGTTTAAACTATTGAAATTAAATTAATTTATATGGTAATGCAACTGAGAAATAAGTTATTTTTATATCAAATGTTATTGAAAATGTATTTTTTAATTCTAATCTGAAAAGAAAAGGAAGATAACAGCAGTAAATATTCTTCTGATGCCTTTAGCCCATTTTGTAGTTTGCATATAGTGGTTTCAATAAGAGTCACCGTTCATGATTATGTTGTTTGTATGACCTGAGGAAACAATTGATGGTTCATAATGATGTTCTATACTTCCAAGTTTCTCGGACTCTATTGGATTGTGGGTTTTAAAGTTCTGTCTTTACACTGAATCTTCCAGGTATGGTGTATCCCCTTTTGAATATGTGCTTGATGAATCTGGAGGAAGCTTACAACTTGCCATTATGAATGCCCAAGTAAAATGGCCGGCAGGTCCCAATCCCCCTTACCCAGAAGCTCTTCATCAGTTTGTTCTTTGGATGCTCCAGCCTCAGCCTACAATCCGGCCTCAGATTGATGATATAATCATTCATGTCGATAAGCTCATTTCAAAGTTCTCATCCTAAAGCAAAACACAGTTTCTTGCTTTAATTGAACCTTTGTAAGTTTCAACTGCATATTTATATACCTTTTTAGTGATAAACTTTTATTATCCTGTCTAGTTATTGTTAGAGTTGGTTTCTGTATTGTTGTTATTGGTTAATGCTAATTCTTTGTACTATTGGCATATGGCGTCATTGAATTGTCGGTTGTATTCCTTACCGTACTTCTGTAATTTTGTATAATGACAATAAAATTTGTAGCATACATACCTTGAATTGGAAAGATTAGCCAGCACCTTTTAACTTTGCTCCCCCGGAAGGAGAAACCCTGAGAAGGGTTAACTAATAAGAGAAATTAATTTTCAAGGGGATAGTTCACCATCATTTTCACCATTAATTCAGAAAGAGTTTATCCCTTTAATTTGCAGAGGTTTACTCTGTTGAATTCAAGAGATTTATGTATTCTTAGCCTTTTAAGCAAGGAGAATCTGTTGTAATTAGAATGCAATCAGGATGGATTGATTGATCTTGGGACCTATTGGGTGCTGATTGAGGGAGTTTCATGTACGAGTCGATAAAGTATCGACTGAGAGTTATCGTCTTTAGGTCTTCCAAATGAGAGTTATCGTCTTTAGGTCTTCCAAATGAAAGCTCCATTAATCCCTCGTGTCGCTATTTGGGTGTGCAATCTTTATGCATCCATTTGGCCTGAACGTTGTCAAAAGAGTAAATGTATAATCCGTAATCACCAAATTTAGGGAATTTACACATCATTATATTAATTCAGGTAAAAGAAAAATCATGAAATATGAACTAACACCCAGAAATCTGCATAGCAGTTGAGGTTTATGATGCAAATCCGTTCCTATACTAAAACTAAATGTGATCAAACAAGCAGGGTTACGGCAAGTCTGTGCATCTATTTTTGCCTGATTTAGGTTGTCAGAGAAAATTATAATCCTTAGCTCCCATATGAACTTTGGGTTGAGATACAACAGTAGAGACTTTAAGATAGTAGAGACTTTAAGATAGCATCAAGCTCCTTCATGTTCAAATTGCCCTGAATGCACGTGCAAAAAATAGCATGAGCTTGCGAAACAAACAAATTTAGGATGCAAAATCATTCATATACAGAAAAGAAGACCAAATAATGCAGGCTCACAGCAATGATCCATATAAACCTCATTGCTTCAAACTACATTAAACCTGCATAAAGTCTTGAATCAATAGTACCAACATATATACCACCCCCTCACAAAACACTAGAATGAGGGTACAATCCCATACCCCTCTTCAGACACAACCACATAATTCGAGAACATCTGATCAACTTCAAGCTCAACATCTGATCTCTTAGCAAATCTCCCTTTAATCCTCGGTCTGGCTTCAGCGTAGGCTTTTCTGGATGCATACCTTATCGTCTTCTCAAACTTCCTCATCTTCTTCTTCTCTCTGTATCGAAGAACTCTTGCTTCTCTGTCCACGGTGGAGAATTGAGTTGGGACTTGGATTGGAGGGCCAGAGAAGAGCTCAATGGTTCCTTTTGAAGGTCGAATGTGGGGGTTTGATGTAGAGTCTGGGACTACGCTGTTTGTTTCCACGGATGACAAGGGGACCTGAGACAGTGGATCATAGGGTCAGTATTAAATTTTGTATCAGACAAATATGTTTCTATCGAACTATTCCCTAATGACTAATAAATGAAATTCCATATAGTTAGCAGGTCATCTTAAGAGCAACACACCCCCCCAAAAAAAAAAAGTAATTGACTAATAAAATTTGACCTTAGAAAACAGAACTGTGGATTAAATATTAGAAACGGTCATTATTTTAATCTATAGGCAGCTGAGCTACTAAAAACAAAATCAAATAGCTATCATGTACAAGGCTAATAAAATTCTGACCTATAATCAAGTTCATCAAAGAAAATGATTTAAATAAAATATAAGAGTAAAGCAAAACTTTGTAACAGATCACATATCAATTCATCTGCATTCATAACTAAACTTTCGTATTCCTCGTCTCAAGCAAATATCCGAACTCTGACATGGTCTCTATTTCTAATTTCCTAATACCCTACATAATATGAATCACCACCATGAAATTTCAAGCTATAAGATAGGCATCATAATAGTTCCAATTAAACATTTTTCAGACCATTACAAAGATTTTTTTTTAAAAAAAAAATCAAAAGAAAAGAAAGAAATTGAGGATAATAAAAAAAAACCCACCCCATGTCTCATTGCAGACTCATCATAATCCTCCTTCATCTCCTCATTCACGACTAAACTCTGGACAGGCACAACCCCTTCACTCACCTCGCTCTTCACGCACTCAAAGCTCAGCCCACTCTTCTTCTCCTCGCAAGAACCGAACTCGACCAAATCCAAATACTCATCCACCTCCTCACCAAACAAAGCAGCGTAATTACTCTGCTCGCCTTCATTATACTCCTCCATTCCGACCACCGGGACCCGGTGGTGACGATGGGAGATAAAATTCGCCGCGTGAACCTCAGCGTCGCACGCCGAGCACAGCGACGCCGCGTCTGCCTCGCAGTAGACCGACGCCGGCGCTGATCTACAAGAATCACAGTCCCTCATCATGTTGTTTTTTCAAGGCTCTGTTTCTTGAACCTGTTCGATGAAAAAGAATGCCGTCGGAGAGGTTAATAAATGGAGGCGATGGGATGGAGAATCCGTCGGGTTACGCGTGGCCGGATTTGAGCGGCTGAGAGCGGCGGGTTCATCTATCTTGTGGTTGGTCTGAGGTCGTTGGTGGGCCGCGGGTTTCCGTGGGGCCCACTTGATGCTGCTTTCCTTTTTGGCGTTTGGAATCTAAGTTGATTTAAAATGGCGGGTCGAGATCAACGGTCACGTGATGCAAATGGGCGTTGTCCTAGCTGGGGAGTTCCCATTGGCCCATGTTACGTCGGTGGGGTCGTGAGTGGATTAGATCGTTTTATGGGATACCGTATCACACAGTTCTTCCAACTCCTTGCGTCCAAAATGTGGGGGCGGGGGATGTTACAGTTTGATCCATGGGTGAAATAAAATATAAGTTTAACATCTACCTATAATTTTCCACCATATAGAAAGTAGGACAAAATTATTATTTTTAACTTTGAAATATTGAAGAACTCGTAGATTGTTCGTAAAGTATCAATTTGACTATTTTTTTTTCCTTTAAATTATGTGCATGTGTCCAATGTGATCATTGTGTAAATATACAGTAAAATATTTAAGAGATTAATAACATGATAATATTTTTTTTTGCATTTATTGTAATTTTTTTGCAATCTAAAGGATGCTTTTGTAATTCATAAAAAGAATTAAGGTAAACAGTTTTGAGAGAAAATAGTTTAAGAAAAGTGTTTTTTAATTTGAGGAAAAATGAGACAAACGATAAAAGCTCATGAAGAAACACAACAAAACACGGTTGCATCATTGGCCTATTAAATATTGATCGTAGACTAACAAAATGATAATATTGAAATCATAAACATAACTCACGAGCAAAATAGATAAATTGATACTTTACAGGGCAACTTGGGAGTTACCAATAATTTAAAAGGGAGAATTGATATCCTAGAAAATGTATTTATGATCATACAATGAGTGATCAATCTCTTTTATCTAATTATGGCCCACTAATAAACCGGTTGATAGTATGTTGCACTTGTAGGGTCGAGCTTGACCCCGCTAGTTTAGTGGGTGAACCCGGACCCAATACGAGAAGCCAAACCATGATGACTTGTCTTAGTTGGAGTCGAAAATGTATGTATTTATTCTAAAGCTTGCTTGGT
>NC_033798.1:96346611-96396580 GCF_001876935.1 Asparagus officinalis | reverse complement strand
TAAAAAAGGAATGACGTCACTTTTAGCCTTCATGTTTGGTCGGAAGGGTGCATGAAAGCTTGGCTCCAACTTTCACTGCTGTGAAACTAGATTTTACCACACTAGACTTTGTGGCTCCTGAGTCCTGATCAAATAACACATCTTTTTTGTTCTTTTCTCCACTCTCAAATATGATGCTCGAAACCGTAGTAGCCACCAGCACCAATGAGGAGGCAAAGTCTCCAAAAGGAAAGGGCGAAAGCGAAAAAAAAAAAGAAAATAAAAAGAAAATAAAAAGAAAATAAAAAGTGAGCATTGCCCCTAGGGATTTCATGTAAAGCCCTCTCACTCTCTCTAGTTTTTTGATTGGTATTTTTGCTCGTTGTCTTATATATGAACTCCGCATTTGATTTGATTTCCTCAAGTCCGTTTTGTTCAGACCAACCTTTAAAAGATACTCTCTTATACTTGCTTCCCCTTCGTCAATATGCTAATATACTCACTTCATATGATTTTCCCCAACCCTAACTCGCCAGTGCCCTCCACCTTTATAAGGAAAATTCTTCCCTTTTGCACTTGGCCATTATCGTTTCGATATCGAAGATGTTAGGGGAGGCCTGTGCAAAGGAGGGTATGAAAAGAATACCCTGTTAACAAAGAGGATACGCATAACAGGGCAAGCTTTAGGTGACAGGTGAATATCCTTGTACGAAAAGGCTGATAAAAATAAGCAGCAGCAGCAGCAGCAGCAAAAGAAGCATCAAAGGCTTTACACTTTTTACGTAGGACTGGCACTTTATGCACCCCCTGCAGCGATAAAGCACAGGATTATCCACAGCATGCACTTTCCATGGCACTCAACATTGCAGTAATAAAAAAAAAAGAAGGCTTACGATGCAAAAGATTACAGCGGTTAAAACTTTTCGCAAGAAAACAACTTCATGATTCAAAAAAAAAATTTACACGTTTGGAGCATGTTTTCAGGCCCTGCAGGTAGAAAAATGGCTGCGCGCACTATTTTGTTCTATAAGAAATGAATCAAAGCTTAGATACAGTCTATCCACCTGCTACAAATAATCACCCATGATTTTGACACACAGAATTACCGTCGATGAAAACACCAGCAATACCTTATCAGCACTATTCTAGCTTCTTATATTCAAATCTGTTTTCTAAAAGCTGATATACAAAAGAAGGGATCTCCAATGATGATAATTCACATACTCAAAGAATAAAAGTACATACAGCTGCAATAATTGAAGCTGAGTTCTGAGGTCAAGCTGCAAAACTAGAAGAGGTTGATCTTGCTTCAAATTATCGCCATGTACTTTGTGTTCTAGATACTGGAACACACTAAATAAATCAGAAATAATGATATGAAAATGACCAGGTTGAAGTGGCATGCACGGAAACAATTCAATAGATCAATCTTCATGTTCATCTTCGCCTTCAGAATCTACAAAATAAAAAAGAAATCAAAATGCGTGAAAGGTCAAGTGCAGAGCTAGTGTTTTCACCTTGAAAGAAACCGACAAACTTAAAAATTTATCGTGATCTCATTATTGATCAATAGAAAAATGATATGCTTCTGAACAGTATAATTATTTATGCTCAGAACTCTATTCATCCGCATGAGGTTATACTTTCACATGCATCTACCGAAAGTAAAATTAAAAGGAATAGCACGTACCAGACCGAACATCATCACCTATCTGCCCTTTTGACTGAATTTGTTTTACCAGCATCCGATAGATTAATACCCACCAATAAATATGAAGAACAAGCAAGGAAAATAGAAGTGTATTGAACACATAATAGTATATGGGCCCTTCAAACTTGTGCTTCTCCTTGTCCAAAGTCAATAAAACTTCATAACTGACAAAACACAGAAGAAGCTGTTAGTGTTAAATATTTACACATAACAGATCTGGTGATTTTTTCACAAAAACCCTTTTAACTCTATAAATAAGAAATCCCCAACCCTCACATTCCAAACAGTTTAATTTATTCTAAACCCCTGGAACTATTAGGAAATCTCATAAATGACATTAAAGAGTAGGTAATAACCTTCCTGGCTTGCCTTAAAATGCATTATTCAAGTCTCAAATTGGAAGCTTAAAGTGCTTTGTGCAGCTACGTTTGTAGAGTTCTACAAACGCAAGGTCCTAATCTTGTCCTCAAGCTAGACTAAATAAATCTACAGGCTAAAGGGAAAATTATGGTTTATGTTTTGCGTTAAGGAAAATATTGTGTTGCTCATGAAAAAAAGTATCTTAGTGAAGTATTGTGAACTGCATGGAAGTAACCACGTCTAGAAAAGTTTGATTACAATGGCCAAGAGAAAACGAGCTAGGATAAGTTTAGTTAACATAAATAATGAGATAAGAAGGCATGAAAAGATATAGGCACTTCAGTTGCATGACCAGTACGTCTGAGGAAAAGAAGCCAGAAATGAGTAACTGAAAGAACAATGGGTGTCTTTTGTTCTTTGTAATAGGTCATATAGTAGCTTCCTTTAATCGTCAAATTTCAGCTTTGGCTACAATAAACTCCTACAGATGTTAAAGAACAACTTACATGCTTGAAGGATTCATCAAAAGCCGTGAAAAGCCACCAATTTTTTCCAAGAGAAAATTTAAAGACATTGGTATGTTCCTTTTGTAACACAATCTAGCTACTCCCAAACAGCTTACAGAGGATGCAACAAAAACTAACAAAAAAAAAGAGTACATAAATGAAAATTATACTCACCTTGTACTTCGAAGAATCCACAATGGGAAGTACATGAGACGCAGTAATACCCATAAAGCAACAAAAAGAAGAAATGAAAGAACAGCAAGCCACTCACAGCCGCTATATTTTGACATCTTTCCCAATTCCAAGAATACATCACATGCATCATGAAGAGCCAAAACAACTGAACCAACACGAGCAAACCTGTTTAAGAACAAAGAAAAGAATGCCAGATCACAGAAAAAAATAAAGTGCTTCAGTTAGAAATGCTGATGTAGAATGAAAAAGTAAATGAATTGTAACAAAAACAGAAATTGTATTATGATTCTTAAAGTCCAGCCACCACACTGAAACTCCAAAGTTCGCTGAGGGTTGGGGGTTGTAATTCACTCTAACATGACCCCTCAGGTTGAGCACCATTGGTGGATCCAGAAAAACTTTCTTGGGGAACGATTGACAAATTACTATTTCAATATTTCCCAAAAATTTATATATGATGTTATAATACAGAATTCTTGACAAATTGATTAAATTCCCAACTTAGGTGGGCTAAAATTCAAATGGGGTGCAAATATCTTTAAACTATGGGGGGAAATTGTGTGTTTAAAAGCGTTTAGAATGAAATTTTATAAACTCAAGGGTATCCACTGTTGAGCTCCCTTCATGGACTGAAACCTTGACACCCGGAGGGTACGCTTGAGAAATTGTGGCCAGTAAGATTTTTTCTGGGTTGCTCTGCTACCATATTATAGTCTCAGTCACTACATCAAAACTCTGTACTTGTGATGAGGGTTGATGGTTGCAACTCTATACTCTAACAATGATCAAAAAGCATTGGTTTCTTACAGCACATATGTGCATACTTTTAACCATTGCAACTTACGCTTTTCAACAAATATACAAGCAGGACAAGTGGTTTCAGTAAGTAGAATCAGCAGTTCTGTCGCTGATGGATCAATTGGTTTGGTCTTTGACTTAATATATACAGAGTGAAGGGGGAATACACAAAGCTTTCTTTGGTCCAGAAATGCGTCTGTCTATTTGTGTTTAGAATTTATTGATTAAGCCACAGATACTCTATTCCATAAGAAGAAAGTACCACAATATAATAACCTATTGCTATGTGCAAATTATTTAGCGTGATTAAGCCCAATCCACTCTTGAGTTGCACAAATGTTTTCTCTTGCATCTGGAATGGACAGCTAATAGAAGTGCTATGATATGTACCAACCTTCTTAATTAACAAAAAATATCTACGACAACATTAACACATGAAATACTCCCATTTAAGAAGCAACTATGCTCCCATTTAGGGCAGTACAATCACAACAAAGTGGCAAGTCTACTGCACTGCAGCCTACGGAAATTCAATCTCACTTTCACAAATACTAGTGAAATTGATCCCTGCTCCAAAGAAAAAGATAACAAACAGATGATATTTTTAATTTTCATAATGACAGACAATATTCAGTAATCATAGGTAATGTAACCATCAAATATGATATTTACAAATGATGTGACAATATATTTTATACCTGCTAACAAGTTAAGCTAGAATGTAAAGAAGCATCATAAAAAATATTATAGATTATTCGCTCCTGATATTGCGTCAAATAAGAAGTTATAAATATGAAAATGATTGCCTATTTTGATCTCCTTGGTTGAACCAAGTATTGACTTCACCATGTAAGTTTGACCAAGATATAATTGAAGAGCTATATAAGTAGAATATGTATAAATCTACTGAACACATCGATCATGTTATTTCAGTGGGTTAATGCCATATGCAGTACCTACGTTGCATCAGCTTCCTAGGTAAGACACCATAGAATAGTATCTGGAAGAACGCATTTCATCATATGCAGTACCTACGTTGCATCAGTTTCCTAGGTAAGACACCATAGAATAGTATCTGGAAGAGCGCATTTCATTGATTTGTTGTAAGCATGAAGCGCTTGACACAAGTGTTATTGCTGACTTCGAATACACAGGGTTACAAAATCAAAACCAACACATGTCTCATGCTACATGCACTACATGCACATAAGTTTTGTACCCACTTACTATAGAGTTGTATGGCAATGATAACACCAAATTCACATGGCATGCAATTAGCATACTGTGAGATTCAACATAGTGAAGTAGCCTATCTATTTGCTGTTTACTCAAGAAACAACTAAAAAAATGTCAAACTACACATAGCAAATTCAAATCCTGAGTTCAATGGGCATAATAGATGTGCATAAGTTCCTTTAAAAGAATTGTGTCCATATACTGGAAAGCAGATGTTAGTTAATTCACAACACTGCTAAAATGCCACATACACTGCCCCACCTTTATCATGTAACTCTCGATCAATCAATGTATTTTATACGAGTCGCCGTGCGAGCACCCTTTGGTCGCGGAATTACCAAAATGTGGGTTGAGAAGAAGACAACTAAAACACAAGAACAATTCAGTATGGTGAACAAAAATACCTTCTCTAGATTATGAAGAATCAATTATTACAAATCTCTACCTCACAATCTCACTAGAATCGAGAACAACTTCTCAATCCTCTCTAAACCCTAATACAAAGATTAGAATCTCTCTCTGATCTAAGATCTCTAAGATCCTCACCATCTAAACCCTAATCTTTTTGATCAGGATCTCACTTAGACCTAAAACCCTTTAGATCTACATCTTGGCCTCTTTCTCCCTGTTTAGAACCCTAAACAGTCCCTATTTATAGGGTTTACAACGTGGTGGCAATCTGGTAAATAACTAAAACCAAACCCAACTAGGATTCCTTCAAAACAGAAACCAAGTCTGCCTAGGAAACCTCGATGAGTCGACTCATGACTGCATATGAGTCGACTCATGACTGATGAGTCGACTCATAAACTGGTGAGTCGACCGAGCAGAAACTTTTGACAAAACGGCTGGGTTTCGTAAGTCGACTCATGACAGGCATGAGTCGACTCAACCTGATGAGTCGACTCATGTACATGTATGAGTCGACTCACGAGCTGAAATCTGGATTCTTCGAATCTGTTGCTCGTCGTCTCGTTCCACGCTTCCACCTGTGCTCCGTCGTGTCGCTTCACACCACTATTCTCAAGATATCATGAGAATCACTTATCCTCAAGCTCCCATGAGGATCGGTTTTCCGAAGAGAAGATACACCCGTATCAGTTTTTGCCATTTGTCCATATTATTGGATTCACATGTAAAACAATACCTATCTATGAGGGTATGCTTCCTCTTTGCTTTGTGTGTGGCCAATTTAAAAATAAGGGATGATGTACATGGAAGACATGCAACTATAACTACACCCACCAAATTATAACATCTTGGTTTGCTAACTCAGAACCCATTCTGCAGTGAGACCACTGGGTTTTCTCTTTGGTTGGGGGTGGGGTAGGGGAGTATCAAACCGGTGGTTGAATCTGCATTTAAATCAAGGGCAGCAGCACAAGTTACACAGATCAGAAATAAAAATCAGCAGATTGCACATCTAACAACAATAGTTATGGCACTGAAAGTGTTGGGCAATAAAACACACCCAAACATTATAGTTGGGCCCCGTACATCCTAAAATAAAGGCAGAGAATCAGTGCAGTCACAAATTCTCAATAGAATGTTAAATAACCAGTACTTTCCTACTTCTTTACATTTTCCATCTTTTATCACCTTTCAGGGTAGAGACTACCAACCATGTCCTGAATCTGACTAATGCATTGAGGTAGTGCACTCACTGAAAAAAGAGTTCAGTCAGTTTGAAAAGTATTCATGAATCTAAGAGAAAAGATAAAATCAGAAATCCCAGATATAACATCATATAAATAACGTCTGAAAAGTTGAAAGCACTAAATTAATACGATTGTCAACTGAAAATCGGTGAGAACACGACTTTAACTAATTTCCAGGTCAGTCGGAGACAAACCTGAGTATATATGATAGGATTATAAGAATGGCGGTTGCTACATGATGGGACATGGACACTCCAAAGTCTGATCGTCGTGTCTCCCAGAACATCAATGCAAATATGGAATATGTATAGAATCCAGCAGCATACATGTAAACACCTTTAAGTTTCAATCTGAAGAGAAGCAAGCACTTGATCAACAGATATAGACAGACAATATAGCCATTGGATAAGTTGATGCAAAGCATGTAGAGATTTATATAAATATTTACTTTATCTTTTGATCAGGCCAGACTTGATCTCCAGGTCCTACCCAAAAGTATCTGGTATTTTCAAACCATGGTTCATTATATGTAACAGATAAAGACAAAAGCTCTCCTGTGAGAAAATAAACAAACTTCCATGCTGATTCCTTAAATTTTTTAATCTTCTTTCTCCCTCCATCAACTTCATAATTAGGTTTGTCATGCCCTTTTCCAAGAACAAGCCTCTGTGCCACTTTCTACAAAAGCAGTAATACATCCAGTCAAAAGACACAACAGATGACAAAAAATGATTTTTCCAGTAATAAAGCTGAAAGTTCTACCTATCTACACAATTATTAAATAACAAAGTTAAGAATTTGGAAAGTTGAATAGAATCTAATTTAAGACATAAAAAATAAATAGAATAATGATGAGATAAGGAACTGTGTTTTTATGTATCAATTAGATTAGATGTGAAACTTATTTACAAGACAGGGGAAAATGATATCACAACTATATTAAAATGGAACCACATACACAATCAGTGAAAGTATGTAAGGCTTATTCTTCATATAGTGGTTAACATTGCTCAGTATGTGCCATAGCAGAAACAGACGCCTTGTAGAAGCATTTTTGTCGTGTGCCTATTTCAATCGATCCGAAGCTGGCAATTAGCAAGAACCAGGAATAGTAGAAGGGCTGAGAGAACAACCATTTAAAGAAAATGCCCAGCGTAGGTGCATATAACAAGGAGTTAGCAACAGCATAGTACAGTATTTTTAATTTCTGAACAATACATCAGCATTTGCATCATGTCTACCCCTTCTTGTGGGTGCACTTTGTTATGAAAAATCATAGGCATAATACTCCCTTCGCTCCACAATGATCGCCCAGTTCATTTAAGTTGGGATCTGATCTTATGGTACAAGAATTTGCAAAGCCATACATGAGCATTCACAAGGTTGAATAAAAGAGATTTTTTTTCTACGGTATGCTTATGCCTGTGAAGTAATATATTGTGTTGCGCTTGCTAAAATGCTTCAAGCTTAATAATACTGAATAAACATATAAGTGCATTAGTCAACACAAGGATCACAACTAGTCTTATGTTCTACTCAATGCTTTTAAGAATCTTATTTTATCATTTTAATTAGTGAGGCCTGATTCTGATTGTTTATCCTGACACCCTTCAGCTGCTATTATACAGAAAGCTGAAATTTGTCATTGACTGAGAGCACTACAGTACATACAGAATAACAAGATTTCTTCTGCTTTCTATAGGGTTTGACTGCTGGATGTTGTGTTGTCACATTGATCCAAACTTCCATCTCATATAAACATTGACAACAGGGCCTAGAAATCAAATTCTATGTGAAAATACTAAAATACTGTCTATATACAATAGAAAAACTCTGTTATTACTCGAGAGGTGCTCGCTTAGTACAAGTACGATATAACAGAAAACTCACATGAAGATATTCAAATTCATGGCTTCTAAACTTCAGAGAAAGGTGCATAAAAGAAAATGTAATTCCTAGATATTGATGTTTTTCTTTTTATTAGGGCCACGTTTCTTAGAAACTTCTGAGGCAGCTAAAAAATGCATTTGTCAAATAAGAGTTGGGATTCCGTAACACTTCCGCAAGTAAGGCTTATGCTAAACAAACATCAAGAAGGATTCTAAGGACTAATCTCCTAACTTGTCAAATGAGGTGATCTTGTGAGTGAGTGAATAAGAGTGTATATAAAATAACTTAACTCTTGGGTCGAGACCATATTAATAAATTCATCATAGAAGTTTATTTATAATTTTAAACTACTCTTCATTGTTGCTCTTTACTCTTTAGAGACGTATGGTCTTAGGAAAATATATTTGCAACTTGTAGATTGTTGGTTTCCATCAGTACAAGAGCTAAAACAATATATTCCCATGAGGTTTTGTTCTCATGATAAAAATTTGTATATGTTTCATGGTCTCACAAAGTAAAGTTCCTTAACAACATTATCGAAATTTCTGTATTTTAGAAATAAAAGTTTTCTTAAGCTAGAAATGCATACCATTTCTCCTTTGTTTTAAACCTTAACCGCCTAACAACCACCTAAAGTAGAAAAGCAAGTGCCAAGAGATAAAAGGATAAAACGTAGGAAGATGTCAAAAAGAGAGTGCAGATGGTAGAGGTTAACTGATCTAAAAATCTCTGTAGGTTTTGAAAATTGGTTTCTATACCAGAAGAAGAAGATAAAAAGAGGGAAAAGTAATGGGGGATAACTGAAAGAGGGTATGAAATCCTCTTTCTAAGTCACCATTTCAAAGTTTAAAACGTCAGAATTTGAGCTTCAACTTAAATCTATTACCCTTTGTCATGTGTCCCTTTACTGCCTTCAAGTATATCATTATCAAGCCCTGGTGTAGAAATGAGAGCAAAGTAAACCCCGGAATGTTTATGGCCACCCTCTCATTCCATCTATGTGTAAGAAAATGGCTGAGATTTTTCATATGAAGATGCATTTGCAACACAAAACAGAAAAAGAGCAGCTTCCCAACAATGAAATCCTTTAACGATCGTCCATGGCAGCCTCTGCGCTTTATCCAAGTCCCATGGGCATATCACATTGGATAGTGCATGCCTAAGCATCTTGCACCCATGATTTTGGGTTGCTGAAGCACCTAGATAAGGTAACCTAGAGCCTAGGAGGCCATCTGATGATAATAATGCATCTTATAACTCTTTTAAAATTATCCTGTTAGAGTATAAATTATAACCATCAACCCTTCACCTCAATTTCAAAGTTTTGTGCGGATCCTGGCATGGTACCAGAGCAACACAAGCTCAAACTTTGCTGGCTACGAAAAATGATATCGCTCCGCAAGTCCAGGTGCCCATGAAAATATGCTTAACTTGGGGAGATTTAGAATATAAAATTATACTCGTTAACTCTCACCATAAACTTGAAGTTTTGGGGTTACGGCACGATCCTTTAACATCATGTCAGGGCAACCCGGATTTGAATCTTAATGGCCACGAATTTATACTCCAATTTAAAAAAAGATCATCTTTTATGAGTTGAAGCCTGTGAAAAGACCCTCAATCTACAGAGGCATGTTAGAGTACATTTACGTAGACCTAGAATGTACATTTACAACTCCATCAAAAAAAATTAATTTTGAGAAACTATTGAATTGTTGATGTAATTTAAAGTTATCTGCTTTAATTTTAGGTGCAAAAACAATATTTGCATCCGCAAAAATATTTGTGTCCGTGTGCGTTAGGATACATATATGGTTACTAAATATTTATACCTGATAAAATATGGTTACCAATATGGATATGTAGAGAAATATCTGGATCCATGTCCAAAATATCCAAACATATGTTGATCATACAATTGCAATTGTTTTGATTCTATATATTAATTGATTTGAAATTAATTTTGATGGTCGAGAGAGAGATTAATTTTGATGGTCAAGAGATTTAATCTTAGCTTTTCAGATATAATGATCATGTCAACAAACTTATCACACAAACTATTTTTTTTAATCTTATATGGTTTTCTCATATTTGATTTGCATCTATATGTATGCATGTATGTATGTACAGTGTTCAAAAAACATATTACACCCCCACATATGCGGGCAAGTATGCGGAATCGGCTCATTTCTTCTTAGAAATGGGTTAATTCGCTCAATTATGCAACAGCCGCATAATTGAGCGAAAACCGCATACTCCCCTGCATAAAAAGAGTATATGGGCGAGTTTTAAGATAGGTATTAACGGGTTTCGGGTCCAAAAAATAAACCTGTAAATGTTTTAAACCTAAAAAACCACTCAAATACTTATCCCCTAAGTCCCGATTCCTTTTACAGCCTAGCTCCGCTGTCTCTGTGGAAAAAAAAAAGAAAAACCCTAAACCCCTCTCCATCTTCACCATCGATTGTCCTCTTCACCATCGGATCTCTTCTTCCACCGCTGGATTTCCTCTTCCACCGCCGGCAAGATCTCATCTTCCAATCTTCTCCATCTTCTTCTGGATCTCCTAATCACCGTCTTTTTCTTGTAGTGTTCACCATCTTTCGTTGAAGCTTCGAGTCTTTACCATCTTCCGTGGACTTCTCCTTCGAAGGTTAGAAAACTCAAAACTAATGCTTTTGGTCATTATAAAAGTTTCCATATTTTTTATTTATAATTATTGGGTTCTTTTGATTTCATCTAGTTAAGACCAACTGCAGTTAAATGAGGCATCCCTTTGCTGGATGAAAACATTTGTAGAATGTTTCATAAAAAGATCCGATCTAGAATTTGCATGATCATAGTGACTAAAGGCAAATGATTGTTGATGAGAAGTTTATAAAAGGAAGCAAACACACATGAAAGTCCAAATAGAGCTGGAGGGAAGAAACATTAGGAAAGTTATTTCATTTTTGTTCGTCATCTCATATAAAAAGCTTAAACAATCATCCATTTGCATTCATGAATCTTTGGACTTATGGAAAGCTTGTAGATTATATGCTTATATTTTAATAATACCAGTTTGATCAAGGAGGCTGCTATGCTTTTGGGAATCAATGTGCTCCCCAAGCTGCCTTGTGCATGATGAAAGTTAAAGGGGAGCATACATGTTGTCTCTTGATCTATTTCTGTTATTCTGAGTATTTCTGTTATAATGAGTGTGAGTAGTTAGACTCAGAGCTCTATAAATTATGATATTAGTTTTTGACATTCATTTTTGTGAATAATGTTTCCACTAGCTTTATGATAGCAGAATAATTATGGGCATTCACTGTTGACTACCCTATGCTTTACTTTAAGACTCTCCAAAGCCCAATGTGGTGATTATTATTTAAATGTGATATTTTGCGTTTATACGTGTAGGATTTCTTGATTTATGTCATCATCAATGGTCATCAATGACCGCAAATTCAAGCATGATACGAGAGACAAACAATAGTGGTGAGCAAATACTGAAAAAATCTCCTGGTTCTACTGACGTGGGATGGAATTATAGAAAGCTCATGAAGAAGGATTGTCATCTTACTGTGCAATATAAGAAGTGCATGAAGGTTATGAAGGGAGGAGTCAACCATCTCAAACAACACATTGCCAGAATTGGTGAAGAAGTAAAGGGATGCCCTCTTGCAAGTGATGAGGACAGGCGAGCTTGTCGACAGAACTTAGATGCAATCAAGATGAGAAAGAACGACAAGAAGAAGATGGAGTATGAGATGAGACAAGAGGTCCGCATTTCAAACAAGAGGGAGGAGGAAGCACCCGAGCTAGCTAGTATTAACTTGAAGAAGCCACGTATCTTCGGTCTATTAGATAAGATGGTTGCAAATGGTAAAATGAAGCAAACCGTGCTTAATGAGACTGAGAGGAGGCAGTGGAGAGATTTAGCTCATGAAAAATTGAGAATGTGGGCATATGTACTGGGACTTACTTTTCATGTATTTGACATGAAGGAAATTGATATCGCATGTGAGGCGATTGGGAGGTATGGGGCGGGGTAAAAGGGGCCTAGTCAGTATCAATTTAGACTTTCTCTTTTGAAGAAAGCATGTGATAAGACTAAGGGAAGGTTGAAGAAGCAAAAGCAATGGTGGGATGAGTACGGTTATAGTATTCTTACCGATGGATGGACTGACAGGAGGCACATGAGTGTGATGAACTTGTGCATCCACTGCGATGAGGGCACAAGTTTCCATCAAATCTATCGAAAACTCCGAGCATGCCCACACGGCAAACTACATCTACAAGTGGGTTGAAGATTGCATAATGGAGATTGGAGAGTCTTGTGTAGTGCAGGTGGTTGCTAATAATGTTGCTTCTAACATAGCTGCAAAGAACAAGTTGAAAGATGAGTGTTCGAATATAGTCTAGGCTAGTTGTGTGGCACACACGATTGATTTGATGCTGGAGGATATTGAGAAACTTCCAAAGTTTAAGTCTATGACAGAGAAGGGGAGGAATCTCATGATATTTCTCTGCTCGCATCATAGTACTCTTTCTTTGATGCACAAGTTTACTAATAGAAAGAAACTTGTTCGCCCATCGCCCAAGAGTTACACGGTTTTTCACTTCCTTCCTTAGCTTGACTAGTTTGCTGGAGAAGAAGCCGTAGTTAGCCGTTATGGTCTCTTCACCTGAGTGGGAAGAGAACAGATGGGCCAAGACATCTAAGAGAGTAGCTATCAAGTATACAGTCCATTCCAAGATTTTTTGGAAGGATACACAATTGTTAATCAAAATTTATGCTCCTCTTTTCAAGCTACTGAGAATTGTTGTTGCAAAAAGGAGGCCCTCCATGGGCTTTATCTATGGTATACTGGAGGATGCCAAGAATGAGATAAAATTTGCTTGCAATAGGAAGGAGGTTGTTTATCAACCGATTGTTGAGATTATCGAAAAGCATGCAACAGACAGGCTAGACAGTCCACTACATTTGGCAACTTACTTTTTGACTCTCTATTACCACTATAGAGATAAGACGCCTCACGAGACTATAGCTGCTAGGAGTATCATTTACTATTGTCTTGATGTATTCTTTCGGGGATGGAGGAGGCGTAGGACAAGGTTGCACAAGAAGAAATGGAGAAGTACAAGAATGCAAGGCTTACGGGAAGTGGATTGTCAAAACGTTATTATATGAGTTTCAACGGCACGAATAATTTTGTAAAATATGTATCTTGATTTGTAAAATATGTCGACATACTAAAAAGAGGAACCAGCTAGACCCAAAGAGGCTAAATGATCTTGCATTTGTTGCAAGTCAATAGAAAGTTCATACAAAAAAGAGAAGGAAGAACAAAGAGTAGCAAAAGGAAGGACGTGCTTCTAGCTAATGATGATTCTAGAGCATTGCACTGGAAGCTCGACAATGTTAAAGAAAGGAAGAATGAAGAAGAAGAGGAGATCTTTTCTGGTAGCATACTTTCATGGAAAATTGTTGCCGATGCTGGTGGGGCTAATGAAGACCAGCGTAGGAGGAGTAGAAGGATACCCAGGAGGCATGCTACTAGGGAGAGGACAGATCAAGAGGGTTCTTCTAGTGCAGCTATTGATGACATGACTGATGAAGGGATTAATAAAGATGATTTGGATAAGGATAATAATGATGATTTTGAGGCTCCCTCTAAAGAAGAGTTGGATGTTGGTGTTCGTTATGAGGATGATGAGGAAGACTAAATGCTTTGGTTTTATTTTAATTTAAGTGTTTAATTAGTAACTTTTATCTGAGTAGTTAGTTTATTATGATGTATGCATGGATAATGGATGCGTTGGATTGAGTGTTTAATTAGTTAGTTAGTTATTGATTATTCAGTCAAATGTTTATTGGCATTTTTCTTAGTATATGTTCTATCTTTTATGAATTATATACATTTTTATGTATGAAAAATAATAAATATATGTTAAAAAATTCAAAAACGCATAATTTGGCATAATCTGATTAATCGGCACATAATCCAATTAATCTTGACTTGCTCTCGGACCGCACGGATAATAAAACCGTGTTTTTGATCATTGTGTATGTATGTATGTATGGAACAATATGGAGAAATTTAGCACCAAACATTTTTGTGCTTGGTAGTGAGGTGACTCATTCACATCCACTTATTCAAATGAAGGACAACATTCACACGGGTTAGAGAGTGGATGAGAATGAGACACCTCACTACCAAGCACACGAGACATGTATGTATTCGTATCCATATTCATGATTGATAAGCGGATATGAAAATGGCAATTATCATATCTGGGCCGTAGCCAATCCGTTTGCACCCCTAGCTTCAATACACTCAAATATTGAATAAACAGCTAAAAAATCAAAAACTAATCACTCAACCTCAAATACGAAAATTTGATGATGATGATAATAATAATAAACAGTTCAGATAGCAATCAACCATCAACCTAAACCGGGCAAAATCAAATTTTTAGAACATAATCACCATCATCTACACTTTTCCTTTCTTTTTTTTCCTTTTTTTTAATTACCTCAAACACGAATCTGTCGAGAAAGAATCTGACGATGGGAAAGAAGACGACGAGGATTGGGAGAGCGATGAAGTCATCGTAATTGGGATAAGACTCCTCCTCCCAATTAATTGACGGTAAGAACTGCGTCAATCCCATTGGAGTTAATTCCTGTCAAAGATCAAAAGAGATCCAAGAGATTCAAAGGGAAGGAAGAGACTAGAGGTTGAATATTGATTTCTTCCTCCTTCAATGCAATTTCCCTCTCATCGGGTCTCTATCTCTCTTACAAGAGAAAGAGCGTTGAACGCTGGATTCGGAGAACAGAAGTGGACTCAACAGCTGATCAAATATTTTTATAGAGTTGGACTCTCGATTTTTATCGGATGGAGCTTTTACTTGGATTTTGTATTTGGGCACGGTCTCTTATGTACCAGAACTCTTTTTTTTCTTTAATTTTTTTTCCCACTTTTCTTTTCCGGTTTCTTCTCGTTATGCCCGTCAAGTCTATCATATTTACAAATTTCGGTAAATTGCAGATAACACCCCTCATCTATACCTCAGCAGCGCTCATCACCTCCCTCAACTAGTCTAGTAAAGCACTTAATGTGATGCTCACAGCTTTAACTAACCAATTTTGGCAGTAGTTTAAACAATGCGCGGCTCTCTCCGTGTTAGCGAAAATATTATTGATTAACCGTTTCCTTAGAACAATTAAGGGACATATCATTGATTATTTTTATATTGAAGAAATTTTCAAACTAAACTCATTCTCAATTTTATTCCCAAAATTCGACCAACTTCAAACTTAATTATGAAAACTGACCCACTTTCTCACCACGTAAGCATCGTTGCCAGAAAGTGGGTCGATTTAAAAAAAAAATCGTGATCCTAATTAATAATTAGGAGCTCGTCCACAACGCTTCAGTAATTTGGCAGCTAAATTAGTCGGGGTTCGAAACCCCGACTAATTTAGCCATTGCAAAAATGGTCGGGGTTGGGAACCCCGACTATTTTGAAATGCCTAATTCGAAATGGTTGGGGTTCCCAACCCCGATCATTTAGCAGAGAGCAGTCAACCCTAGTTGGGGAAGTGGAAAATTAGCAAAGTGACACAATAGTCGGGGTTGTCAACCCTGATGTAACGCCCCGCCCCGGAGTCGGTACGCTATTATATCTGATGGATTGGCCTCACAACCCACCACATGTCTTTTCAGCACGTTTTGTCCTCACTCACGCGCTCCCTAGAAAACTTCCCCGGGGTCACCCATCCTAGAATTTCTCCAGGCCAAGCACGCTTAACTTTGGAGTTTCTAAGAGTTGGGTTCCCGAAAAGAAGATGCATCTTGGTGGTATGAGTATTCCAATCAAATCTATTAATACTAATCACATCACCCTCTCAAGGGTTGGGGTATTACAAACTCCCCCACTTAAACTCGCAACGTCCTCGTTGCGCCAAATCATATCATCCAAGACCGTACCATCCATGTGAGATTCTAGAAGTGGCTCCTACGGCCTCAAGATGTAGCTCCCGCCCTCTTGACGTAGCACTTTGCGCCACATAGCACTTAGCTCTCACAATTCCGGTTGGCTTTGCTCTGATACCATTTGTAACGTCCCGCCCCGGAATCCCGGAGTCGGTACGCTATTATATCTGATGGACTGGCCTCACAACCCACCACGTGTCTTTTCAGCACGTTTTGTCCTCACTCACGCGCTCCCTGGAAAACTTCCCAGAGGGTCACCCCCATCCTAGAATTTCTCCAGGCCAAGCACGCTTAACTTTGGAGTTTCTAAGAGTTGGGTTCCCGAAAAGAAGATGCATCTTGGTGGTATGAGTATTCCAATCAAATCTATCAATACTAATCACATCACCCTCTCAAGGGTTGGGGTATTACACCTAACTACTTGTTCTGGGTCCCGCCCCCTATATAAAGTAACTGAAACCCTCCTCTCCCAACCTCATCTCTCCTAGCCGCATCTCTCTTCTCCAACTCTGGTCACTCTCTCGTTGTACTGCAACCCATCTCAATTTTAACCCCATTTTGCGGCTGAAATTCGTCGTGAAAAATTACTTAAGATCTCTAGGGTAATTTTTTTTCCTTCTCCCCTTTTTTAACATGTAAAAATCTAGGGTTTTCTCTCAAAAATAAAATTTTAAGGTTTAAAATTTATTATCAACCACTCTATTTGCGGTGGTTCGAATGCTTTGTGTGTTAATTGTTAAAATTAAAATTAAACTTTTAGGGCATAAAATGCTCAATTCTAAGGTTTAGGATTTTCAATTTGGGTTTAGGGTTTTTGATCAAAATTATATGAGATTATTTGCATCTTAGGTTTTCCTCTCTTATTCGATGCCCTGATAATATTTTTTAAATTTTTTTGCATTTAAATCATATAATCTTCTTTTGCATAGGTTGAATAACATGATTTTTATTGCTTGCTCTTATGGTGAAAAAATTAATTATGGAATGAATAATATGCTAATGTACGTCGGAGGGGTAACAATATCGTTAATGATCTTGCAATCATATAGTTACTGTGACTTGGTTAAGGAATTACACCAAATTATGAAAATTGACCCACGAGAATACCAACTAAAAATAATATGCAATTGGCCCATAACTTTTAATAGAACATTCACAGTTAAGATCTTAAACGATCATCATATGAGTATTATGTTTAATTTGAGCAAGTCGCAACCAACGGTAGAATTGTTTATTGAAAAGTTACCATATAGTCCGTGCCAAATATTCAAAGTGCATATATCTTCAGGAGAATTCTCACGCATGTTAGATTTGAGAGTTGAGTCTGATGGTTTTCTTTCTTCTTCGAGTGAAATGGAGCGGACTCATTTTCAATATCTAAGTGCACCTTCATTCGGTGGAACGTCAAATATCATGAACAATGAAGTCTCTTATAAAAATATGAGGCCGTTAAGAGGGGTAATAATTGAAGATGATGAAAGAAGCAACGACTCTGAAGGTGAAGAGCAAGATAGTGCACCAATTGATAGCATGTAATCTGTGAGTGAAGATATTAAAGAGAATCCAGATTGGCCTGATGAGGCTTATGTTAATAATGAATATGTTGAGTACGAAGAATCACCCCCCGACGAGTTTGAAAATGATGAGTGAATTCGTTCTTCCATAGTACAAGATATATGCATTGGCCAAAGTTTAACTCATAGAAGAGATGATGATGTCCCTTTCAGAGTTGGTGATTTATTCGAGACTAAGGACTAATTGGTTGATGTTATTCGTGATTACTCAATCAAAAAGAATGTCAAATTCAAGCAAGTTAAAAGCAATCACACAAGTTATGATGCAATTTGTTTTATGAATATACAAAGGAAAGGTTGGGCCGAGGGAAATGAAACTGATTACGCATGTCCTTAGAAGTTATATGCATTTGCCGAAAGAAACATAATTGATATTTTAGAATCATAAAATAATACGATGTTCACACATGTAGCAATCCGATATTAGAACAAGATCACAGTGGTGCATCTGCCTCTTACATAGCGTGGTTGATTATGCCAAAATTAAAGAAGAAGCTTGAACTAACTCCTGGTAATATAATTGAGAGAGTGTTAGATATGAAGTTCATTGAAATATCATATAGCAAAGCATGGAATGCAAAGAGAATTGTGATGACAAAAATATTTGGTGATTGGAAGAAGTCTTATGCGACACTACCTTAATATCTTGATGCGATCAAAAGAAGCAATTCTGGAACTGAATACAAACTCATAACCAAATAGATCAATCCGAGAGTTCATCAATTCACCTCTATATTTTACGTATTTGGTCCTTCATTCGAGAGATTTAAATTTTATCGGTCGGTTCTTAGTATTAATAGCACACACTTATATGGTAAATATAAGGGTGTATTAATTGCTTATTGCTACAGGAGTAGATGCAAATTGTGGCCTATTTCCTTTGGCCTTCACAGTTGTGGAGGTCGAGAACAGTGAAAATTATGAGTGATTTTTTTCTTGCATTCAATTATATATTTTTAATGTGTTTCCTCCTAGAAAAATTACTTATATATCCGATAAGATGAAAGGTATTCCAAAAGCATTATACAAAAGATTTAACTCTCATCACCATTATCGCTATTGCTTACGATACATTAGAGCCAATTTTAAAAGGAGCTTTGGTCAGATACATTTACAAAACCTTCTTTGGCAAGCGGGTTGTACACCCGAAACATGTGTGTACGATCAGATACGAGATCAAATCAAGGCAACATCTCAAGCTGCACATGACTGGATTGAGAGTAGTTTGGGAAGTGAATATGTCGACCGGTGGGCATTAAGTAAAGATGGAGGGAATCAGTTTTGCATGATGATAACTAATTATTCTGAAAGCTTCAATAGGGTACTTAAGGGGGCTCGAGCAATGCACATACAGGTGTTGGTTGCAAGAATATTTTATAGACTCAATCACTATTTTGTTAAGCGATGAGAGGATGGAATAAAGTGGGTGACGTTATTAAAACTAAAACATGAAGAGATTGTAGGAGCTCGTGTCAAGCAGGCGAGATCAACGAAGATTGTTAGATTTGCTGTAGATGAATGGCAGGTTACAGACAAACACGGTCATAATTACACCATCAATTTACGAGGGACACAATGCACATGCACTTGTAACATACCAGAATTATAAAAATTATCATGTTCACATGTTATAGCAGTTACACCCAAGCAATTTAGGAGTGCAAATATTTCGTATTACACATACACTTTTGAGTGGTATTAATAAACCACTATAGAGATTCATACAAGCAGTATTTTCATCAAATTGTAGGTAGTCGTTACTGCGCTTCTGAGTGGTATCAATAAAGTCACCCTATAACGGGCTGCATGTGTTATCTCCTGAATATAAAAGACATGTTGGACGTCCGTGATCAGTACGCATAAAAGGTACAATGAATGAAGGACGGGAATGAGCTCCAAAAAAAATAGGTGTGGATAATGCAGACAACCGGGTCATAATAGATCTCATTGTCCTACCAATCCAAATAGATACCAATTAATGGGCACAATTTATTTAATTTATAATTTTATTCTACTTCCTTTGTAAGTCAATGCTTATATATAAAATCTGTAATTTTATTCAATTTCTAATTTAGCATACGTCATAATACTGACATATTTTATCTTCATATGTGTAGATATTTACAGTATGGAGGCGGGTCCATTGACATATGAGGTCCTTTATGACCAAGATCGACATTGATCCCCAAAGATAGACTCTGGGGAGGTAAATTACAATTTTATCATTTTCAATCATTTCAATGTTTCAATGTTCTTGATTGTTACTGAACATTTATACAGTTTAATATATGCAGGGCCTGAGTATTACTATTGCTGATCATACTCGTTTAAATCCGAGTTGGGATTTGACGGATCCACATGTTCAATATTATGTTTGCCAAGTAGGTTTTTTTAGTGTTCACAAATTAAATGGGTAAGACTTGATTGGGCTCTCTTGACGGCATTGATTGAACAATGCCAAGGAGAGTCGACGATTACATTGCATGATGTTGGGGTTTTACTTGGCCTCAGAGTGGATGGAGATGTTGTTACTGAAATTAACCTAGAGGGGGGTGAATAGGGTAATGTGCTAATCTAATCTGATTTTAATGTTAATTTAAAACTTATTAACAATTTATACTTGCAAGTATGATATACAACTAATTACGAGCAAGAATATGTAATATAAACAAAGGGCGATATAAACATAAACTAAAATGCAAATGAGATAGTGTGCAAATAATCAACACAAACACACAAAGGGTCATGAAAACTTCTACATGAATGAGCTTGATCAAATGGAGGATGAACATGTATAAAATCATAATATCTAAATATATTCAATCAATACATCATTTGTTACTGATATGTAAATTTACTTAATCTTCTTTATAGATCAAGTGGATGCGCTATGAACTGGCCTTAGAGTCACTACCAGATATTTGTAGGAAAGGTGAAGATATATGGCGTGCTCGAGTCCCGATTATATGTTTTGAGATTGTCGAAATGCACGTGTCTGACCGTGTGCTCTGACAATTTGGATTAAAAGAAACATATTCCAGATATTTCGGGAGAACAAAGCACCCAAGGAGTACATACCGAGAGGTCCCGTTGAGAGAGTTGGTAAATGTATAGGCAAAATATATAATTATTTTATAATTATTATTTTATTACCATCCACTTGCTAATAGTCCTCTTTCATTTTTTATCTTATAGGTACAAGAACTCGATGCAGTTGCTTTTTTATTGCACATGATGCATTGAGAACGACTACTAAGCCAGGGGCGAGGAACGCGTTTGTTCGCATCATAGAAAAGATTCAGTCCACTCTTAGGAGGACGTGTAATGCGAAACGTGATGGACGTGAGGAACGACTCATAGGGTACAAGCGTCAACGGGTCCGAGGACACACGGGAGTAGGCTCAAGTTATGCACATGATGAAGCTGGAGGCTCACAACAAGCTCAAGCCAGATGTTCACAGCAGGTTCAAGTTGATGAGGATGTCATGCGCTCACGAGTTCACACACAACCGGACGTTGAGATCATCCGAGCTCATGTTGAAGGTGAACGGGGAAGGGGGAGAGGAAGAAGAGAGAGAGGGAGATGGAGAGGGAGAGGAAAATGGAGTTCTAAATATTTGTTAATTTTAGATTTACTTCATACAATGTTTATGTTTAAAATGCTATGATGTTTACAGTTTGAAATGATATTGTGGCTTGATTATGGTTGGATTTTTGGTAAGGGAATTGAATGTTACGTTTTTGTTAAATATATGTTATAGATGTAATGATTATATAAAGATATGTGTTTATTTGTGTTTTTATTGATTATGGATTGATAAATGCGTAGCAAGAGAGTTTGTGTTAAACTTGTGGATTGATATGTATTAGCAGGGGTGAGATTTTCCAGCAGAATATGGGTTAGAGGGTCTCTACAAAATGGTCAGGGTTGAGAACCCTGACCATTTCTGGTGTAGGGTGGCCACTCTGCTAAATGGTCAGGGTTGGGAACCCCGACCATTTCAAATTAGATGTTTTGAAATGGTCGGGGTTCCTAACCCCGACAAATTTAAATTTGTGCTAAATTAGTCGAGGTTTCAAACCCCGACTTATTTAGGTGCCAAACCACAACAGGGTAGTGGGCGAGCTCTTAATTAGTCGGGGTTGACAATCCCGACTAATTTGGAACGAGAATTTTTTAAATCGACCCACTTTCTGATCACTATGCTAACATGACTAGAAAGTGGGTCGATTTCGTAATTAAATTTGAAGTGGGTCAAATTTTAGGAATAGAAATGAGAATGAGTTTAGTTTGAAAATTTCTTCTTTTTATATTCCGTTTAAAATATTCAATCTCATTTTCATGATTCGGTGTGTTGAATGATTAGGAGATTATTCTTTTTATTTCCCCTCCTTTATTAGAGACTCGTCACGGCTTGACTGGAGATAGAAAAGTGTAAGTTCAACTTCGCGCATCCATGTTCTAGAATCTAGAGTCATCCCAACAAACCGCCATTTAATATTCTCTCCGTATTGTTTTGCTCAATTTACTCTGCCATATAAGCCGAAATTAATTATAAGGATTTTGCACTGCTCTTTTGAACAATGAATACCACATCTTTCTTTTGACGGTTTTAAAAGAAACAACATAGATCAGTTAAAATGATAAAAAAAACACTACGGTCACACTCCCCACCACACCATGAGACACAACCCCCCTCACAGCTACAGTGCACGGGCCCACTTTAGATTTTTTTAAAAAATCTAAAGTAGGCCCGTGTACTGTAGCTGTGAGGGGGGTTGTGTCTCATGGTGTGATGGGCAGTGTGACCGTAGTGTCACTCAAATGATAAATGCACTGGTTTAAATAAAGTATGCATCACGTGAATCCCAATATTAAAATTCACTAGTCACTTCAAGCAAATAAAACCCTCAAGGCTCGTATATGTGGATACTCTTGGCCTCTCGAGATTGTGGTGTAGAAGCTTCTCCGTCTTGTCTTTGCGCTTTGTTTTAAAAGAAACCAGCATAATTGACCTTATTGCAACATTAACGTGAACAAAACAAAAAAATAATGATTTAATTATTTATTTTGGAATTCCTTAATTTGTGAATAAAAATATTTTTTCTAAGATGTATTGCTAATAAATTAATAAGAAAAAAATGTAAAAGTTAATGGTTTAAGTTCCATCTCTCACAGAAGTTGAAGAGAGAATAGGAAAAAGAAACAAAACCGACACTTGGTGAGCTCCAGTTATTCAATGAGAATGATTTTGTAGTTACTTATACATAATTAAAGGTTAATCTAATTATGATTAACAAATTGGAGAGAACTTGTAGCAACATAGTTTACTAATTGCTCATCCATAGTTAGGTACTAATCTTACCATGTTTAAACATTTCATTGAAAATTTTATTTTAAAATTTTTGGATAAAAATATTTTGTGAGTTGTATAGTATGTCAAAGAGGGCAAAAAATAATTGTTAAATATTTAGTTTAGAAACTCCTTTTTAGTTTGTCAATAATTTTTTTTAGAGCTGTACTTAAGATAACCACATACTATATTTATGTTTCTATTCATTTTGATAATAATAGTCATGTATTTGCATGGTATTATGTTCTTTTTTTTGACCCACTAAGTCCAAATGAAACTTAATGGGTCTTACTTCATCTACAAGAGCTCATCAGATTTAGATTCATTACTGATTTTCCCTGAATGCAAGAGATGTAGCCACTCTATTATGTAAATTGCTTTTCTTAATGAGAAAAGCGGCTTGAGTTCCATTCTTCTTAAGCTTAGGAAGCAATTTTATTTGTGTATGTCTTGGGCTATGGGTAGAGAGTACTTACAGAAATATGGGCTTTCTCTTTTGAAAAAATAACAAAACCCCCCTTAAGTTTGGGCCTTTCCTAGATAATCTCATTTAACTTTCAACGATCTTCAAAAAAAAAAAAAAACATGAACCATAGTTTTTATAGACAAAAATATTGTCATGCTAAATTTGTACACATGTGAAACTATGCTCGACGTTATGAGAGGGGCTTTTTGAATAATGTTGAAAGTGAAAGTTGTTTTTTTTAATTATTTTTTGAGAACCCAAAACATAAGGAAAACCTAAGGTGAGTTCTGGGCCATTTTGAAGGTTAGAGCCGGGGAGGGCTACCTGAGGAACAACCATTGAAAGGGGTTTTTTCTAAAATATACTCATATCTTTTTCTATTTTAGCTTATTTGCACTTTGGCACCTCAAAGGTTCCAATATTTTTATTTTGATATCTCAAAGTATCATTTTAAAACCTTGACACTCCAAAGTATAAATCCCATTTCACTTTGATACCTCCAAAATATTTCTTGACACTTTTATAACCCAAAGTTTCAATCAAATTACACTTTGATACCCCGTTATATTATGTTAAATTTCTACTAAATTTATATTACATCCTTAACAGGTGATACATTAGATCTCTTTTACCCAGTTGGTAAGCACATGATACAAATTTAATAGAAAATCCAATAATATGTAGAGAAATGTATCAAAGTGAAATGAGATAGAATCTTTGGTATATGAAAATGGTAAAATGGTACTTTGGGGTATCAAAGTGAAATGACATTGAAGCTTTAGGGTATAAAAGTGTTGAAAATTTCCGTGGTTTTAAAGTGAAAAGTGGATGAACTTTGACGGAGTCAAAGTAAAAAAATAAATCTCTATTTATTTTTTTATTTTTATCTGCTTCTTTCAATTGAGCATTGGTGAGATAAAACGTATATTTTTCCTAGAATTTATCATTTAAAGGGGGTTTTCTAAAATAAACAACTATTTATATATGACTGTGTTGTCTTATTAGCTGCTGTCAATGCACTTGTTTGTATTTCATTTGTTCTTGATAGAGTGAAGATATTATTTTGACTGTTGCTTTTGACTGTGGTTTTATTGTGGTTTATGAGGTCAACTGTGGTTCAGTTACTATTATATTTTTCGTTGCCACCTTCTCAAGTTTTAAAAGCTATAGTACATGGCGACAATGAAATTTTCTAAAAATTTAGTAGGTAGTATAATAGTAAATAGTAGATAAATAATAAAAATACTAAACTATTGGGTGCACTGTAGCTTAGAAACAGCGGTAATCCCGATAGGTTTAGTGTATTGATAAATTTGATACATTAAACATGAAACATATGCAGACGAGGCTAGTGGTAACATAGAGCACAAGTTTTTAAGCCCAATACGAAAACTTACAAGGAATAGCTGCGATGGGCTGGGCTAATTCAACTGGAAAAGTCCACCGTCAAAGAAGAGACAAGATACCCACAATGTTACTAAGGATCCATAGAATAGTTGGAGTTGGGGGATTTTTCATATATACCCCTTCCATATTTGCAGACGTACCTTCCAAAACTTGGTGTTTGCAAAATTACATGACAATTCTTACACATTGATTTTTTTCTACCCCTTTCACTTAACAATTCTAGTTTTCAAGTGGAAACTGTTGCAAACCTATTGGAAAGTTTGACGGTGCCTCGTTTAGAAACCAACATTATTAAGTTTGAGTGGTACAAAGATCCAATATGATAGTTTTAAAGGGTAATTTTGTAAATACCAATACTTTAGGGTTAAGTTTATGAATATTGAAGATCTGAGGGGTACATATGCAAAAACTGCTAAATTAACTAAGCTCACATTATCACATATCTAAAGTCATTCTTCTTCTTGGAATATGTTGGATAATTATTACGTCCGACAAATTTTCAAAACCGTTCTATTTGCAAAAATGATCCGACCTAGTTTCAAAATATTCTTCAAAACCGACCCAATTTTAGCCATCGGGCTAAAACTAGGTCGGTTTTGAAGAAAAAAACTTACGAAACTTTACAGGACTTGAAGTCTCGTGAAGTTTAGCAGGTATTTAACCAAGCTACTAAACTTCACGGGATTTCAAGTCCCGTGAAGTTTCGTAGTTCAAACAAACTTCACGGGACTTGAAGTCCCGTGAAGTTTGTTTGAATTTATTTTCCTCCTTGCAGAAAGTGGCCGAGATGTGCGTGGGTTGGAGTTTAGCGCGGAGGTGAGTTGCGTGGAGTTCCTCACAAGTGTGAAGATGGCTGAGACCGAGGCACGTGCTAGTGTGCCATCTAGTTAGCAACAAGTATAATATTTTGAAGGATGAGATTTTGAAGGATGGGATTGGTACGCCCATGTTAGTGTACCCTCTAGTTAGTAGCAAGTAAGTACATATATGTTTTTGTGTAAATTTGTTGAGAAGTCGAGGGGCTAGTTGTATAATTTTAGAAGTAGAATCGCGTGGATTTTGGTCACTTTAAGAAACTTCACAGGACATCAAGTCCCGTGAAATTTAGCAACTTAGTTAAATGGCTGCTAAACTTCACGGGACTTCAAGTCCCGTAAAGTTTGTGAACTTTTTTCACCAAAACCGACCTGGTTTCAGCCCTAGAGCTGAAACCAGTAGGTCGGTTTTGACAAATAAAGTTAAAACGGGTCGTTTTTGGAGAATATGTTTGCAAATATGATGGTTTTGAAAATTCGTCCTTATTACGTCACAAGGGAAGTTTTTCCTCTGGTATAAAATATCCAATATATGGTAACGTGAACCGAAAAGTTACATTGAAGTGCAGGTTAGCATCGAACCTCAGGAGAAATTAGTAGATAACAAGGCCTGGTTACATATATATAATCTATATCTTTATCACGTTTTAGGTTAAGGTAGATTACCTTTATATATCTACCTACCTCTGAACGAAATCAAAGAAGAAGAACAGATTTTGAGGGGCTCCGGTAATGGGTAAGGGTTTGATTTTGTTTTGTTTTCTCATGGAGATTAATCCACTATTTATAGGCCGAAATCCCATTATCTCCACCCCCCTCAAACTGCCTCTGAGAGATTTTCTCTCAACAAACTCCATATCCCATGTTTCTCTTCACTTGAGAAGCATTGATTTGGTCACACAAGACCAAGTCAGACTAACATCTCCCACTTGACCAAATCAACCAAGTGGTATGCCTCCCACTATCCGTGAGATCAGATGTTTATGCTTTTCATTACTCCCACTATCCGTAGTGAGTAACTCATATTTCATTATTCATGAAATATTACTTGGACTTATTTATTCCTAAGTCCCATCAAACTTACATGTTTGATAAAAGATTCTGCTGGTATTCTTTTTGTCAAATGATCGTCAATCATATCTGTAGTAGGGATATAAGTCACTTTGACTTCTCCCTTTTCTACAATATCTCGAATATAGTGATACTTGATCTCAATATGTTTTCCTTTGGAGCTATTCGCGCCACTATTGATTAAGCTAATTGCTGCTTGATTATCACAATAAATATCAATAGGTCCTTCTAACAAATTGAGATCAAGATCAATCAAAAACCGTCTTATCCAGACAGCATGTGTAGTTGCCATACTGCAAGCTATATATTCAGCTTCTTGCGTATATCTAGCAACACACCCTTGTTTCTTGCTACTCCAAGAAACAGCTCCTCCTCCAAAGATAAATAAGTGTCCCGAAGTGGACTTTCCATCATCTTTATCACCTCCGAAATCAGCATCGGAATAACCGAGGAGTTCAAGTGAATCAGCTTGATAAACTAATCTATGAGTCAATGTACCTCTGATATACTTCATAATCCTTTTAACAGCTTCCCAATGTGCTGGTCCTGGATTACTTTGATATCTACTGACTAGACTCACAGCATAAGCTATATCAGGTCTGGTGCACAACATTGCATACATCAAGCTTCCAATTGCTTGAGCATAAGGAACATCTAATGGCTTTTGCCCCTCTCCAGGGCTTTGCTCTTTACATAATCTCTTTCCCATAACCAACGGAGTTGGCGCCGGATTGTAATTCTCCTTTCCAAACCTTTTAAGAACTGATCTTAAATATTTTTCTTGGTTTAAACTTAGCATTCTAGACTTTCTATCTCGAATTATTTGAATTCCAAGAATATATGATGCATCTCCCATGTCTTTCATCTCAAACTTTTCGCTGAGATCTGCCTTAGTTTTATTCAACATTTCTATGTCATTTCCAGCGAGTAATATATCATCCACATATAATGATAATTTAGTAAACTTGCTCCCACTTTTCAAGACATATACACAATTATCTAATTTATTTTGAATAAAACCAAGTTTAGTAACTGCATCATGAAATTTGAGATACCATTGTCTAGAAGACTGTTTTAAACCATATAGAGATTTCATTAATTTGTAAACTTTATGTTCCTTGTTGCATATATATCGCTTCCTTCAACTCTCCGTTAAGGAATGTAGTTTTAACATCCATTTGGAATAACTCCAAATCAAAATATGCAACAATAGCCAAAATAATTCTAATGGATGCAAATTTAGCTACAGGAGAATACGTCTCCTGAAAATCTATTCCTGCCTTCTGGTTATAACCTTTGGCAACTAACGGTGCTTTGAATTTATCAATAGATCCAACAACACGATATTTCTTTTTGAGCACCCATTTGCATCCTATGGCTTTTCTATTTTCTGGTAGATCACATAACTCCCATACCTTATTCTTTTCTATGGAATCAAGTTCTTCTTTCATAGATTCTAGCCATGAAGCTGATTCATGCGAATTAATCGCATCAGAAAAGGTTAAGGGATCTTGTTCTTCTATATTTGTATCTACCGAAAAACAGGATGACTCACATGAATACAAATAGTAATCATCCATCCATGAAGGTTGTGTTCATTGCCTTTTGTTGCCTACAACCGGTTGATTAGGTACATTATTTTCCATAGGTATTTCATCATTTTCAAGGTTAGGTTCATTCACAATATCAGGGTCATTAGTGGGAACAACACTGTAATAATCATCATCTATTACAGTTAGAGGTTCTGTTTCCTCTTGAACTTGTTCCTCTTCCTCTAGATTCTCTAGAAATGTAGCATCTCTGCTTTCAATGACTCATTTTTCTTTATTGTAGAACTTATAACCTTTTGACTTTTCTGAATACCCTATGAATCTACACTTTATTGTTTTAAAATCCAACTTATCTCTAAGTTGACATGGAATGAGAACATGGGCTATAGATCCCCACTTCCTGAGATGACTCAAATTAGGTTTCCTCCCATTCCATAATTCATAAGGTGTAGATATAACTGATTTGGTGGGAATTCTATTTAAAATGTAGTTTGCAGTTAACAATGCTTCTCCCCAAAAGTTTTTAGAGAGACCAGAATGAGACAACATGCATCTAACTACATTTAATAATGTTCTGTTTTTTCTTTCAGCAACACCATTCTGTTATGGCGTATACGGCATTGTTGTATGCCTTTTAATTCCATGCTGAATACAATAACTTTCAAATTCTTTAGAATTATATTCTCCACCTCTATCAGTTCTCAGAATTTTGATTTTCAATCCAAGTTGGTTTTCAACTTCTGTCTTATATCTCTTAAAGCAGTCAAAAGCTTCTAATTTTCTGGATATAAGATAGACGTGTGCAAACTTGGAATAATCATCTATAAAAGTAATAAAATATTCTTTATTACTATGAGTTTTGACACTTAGGGGACCACAAATATCTGAGTGTATCAACCCTAAAAGTTCATTGGCTCTATGTCCGCCAACAAAAGGTTTTCTAGTCATTTTACCAGTTAAACAATGTTCACATGGTGGCAATTGAACATTAGATAGTGCAGGAAGTAAGTTCATTCTGATAATTTCTTTTATTTTTGAAATACTAGCATGTCCTAGTCTAAAATGCCACAATTCAGATTTAGAAATATAACATGACAAGTAGTTCAAATTCGAAATTTTATTATCAGAATTATTACAAACTACTGGAAGAATGCATAATTCATGCTCGGGCACATATTTTCCCATAGCATACACTTTATTATTCTTGCCTATAGAAACCCTGTTATTATAGAACCTAACTTCCAGTCCTTTCTTCATCAAGCTGGGAACAGAGATCAGATTGCGTCGAATTCCTGGTGCATAGAACACATCTTTGAGGACAAGAATGCTGTCCCCAAGATCCAATCTATACGAACCAATACCTTCTACATCAAGATAGGTATTATTTCCCATATAGATTCTCTGTTCTCCTTTCTTCAGCTCGGTGAATTCTACGACTCCATTCTTGTCCTTTGCGATATGCCTAGTCGCACCGGAGTCGATCCACCAACCACTGATATCCGTCATCACAACATTACATTCCGTCACACCGACGAATTCTCTTTTGCTAGTACCCCCTTGTTCTGGATGCTTATAACCTCTTTATTCTCCTGCTTTTCACCTTGTGGGCAATTGGGTTTGAAATGCCCGAACTTTCCACAATTGTAGCAGGCTCCGCGGGGTACTTTCTTTCTCTTGAACTGCTGTGACTTCGGTCCTCGCGGTTGTGGTTTACTAGGACCAGGGTTTTTATAGCTTCCAGCATTATGCATTGTCTCCCTCTTGCATACGACAAGAATTATACTTATGCAAGAGTAGTTGGATGTTAACTTCAGAAGCAGTGTCGTATTTTTCTTTTATTGCATTCCACATGTCCATGGAAGTCTTATAAGTTTCAAAAACTTTGATTAAGTTATCTTCCATGAACATGAGCATAAGACTTTTCGCCTTTTTATCTTTCGACTTCCACTGTTCAAACCCTTTCTTTTCTTCAGGTATAGATTTATCAGTAAGGGTTGGAGCAGTGGTTTCGATTATATCATCAATGTTGTCATGAATAAGAGCATATCCTATTTTTCTATGCCACATATCATAATTACTGCCATTAAATTTGTTAATTTTTCCTAGTTCTGATAGAACGAGTTTACTAGCCATTCGGTAGAGAACTAAAACTAAATTCAATTTAAATATTTGTATAAGGTTGATATTTTGACAATAATACTAAATAATAATAAAAAAATGAATTAAATAAAAATGAACCTGATTGTTCCGAGTTGATGAAAGAGACTCCAATTTTAGCGAGATTATCACTCAGCGGAGTTGATTGGATCAACACTTGTCGAAGATTTGTCGTCGTTTCTGACCGGATTTGTGGATGATCTGTTGCTGTCGTTGGATTCCACTGGATCAAGACAACTACTTTTTTTTTTATGGTATGGAAATGGCTCTGCTTATCAAAAAGGAATTGAGGGGCTGCAAATGAATGTAGGAAAGTGGGCCTGTTGCTGTCATTTCTCAAGTGGGATATATTAATGTGGGCTTTGAAAATAAAGTAGTTTGGTTGCTTTGTAATTGGGCCTCAGTTTGGTTTAAAACAGATGGGCTTGGTGGCTTTGTTGAAGATGGGGTTTGGCTTCGATTCAACAAAACAAAAGATTGACAGGCTTTAGTGAAAGTGGGCCTGACAGGTTTTGATTTCAAAACGAAACAGAAGTGGAAAACTTGGTCTGGGTGACAAATGATCAGACATGATACAGCTAGGGTTTTTTTTTAACCTCAAAAGGGCAAGAGGCGGCTGACTTTTTCTCTCTATTCTTCTCCAAAAAATCTGGATCTCGAGCTTCGACCGATGGCCTCCAATCTCCTTCAGTCGTCGACGTCGCAGCAGGCTTGTCTTCTTCGTCGTGGTCGTCGATTTCAGCGGAGTCGTCGTCGTGGTCGTCGATTGCAGCGGAATCAAAGGTCGTCGAAGATGGCCGATCGATGCAGTGGCTCTGATACCAGTGAACGAAATCAAAGAAGAAGAACAGATTTTGAGGGGCTCCGGTAATGGGTAAGGGTTTGATTTTGTTTCTGTGTTGCTGTGTATTTCTCAAGGAGATTACTCCTCTTTATATAGGAGCCAGAACCCATTATCTCCACCCCCCATAACTGCTCCTGAGAGAATTTCTCTCAACGAACCCAATTTTTCTCCACGTTCTTCTCAAACGAACGTTGATTTGGTCATCTTAGACCAGGTCAAGCTAACACAAATGACATCAGAATTAGCCACAAAGATTTGTTTCTAGCTATCGTAAAAATAAAATAAAGAATTTAAGTAATTCACATCAGAATTAGGTCTTTTATTTATTTATTTAGCATAATAAGATCGTACCAAAATATAGAGTCGCATTCCCTGCCACATGTGCAAGAAGCAGTGAGCAGACTCCTCCGACATGCACGAAGAAAAAACGTGCGAGAAACAACGGAGTAACAGTACATACATCAGTTTGACTCTTCTCTCTTCAAAAACAGTCTTAGCCCTTCAATAAACTCGTACAGTATCCATATCCATCATGTTCGGTTCTCTAGTTCCTTGTGTTCTAGTAATTCTTGCAGCCGTAGCTGGTCTTGCGTCCATAGTTTTGGTATTACTACTTCTAATGTGCTCCCACGAGACTTCGGCCATGGGCGATCACTCGATCACGTCGGCTGATCGGATGCAACCTGTTCCTGTTATCGCGTCGTTGGATATGGAGCCGAGGATCGTTGTGGTTATGGCCGGAGATGAGGTTCCTAGTTCTCGGCAAAGCCTACGTATCAAGCATAGCATTATTCATTATTACTAATTAGGTCGTGTCTATAGTTTTGAACTTAGCCGAGGATGTGAACATGTGTAGTACATTTCTTTAGAAATTAAGATGAGTGAAAGTGAGACATTTGTGCGCGTATATATCCAATTTTGTTCTTTTCTCTTACCCTTCCCCAGACTAAAATATTATAAAAGAAACAAAAGGGAATAAAGCTCTAAAACTATTTGCTTCCCAAACTATTTAAGGGTTATTTCTTTTTTATGGGATATAATATGTCAGGATTAACCCAACAATGGCACAAAATGTAATTATAGTCCTCAGTTTTCACTCATTTGACTCCGAAAATAACTAGTTCCACGACAAAATGAATTCCACACATAATTTTGTAATCTTTGACACTTCTAGGGCAACTCTTAAAAGGTAACTTATGTTGGATTTAAATCTAATTAAATCTATTTGTGAGCATATATGTTACATCATTTTTTTTGGTCAATGAAATAAATTTTATTCATTACCAAATTGAGAAATATGAGTACATCAAGAAATACGGCTCAGACTGCGCCAAAGCAATATGATAGTGACATGTGAGATCCCATAAAGTCTCATAGCGGTCGGGCAAACGGTTCTTCAGCTGACTCAATTCATGGTTGGAAGGAAAGTACTCCTGATATAACATCTGACCCATGGACAAACCAGAAATCTTGTGCATCTCATGGAGAGCCACATTTTCACAATTCTGTCTTTTATGTGAGCAGGGATATCATCATTTAGGACTTTTGATAGAATCAGAATTTTCACTCTTCGAAACACAGAAACAGGGACTTGAGATTCTTGCCGAAAAAATCTTTGATTTCTTTCCTTCCAAATGGCATAAACTGACACAGTTAGTGCCACCCTTTTAATTCTTTTCATAAAACCCTTTCCCTTCAATCTTGTACTATACCATTCAATAATCCTATCCCAATTGCAAGATTTCCATTTGAAGTTCATCCACTCCATAACTCTGTTCCAGAGATCAGCTGAGAATGCACATTCAAAAAATAGATGCTTACAGGTTTCCTGTTGCTGAAATGTACAGAGAACACAAGCATTTTGCTGATGATTCATGTCAAGGATATTCATGTGACATAATCTATCTCTTGTTAACAGTCTAGAATGAGTAGCAAGCCAAGTGATGAGAGAATGCTTAGGGAATGACCAATCGTCCCAAATTGTTTTAGACCAAGTTACCTGTGCATTCTGATTAATAAGATCACTGTAGATAGTAGATAACTGGACCTTATCTCCAGAGCAGCTCCTGGCAATGATATTTTGAACATTAGAGGAACTTCCAAATTTGAGTATCACCTTATCTCTCATTTTAAGGATTTGTTTCCACATCCAAGAATCATTTGTTTTGGATTGAACTTTCCATATGTCAGATTGTCTTAGATAATTGCCATGCACCCACTTTATCCATAACAAGTCTTTCTTTAAGTGAATCATCCAAATAAGCTTCATAGAAGCTGCAGTATTCCAGTCTGTAGCAGAGAAAACCCCCAGACCTCCATGTTCTTTACTTTGACAAACTGTCTTCCAGGAAATCAAATGAATTTTGTGGTTCCAAAGGAATTCAGAACAAAGACTGTCAATTTTCTTCAACACCTTAATTGGTAGAATATAATTGCTAGTCCAAAAATTTTGAATTCCTAATATGACAGATTTAATAAGCTGCAATCTGCCTGCGTAGGATAATGTTTTCTTTTTTTGCCAATTCTGAAACTGGGTAGCAATCTTATCAATTAAAGGGGAGCAATCTGAATAAGATAATCTCTTTGTAATCAAAGGTACCCCCAAGTATCTTACTGGCAGGACACCCTCGGAAAAATTCAGCAAGGAGCAAATGTAGGTCTTCAAATTCTCATCAATACCACTCATATATATAGAGCACTTGTTTGGATTAGTCTCCAGTCCAGAGACATGACTGAATTCAGATAGGCATTCTTTCAATCTTGCAATAGAGTAAATATCAGCTTTGCAGAAAAGCAACAAATCATCAGCAAAGAAAAGGTGAGAGATTTTAAGCCTGGAACATTTTGGATGATATTTAAACAAACTGTCATTTTGCAGAGAACTAAGTCTTCTTGACAGATACTCCATCCCCAGAACAAAAAGATAAGGAGAAAGGGGATCTCCTTGTCGCAATCCTCTAGCACCTCTAAAATAACCATGCAGTGAGCCATTCAAAGATAGGGAGTACTTAGGTGAACATATACACTCCATAATCCAATTGATCATAGTGACAGGAAAGCCCAGACCAGTAAGCATATCCTTAATAAATTTCCAGTTGATTGTATCAAAGGCTTTTCTTAGATCAATGTTGAGGATTGCCCTTGGAGTTGAATGTTTTCTGCCGTAGTGTTTGATCAATTCATGAGCTAAGAGGATGTTGCTAGATATAAGCCTTCCTTTAACAAAAGCACTTTGTGCTTCATTAATCAAAGCCCCTATAACTCCTTGAATTCTTGTTGCAATAATTTTAGAGATGATTTTATATAAACAATTGCAACAGGAAATTGGTCTATAATCAGATGGGGATTTTGGATTAAGAATCTTAGGGACTAAAGTAATAGATGTAGCATTAAGAGCACCAAGAAGTTTACCCGACTTAAAAAACTCTTCAATGGCAAGATAAAGATCTTCATTTATCAGATTCCAGGCTGCTTTGAAGAACGCAGCAGTGTATCCATCAGGTCCTGGTGCTTTCTCATTATCCATAGAAAATAGAGCTTGTTTGATTTCATCTCTAGTGACTGGAGCAATAAGATTTTTGGCCTGAGTAGGAGATAGAGTAGGACCATTTGACAAGACTTCCACTTTGATATCTGTAGTAGAAGCAGAAGATCCCAGTAATTTATTGTAGTAAGCAATGAACTCTTCTATGATCTGAGACATATCAGTAATCCTTTCCCCACTATCAGAGTATATAGACAGGATTTTATTTTGGTGCCTTTTTGCCTTCATAATAGAGTGAAAAAACTGAGAGCATTTATCTCCATGAATATCCCATCTAATACTTGCCTTTTGCCTGTAAAAGGAAGTTTCAAAATCAACCAATCTTGTATAAGTATTCAGGCATTTCTTCTCTTTTGAAATCAAAATAGAATTGAAAGGATCAGTCATCAGCTTTTTATGAGTGTTGCTATCTTTAATGTTGACCCCGCATAAAGTGATCAATTAGTTAATTTGGGTCAATCAGTATTAAATTTAATCATGGGTTAATTATGTAGATACCAGACTACAATTCTAATTTTATGAGGGGCTAAATTAAAAAACTACAATATCTATAAACAAAAGGTTATGGTCCATAATCTGAGGTTAACGTTCTCTAATTCTCTTAATCCTCATCTAAAGAGAAATCTAAACGAGAGACCCTCAAGATTAGAAAATTAAACCCTAATTCAGATCCGTGAAAATATTCATGAATTCAGGTATTACTTTCGCTCTTGTTATAATTAATCTATTTGAATCAATCACGGATATATATATATTGTATGTTTTAGATCGATTAAGATCAACAAGTGGTATCAGAGCCATCATGATTAATTCTTAGGGATCTAAGATTAAGAAATTAGGGGTTTTTATCTTAATTTGTGTTTTTTACGAACTGTTACATGCATGAACAGTAACGAATTTGGATTCAGATTTGTTGATGCTCGTATGAACAGTAAAAGTTCATGTTTTGGTTTGTGTTTTCTTTCGGGTCAATCTGGATCAATTTGGTTGTTTGAATATGGATTGTATGCAAAAAAAATTATTTGGTTGTTTGGAACTGAATTAAATTCAAAATTGAGTGCAAAAAAAGGATCAATTTTTTTTGCTTTTGTTCGTCGTTCTCTTAGCTCCTCGCCGGTAATCTGTCGCTGGCAGCCCCTCTGTCAAAGAAAGATAGTGGCGGCGGCATCAGGAAACCCTAGGGTTTCGAAACCTAGGGTGCGGGAGCCTAAGCGGCTGTGACGATTCAGAACGTAACCCTAAAGAGGATCTAGCAAGAGCCCAAGCGGCGAAGATTCATTTTCAAAACCCTAAGGAGTGGAAAAAGATCGTGCAGAAGCTTACCTGATTTCAGGTGAGCCTCGTCAGCAATGTTTGAAGGTGAGGTTGGATTCTTTGTTACAGGTGAGCCTAACTCAGGCGAGCCTCACTCAGGCAAGCATCATTTCAGGCGAGCTCGAGCCTTAAATCAGGCGAGCTCTCGTGCCTCAGGTGAGCTTGAGCCCCAATTGTAGGCAAGCTCAATACTTGTTTCAGCTGAGCTTTCGATTGCTCATTTTAAGCGATATTGATCGCTCATTTCAGGCGAGTTGGATGCTCGGATCAAGCGAGTTTGACGCTCGGATCAGGCGAGCTCGACTCTCGAATCAGGTGAGCTCACATGCTTAAATCAAGTGAGCTCACATGCTTGAATCAGGCGAGCTCGGATGCTCAATTTCAGGCGAGCTCAGAGCTTTCGAACTGAAGGCGAGCTTGCGTTTGGGAATTTCTTTTTCGGGCGAGCTTTCGTTTTGAAGGCGAGCTTTCGTTTTGAAGGCGAGCTTAAGGGTTCCGTCGGCTAAATGAAGTATGCGGGCAAACTTATTTTCAAGCCGAAGCCCAATTAAATTTTTATTTAGGCTATGTGGAAACAGGCTGAAGCCCACTTAGTTTTATTTTTTAAGTTGTGTTAGAACAAATTAAGTCTTGGGCCTATTGAGGATTATTTGAATGTTCAAATAATTTTATTAAAGTTATGGGCTTGTAACAATTAAGCTATGGATTGTTTGATTATTAATCAAATAAATTTTAAGTTGTACGACTTTTATTTTTTAAGAGCCTTTCTATGCTTAATTAAAATAGAAAAATCTATTTTAATTGCTCAAGTAAATTTTAGAATTTTATTTAATTCAAATCTGAATTAAATTCGGTAGTTAATCAATTATTTAATTCAAATAATATGACACGAATGTATTTAATTTTTTGTCTCTTATTCCAAATGATTAATTGAAACAAGATGTTTCCAAAGTAACCTCTCTTGTGTAGATTGTTCATGAGGGATGTTAGATGGTTGTGTGTATATTTTTTTGTAAATATTTAATCGGCCCAAAGGAATGTTAATATTTATTTAGACTACATACACATCTGCGATGCTAAACTTGTGACAATTATAAGGTTTATATGTGAATGTTGAATCAATCCAAAGATAGGTTCATTATTTGATATGTGTTATTGTCAGTGTTTGATTATTGTAACAAGATATCACTTGCAATTAATATTACTATCCAAAGACTTGATATTGATGTTGTGTCAGATACCTTGAGATGAGAGTTATCATTATTTAAATTTTATTGTTTACTAATTATGGTTAATTATATGAAAATCTTTTATTTATTTTAGCTAATGTATCTGCTGTAATAATTTCTGCTAACATCAATTTAATTCCCATGCTCAATGTGATAAATTTCAAGGTTTAGAAAGAGAACATTTTAATTGTTCTTGGCTGCATGGATCTAGACCTTGTAATAAGGACTGAACAACCTCAACTTCTCATTGTGGATAACACTCCTGATGCAAAGAAGTATGAGAAGTGGGAGCGTCCAAATCGCATGAGTCTAATGATCCTTAAGAGTGGTGTTCCGGGAGCCTTCAGGGGCATAGAATCCGAAGGGATTACTAAAACTAAAGATTTACTTACTAAAATTGAGAAGTGTTTTGCTAAAACTATAAGGTAGAAACAAGCACGCTTTTAGCTCGCTTGATTTCGATGAAGTATAAAGGCAAAGGAAATATTAGGGAGTACATTATGAAAATGTCTTATATTGTTTCAAAACTTAAGGTACTTAAACTCGATCTATGTGATGAGTTACTGGTGCGTCTGGTTCTATTGGCTCTTCCTGCACGATTCAATCAATTCAAGGTCAGTTATAACTGCCAAAAGGAGAAATTGACTCTAAATGAGCTTATTTCATATTGTGTGCAAGAAAAAGATAGGTTGAAACAATATAAGACTAAAAGTGCTCATTTGGCTTATGCCTCTAAGGATAAGGATAAGAAAAGAAAGAATGATAATGAAGCTGCTAAGGGTCAAATTCATAAGAAACAACATAAGGATGATCATGGTTGTTTCTTCTGCAATAAGGTTAGACATGTAAAGAAGGATTGTACCAAATATCACGCCTGACGTGCTAAAAAATGTATGTTCCTTACTTTGGTCTATTCTGAGGTTAATTTAGCTTTAGTACCTAGAAACACTTGGTGGTTAGACTCTGGTACTAATACTCACATAAGTGTTTCTTCTATGCAGGGCTGCCTAAGCTACTGAAAGCCAAGTGATGTTAAAAGATATATCTTTGTAGGCGATGGACAATCAATAGATGTGAAAGCAATTGGGCACTTTAGGTTGCTATTAGGAATTGGTTCATATTTAAATTTAAAAGAAACTTTTGTAGTATCGTCTTTTAGACAAAATTTGATCTCTATTTTTGTATTAGACAAATCAGGTTACTATTGTTCATTTGGAAACAATCAATGTTGGCCTTCTTGTTTTGATGATGTTTAACAAACAATTTATTACTAATGTTGTTTGTCTAGTGTTTGTGCATTCCTATGTTTTGTAGACAAACAACGTTGTTGGAGGATGGATGGAATCGAGCATTCACGGTCATATCAAATGGAGGTTGGCGGAATTGTGGAGTGAAGAAACATACAATTCAAGTTAAAGATCAAGTTCAAGCTTCATCCGCATGTGTACCAAGTTGAGCTACAATGAAGATCAAGATCAAGCTTGGGTAATCTAGTTTAGATTTTATATTATGTGTGTTAAGTACCTTAAGCTCAATATCATATACACACATGTATTTGGTTTCTATGTATATATATAGTTATATATATACATGCATGGTTTTGGGTTTTCATGTTTTGGACATACTTGCAACATACATGAGTTTTCACAAATAGAAATTTAATTTGAGAAATTTTTTTTCTAACATGTTTGTTTTCATGTTTATAAATATTTCGCAAATTTTCATCAAGTTTGGAATTGATTTGTTATGTTTAATGGAATTTACAAAATCATGTTTTTCGTTTGTGCATGTTCGTGCATGTTTTACAAAATAGATGAGTTTTCATAAATGGAAAATGATATTCAAGAACTACATGTTTAGAAACTTTCCTCAAAATTTTACTATTTTTGAAGTTGATTTACTGTACCTAATTGATTTTACAAAATCGTGTATCACAGCAGATTTTTAGAAACTGTATTTTTGTGTTCAAACATTTATTTCTCTCAACTGGGAAAATATTTTTCAGAAATTCTTTATCTGACATGTTATTCTACATGTCTAGAACATTTCCACAAAATTTAATAATTTTTGGAGTTCATTTACTATTTTAAATTGATTTTACAAAACAGCTGCGCACTGCTACAGTAATCCGGTCGACCGGACCGGTCGACCGGAAATGTCTCTGGACGTTTCTCAGCTTAAACAGCTGCGCACTGCTACAGTAATCCGGTCGACCGTACCGGTCGACCGAAGTACTGTACCAGCCGACCGTTGCTACAGTAATGGCTAGTTCTGTTTTTTTGTTTATTTTAATATTTTGGGGGTGTTTTTCTTGGTTTTTGGACTTGTTTCATGAGCCTATATATACCACATGCCCTCATACTTCTAAGAGGACTTAAGAAATGTTTTAAACAAGTTTAAAGAGTTTTAAATAAGGGTTTAAGTGTGTTTTAGTGTTTGTTTGGTTTGAAGATTGTTTTCACAAGTGGAGGAGATCATCTTCTTGTTTGGGCTTCAATCTCCATCTCTCCATCTTGTCATCTATTGAGAAGTTTTCTAAACTCTTTTCTAGCTTTATATTTATTTGTTTGATTATCATCTTATTAAAGCTAGTTTTATATTGAGTTTAGATTTGATTTCACTCATTGTTTACACACACCCACTTGAGCTTATTGTATTTGCATTAATAATATATTAGGGTTGTGAGAGTTGTAACATTGAGTGTGGGCTTTTATTGTGTTCTCATCCATATTAGAGAACAATTTATATTTGTTACATTGTGAGATTGTTAGGTTTTCGGTGAGCTAGAAACCGAGTGTGTTGTGAAGTTTTCGGTGAACTAGAAAACCGATTGTGAGGAGTGACGTTGATCGGTGAGCGTTGAAAACCGATACTGTGAGGTGTAAACGTTATTCGGGTGAACGTAGAAAACCCGGTTGTGATAGTGGATTTCTCCCCGGGAGTGGGGAGCGGAGACGTAGGACGGAAGGTCCGAACTCCGTGATCATATCGTGTGTTTGTGATTGCATTGGCGTTCTTATTCTTGTTTTCATATCTTATATCGCCTTTGTGTATTGCTCTTGCAAGAATACAACTTGTTAATTATTTTTAATTGGCATTTAATCGGATTAGATTAGCATAAGACCCTAATCACCCCCCCTCTAGGGTCTAACAATTGGTATCAGAGCTTGGTGCTCTTTGATTTAAGGTCTAATCGCCTTGAGTTAAAGATCCAAGTTATCTTTTTGTGCTAATCTTGTTTTGATTGCATTTGTATCTTGCTTGCATATTTTTACAAATTATGGATATGAATGATGCATCTTGTTTAGGCTATGATTCTAGTATTGCTCCTAAATTCAATGCTTTCCCTTATGCTCAATGGTGTTTTAGATTCAAAATATTTGTTCAATCTAAAAATATCGATTTATGGGAAATCATTGATTGTGCTTATATTGTGCCCACGTTGGAGAAATCCAAGTGGAGCAAACATGATAAAAAGATGTTTATTATGAACAAGCTTATGTTAGAATTTTTATTAAATGCATTTGATTCATTTATGTCTAACAAGCTTGATTCTTTTGATAGTGCTTACACCTTATGGAAATTTATTGAAGCACATCAAGGGGACTTGGAGGCGATCCGACAAGCTTTGGAGGATCCCGCTTCAAGTTCATGTGGAGCATCATGCACACGGCCACTAGGCGATAGCCCTAGTGAGGTTTGCGAGTTCGAAACCATAAATGATTTATCTAGTGATGAACTTGCGTGTGCTAGTGAAAAATTATTGCATGCCTTTAACAAATTGCAAAATGATTTCATTAATTTACAAAGCAAGCATGTAGAACTTATATCCGATCATGAGAAGCTAGCTTCCAATTTTGATATCATTTCCAAAGAAAATGTTGCTCTTAAAGAAAGTAATGATATGTTAAAATTGGAAAATGAGAAATTATCATCATCCATTTCTAGCTTATCTCATGCTAAGATTGATGCCATGTTAGAAGTAGAGAACATAAAAAATAACACTGCTTCATTTATAAATGACTATTTATGTTCTACTTCTAAAAATGCATATGTGCCTAAAAATGAAGATTTGAATCTTATGAAAAATAGTATTTCATCTTTAGATTCAACTTTGAAAACATGCATTAATAATCATAAGAAGCTTATGGATATGTGTGCTAAATCAAGATCATCCACTCATTATGCACACATGTATAGCAAAACTTATAAGTGTTCTATTTGCGGCCGTCAAGGTCATTTAGCTAAGTTTTGTTATGATGCACACAAACTTAAGAATTCTAATGCTCCTTGTGCATCTCATGTAGCTTCTTCATCTTGTACACTTACACATTCACATGCTCATTCTCACAAAGTTCATCATAAGCATGCTAGTGTGTTCAAGTGTGATCATTGTGGTCGTTTTGGCCATTTGGCAAAATTTTGCTATGATTTGAAAAAGACTTCACTTTTGCCAAATGATTTTAAAAGACCACAAAAGTTTAAATGTGATGTTTGTGGTAGGTTTGGACATCTTGCTAAATTTTGCTTTGATATACAAAAAGCTTCTAAATTGCAATATGTTCCAAATAGACCATTGTTTAAGAATCTCTTTCATTGTACAAATTGCAATCGGAAGGGTCATTTGAATGAATATTGTTTTGACCATGTTAGTGCACCACATATACCTAAGAGGGTTCATAACCCTAAGGTTTTGAGCTTAAATGATAGGGGTCATGTCCCTAAATCCTTTGGTACCAAGAGTTCTTGGGTACCAAAACAAATTTGATTTTCAAACTAAGAATTTTATTGTTTTTATCTTTCTTTGTCTTGGTCTTGAAAATTATGCTTTAAAATCTTTTGGTTATAAAAACAATTTTTCTTGAACAAAATCTTTTGTTTTCATGATTATTATTTTTTGTTTGATGAGAGGACTATGTTTATATAACCCTCCGGAGTTATTGGGTGTTTATTCCCAAACATTGTTTACCGGGTGCTAAAAATGTTCATATGGGTTGATACTAGCTCAAGAGCTAGATATAATTGCCTCTCTTGATTTTTGAAAATCAATGATGATTTGGTTTCATGATTTAAACTTTGATTTATGATTTCAATTGGTTGATTTGTTTTCATTTAAAAACTTTTTACATAATTCTCATGTTTCTCTTCTTTTGACTTCATAAATCTATTTTATACATTGGCTTTTATGATAGGAGACAATATGTTCATCTTGATATATTTATATATGTTCTCATTACATATGTTTGCCATGATCTTCATTTCATATATTCTTTATGGCATTTTGATAGGGGGAGCAATCCCTATATCTTTTTATGTTTGATACTCACCCGTGCTTATTGATAGGGGGAGCTTTCGCTCTCTTATTCTTTTTGTCCCCTTTTTGATGTTGTCAAAGGGGGAGAAATATTGTGAGTATACATTTATATGCATGTGTATTATCTTGTATATGTTCATTTCCTTCATGCATATATTTCTTTTTTTGTAAATTGTTTGTCATCATCAAAAAGGGGGAGATTGTTGGCCTTCTTGTTTTGATGATGTTTAACAAACAATTTATTACTAATGTTGTTTATCTAGTGTTTGTGCATTCCTATGTTTTGTAGGCAAACAACGTTGTTGGAGGATGGATGGAATCGAGCATTCACGATCATATCAAATGGAGGTTGGTGGAATTGTGGAGTGAAGCAACATACAATTCAAGTTAAAGATCAAGTTCAAGCTTCATCCGCATGTGTACCAAGTTGAGATACAATGAAGATCAAGATCAAGCTTGGGTAATCTAGTTTAGATTTTATATTATGTGTGTTAAGTACCTTAAGCTCAATATCATATACACACACGTATTTGGTTTCTATGTATATATATAGTTATATATATACATGCATGGTTTTGAGTTTTCATGTTTTTGGACACACTTGCAAAATACATGAGTTTTCACAAATAGAAATTCAATTTGAGAAATTCTTTTTCTAACATGTTTGTTTTCATGTTTATAAATATTTCGCAAAGTTTCATCAAGTTTGGAAATGATTTGTTATGTTTAATGGAATTTACAAAATCATGTTTTTCGTTTGTGCATGTTCGTGCATGTTTTACAAAATAGATGAGTTTTCATAAATGGAAAATGATATTCAATAAATTCTTTCTTTGACATATTTATCTACATGTTTAGAAACTTCCCTCAAAATTTTACTATTTTTGAAGTTGATTTACTGTACCTAATTGATTTTACAAAATCGTGTATCACAGCAGATTTTCAGAAACTGTATTTTTGTGTTCAAATATTTATTTCTCTCCACTGGGAAAAGATTTTTCAGAAATTCTTTCTTTGGCATGTTATTCTACATGTGTAGAACATTCCCACAAAATTTCATAATTTTTGGAGTTCATTTACTATTTTAAATTGATTTTACAAAACAGCTGCGTACTGCTACAGTAATCCGGTCGACCGGACCGGTCGACCGGAAATGTCTCTGGACGTTTCTCAGCTTTGAACATGGCTCTCGGTCGACCGTACCGGTGGGTATAAATACCCAATTGCTGATCTCTTTTCAAGTATCTAAGAAGTTTTTAAAATAAGTTTTAAACAAGGGTTTAAAGTGTGTTTAAGGGTTTGTTTTGTTTGTGAAGAAGTTTTCACAAGTGGAGGAGATCATCTTCTTGTTTGGGCTTCAATCTCCATCTCTCCATCTTGTTATTCAGAGAAGAATCTCTAAACTCATTTCTAGCTATTTATTATTTTGTTTATAATTTCTATATGCTAGATTTTAATTGAGTTTAGTTTTGATTTTGATTTCACTCATTGTTTACACACACCCACTTGAGCTTATTGTATTTGCATTCATAATATATTAGGGTTGTGAGAGTTGTAACATTGAGTGTGGGCTTTTATTGTGTTCTCATCCATATTAGAGAACAATTTATATTTGTTACATTGTGAGATTGTTAGGTTTTCGGTGAGCTAGAAACCGAGTGTGTTGTGAAGTTTTCGGTGAACTAGAAAACCGATTGTGACGAGTGACGTTGATCGGTGAGCATTGAAAACCGATACTGTGAGGTGTAAACGTTATTCGGGTGAACGTAGAAAACCCGGTTGTGATAGTGGATTTCTCCCCGGGAGTGGGGAGCGGAGATGTAGGACGGAAGGTCCGAACTCCGTGATCATATTGCTTGTTTGAGTTTGTCTTTGGCGTATTTATTTTTGTATTTATCTTATATCGCCAATTGTGCATTACTCATTTATTTCATCCACTATCTTGTTTAGATTATTTACCCTTGTGTTGTTTATATATCCTTACATATATCTCTATCATATAGGATATATCTCATTGTTCATATTGCTTATCCTAGCTTATATTCTTGTTGTATTTCATACTTGCTAGGATAACGTATTAATTAATTTTAATTGGCATTTAATCAGATTAGATTAGCATAAGACCCTAATCACCCCCCCTCTAGGGTCTAACAATCAATTCAGTTTATCTTTAAATTCAAATGTTGTGGGAACTAGTTACTTGAGTACTTATGACAATCTATATTCGCTTGATACACTTACTTATTATAATGAAACCTTGCATGTGGAATTACGTGATACTAAACGTAAATTAAATAAGGAAAATTCAGTGACATTATGGCATAAGCGCTTGGGTCATATATCGAAAGGTAGAATTGAGCGTCTTGTGTCTGATGGCATTTTGAATTCCCTTAATTTTTTAGATTTTGACATATGTGTTGAATGTATCAAGGGAAAACAAACCAAAGTTAAGAGATTAGATGCTAACAGGTCTTCAGATATCTTAGAATTGATAAATACAGATATCTGTGGGTCATTCCCTATGACATCTTAGAATGGTCAATAATATTTTATATCATTCATAGACGATTTCTCACGTTATGGGTACCTATATCTCATTCATGAGAAATCTGAGTCTCTGGACATGTTCAAAGCTTTTAAATCTGAAGTTGAGAACCAACTGAATAAAAGAACTAAAACCGATAGATATGATCGTGGTGGTGAGTACTACGACAAATATGATGGTTCAGGTGAATAACGTTCAGGACCATTTGCTAAATACCTAGAGGAATGCGATATTGTCCCATAGTACACCATGTCAGGGTCACCTAGCATGAATGGTGTAGCTGAAAGATGAAACATGACTCTTAAGAATATGGTAAGAAGTAAGATTGATCATTCTTCTTTACCAGAGTCACTCTGAGGAGAAGCATTAAAGACAGCCACTTACATTCTAAATAGAGTATTAAGTTAAGTAGTTATAAAAATACCTTATGAGTTTTGGACTGGTCGAAAACCCAGTGTAAAGCACTTACACATTTGGGGATGTCCAGCTGAGATAAGGCCTTATAGGCCAAATGAAAAGAAGTTGGACTCCAAAATAGTTAGCAACTACTTTATTGAGTATTCTGAACGATCCAGGGACTATAAGTTTTATGATCTCACACTCAGAACTATTTTTGAGACAGGAATAACAACATTCTTTGAGGATGTTGAGTGGGGGGGGGGGGGGGGGAAGTTTTATGATCTCACACTCAGAACTATTTTTGAGACAGGAATAACAACATTCTTTGAGGATGTTGAGTGGGGGGGGGGGGGGGGGGGGGGGGGATAATGTTAGAGACATTGATTTTAAGGAAGAATTGGCTTCAGATCCAATTCATATAGTTACTTTTGATAATATTCAGGTTCCTATAGCTGTTATTGATCAAGAAGTTAATCCAGAACCTCAAGAAGACAATGTTGAACAACTCCCTATTCAGAAGAACAATCTCAACAACCTCAAGAACCAGTGCCATTAATGAGATCCACTAGAGAAAAGAGAAATGCTATTCCGGATGATTATATTGTATTTCTCTAAGAACATAGGAAAATAATAGAATGTTGGAGAATGATCCAATCAACTTCCATCAGGCTATGAAAAATTCTAACTCTCAAAAGTGGATTGATGCCATGAATGAAGAGTACAAGTCTATGCGAGACAATAAGGTTTGGGAACTTGTTCCATTGCCAGAAGGTGCAAAACTAATTGGTTGTAAATGGATATTTAAAACCAAGCAGGATGTAAAAGGTAATGTGGAGAGGTATAATGCGCGTATTGTAGCAAAAGGTTATACTCAAAAGGAATGCATTGATTATACAGAGACTTTCTCTCTAGCTTCATCGAAAGACTCTTTTAGAATAATAATGACATTTGTTAATATCTTTGATCTTGTGTTACATCATATGGATGTTAAGACTGTGTTTCTCAATGGGGACATTGATGAAATGATCTATATGGTGCAACTAAAAAACTTTGTGTCAGGAGACCCAAAGAATATGATTTGCAAACTAAAAAAATACATCTATGGACTCAAGCAAGCTCATCGTCAATGGTATCACAAGTTTCAACAAATAATTATCTCGTTTGGTTTTAAGATGAATATTGTTGATAACTGTGTATATTATAAGTTCAGTAGGAATAAGTATATATTTTTTGGTTCTGTATGTTGATGACATATTGCTTGCCACTAATGATATAGGCATGTTGTACGAAACCAAGAGATTTCTATCAAAGAATTTTAAGATAAAAGATCTTGGGGACGTCTCTTTTATATTAGGAATCCAAATACATCGAGATCGTTCTCGATGTATACTTGGATTATCACAAAAGAACTATATCGATAAAGTACTCAAAATATTTGACATGAAAGATTGTAGACCAGGTGATACCCTTGTTGCTAAAGAAGACAAGTTTAGTCTCAATCAGTGCCCTAAAGGTAACCTTAAAATTCAGAAAATGCATAAGATTCCTTATGCTTCGGATGTAGGAAGTCTAATATATGCTCAGGTGTGTACGCATCCAGATATTACGTATATTATTGGTATGTTAGGCAGATACTTATGCAATCCTGATATTGATCATTTGATAGAAGTCAAAAGGGTTATGAGGTACCTTCAGAAAACAAAAGATTATATGCTCACATACAGAAAATCACAACAGTTGAGGTCATTGGGTACTCTGATTCTGATTTTGCTGGATGCCAAGATAGCAGAAAGTTTATATCATGCTACATTTATATATTAGCAGGAGGAGCTATATCATGAAAAAGTATCAAACAGTTACTTGCAGCTTCCTCCACTGTGACAGCAAAGCTTGTAGCTTGCTATAAGGTATCTAATCAGGGAATAAGGCTGCGAAATTTTACCACTGGACTACGTATTCTAGAAAATATTAAAAGACCACTTAAGTTATTTTGTGACAATAAATTAGCAGTTATGTATTCAAATAACAACATGAGCTCAACTAAGTCAAAACACATTGGCATTAAGTTCCTAGTAATGAAAGAAATGGTGCAGAGTGGACAGATATCCATAGAGCACATTAGGACAAACTTCATGATAGCTGATCCTCTTACTAAAGGATTGTCAGCCAATGTCTTTCATAAACACACTGCTCATATGAGTGTTGTATTATTTAAGGATATCATAATTTAGTGGGAGTTTGTAATTTTTTTGGTGCTTTATGTTTGGTTGTTTTGTCTGATCAGAATAAAGTATTCAGTTTATACACTCTACTACATTATGTTTGGTATGGATCTCACTAAAGTTTAAGGTAGGACCAGTTGAAAATAGACATGTACAGATCACATTGCATGTAATTTTCATGCTACACATCCATGATTGATCTATGTTATTTTATTATATTGGTATATGTGATCATTGATGGGTTTAGTCACGATAAATGTGATGAAAATCGCTTTGATCCTTTATTGATATAGCCAATGGACGAGATTGTTTAGAAATACCCTTACCAGTGATAGCTATTTTTGAGCTCATAAGATTATACACACTTTAAGGAAACATATGATGCCCAAGTAAGAGATTGTTGGATTTAAATCTAATTAAATCTAGTTGTAGGCACATATGTTATATCAGTGTGTGTTGCTATCTTTAAGGTTGACCCGTATAAGGTGATCAATTAGTTAATTTGGGTCAATGGGTATTTAATTTAATCATGGGTTAATTGTGTAGATACCGGACGACAATTCTAATTTTATGAGGGGCTAAATTAAAAAACTACAATATCTATAAATAAAGGGTTATGGTCCCTAATCTGATGTTAACGTTCTCTAATTCTCTTAATCCCCATCTAAAAAGAAATCTAAAGGAGAGATCCTCAAGATTAGAAGATCAAACCCTAATTCAGATCCGTGAAAATCTTTATGGATTCTGGTATTGCTTCCGTTCTTGTTATAATTAATCTCTTTGAATCAATCATGGATATATATTGTACGTTTTAGATAGATTAAGATCAACAACTTAATCCATCTTCTTCCTGGTGTTTCAAGAGACCTATTGACACAACTGGATTCTGGCAAAGTGCAATGAGCCTTGACCTGAGAGGTTTCAATATTCGAGATCGTTCTAGCTAAGGGCTGATCTCCGTGATCTTCTTCAAAGGGCCAATGGGTAAAAAAAAAAAAAAAAACTAATGATTTTCATAGTTTACGTAAGTACTAATTCAAGAAGTTTTCTTCATGCTCTTCTCCTTCTAGTATTTTTTCTTATTGCGTTCTTGATTTCTTCAAATCTTAATAGGAGCCTATCTTGTGCTTCATTCATCTTGCCTAGCTATGACGATGTCCAGTGAATTGGCACTATTCTCATGGTTTTTGGATCGATGAGTTTATTGTTGAGAAAGTAACTAGTTTGGATGAATTGGAGGCAGGGTTTGAGGAATGAGGATGAAAAACTTTTGTTTTTCCCATATTACCCTTTTAAAAGAAAGAAATTAATAAATATTTTAGCAGCATCTAAGCAAAGCTCTAGGATTAATTGTAGGTATTTATCACTTTTTTTCCTAACAGGTACATATCGCTTCTTTTTTCCCCTTTATTAGTGCAAACATACAACCTCACAATCTGGGTCATGTGACAAAATTATTTTCCCATTAGTTTTTAAAATCGTGTGAGAATATAATGACGTAATGTTTTTGTTAAATATTATGCCGGATGCATGTGTGTCGTACGAGTCAGATACTTTGATTTTTTATTTTAGATTTAATATATTTTAGGGGTTTTATATAAAAAACATATTAACTTTTATCCAAATTGATATTTACTATCTTTGATTTTTATTTTGATCAAAGTCACATTTACTTGCAAATTGTTGGCAATGACACATCTAATCAATTTTTCAGCTCAAAAAAGGTGTGAAATTCCCATCTTACCCCCAGCCTAAAGCACATATTTCTTAATTAATTATAAACTTAAGGGTTCTTTAAAATTTAGTCTTTCAAATCCTTCGTACTTTGAAATTAGACCCTCAA
>NC_033798.1:96345102-96346601 GCF_001876935.1 Asparagus officinalis | reverse complement strand
CCCCCCAAAAAAAAAAAAAAAACCCCCTTCTTTCTCTCTCAAAGAGTCATGGATTTCCAAATCTATATCTTCAAACCCTTCCCCAATCCGCAAATCCTAGTTCATAATTTTCAACTTGGACCTTTCCTTCCCCAATCATCCCTCTCTCATGCCCTCCAATCTAATGAAACCCTCCCTCAATCCTCCCCTAAATACTAACCTCATCTTCTCTTAATCTTCTCTTGATCCTTCCCTCTAATCCAAAAACCCCGTGAAACCCTAGCTTAGGAGTGAAAATCAATGATCTCAACTTCTTCATAACCCTCTCTAGCAAGGACGATACTAATCTGGGGACTAGTTTCAAAATATGATAGATTCAAGGGGCTAATATAAAATATGAAAAATTTAGGGTTATATTAAAAAAAACTTCTTATTATTATATAAGAATTGAGACATACTTGGTTTGCATAAATTGAGTGAGGGTATCTTCAGAAGTTCAGGTCTTTGTTTAACTAAAAAATCGATTAGGTATGACTTTGCAAAAATATATGCAAATAAAGGTGATTTCGATCAAAAATAAAAAAGAAAGATGATAAGTATCAATTTGGACAAAAGTCGAAATGATTTTCATGTTTAAAAAACCCTATATTTTATGATTATCATAAAATATATTGCACTAAATAAGATTAAAATATTATGAAACTTTGAAAATATGAAAATCCATTGTATGTGATTGAGAAAAACTTATGTCAACTTAAGTGGACGTCCACTAAGTTTCTTAGTCATTGATGATCACTTGATTGACATACATTGTGGATGATCTGCTTCATTGAACTTGATCTACATATTCTAAAACCCCAACACACCAAATTTGGGATGAACCCGTCGTGATTTGACCATTCATCCACTCGTATCAATTTTAACGGTTTCGAATGAATATAACTTTTTACATGGTTCGACGGAGAGTCAAACCACGACGGGTTCACCCCAAATTTGGTGTGTTGGGGTTTTAGAATATGTAGATCAAGTTCAACGGAGCGGATCATCCATAATATATATCAATCAAGTGATCATCAATGACTAAGAAACTTAGTGGATGTCCACTTAAGTTGACATAAGTTTTTCTCGTATGTGATTTGATTTATTAGTACCTATGTGTGCTTTAGAGTTGAATATAAGTTATCTCTTGATCAAGTATATGTCAAACAATTGCTCATTAGGCATTACAACCTATTTAATCCTATGGTAACCTCTCATTTAACTTTTTATCCATGTATCTATTTTTCTATGTTATATTTTGTTTAAAATTTAAATATTTTGCTATCTAGGATTGCTCTTTGAGGTTCGGTCCTTCTGGGTTTCGTGTCAGCTTGAATAACAACTAATTAACAGGAAATCTAAACAAAGACTAATATACTCATTAAAAGTATCAATTGCATGCAAATTCTAAATTTGAGGAAGATTATTCATAATGTGTTCACACTTGAGGAGGTTTTTCCTCAAATTAAAGTAGTTGGAGG
>NC_033798.1:96336955-96345085 GCF_001876935.1 Asparagus officinalis | reverse complement strand
ATCCTCTATAATTGAGAGAGCTTACTTAAGTGAGAAAAGTTCATAGGAGCTTTCTCGAATTTTCAAGGTTGGGTTTCCACAGTATGCTCAAACTTGAGGAGGCTTTCTCAAATTAAAATCGTTAGAGGGGATTTTTTGTGACATCTGCCATAGTTGAGGTTGTTTTCTAAAACTTACCATATACAATAGGAGCTGTATTGCTTTATATTTTCATGTGATGCCACAATTCCATGTGATTTTCAATATAAATGGTCATTTATCTATTTTTTGATGATCGTATAAAGAAGATTTGTAAGTAGTATGATAAACTAATTTGTCAAAAGAAAAATTTGGTAATGTGCAGCTTTTACCAAAGGATTTAATACTTAAGTATTATTCTTAATTGAACAAAAGAGATATGTACAATTCCATACAATGTTAGTGAGTATGAAATTGGGTAAATTACATTTAAATACCCTCTTGCACATAATTTACACTTATTTGTAAATGGGTTCGCTTTAATACCCTAATGTTTTTAAAATTTACACTTTAGTACTATCAGTTATATTAACGTGAAAATTTTCTCACGAAAATTCGTATGTGATAGTCATGTGCTATTTTTAAAATTTACATTTTACTTTTTGTTAAATCTATTGCTAAACCTATTAAAATCTTATTTTAAATCTATCCTAATTATATCTTAAAAATAGGAGTATTTGAAGATAGTAGCAACTTATTAGATACACTATTTAAAATTGTAAAGATTACCACTACAAAATCATATATGGAAAGAAAAAAATCTTAGTAAGCTTGTTGTATTTGCAAGTGATAAGAATCAAAGAAATAGGGAGATAAATAGATATCAAACTACAAAATTAGTTCTTCACTGCACACATTCATGATAGAGCCATTAACATGCTGTATAGATGTAATACTTATCCTTTGAAAAGGGGCGGTCTGCTGGCGCACTTTAGCAGGCGATCTATCCCTGCTATCGTGCTCCCCCGCCTGGTTTTTCAATGGCGAAGAAGAAGAAATCTAGTAGCAATGGAGTCCAGAATAGAGAGCTGAGGGATTCTATCTTCCGCTATCCCTCAGCTACTTCGTCGCTGGGAGCTGGTTCTTCCTCCTCCAGAGATGAGATTGACTGCAATGAAACAGTGATTCCTCAGATGGAAATGGAGAGCACTGGACCTAAAGGAGCAAGGAAGAAGATGTTGATGGAGGAAATTCTAGCAAAATCAAATCCATTAACTGATCTTCAAACTCCCAGGCTGAACTCTGCAAAGCTGATTTCTCGTCAGCTAGGTAAATCTCCAAACTCCTTTCTATGGTCTGATGAGGTTGAAGAAGATCTAGATCCAGATCTGATTGATCATAATATCCATCAGAATTGAAATGTGATTGAAAATGATTCAAATCTTAAGGTTGATTCTCCTCAAGTTGTTAGATCTGAAAATGCTGATGACCTGATTTCAGTTGTTGTGGAAACTGGTAGTGACTCTGGATTAGAAAAGCAAAAGGCTGATGCAAATTTGGAAAATAAAGCTCCTGAAAATTAAAAAACATTTGCTAGTTTATTTGCTAGTTTCTATGGATTAGATCTGAATTTTATCAAGCCATCTCAATTAAACGCCGTTTCTTTCTCAATGGATGAATGGAAGGAAGGTGAGGATTATTGGAAATTTGCTCTGATAGGGCATGTCATAGGTTTGAATGTTAAGTTCAAATCAATGGAAACCTATGTCAATAAAATTTGGGGGAAATTCTCTATACCTAAAGTCCTTTTAATAAAACAAGGATTATTTCTCTTTGAGTTTCAATCGGAGCATCAAATGAATGAAATTCTAGAGGCTGGGCCTTGGTTTTTTGGATCAAGACCTTTTGTTTTAAAACCTTGGTCTCTTGATACTGAAATTGAGAAAATTCAAGATTATACTTATCCTATGTGGATTCAGTTGCCAAATCTGAAATTGAATTTATGGAGCTCCTCTGGTATCAGTAAAATTGCTAGCACTGTTGGCATTCCTATTACTACAGATAAGCTGACTGCCACAAGAGAAAGATTATCCTATGCTAGAGTTTTGGTGGAAATTAAATTGCCTCTAAAAGATCCTCTCCCTGATCAGATTGTTGTCCAAGGGCCTGATGGAAAATGCTATAACCAAAAGATAGTGTATGAACTCAAACCAAGATGGTGTACAAATTGTAATATAGTTGGACATATGACTGAGCAATGTAGAAGGCAAAATTTGAAAAAAAGTGTGGGTTCCTAAGCAACAGGTTACAAGTGCACTAGCTCAGGGTGAACATGCTAATGATATGCAGGAGAAGGCTAATAGTTCAGTAAAGGATCTTAATATACATGCTCATACTGTTAATGAGCAAATACAAGAGCCTATTACAACTCAAGTTTCTGCTGGAAAAGGGAATGGAAATTCTGGAAAGGATCTGCCTCATAAACATGCACAAACAGTAACCAGCTCTGGGGAAATTTCTGTGCATGTTTCCAGGAGTAACTATAGGGGTTTGGCTAATATTACCTCCCCTACTGTGAAAGTCTCTGGCTTTTCAAGTATTAATAGGGCAAATGCTGCAAAAAGGGTTAATATTGGAGACAAGGCTAACCTGGCTTCTTCCTATATTCAGGCATCTCAATTCTCTTTATTGAACTTTCAGGTACATGATCTTGACCCTTCAAACTTGGATAGAGGTGATTCATCCCAATAATGCAACTTGCCATTTGGAATATTAGAGGATTGAATAAGTCCTCAAAACACATGATTGTTAAGCAATTTGTTCATGATTTCCATCTTTCTTTCATAGCTCTATTAGAAACTAAAGTTGCAGGAAATAAAATGCAATGGATTGCAAGGAGAATGGTAAATAATTGGAGTTGGTGCTCTAACTCTCAGCAAGCAAATAAGGGAAGAATTTGGATTCTGTGGGACAATGACATGCTCACCATTCAGTGTATATCATCTTCTGATCAATTCATATCATGTTATGTCAACTCCAAGGATGGCAAGTTATCATGCACTATTATTGTGGTTTATGCTATGAATAATCTGGAAGATAGAAAGAAGCTTTGGCATGATTTACTTTCTTTCAAGCAAAATGTTACAGGTCCCTGGATCATTGGGGGTGATTTTAATGCAATAATCAGCAATGAAGAAAGGTTGGGGGGGTACTCCTGTCTCTGACTATGATACTGAAGACTTCATAAATTTTATCTCTACATGTCAATTGACTCACTTGAAGACTACTGGCTGTTTTTTCACATGGAACAACAAGCAAGGGGCTGATTCTAGAATTTGGAGTAGACTAGATAGAGTATTAATAAATGATGAATGGATCCAGTCTTACACCTCCAGTCAAGTGGATTATCTGGCTCCAAACTGCTCTGATCATTCCCCAGGTCTCATTACAATTAGTGAAGATGAATTTAAAGGTAAAAGACCTTTCAAATTTTTTAGTATGTGGATAAATCATCCTGATTTTACCTCTGTTGTCAAGACTGTCTGGGAACAAGATGTCAGTGGTTTTAACATGTTTAGGCTTCATACTAAGCTAAGGAAACTCAAGCAGAGCCTGAAAAGTTTAAACAAGAAGCATTTTATGAATATTAGTGAACAGGTGATAAGAGCAAAATGTGAACTCACTGATACTCAAAACAAGTTGAGCAATGATCCTTTCAATCAAATGCTGATATCTAAGGAGAAGGAGTGCTTAGGGAAATACACCAGACTAATTGATTGTGAAACTTCCTTCTATAAACAAAAAGCTAATATCAGATGAGATTTGTATGGTGATAAATGTTCTCAATTTTTCCATTCCATTATGAAAGCTAAGAGGCACCATAACAGAGTGTTGTCTTTATATAATGAGTATGGTGAAAGGATCACAGATATGGCTGATATTGCTACAGAATTCACTGAATATTACAAAAGACTTCTAGGTGTTGCTACTACTACCTCTACTCCTGACCCTGGAGTAATTTCGAGTGGACCAATCTTATCTTCAGCTCAAAGTAATTCCCTGGTTCTTCCAGTCTCTAGAAAGGAGATTAAGAATGCAGTTTTCTCTATGTCAAGTGAAAGAGCCCCAGGACCTGATGGTTATAATGCCTCTTTTTTCAAAGCTGCTTGGGAAATCATTAGTGAAGATGTTTATCTAGCTGTTGAGGAATTCTTCAAGTCTGGTAAACTTCTGGGAACTTTCAACTCTACATCTATTACATTGGTACCAAAGATACACAATCCTAAATCACCTTCAGACTTTAGGCCAATTTCCTGTTGCAACTGTGTATATAAAATAATTTCAAAAATTATTGCTAGCAGAATTCAAGAAGATTTGGGTTTGTTGATTGGTGAAGGGCAAAGTGCTTTTGTCAGAGGTAGAAGTATCTCTAGTAACATTTTATTGGCACATGAACTTGTAAAGCATTATGACAGGAAACAGACCTCTCCTAGAGCCACTCTAAATATTGATCTAAGGAAAGCTTTTGATACTATTAGCTGGAGTTTCATTGAATCTATGCTATCTGGGCTGGGGTTTCCAAATAGAATGATAAGTTGGATCATGGAGTGTATTTCCTCTACAAAGTTTTCTCTATCCTTAAATGGAACACTTCATGGATATTTTAGAGGAGCTAGAGGTCTGAGACAAGGTGATCCCCTCTCTCCTTATCTTTTTGTTCTTGGAATGGAGTATTTGTCAAGAAGGTTAAATACTCTAAAAAATGACAGTCTATTCAAACATCATCCCAAATGCTCCAAATTAAATATCACTCACCTCTTCTTTGCTGATGATCTGCTACTGTTTGGAAAAGCTGACATCTATTCTATTGCAAAGCTATATAATTGTCTTCAGGAGTTCAGTCAAGTGTCTGGGTTAGAAGTTAACCCTAACAAATGCTCTGTATATTTTAGTGGCATTGATGATAGATTAAAGTAGCAGATTTGCTCTGTTTTGAATTTTCCTGAGGGGGTATTACCAGTAAGATATTTGGGAATGCCTCTTATCTCTAAAAGACTATCCTCTTTGGAATGTTCCCCTCTGATCAATAAAGTCACTAATCAGTTTCAAAGATGGCAGAAGAGCAGAAATCTCTCTTATGCTGGTAGATTGCAGCTGATTAAATCTGTTATCTTGGGGATTCAAATATTCTGGACAAGCAACTACATCTTACCTATGAAAATCCTAGAGAAAATTGACAGTTTATGTTCAAAGTTCCTTTGGAATCATAAAATGCATCTTGTGTCATGGGAGACTATCTGTAAAGATAAAAAACAGGGAGGACTTGGTGTGTTTTCGGCAAGGAACTGGAATCTTGCAACTGCTACAAAGCTTTTATGGTTGATACATTTAAAGAAAGATTTGTTGTGGATAAAATGGGTTCATGAAAATTATCTAAAACAGCATAGTATCTGGCATATTCAAGTGAAGGTGAACAACTCATGGATGTGGAAACAACTTCTCAAGGTGAGAGATACTCTCATATTCAAGTGAAGGTGAACAACTCATGGATGTGGAAACAACTTCTCAAGGTGAGAGATACTCTCATAAGTAAATTTGGGAACTCATGGATGTGGAAACAACTTCTCAAGGTGAGAGATACTCTCATAAGTAAATTTGGGAATGTTTATAATTTGCATAATGCAATCAACAAATGCTGTTCTGGAGGCAAAATCATTATATCTTCTATTTACAAAGAAATAACACAGCATTCTCCTAAAGTACAATGGTCAGACACTGTCTGGGACAGTTGGAATTTCCCCAAGCACTCTTTTATACTTTGGCTAGCTTTTCATGCAAAGCTATAAACTCAAGATAGGTTATGTCATTTGGGAATACTGGACACAAATGTATGTGTCTTGTGTTCAAATCAGAGCAATGAAAACTATCAGCATCTCCTATTTGAATGTCAATACTCTGCTGAGGTGTGGAACAATATGATGAACTGGCTGGATTACAAATGGAGGACATATAGATGGGAAAGTATCATTAACTGGTACAGCAACAGGCTAAGGGGGAAGGGATTCATGAAGAAATTGAAGAGGCTTGCTTTATCTGCTACAGTGTATGCAATTTGGACTGAGAGGAATTTGCGGATCTTCCAGCAAAAGTCTAGAGCTCCTGCAGTTCTTTTTCACAATATCAAGATCTCTATACTTTCAAAAATCTTGAATGACAATATCCCTGGTTACATAAAAGAGGAAATTGAGAAATTGTAACTTTCTTACTAGTTTGTTTCCCAAACTATGGTTCTGGATGTTTTGATGTACATAAATTTTTCATATTTGGGTGATGAATAAAATTAAATTCATTGACCAAAAAAAAACATGCTGTATAGATTAGTATATATTATCTGGACACTCATATCTTGCATCCTAAATATTGAAATATTAAATGCATGCATCAAAAAGATTTGTAGAAGGAAAATTATGAAAGAATTGAAGTTGTAGATGATATAAGAACCTTGATCTAAATATAGGAAAAAAAAAATCCTTGATTCCGCTATGCTTATGATTTTAACTACTCTTTCTTGTATCTGCAGAAGCTAACAAAAGATTATAATTTAGATTCTAAACAAAATATATTATCATAAAGTTCAAGAAAGTGATGGCATTTAATTAGATAATTGAGAGATCAAATAAAGCTTTAGTTTATGTCAAGTTCTTAAAGAGTAATTAGAATTCTCAGATTTATGAGTCAAATTACAGTGTACGTAGTGATAAGGAACATATAATGGTTTAATTAAAAATGGTTAGCAAAGCATAGAAACATGTAATGATTTGTGAAAATAAATGAGCAATGGAGTTAAAAATCAAGTGAAAAGTTAGATAATGTTATTGCTAGAATAATAATAATATGCCCTTGAACATCCAAAAAAAAGTATGTAATATTAGTGAAATATTAATAGATTTAATTGTTACACATATGGTTTCAGTGTCATTTATTTAATTGCTATATATCTTTAGAAAGTATTTGGTTAGATCATGCACTATAATGTGCCACTTGCTTTGAAATATGATCTAACTTAGAGATGTCTTAAACTTGTGCTTAACATATAACTAGTAAAGAATAACTTAGTTATAATAGGTTATTATGCATAATACCGACATATGAGATGGTGGTGGGTCTCAACCACTGAGAATGGGGATTCCTCAAGTGTATGTCATGAGCATGCATTGTGTGTGCAGCACTAAACTTCATTTGGATTCTCTAGGATGAGTCATCTAAGAGATAGAGAATTCAAGTTGTTACATGGTCCCTTTGACTTGAAGATACTGTCATTTTCGATTTGATAATTTAGTATGTTTTGATATGATTGTTTTAGCAAGCACTACACAACCCAAAATATTGGGTTGCTAAATTTCATTTATAAAAATATTGGATATCTAGATAAGAAATAGTATACTCGTTATGATGAGTTTATTTATTATGCATTCCCATAAAGTTATAAAATTCTTGCTATTTATTTTTTTATAAAAATAAAAAATTTTAATGTTTCAAAATAATTTTATTTATGTTCATTGGAATTTCTATTTAGGCATGAGCAAATAGGTAAATTGTCCTACTCAAAAGAGTTATCTAAAATAAATAATACGGGAAGGGATTGAATTTAAGAAAGGTATTATTTATAAATAATTAATGTTATATCATGGAAGAGCAACCGTTGGTTAGATATGGATTTGATTGTTAAATTAAAATTATAAATTTAATTAGTAATTGATTCTCGATATGAGACCTAATTTATCTAACAAATGTTATTAGAAGAGATTTACATGCAATACAAATGCTATTACATCATCAATTATTATGGATAGAATTTTTAAACAATTATATTCTATCTTTAATTGTTATGGATAAAGTTTTTAATAATTATGAATTGTTTGAAATTAAAATCTATAAGGCTGATCTAATCCTATATGTATGGTTCATATGTAGAATTATGAAGACACAGAAAACCTTATGTAGGTAAGATGAAGAATAGAACAGAGAAAATAGAAAACTACGTACGAATCTCTCATTATTGCTCCTCTTCGATGACGGATGTATTTCAATTGAAGACTTTTTCTCTTGAAGAAGCTTTAAAATCGTCAGATAGATCTTCGGAGATGGATGCTCTTAGGTAGATCTTGTGAG
>NC_033798.1:96316526-96336945 GCF_001876935.1 Asparagus officinalis | reverse complement strand
GGTACTATTCTAATTTTGATTAATTTTGATATATAGTCACGATTTGCATATTTTCCCTTGTTGTATGTCATGTTTCTAACACATAGTATTAGAGCAGGTTTAGAATCCAATCTTTGTTATTTAATTAGATTAACTATTATGATTTGATCATGTTTTTCAAATTATTTAATTAAATTAAATCATCGAACAACATGTTATGATCTAATGGGGTTTATAATTTAACAATATTAAACTAAAAATTCTATTTAATTAGATCAAATAAAGAAATGGGTTGCTTTTTAGCAACTATTCATCGTCGGGGTTACTATTCAATATGTTTACTGTTCACCATAGCGGGTTTACTGTTCATCACTTTAATTTGTTAAACTGAAAATAATTATTTTGATTGAGATCAATTAGGGTTCTTGATAAGATCATAGTTAGAGTTTTTATTAGATCATGAATTTTGAGTTTGATGAAATCAAATTAGAGTTTTCACTATTAAAGATTTGATCTTAATCATTTGTGGTGATCCATGATAAATTCACATTTTGATAAGAGATCAAAATTGGGTTTTTGTGATGATCTATGATGGGTTTAACTTTAAGAATTTGTTTCAAAAAAAAAAAATTTGCCCACACCGTCGGATGGTGAAGGGAGGTTTCAAACCCATTGAACAAGCTGCTGCCGGTCATGGGTGGCAGCGGCCATCCCAAGCCCTAATCAAAAAACATAGATCTCTTAGAAAGAAGATGAAGATGTAATTTGGGTTAAAAGTCTATCGGGTTTTGAACCCAAACCCATTAAGTATAGAACCCAAAGCCTATTATGAATAGGATATGTTATAAACGAGTTTGACCCGAACCCTGTACAAGCCCAGAACCGAAATCATATTGTGAATAGGATATATAATATCAAGTTTGACTAGAACACTGTACAAACCCAAACTCAGTTTGATCTATATTCAAATTTGATTTGGGATTTTGTTTTACCAAGGCAGGTCTGACTCGTGAATAGAACCCGAACACGAAATTTGTTAGTTTTGAATTTTATTATAAATTAATTTGAGACTGCTGGTTGAGCCAAAAACTGCTCTGAAGTCCATTGGCTTCTCTAATATTGCTATAAAATTAGTTACAAACCCCTATTTTGATCCAAAAATTATTCTGGAGTCCACCGGTGTGACGCCCCTGGGTTCACACATGGCTGCAGTCCGAGGTGAAACCAGGAATGTCAAACCTGCCATGCTAAGGGTCGCCCTCATCCTGCGATTCTTCGGGCTCCTGGCTCGTTACCTGAAAGGGGGAGGGACAACGAGCGTCAAAGCGCTAGCGAGCAACATCACAACCAACCCCAAGGGATAGGGCTTGTTGTATATGAAAATACAGTTAATACATAATAATATAAAATCATTTGTCCTAACAACAATGGGTTTTGGTATTTAGGAAATTACAACACGAGCGTAGGTACGTCGAGCGAAATAATCCAAACAAGGAAACCCTCATGTATATACCTTGTATCTCAAATTATAAATCCCTAAATACTAAACCTGAAGTCTAATACAAGAAACAATAAATAAAACTAATACAAACCCGTCTCTACCGATAAATGAAATCATGACAAGGCCACCACAAGTGTCATGCAAACTCACATGAGTGTCATGTCCGAAAACGATTAAGTGTCCAAAACATAGACTATATAAATTAAACGTCCAACCCATGGACTGAAAGTAACGAGTGTCCAACGCATGGACTGAATATAACCAATGTCCAACGCATGGACTAAATCTCACCAATGTCCAACGTATGGACTGAATATAACCAATGTCCAACGCATGGACTAAATCTCACCAATGTCCAACGTATGGACTGAATATAACCAATGTCCAACGCATGGACTAAATCTCACCAATGTCCAACGTATGGACTGAATATAACCAATGTCCAACGCATGGACTAAATCTAACCAATGTCCAACGTATGGACTGAATATAACCAATGTCCAACGCATGGACTAAATCTAACCAATGTCAAACTCATGGACTGAATAGAATGAGTGTCCAACACGAGGACTAACTGGAATGAGTGTCCAACACGAGGACTAACTGTAAAATTATAAAAAGTGTAAGTGTCGAATATATATATATACACAAAAGATACACATAGTCTTATGTCGCACGTGCCTCGTTGTGCGGATCGGTACTTGCGTCAAAAGTCAACTCACATGTACAGATAAATAATAAATCACTAAAATCTAACATCAAATAATCGAGGCAACTCCTCGAACACACAAAAGTATGCACCAAAATTAAAACATGCACAAACAGTGCGGCGGTCGACCGCCTGCTCGACAGAACGCCCAGCGGTCGACCGCCGCGTCACATGCGGTCGACCGCGAAATGAACAGAAGCTTTTTCCAGATTTCTGTTCTGCTTCGAAATCGATCCAAACAATACACCCATGCTTCCAAACAATATATTACACATTCTAATACTATGAATCATCGTATAATAACATCTAGCATGAAAACAAAAATCATCATTAGGATTTGTGAACTTCTATACACATGATTTAAAAGTTATAAAACAGTAAACTTGCATCAAAACTCAGAGTTCAAAAACAATTTTTCAGATCCGGATCTATTACAGAAAAGAAATTCATTTGGTGAGGTTATTTTCAAATTGAAATATTGGATTTTCGCATCATATGCTACAAGAACTATACTTATATGTAAACTAGCATTTTAGGCTCAACAAATCTCAATAAAATCATTAGAAAACCCATAAAAACGTGGGTGAAGGGCTGGGTGAGATGTCACTCGCCTGAGGGGGTTGATGAACACCCAAAAACGAGTGAGAACGGTCCTCCTTCAATCTGAGCAGCGAAGAATCCACCAAGAATCTCGCGAAATTCCACCGAAAATCCTTCGAAACGCCCAAAAATGCCACAAACCGAGCTAGGGTTTTGAGAGGAGAGAGAGAAGGGGGCTGGGGCTATTAGGGTTCAATAGAGGGTTCTGAGAGCTTCAAAACGAGTATATATACTTAGGGTAGCAATCGGGTTTGGTATAAACAAAACCCGCCCGAAACAGAACTGGCAGAACCAGGTTCGCTGCGCGGTTGACCGCAGCGACCATGGCGGTCGACTGCGCAGGTTCCTGGGTCATTCTCAGACTGGGGTTCGGTGAAAAGGCTATAACTTTCTCATATGATCTCGGAATGAGGTGATCTAAGATTCGTTGGAAATTTCTTGAAGAGACCTACAACTTTGATCTTATACACTTTTCCAGATTCTAAATAAATCAGTGTGCAAAATATAAAAACTCTCAACTGGTCAAAATTCTCAGATTCTCACTATTTGCCTTTGTGCATGTTTTGTGTATTTACACTCGTATATTCACAATTATGCATTGAATTGATCTCAAATCAATTCCTATCATACTCAAACATAAAAATACATTATTTTCATCATATAACATATTTATAAATATTTATCACACTATATTCAAATTTTTCGGGGTTTTACAACCGGTTTATTATATTTATTGTTAAATTAGTTTTAGCCCTCCTGGTTGATTTTGAAACTATTTTAAGGTTCATCTAGATATATAGACTAATTTATAATTAGTCGCTAACAATCGCAAAAAATATTCTGAAGCCCGTATCTATGTATAGTTTAATTTCTTTTATTGAATAGATTACTTTTATTTAAAAGATTATCTAACTCTTCTTGAATTTTTAGAATTGATATTGTATCATGTATATTCCTAAAATATTGTTTGACTTATACATGTGATATGATTATATCGATTTTAAATTGTTTAAATTTAGTTATTCATGCGATTAAAGTAATTGCATGGAAACTTACTTTTAGGTCCATAATATGTTCTGAAATTTTTATTAAATAGTTTAAAATTTATAAGAAATTGACTATTTATTGAATTCACAAATTTGTTGTATTCTCTCATTAGTGATGCGCATCAAAAGTTGTATAGAAGTGTAGATAGATTATTATTTAAAGAAATATGAATCTAAAGGTCTTCTACCGTACAGATATAATTCAAATGATAGTTTTAACTTATCTAAAGCCAGGCAGAAAATGGTTTGTTAAAATTCATTATCTAGTTATATCTCACGTAAGGATGCTAAATATTTTATGTATAATTGGACTACTTGGCTACAATAGAAGGTGCAACCTTTTACATAAAATAATTAAATTATTAGGTGCAAACTTTATTAACGTCTTGGGTGGTCACTATAATAGTGGAATTAACTCTTACAATAAAGATCAAATTAAAGAAAAGTCATTAATTGGTAATAATTGAATAGATGATTCTACCTTGTTTATTTATATTCTATCTTAACAATCTAGAAGAGTATAAATAGGCTTGGATTTTGTAAAACACCATAAAATTTAAAAATAATATGATTTATATTGATAAATATGTTCTAATTATGATAAATATCATTTATGGATAATGATTATGTTAACAATTGATTGAGATCAATTAAGTGTATATATGAGAGTATACAAGTGTCAAACTTGCACAAGAAATGAGTGAAACGCGAAAACATGCACAAAAGATCAAAGGCTGGAAATAGAATCTGATTAGTTGACTGATGTTGTCATCAGTCGATTGACGTGGTTATTAGTCGACAGATGATAGGTATTAGTCGACCGATGGGCTGTTTTCTAGAATTGTTTGGGTTTCGGGTTTGGATTGTTTGAGTTCGGATTTGTACCTATATATATACATTTTTGTCACAAAAATTTCATCTTTTTCTTCAATCTTTCTAACCCTAACAACCTCTCTTCTTACCTCTCAAAACCCTAACTGTAATTTGAGATTTTGAGAGAGTTTTGTGAGGCGAACACCGAGAGGGGGACAAGATTTGCGACGTTTGACGACAAGGGATCGAGTCCGGCTTATTTTAGAGGGATTTGCACGTGGTAAAAGGCAAGATCACTTCCAACCAAACCTCTCCTTAATTAAAAATTAAATATTTATGCGATTATTATGATTAATCTCATGTTTAGGGTAAATCTAATGTGTTAGAGCCTAATCTATGATGTTAAATCTTAAATCACTATTATGAACAACAGAATAAATTTGTAATTATCGTGTTTAGATGATCATGATCATTAGAGTGGTATTTAACTTGTTAATTTCGTTTTAAATAGGTTTAAATACACAAATTAATCATGTTGAACAAAAGTTGTGTTAATTAGAGGCAAAACCGTAGTTCTATGAATCCACATGAGTTTATCCAGTTTAAATAATTTCTTATTAAGTATTAATGACTTTTCAAATCAGTTTTATCAAACATATTAATAAAGACCCGAGTTTTAAAGAAAAACACACAAAAAAACCAAAACAGGCTGATTTCAGTCTGATCGGTCGACTGACAATGAGTGTCAGTTGACCGACGGGCTCGACCGTGTTCTCGGTCTTGTGAGCTCAGCCGATCAGTCGACTGAAGCTCCTTGTCGGTCGACTGATAAAGCTCAGTTTGTGAATTTTATTTCTTTTACTCGTGGGTTTGATTTGCGAGCGAGAAGTGCAAGTTGTACGATGATCTATGAGTACACGTGTGAGTATGAGTAGGTACAAATCCCTAGTTTGGAGTAGTCAAATAGTGTGCATTATTACGAGTGACGATCATTATAGTTTATGTTAGGTGTTGTTCTGCCTATTTTACTTCTTTCTCATGCGCGTTTTGATTTCGAGTACATGTACAAGTTGTACATCGATATACAAGCGTTCTAAACGAGGATAGACATAGTGGTTTTGAGCATGCATAGGTGTTTAGAAGTACGTAACCCAAGTTTTGCTCTTGTCATAATAGATAGTGATAACTAAGCAGCGTAGCTTATGTCGATCTGCATTTTGATGCGATGAGGCTAGTGAGCCGCGTATGTTGATCTGCATTTTGATGCGATGATGCTAGTGAGCCGCCTATGTCGATCCATATTTTAATGCGATGAGACCAGTGAGCCATATATATCGATCCGCATGACGATGCGATGAATTATAGAATTTATAAACATTAGAAATATACCTATTTGTCAATCAGCACGGGGGTGTGATGAGTTGAAGAATTTTAGAGAATGATGATTTAATAGATTTGATGATAACCTGAGTGTAGGCGATTCTTGACATTCTCTTGATATAATCTATTGTGAAGGTATTTCACAACGTTGGTACACGGGATAGTGTATTGGTATATGTTTTTTCCACTAAGGGTAGTATGAGGAGTTAGATGACATTTTTAGATATGATTGTTATATTTCTTTCCTGTATTGCTCTTTTTTATTCTTTTATTCTTAGTTGGAATTTATATCTACAAATTTACGACTTGAGGCACATGGTATATATATGAGGATTTTCTTGTTTGGATTATTTCGCTTGACGTACAAGTCTTGTGTTGTGAATTTCTAAATATAAATTCTATATAGTATATGGTAAAATGATCTAGGTAGACTATGCACTTATAGGTAGAGCCTCCATCATACTTAGTAGCCCTTCCCCTGGGGACGGATGAAGATGATCTCGCTAGCACTCTGACGCTATTGATTTCTCTTTTTTCAGGCAGCGGATTAGAGTTTCGTAGAGCCGTAGGTTGACGAACTTTTAGCATAGTCGTCGTCATTTAGTTATAGTAGCTTCTGCTCCACAGATGTTTAGTTTTGATTTTAGTTGATTATTAGACTTGTATTTTATTTTGAGAGCTGAGAACCTATGTATTTTTCACTTGACTCTTGTAGTTGAGATTATTGACCATTTGTATCAAATTGTTGGACGTATTTTCTTATATATCGGTTGAGACTTGATATTATCTGAGCTTGATAATTTAATTAAATGTTCTATTTTCCTGTTTTCATCTCTTTTATATCTGCTTGTAACTGTATTGTATTTTATTGATTCCACTTGAGAGATACTACTATGATGGTGAAACGTGTTGTTACACAGTGTTAGGTGCATGACAATTTTGACATCCCTGTATTCACCTTGGACTGCAGTCTTGTGTGAACCCAATGGCATCACAAATTTATTGTTCACATTTAAATAAATAAGAGAATGTTATGTGAAGTCATTACTTAAAATATCCCTGATAATATTTGTGCAATAATAAAATTATAATTTGAGATTTTTGTGGTATTATATCCTGCTAATATATGATGACTAAATTTTATTATTTTGTTATGTTATTAAATGATTATAAATTGAATAGTTTAAATTATTGGATTGAAAAAGAAATCTATTTAATATCCTTATAGCTAAAAATAACCAAAGATTGTCAAATATAACGTACACAGTAAACCAAATGTAACTGGTGATAAAGATCATCATTCATGACTCTTCTAAAAGATAATAATGATAAAGGAGTATTCATAAGATGAGCATCCTTATAATAGCTAAAAATAACCAAAGATTGTCAAATATAACGTACCCGGTAAACCAAATGTAACTGGTGATAAAGATCATCATTCATGACTCTGCTCAAAGATAATAATGATAAAGGAGTATTCATAAGATGAGCATATATATAGACAAATTTGATTTATTAGAAGTTGAGATTAAAATCAAACGTTGATATGATATTTACTTCCTAATATTCAACTCTTGTTCAATTTAAAGTGAATATTTTAGAATTAAGATTCAACTCTCACTTTGTTGATACTAAACAATATGTTGAAAGAGGGAAAATATTATTGTGAAGAAAAGAAACCATGGTGATGAATATTAAACTGAACTGAGCATTAAGAAAATAAAAGTTTTTAAGAGAGAAACCTAAAAATAAAAATACATTTCTAAACACAAAATGGGATTTTAAATAATGAAAGTCATTAGAAAAATGAATAGTTAAGGTTGCATTACATCACTAAGAAGGAAATATCCTATTGAAGATAGATCACCCTATTAGTTAGTAGAGACTAATGATGCAAGTGATTCCTTAAATATAATGTATTGATTCTAGTTTATCTTCATATTCTTACAAATTATTATAATAGTATAATAAATAAATAAACTTGAAGATAAAAAGATTAACTTTGACAATAAAAATAAAAGCCCTAGCTTTAGCGTTGTAAATAAGAAATTTATTTTTGTATTTGAGTAAAGGGCAAGAAATAAAACTGAAAGACTGTCTTACTATTTCTTAAATTTAGAATAAATATGAATTCTATTTTGTAAACTTTGTAATAGTGATTTTCTATCTTTTTGTAAAATAGAACTTGTTTAGAAATTATTTTGTTGACCATTATGAAAATAAAACTATTTATATTTCATAATTATCACCATTAACTCTCATGTAATGATATTGAAATTGACAAATCTCTTAAAAATAGATTGGATCAAAGTTATCCAACTTATCTTTAGCACACAATGTTAGGTCATGTTAATATTGATAAGATCAGCAAGTTGATAAAGAATAGTCCTTTGAATTTTCTAAAAATAAAACATTTCTCAACTTGTAACATTGTCTTAGAGGTAAGATAATCAAACAATTTTTTTCAAGAAAATGTGTTAGAGCTAAATGTACTCTTGCTTCATACATTCAGATGCATATGATCCTTTAAATATTAGAGTAAGAGTTGGATATTCATACTTTATAACATTCATAGAAAATGCATTTATATACTGTATATTTATGTATTTTATCATAAATTAGAATTTTTTTGAATAGTTAAAAGAATATAGACTGACGATAAAAAAGGGGACTTGATAAAAGTATCAAAGTAATCTGAATTGATCGAGGTATCAAGTTCCTATTATTAGGAGTTTACGAGATTTATAAGAAATATGGAATTATTAGTACTTGATACCTCCCTATTCATCACACTTAATAATTTATCTGAAGAATAGAACTAAACCTTGTTCGATATGGTTTGACTTATGCTTGAACTTTTACTTTCTATTTTTTATGGGTTATGCACTGGAGACTAAAAATTATTTTTCCATAGAGTTCCTACGGAATCTTTTTCTTCCACTATATATTAGATGTCGATATGAAGAAAAATAAGTGTGGGATGCTTAGAGATTTGGGATTGTCACGTTTTTGTTAGAGAAAAAATATAGACATTTTGGAATCTAAAATTAAAACCAGCCTACTGGTAGGTTACCCTAAAGAAAATATTAGTTGTTATAGTAATAATCATAGTGTAGTTTCAGATAATAATTATTATTAAAAGTGTGTTATTTTATAAGGTCGAATTATTGATCAAGGATTTATATAACTCTAAAAGAAAAGTTATTTTCTTCAGTGGGATAGCTATTTTATTCAGTCGGACCTTCAAGTAGTTATAAGGATCATGAATTTTGATATTAGTTAAAATAATTTTTTGGTATTTTAAAATATTTAATTATTATTTTTAAAAAAGTAACTATATTTTTCTCAATTTTCTAGAATTTTCTACGATTTAAAAGTCTAAGTTTTATGTTTATTTAAATAATTTAGATATTTATAAATTTATTTAGTGTAGTGAAAATTTTTGGAATTTATCCGTTGTGTTATCGATACTATTACATATTATTTTAAATAATATATTGTATTATAATTATTATTATGTATTATTTTATATAATATATTGTATTATTAATTATGTATTATTTGTATAATTCGTTGTATTATTTCTACTGTTACATATTATCTGTCGTATTAGTATAACCGGTATATTTTACTGTGTATATAATTATCCCATAATTATTTGATTTTAAATATAAGTAATTATGTTTTTACTAATTATTATTGTTTAAGTGTACATTTTTTGTATTATTTCTTCTGTTGCATATCAGTTGTCGTATTAATATAACTGGTATGTTTTATTATATAGATAATTATCCCATAATTATTCTATTTTAAATAAAAGTAATTGTATTTTTATTGATTATTGTTGTTTAAGTGTACAATTTGTTGTATTATTTCTATTGTTGTATATTATCGATTGTATTAGCACAACTAGTACGTTTTACTGTGTGGATAATTATCCTATAATTATTTAAGTTTAAATATAAGAAATTATATTTTTTATGAATTATTCTTGTTTAATTGTATAATTTGTATTATTTATACTATTATGTATTATCGGTTATATTACTACAACTGTTATATTTTGATGTGTAGATAATTTTTACGTAATTATTTACTTTTTTCCGTGATTGTTATTATTTTTAATTAAATTTTTAAAACCCTAATTTCCTCTCTCTCTATATATATATTTTTCTTTTTTTCTCTCTCCTTTCTTCTTTCTCTCTCTCTCTCGTGTTAACCCGCAGCCGCCGCCCCATTTGCTTCTCTCTCCTCTCTCTCTCCCTCGCGACCAATGCCGACCTCCTCTCCAAGCACCCATTGTCCTCACTTAATTTACAGCGCACGACCCAAACCCCCCAGCACCCGACCCTACTCTACCCTCCGGCCTCCTTCCCTCTCTCTATCGACCCCAGCCAAGTCTCTCGCCAGCGCCGACATCACCCACAGCCCTGCCAAGCCGCGCGCTGCTCCTCCCTGTCCACCCCCTGTCCCCACCGCCTGAGGTCAGAAGCCGTGCCCAGGGCCTCCGCCTGTAGTCGCCAGAGCTCCACCATGATCTTCAGCGCCGTTCGCAGCCCGACAACGCCCCTCTCCCAACGCCTCCGACATGCACGCCATCAACCATGCCGCCTTCAACACTCCCTCAACGCCACCGTCACCCCGAACCATAAGAATCCTCCCGCTGACCTGCCTCCTCATCACCCTACACGCGCTACTTGCCTACCACCACCACAGATCCTGCATTGCAGCCACCGTCTCTCAAGCCACCGAACTCCTGTTCGTCCAGATCACTCACTATCCGACGCTCAACATCACCCCCAACCACCCTTGACGATCACCCCACCCTCGCCCTCCTCCCTCCACTGTGCCACCTCGGCACTCGCCGCTCACACTCCGACCAGTCATCTCACAGCAGCCACCCTAGTCGACAGCCCCATCTCCACTATGTCGCTGCCCCACCCCCAAACCCGACTCAGGTTCAATTGGATCTGATTTGCTATTCAGATCCAACCCGCACTGTTCAGACCCGTTTGGAACCCAATTCGAACCGATTCAAGCTCTGATTCCACGGACGTTCAGATTCATCGCCGTTGTTGTCATTCAGTTTGCCCCTTCAGCGCCAATGCGCCACACCGACAACATTGATTCATTCGACACAACCCGAGGCAATATCCCTCTTGCTCTTTGACTCGTTGTCTTAATTTCTAGATCTGCGGTGAATTAAATGTATGCATAAATTAGACTGTTATTTATTTGTGTGGATTGTTTGATGAAATAATATTGATTAAATCATAACTATATGATAAATAGTATTTTTAGAATAATTATAATGAATTAAAAGAATTTAGTTCGACAAAAGAATTATTTTTAGATAATTATAATAATTTAAAGGAATTTATTTTCGAAAATGAATTATTTTAGATTAACTGATGAGAGAAATAATTTAAAATGAATTATTTTTGAAAAATATTATTTTATGAATTATGTAGACGCTGTTTATGATTCTTCGATATGCCATAATGTTGTTATATGGAATTAGTTTTATTTATTATTTCCTGGTTGTGTTAAGAACTCTTAGTAGTTCATGACTTAGTGGTCTCGTGCGTCATGAACAGACCTAGTGACATGTGTGGGTGTGTTGATCTTAGTAGTTCATGACTTAGTGGTCTCGTGCGTCATGAACAGACCTAGTGACATGTGTGGGTGTGTTGACTGAGTTTAGGTGGTGAACCCGTGCGTCATGAACAGACCTAGTGACATGTGTGGGTGTGTTGACTGAGTTTAGGTGGTGAACCAGAGATAGAGTGGATTATGTTTGACTTAGAAAAAAATGAGAAGAGTTGGGATGAGGAAGTCATTGTTCATGTGTTCGAATATGACTGTTGATGTATCTTCCAGGTTCGTGCCAGTGGTTGGTGTCAATGGGGTTGGTTTGTAGGGCTAAAGTGAAGTGTGCACATCACTTTAGTCAGTGGGAATTTGATTCGTCACCCGAGTTTTGCTTAAGTCCGGACCAGGTAAAAAATAGTTTACGTGTAGTGCTCTGGCCGTATGGGTAGCGGGATTGGATGCACGTAGGAGATTTGTGAACAATCAGTTATCCGATGATATGAGCGTTGACTCTATGTGAGATATAGACCAGTAAGTTTTAGGATGGCTAGTATTCGACCCGGTTACTGTATGTTAGCTTTATGAGTATCACGTTTTAATGATGGATTGCATTTTGATTTTGGTTGGATTTCTAGTTGCTCGTCCTTTTGTCATTTCTGTTATCGTATCGTTTTCTGCTTGGGTTTTTGTTCGCTCTATTTGTTTCGTGGGATCTAGCCGTGTGCCATGCATGCTGACGTACACCTGTTTTCTCCGCTGTACGTTAGACTTAGAAGGACATGTCCAGCTTGGAGATGCGTCAGAGCCAGGATATTCTCAGCAGGTGTGCCTTACAGATAGAGTTGAAGAATAGACCAAAGTTTAGCATCTCGTCTTATTTGATGATCCTAGTTGTTTTTGTAGTCTTTTCCTTTCTATTTCTGTTGAACAATGTATTTCATATTTCTTCAGTATTCATTTGTTTAGATATGTATAAGGGCATGTTGACCCGAATATTATGTCTTGGATGATATTCACTTTTGATATGAATATTTTGTTCTGAGTTTGTCTATTATATTCTCGCTATTTGTGATCGGGGACTTGTGCCTTTGCATTGTATTTATTTCCAGACGCTTAGCGTATTAGGTTGAGGAGAAATAATTATTTTATTTATTCTCCTTAATCTAATACGTCGTAGGCTTGTTCACGTTCTGATTCCCGGGTATTTTGGAAAGTGGGGCATGAGAGTAGTAAATGGAAATTTACTTGCTAAGTTTATTGTTAAATACACTAATTATAATTAGGGAATGAAATAGGATTTCCATCCATTTGTATAGTATAATAATCATGTTAAAATATATTTGATAGAAAGTAACAAAAATAAAAAATCCTAAAACTTATACATAGGTCATGTTGGACATGATTTCTTATAAGTGAGTTAATATCATATTTGATGACAGACGGTTTTTAATTATGAGGAAACCTTTTTTCCAATTGTAATGCTAAAGTTCATAAGGATACGTTTAGCCATTTTAGCATATTATAAACATAAAAAATTGATAAATGGATTTCAAAATACCCTTCTTGAATAGATATGTTAAAGAAGATATTTAAATATAGAGATTATAAAATCAAGTATGTAAAATTCAGGAAGATAATATTGATTAATTAAATCAATTATGTTATGAATTTAAACAAGCTTTAAATAGTTGAAATATTCATTTTGATGAAATGATTAAGGAAATTGATTTTGACAAAATCTTAAAAAACAAGCTTGTATGTACAAGAAACAATAAAATAAAACTATTATAATCCTAATGTTACATGTTGATGCTATATTATTCATTGAGAATGATATTCTAATATCATGAATTAAAATATGACTTTCTAACATTTTCTATCTTGGATCTCAAAGTCTATATAGATGGAGAAAGAGAATATGCTTATGTGAATAAGATTCATACAAGGGTCAACTTACAAGATTTTAGGAAAAGACCGGGGTCTACAATGCATGGAATTCTCTCTCATCTCTCCGGCTCTCCTCTCTCTCTCTCTCTCTCTCTCTATGCCCGCCCCCGCCCCCCCGAAAAAAAAAAAAAAAAAAGAAATGTGTTCTAAGGAGATTGAGCATTTTAGCAAACATTGATCTATTATGAGTAGATTTCCAGTCCAATCATAATGAGGAATATGGATTAAATGTAAGTCATTTTTTATTATTTGCATAAGAGCTGAAATTATATTAGTTTTATATATTGATATATATATATATATATATATATATATTATAATATATATATATATATATATATATATATATATATATATATAATATATATAATATATATATATATATATATATAATATATATATATATGAGACAAATTCCAATTCAATTCTAATAATAGAATGTTTATTTCAAGTTATATTTATATTATTAAAATAATAGCAGAAAATTAATGTAGTCATGTGTAACCACAAAAAAGGAATATTTATGAATGAGTTTCTACATAAGCTTAATTTTGTCCCTTATTATATTTTCTTTTCCACTAATGTTGATAATAGTGGAGTTGTTGCAAAAGGTAGAAAAGAAATATCATTTTTTTAAAATATTAACAAGAAGAAATATGTGGTGGTTTAAAAGATGGTTAAGCAGATGACATTTTATAACCTTTTTAAAGAAAACTATTGTCATAAAAATATTTTTGATAGATGGAAGTTAAGATTATTATTTGATTGGATGTTAGGACTAGTGGAAGATTGCTGGAATAGTAATAATATGACATTAATCCTCCAATCATCTCTCTCTCTCTCTCTCTCTCGCATCTTCCAATCTAATGAACCCCTCCCTCAATCCTCCCCTAGAAGCTAACATCATATCTTCCCTTAATCTTCTCCCGCTTCTTCCCTTTAATCCAAAAAAACCCTTGAAACCCTAGCTTAGGAGTGAAAATCAATGTTCTCAACTTCTCCATAACCTTCTCTAGCAAGGACGACATTGATTTTGGGGGTAATATCAAAATATGATAGATTTAGGGAGTTAATATAAAAATATGAAAGATTTAGGCTAATATTAAAAAACCTCTGATTATTATATAAAAATTTGGGAAACACGTGGTTTGCATAAGTTAAGTGAGGGTATCTTCAAAAGTTTAGGTCTCTTTTTAACTTTAGTTGTGACATAGCAAACATGCATGCAAGTTGTTATAGCATGCAAATAACTAAGTGTTAATTCCTAATGAGGAACCGGCACATGCTCCACCTTAATGCCTAATTAGCCATATTCGAAGAAGGATGACTCAACACTCAACCCTTGTAGGCCAAAAACCATCGAGGCCAAATAAAAAGGCGATACTTGTTAACACACTTGTAGAGATCAGAGAGAGAGGCATCCTCACATGGCCTACCATTCAAGTCCCCAATCCCCTTCGGCACTCGACTTGTAAGGATCATGAATTTTGATACTAGTTAAAATAATTTTTCTAGTATATTAAATTATTTAATTATGATTTTTAAAAGAGTATTTATATTTTTCTCGAATTTCTACAATTTTCTATGATTTAAAGTCTAAGTTTTATATTTATTTAAATAATTTAAATATTTATAAATTTATTTAGTACAGTAAATATTTCTGGAATTTATCCGTTGTGTTACCATACTATTATGTAACATTTTGAATAATATGTGGTATTATTATTATTATTATGTATATTTTCGTATAATACGTTGTATTATTAATTATGTATTATTTGCTGTATTATTTCTACTGTTGCATATTACCTGTCGTATTAGCACAACTGATATGTTTTACTGTGTATATAATTATCCCATAATTATTTGATTTTAAATATAAGTAAAAATATTTTTATTATTAATTATTCTCGTTTAATTGTATAATATGTGTATATTTCGACTATTTCGTATCAACTGTTGTAATAGCACACACAACATGTACATTTTTAATTGTGGATAATTATTATGTAATTAGTTTAATTTTTAAGTATCCAAAATATTTATTTTAATTATTTTAATCATTAACCTAAACCCTAATATCAATCTATAAATACCTATATAAATACTCTCTCCTCTCTTTTTCAAAATCTCAACCGCCTCACCCCTTTCTCTCTCCTCTCTCTCTCTTTCTCTCTCTCTCTCTCTCTCTCTCTCTCTCAGTCATCCCCTACCCGACTTCTTCCCCTTCCTCCGCACCGAACCTAGCTGCTACCTCCGAGCTCCCTTCATCTCGACCTCCATCAGACGCTACCTCCGAGCTCCCCCTGTAGATCCACCTCATCCTCCGCCTGCTCACGTTGCCCGACTACGCGCCCTTCTTATTCATCAACCCGCTCGCCCCATCGTTCTCACTTCCTTTCGTCGGCCAAACTCGAAACCCGTCGGCGAGCCCCAGCCTGCAAGCCGCGTCCGCCCCCGTCGAGATCCGGCCAGCCGCCACCCTCGCGAGTCGTTGCCTCCCTCCTCGTACTCAATACACCACGACTTCATCAACCATGCCACAACACCTCCAGCTCTTCCCTGAGCCACAACCGCCACGTCCCCCTCACCTGCAGTCGCAGTGTCGTTCAGGCCCCTCACGCTACAGCGCAGGCCGCTCCGACCCCCTGAGAACTCCCATTGAAGCCCACCACGACCACCTAACCGATGCTGTCGCCTTCAAGCCGCGCCATCCTCTGTTAGCTGCCGATGCCGACCGAGTTTGCCGCAGCCCTCATCGGAGCTCTTCCCGACGCCGTGCCCACCGCGTCGGATCTGACCCGCGTCGCCGACGTCGATTTGTTCGACGCACCGAGGCAAGATCCCTCTTGCTCTTCGCCTCGTCAATTTAATATTTATATCTATGATGAACTGTTTTGATTATTTGCTGGGATATATATGAAATTATTTGATTACTGAAATTAATAACAAAATGAAATGATCAAAGAAAAAGAAAGAACAGAAAAAGAATAACATGTTTAGGAAAGAATATCGTTTGGACAGTGCCTGAGTTGATCCGACCTGACGTGTCGACACGCGTGAGTCGATACGAAAGACGGAGTGCGACGACCGATCTTTGAGTTGACGCCGTAAGTCAACTCGAAGGGCGGTAAGACCCGACCCAACAAGTCGTAGGATTTTTGGGAGTAGTGTCGACATTTCATGTGTATAATAATTACAAATTGTGATCCCTCTTATACTGTTCATGCATAACGAATTGTTCATAGTTTCTAATCATGTATTATAATCTTTATTTATTGTATTAGTCTTAATTACTTGTTGTTTCATGCTGTGATTGAGAACCTTAGCAGTTCATGATTTAGTGGCCTCGTGCGTCATGAACAGACCTAGTGACATGTGTGGTGTATTGACTTATTTAGGTGGTGAACCAGAGCTATTGCGGACCTTGATTGCTGACTAAAAAATGAGGAGAGTTGGGATGGGAAAGTCTATGTTTATGTAATCGGATAAGACTGTTGATATATCTTCCAGGCTTGCACCAGTGGATCGGTGTCACCACTGGGGTTGGTTTGTTGAGTCACAGTGGATCGGTGTCGCCACTAGGATTGGTTGGTTGGGTCAAAGTAGATCGGTGTCGCTACTTTGGTTCCTAAATTTATCTGACGGGGTGCACATAGGAGATATGTGAATAGTCAATTATCCGATGATATGAACGTTGACTCAGTGAGATGTGAACCAGTTATCTGTTTAGAATAGCCAGTTACATGACTTAGATTCTTGGCTAAGTATGATTCTTGTGAGACGTAGATCAGTTGTATTTCTTTCCATACATAGATCGGGAATAATATTTAATTATTTACAGTTCGAGACATATGGTATATACATGAGGGTTTCCTTGTTTGGATTATTTTGCTCGACGTACTACGTCTCGAGTTATAGATTTTTAAGTATTAATTTCATCTAGTGTATGACCTTGTTACTTAGATGAGGATTCTAATTTTTAGCTGCATGACCTCGTCACCCGATTGATTTTGGTTTCTTGATTATTATATAATATTTGTCGATGTCATCATTATTACTGTTTCGCCTTGGTTGTTCGACCGTTTTCTTTTCTCCCTTGTGGGATCTTGTCATGTGCCATGCACGCTGACGTACACTTATTTTCTCTGGTGTACGTCAGATTAGGAGATAGACAGCCTCAGTATGGGATCGTACAGGAGCCAGAGGATTCTTAGCAGGGGTGCCTTGTAGAAGGAGTAGAAGATCCAGCTGAAGTGTAGTAATTTTCTTCCGTAGTAGTAGTTAGATATCAAACTCTTTTACCATACTTTTCTTTTGTTGATGATGGATTTAGTATTTTAATAATACTTACTTTATGGACTATGTATTTCTTATTCCTAGTTGGACTGTTTTGTAATAAGGGTATGTTGGACTCATATTTTTATGTCTGGGATGATTTACTATTGATGATATGTCTATTTCTTATTCTGGGTTGTCTTTATATTCTTGCTATCTGTGATTGGGGACCTGTAACTTCACGTTGTATTTATTTCCAGACGCTTAGCGTATTGGATTGAGAAGAAAAGAAAAAAAATAGGAGTGTATATTTCTTCTCAATCTAATACGTCGCGGGCTTGTTCACGTTCCGATTCCCGGGTGTTTTGGGAAGCGCAGCGTGACACGACTCCTGCTATTCGACAACCTTCAAAGCCGATTAAAAAGGTGGTACTTGCTGACCTCTAGCAAGCCGAGTCAAAAGGTGATGTATTCTTGACCCTCGTGTCTACAGTCGATTACTATCCCATTAAATGCATGATCAGAGTCATCATTTCTCCAGCCCGAAAGTCTTTATGACACATCGGACCTCATCAGCACCACACACTCTCTGTTGCCCTCTTAGTAAACACCTGGATGACTTATCCCTCTCTATAACTGATGCGGCATAATTATGTACCAAAATTACAAGTGCACAATTTATCAAGTTATAGTATAAAAAGATATCGATCCCACGAAGAAGGTGATTTTAAGAGATTATTAAACTTGGTTCTTATATTTTGTGCGTGACAATTAGGAATAAAGAATAAGTGTGATTGTATGAGTGGTTGTTTTGATTTATATGCAAGAGGTAATAAATTGAAGTTTAGAGGAGAGAAGGAAGAATTAAAGAATAAATGAAATCATAAGGCAAGAAATATGAATTAATAAAATCAAGAAATAAAACCAAAAATGAAAAGAAAAATGAAGGATTCAAAAGAGGTAAGAAATCTAGAATATAATCCACTAACCAATTTCAATTACAAAATACAAACTATTCTCTTTTTATCATATTTCAACTTAGATTTATTAAGCATAGATTATCAAACCATTTAAGGAAAGTGTAACCTATCAAATTATCATCTAAGTTAAAATTACTATTCATGATAAGAACAACAACATGATAATAATCCTAGAATTCATAAGCATAACCTATCAAACCATTTAAGGAAAGCATAGATTATCAAATTCTTCTTCTACCGATTAGTTCTCTAGTTGATTATCCTAAACATGAACATTTTAAGTACAAGAGAATAATTCATACAATATAAAGGAAATTAGACTAGTTTCATATAATTCTAAATTTCCTACAAGAATTAAATTCACATCTTAAGAAATAAAAGAAAGAAGAAAAGGAATAATTACAAAATTAAAAAGAAAAGAAAAATCTAAACTATGAACAAGAAATAAATCTAATTACAAAGAAAATAAAAATCTAAACTACAAAATAAATTGCAGAAATTAAATGCAAGAAAAATAAATCTACTCTACAAATTAAAGTGCAAAAAGAAAATAAAAAAGACAAGAAAGTAAATCTACACTACAAGCATGAATTTAAATCTAACTAATAAGCAATAATAAAGAAATTACTAAAAAGAAATAAAAGAGAAAAGAAATGCAAACCTTCAAATTGCTCTTCATCTCCATCCTCATCATTCAACAAAGAGGAGAAAGAACAAATTTAAAGAGGAAAAAATTATTTTTATTAATTGCAACTAAAGTTACAATTTTTGGAAGGCCTTCTCAATTAAGAGTAGCCCTCCTCTCCAAAAGGAGTTTACAAAATTTTCACACCTCTAACCCCTCACTCTCTACCCCTATTTATAGTAATCTTCAATGAATATGAGCCATTGGATTTGTCTTGAGCCCCAAGCAACAATCTCCACCTTTGATTTATTTGATTTTCAAAAGAAAAATAAAATCCAATTCTTGAGCCCATGTTCATTTGATTTTCAAAAGAATTTTCTTGCAAATTCCAAGCCCAAGTCCGATCACAATTTCGGCCCAACTCTTTGCTGTGATTTCAACTCCACCTCAAGTCTGGTCATGGAGTGTTTAGCTATTTCATTTTCAAAAATTGAAGCAATCAAGTCCACTTAGAGTTTCGGCCCATTCAAGTGATGAGCATTTGATTTTCAAAAATAAAAATCCGGCCCATTGCTGGCCGCAGAACTCTTGTATTTTGCTTTTGGGCTTGTGTCTTGGGCTTTAGCTTGGACCTTTTCTCTTGATTTTCCATTGGGCTTTGAATTATTTGAAAGAACTCCTTTGGCTTCATGGGCTTCATTTCTTCATTAAATCAAGGGGTTTTTGTTGAGATATTGGAGTTTGAGATTTATTCATCATTAACCTGCAATTAACAGATAAAAGCAATTATTAGTGGTATATTTATTCATATAAAATAGATAATGAGGGTATAAAAATTGTAATAAAATATGATTATCAATGGCGATATAAGATATGAATATAAATATAAATGAACGCCAAAGCACACTCAAACACACTATATGATCACGGAGTTCGGACCTTCCGTCCTACGTCTCCGCTCCCCACTCC
>NC_033798.1:96298623-96316212 GCF_001876935.1 Asparagus officinalis | reverse complement strand
AAGCTCAAAGCCCTAGGGTTATGAGCCCTCTTGGGCACATATGGTGCACGAACACGGTCAAAACAAAAATTGTGTAAATGACCTTTCCGATTGCAATTAGTGCAATGAAAGAGGCCCATTTGATTTTGTTGACCATAAACATGTGCACGAGAAACATTAGAAACATTTGCAAACATGGATGATCTTTTAAAATTATTTTGCAAATGTGAAACTCTCTTTAAATCAAAACAAAATTTGGCCAAATGACCAAATCGACCACAATGATCACATTTAAACACATGAGCATGCTTATGATGAACATGATGAGTATGTGCATGTGTATGTGAAAAATGTGATGATGAAGCTTGATGAGATGCACAAGAAGGATTAATATGAGCCTTAGAGGGTTTTTGTGCATCATAGCAAAATCTAGCAAGATGGCCTTTACGACCGCAATTTGTGCATTTGTAGACTTTGCTATACATGTGTGCATGATGAATAGGATGTTTAGATGTTTTAGCATGAGATTTAGCACACATGTCCATAAGCTTGTTATTATTGACAATGCATGATTTAAGAGTTGAATCTAAAGATGATATTCTATTTTTAATATTATTCAACTCATCATTAGGCACATATGCATTAGCATTAGAAGTAGAACATATATGATCATTTGTAAAAGAATTAAACTCATTTCTAATGTTCTCTACTTCTAATATGGCATTGTTCTTAGCATGAGATAAGCTAGAAATGGATGAGGTCAATTTTTCATTTTCCAAATTTAATAAGTCATTGTTTTCTTTAAGCACAATATTTTCTTTTGCAATGATATCAAATTTGGAACCTAGCAACTCATGATCGGATTTCAAATTAATATGCTTGCTTTTCAAATCTATAAAATTATTATGCAACTTAGTATAGGCATGCATTAATCTATCATATGCACAAGCGAGTTCATTGATGGATATATCACTATCGGATTCCGAATCGCTTACCACACTAGGGCTATCGCCTAGTGGCCGTGTGCATAATGATGCTCCACACTCACTTGAAGAATAATCCTCCAAACTACGTTGGATTTCCTCCAAGTTGCCTTGATGTGCTTCTATGAATTTCCATAAATTGTAAGCACTATCAAAATGAACAAATTTGTTAGAAAAGGATGAGTCAAAGGCATTAAGCAAATATTCTAACAAAAGCTTGTTCATATTAAACATTCTTTTATCATTGCTACTCCACTTGGATTTTTCCGAAGTGGGTATAATATAAGCATCTTCAATAACTTCCCATAAATCGAATTGTTTAGATCTAACAAATATGTTAAATCTAGAACACCATTGGTCATAGGGGAGATTATTTATTTTAGGAGCAATAACAGGATCATAGCCTAAACAAGATGCACAATGTATGTCCATAATAAGAAAATGTATGCAAGCAAGATACAAATAAAGCTGATACAAATGCAATCAAAATAAGATTAGCACAAAAAGATAACTTGGATCTTTAACTCAAGGCGATTAGACCTTAAATCAAAGAGCACCAAGCTCTGATACCAATTGTTAGACCCTAGAAGGGGGGTGATTAGGGTCTTATGCTAATCTAATCCGATTAAATGCCAATTAAAATTAATTAATAAGTTATCCTAAAAGTATGAAATACAACAAGAAAGATAAGCTAGGATAAGCAATATGAACAATGAGATATATCCTATATGATAGAGATATATGCAAGGATATATAAACAACACAAGGGGAAATAATCTAAATAGGATAGTGGATGAAATGAATGAGCAATGCATAATTAGCGATGTAAGATGAATGCAAAAACTATATGTATATATGCAAGGATATATAAACTAACACAAGGGTAAACAATATAAACTAGATAGTGGATCATAAAAAGGATGAGTAATGCACAATTAGCGATGTAAGATGAATGCAAAAACAAATACGCCAAAGACAAACTCAAACAAGCAATATGATCACGGAGTTCGGACCTTCCGTCCTACGTCTCCGCTCCCCACTCCCGGGGAGAAATCCACTAACACAATCCGGTTTGGAAGCCGGAACTTCTTCTACACACTCGGTTTTCTAGCTAACCGAAAACTCTACAACTCACACTCTTGCAATCACACTCTACACCCACTAAGTGTTGGACCTAGCCGTGTCTCCCTCAAGTGCTCGGTTACAACCTCTCCCTAGGCACGTCAACCGACGCCACTCCTCTTGGGACGATCCCCTCAAGTGCTCGGTTACAACCTCTCCCTAGGCACGTCAACCGACGCCACTCCTCTTGGATTCGACCCCGTCTCTCACCACACACTTCTCTCGGTGTACAAGTGTATTACAAGTGAATCCTCACAATTAAGCACAATATAATTCAATTGATTGTTCTCTAAACAAGATGAGAACTCAATTAAGCTCACTCTCAATGTCACAAACCCACAACCCTAAATTATACTATGAATGTAAATACAATAAGCTCAATAGGTTGTGTGTGAACAAAGAGATATAAATCAAAATCAAACTAAACTCAAATACTAGCTTAATAAAAAGATAATCAAACAATATAAAATATGAAGCTAGATGATCTCCTCTTTGCTCTTGTGAAATTTGCTTCACAAACTAAACTCAAACAAACTCTTAAACCCTTTTTAAAACCCTTGTTAAAAACTTCTTAGAGAGAGTGAAAACTGAGATCAAAGAGGGTTTTTATAGCCTCCAAAACCTCAGACCAAAACCCCTTACAAAAAGACCAAAAAACCACCTGCAACGGTTCTAAAAAGAGCCGTTGGGACTCCAGCGGTCGACCGATGAAAATCGCGGTCGACCGGAAACAAGGTTAGAATCGCAGGAGACGTCCAGAGAGTCCGTCGGTCGACCGGCGAAAATTTCGGTCGACCGGCGGTACTGTAGCAGTGCGCATCTGTCTTGTAAAATCAATTTAAAATAGTAAATGAACTCCAAAAATTATGAAATTTTGTGGGAATGTTCTAGACATGTAGAATAACATGTCAGAGAAAGAATTTCTGAAAAATATTTTCCCAGTTGAGAGAAATAAATGTTTGAACACAGATTTACAGTTTCTGAAAAACTGCTGACATACACGATTTTGTAAAATCAATTGGGCATAGTAAATCAACTCCAAAAATAGTAAACTTTGGAGAAAAGTTTCTAAACATGTAGATAAACATGTCAGAGAAAGAATTTTTCAAATATCACTTTCCATTTGTGAAAAATAATTAGTTTTGTAAAACATGCACGAACATGTGCACGAACGAAAACGTGAATTTGTAAATTCCTTTAAACATAACAAATCAATTCCAAACTTGATGAAACTTTGAGAAATGTTTGCAAATGATATTTTGAACATGTTACAAAAAGAATTTTCCAATTTGCATTTCCCAATTGTGAAATCTCATTATTTTTGAAAAGTGTTCAAAACATGAAAAAGTGATATACATGAAGTTTAGTGTTTTGACATAAACAATGTTTTGATACTTTACACAATGATTATATAGACTTGATAAAATATGTATATGATGATTGTTAAGTCTATAAACTAAGAATACGATATTTGATATCCTTGGCTAAGAGATTGGTCAAGGGTCTAGCAATTTTGCTGAAATCCTTGATGAAACGTCGGTAAAAACCAGCATGACCAAGAAACGATCTGACATCTTTGACAGTTTTGGGAGGAGGGAGATTGGAAATGAGATCTACCTTAGCTTTGTCCACTTCGATTCCCCTATTGGAAACTACATGTCCTAAGACAATGCCTTGTTTGACCATGAAATGACATTTCTCCCAATTGAGAGTCAGATTTTTCTCCCTACACCGTTCTAGGACCAGTTTAAGATGATGCAAACATTGGGAAAATGTGTCACCAAAAATGGAAAAGTCATCCATGAAAATTTCGAGAAATCGCTCTACCATGTCGGAAAAAATACTGATCATGCAACGTTGGAATGTGGCCGGTGCATTGCACAGGCCAAAAGGCATGCGTCGGTATGCGAATGTTCCATACGGGCAAGTGAAGGTGGTTTTCTCCTGATCTTCTGGAGCGATAGGGATTTGATTGTAACCTGAATATCCATCCAGGAAACAGTAGAACTCGTGTCCTGCTAAACGCTCTAACATTTGGTCAATGAAAGGAAGAGGGAAGTGATCTTTCCTAGTGGCTAAGTTGAGCTTTCGGTAGTCAATACAGACTCGCCATCCAGTTTGGATCCGAGTGGGAATCAGCTCATTAGCCTCATTTTGGATCACGGTGATCCCAGATTTCTTTGGAACAACTTGGACTGGACTCACCCATGAACTATCAGAAATGGGATAAATGATCCCATGATCGAGACATTTCAGAATGTCTTTCCTAACGGCTTCTTTCATCACTGGGTTTAACCTACGTTGAGCATCTCTAGTAGGTTTGGCATCATCTATCAAATGGATTCGGTGTTGAACAATGGTTGGACTAATCCCTTTGATATCAGCCATGGTCCATCCAATGGCTTCCCTATTCTCTCTTAAAACAGCTAAGAGAGCTTCCTTTTGACCGGTAGTCAACTCAGAAGAAATGATAACTGGTAAAGACTCGTTCTCCCCTAAGTAGGCATACTCTAGATTTTCGGGTAGAGGTTTGAGCTCTAACTTAGGGGGTTCCTCCACAGATGGGCGAAGCTGGACTCGGGGTTCTATCTCTAAAGGTTCTCGTTGCCAGCCAACAGCAAAAACATGATTGACCAGCGGTTCTATCTCAAGTTCGTCATCAGAAAGCTCCTCAATCATTAAATCAGATGCATTTGAATCAGACTCACACTCTCCCTCTTGTTGTTCACTGGATATTCCTTGAATGAAATTCACTTCCATGGGTTCATCAGATGGATCACTAGGCTGTCTCCCTAAGTTGAAGATATTGAGGTCAACAGTCATATTCCCAAAAGATAGTTTCATCTGACCGGTTCTACAGTTTATCAAAGCATTTGAGGTGGCTAAGAACGGTCTTCCTAGAATGACGGGGATTTGACTTTTGAGATTGGAAACGGGCTGCGTTTCCAAGACAATAAAATCAACAGGGAAAATGAACTCTCCAACTTTGATCAGAACATCCTCTACCTCTCCTTTGGGAATTTTTACAGATCTATCAGCTAATTGTAGAGTGCATCTTGTCGGTTTAAGTTCTCCTACACCTAGCTGTTGATAGACTGAATAAGGAAGGAGGTTGACACTGGCTCCCAAGTCTAGAAGTGCCTTATCAATGTGAGTGTTACCTATGACGCATGGAATTGTGGGACAACCAGGGTCCTTATATTTTAACGGTATTGGTTTTGAAAAGATTTCACTGAGGTTGGCAGCTAAGAAGACTTTCTTGGGGACATTGGTGGTTCTTTTCTTAGTGCATAAGTCCTTCAAGAACTTTGCATAAGAAGGGATTTGTTCGATTGCATCTAAGAGAGGGATGTTGATCTTGACCTGTTTGAATGTTTCTAGGATTTTCTCAACCTGCGGGGAGTTTTTCCTAGGTTTGAGTCTATCTGGAAAGGGGGCAACGGGCCTATACCTATCTAGATCAGGCTCAATCTCAAGTTCAGCATTTTGGTCATCGGAAGGGTCATCAGAAGGAATTGATTCATCGGAAGGAGTGTTTTGAATGGGAGAAGGGGTTTGATCCGGTGGCATTCTAACCTGATTGTCTATTTGTTTTCCTGATCTCAGAGTGTGAATTGCATTCAGTTGAGCTGGGTTGTTGGAACTGGATCCAGTGTCTTTAGGGTTTGCAACAGGTTGACTTGGAAATTTTCCTTTTTCTCTCTCACTCACGGCAGCGGCTAGTTGCCCAAGTTGGGTTTCTAACCGGGCTATGGCTTGTGTGTTCGAGTTGAGCACTTGGCCGGTGGTTTGCATGAATGAATTTAGAGTGGTGGATGATTGGGTCAACATGTTGGTAGTTTGTGTAGAAGCTTTGATCATAGCTTCTAAACCCTTTTCTAAAACACTTAAACGTTTGTCATGATCGGAATTTGAAGGATTTGTAGGCTGGTGAGGATGAGGATGTTGGTTTGAAAAAGGTGGGATAGAAAAATTGTTCGGTGCGTTGAATGGGACAGTGTTTCCCCTGGGGAATTGTTGGTTTGACGCGGGAATTAGAAAAATTGTTCGGTGCGTTGAATGGGACAGTGTTTCCCCTGGGGAATTGTTGGTTTGACGCGGGAATAAAGTTTTGGTTTCCATGAGAAGTTCCAGTGTTTCCCCTGGGGAATTGTTGGTTTGACGCGGGAATAAAGTTTTGGTTTCCATGAGAAGTTCCTTGGCTCCAAGCAAAATTAGGATGATTTCTCCAACCTGGATTGTAGGTTGGAGAAAATGGACCATTTCTAGGGTGCTGGAATGCAGCGTTCATCTGTTCTAAAGCATGATTGTTTCCTAGAAGAGGACATTCCTCTGAAACGTGGGTAGGAGACTGATAGTTATGACATCCCGGGGCAGAAATGTGATTGATTTGAGCCGGAGCTCGTTCCTTAACTTCTAAGGCTTCTAACCTCGGCATAATCGTCGCCATCTTCAGACTGACAGTTATGACATCCCGGGGCAGAAATATGATTGATTTGAGCCGGAGCTCGTTCCTTAACTTCTAAGGCTTCTAACCTCCGCAGAATCGTCGCCATCTTCGCTTCAGATGCAATGTTTGACTCCAGGGAAAGACCACTAGACTTAGATTGGGAAACAGATGAAACCCTGTCATCACAGTTTTCCCACTGCATTGTTTTCTCGGATAGACTCTCTAGGAATTCCCAAGCTTCATCGGCGTTTTTTCTCATAAAATCTCCCTGACACATCGATTCTAAAGATGTTTTTGAAGAATAGTCCAATCCTTCATATATGACTTGGCACAATCGCCATTTTTCTAGACCGTGATGAGGACATTGGATTAAAAGATCTTTAAATCGGTCAAAGTATTTCCAGAATGGCTCTCCCGGGACAATTTTGAAATTCTGAATGCTGTTCCTAAGCTTTACCGTTTTGTGAATAGGGAAAAATTTCTTGAGAAAAACGGTGACAAATTCCTCCCAAGTTGAGATGGAATTTATCGGTAAGCTGTACAGCCATTTTTTAGCTTTGTCCTTTAGAGCAAATGGAATAAATCTAAGCTTAATCGCATCTTCGGTTAATTCTCTCATTTTTATCATAATACATACTTCCTCAAATTCCGAGATAAATATATATGCATCTTCTGTTTCATTACCTAGGAATTTGGGAAGCATGTTTATGAAATGCGGTCTAAGCTCAAAATTTGCTCCATTTACTTCGGGGAGTCTTATGCAAGATGGAATTGCATTTCTGGTGGGGTAACACATATCCTGAAGAACTGGTTGATTTGCCATTTCTTGGATTGGTTCAACACGGATTAAGCGATGAAAATTATCCCGAACCCAAAATTGCATACACCAAAACAATTTTTTTTTTCTTTTTTTTAAGGAAAGAAAGAAAATTAGTTTTTTTTTCTTTTTAAGAAAATTAAATTTTTTTCTTTTTAAAGGAAGGAAAGAAAGAAAATTAGTTTTTTTTATATGAGAAGATAAAGAAAAAGAAAAAAAAATCCTAACTAAAACAAATCAAGGCAATCACTTTTCAATCAACTCTAACTCTAGGGTTTAGCCTAACTCCACTAGACCAGCTCCTAACCAAAAATTCCTACAGTGAAAAGATCAAAGTTTTACCCAGGTAGTTAGCCAGGTAAGGATAGTACTAGAGGGTGATCAAAGATCAATTAAGTACCTCTTTCCTTGCGGAGCGCTTTACGCAACCCCTAAACCTTGCCTTAGACACCAACTATTCTGAGAAAACTTAAACCGTTCACTTAAGGATTTCTTGTTCCTTATTGAGCTCGAATCCTTAGGGGCCAACGTCTAATGAGTTTTAGAAGGCTTGGGTTTGTGAAGTGAGGAATTAGTGATTTGTGGGCTAAGGAAAGGGTGATGAAATCCCTTACCTTATCTTGATTGGGGTTTTGCCCTTAAGAATGATTTAAGTGTGTGCCAAATCAAGTGCTACAATCACTTTGGTGAATTCCTACACTATATGAAATGCAACCCTAGAAATTATTTTTTTTTTAATTATGGTCAACAACAAGCAAATGTGAGAAGATGATTTTTATTATGGTCAACAAAAATAAAATCTCTTTTTTTTAAATCCTAATTGTCTCTAATTGTGAAGCTAGCTAAAGAGGGTGGAATTGAAAAACTAGAAAGAAGACTTACCCGAAAGCAATGCTCCAAATTCTTAATCTTCAATCCAATATTTTCAAGCTCCAAGCGGTTCCTTCACAAGAAAAATACACAAGTTAAAGAATCAAGTTAATAAAATCCTATTTTAGCACCTTCCCCGGCAACGGCGCCAAAAACTTGATGCGGCATAATTATGTACCAAAATTGCAAGTGCACAATTTATCAAGTTATAGTATAAAAAGATATCGATCCCACGAAGAAGGTGATTTTAAGAGATTATTAAACTTGGTTCTTATATTTTGTGCGTGACAATTAGGAATAAAGAATAAGTGTGATTGTATGAGTGGTTGTTTTGATTTATATGCAAGAGGTAATAAATTGAATTTTAGAGGAGAGAAGGAAGAATTAAAGAATAAATGAAATCATAAGGCAAGAAATATGAATTAATAAAATCAAGAAATAAAACCAAAAATGAAAAGAAAATTTAAGAAAGTTAAGATGAAGGATTCAAAAGAGGTAAGAAATCTAGAATATAATCCACTAACCAATTTCAATTACAAAATATAAACTATTCTCTTTTTATCATATTTCAACTTAGATTTATTAAGCATAGATTATCAAACCATTTAAGGAAAGTGTAACCTATCAAATTATCATCTAAGTTAAAATTACTATTCATGATAAGAACAACAACATGATAATAATCCTAGAATTCATAAGCATAACCTATCAAACCATTTAAGATAAGCATAGATTATCAAATTCTTCTTCTACCGATTAGTTCTCTAGTTGATTATCCTAAACATGAACATTTTAAGTGCAAGAGAATAATTCATACAATATAAAGGAAATTAGACTAGTTTCATATAATTCTAAACTTCCTACAAGAATTAAATTCACATCTTTAAGAAATAAAAACAAGAAAAAGAACTAATTACAAAATTAAAAAGAAAAGAAAAATCTAAACTATGAACAAGAAATAAATCTAATTACAAAGAAAATAAAAATCTAAACTACAAAATAAATTGCAGAAATTAAATGCAAGAAAATAAATCTATTCTACAAATTAAAGTGCAAAAAGAAATAAAAAGACAAGAAAGTAAATCTACACTACAAGCATGAATTTAAATCTAACTAATAAGCAATAATAAAGAAATTACTAAAAAGAAATAAAAGAGAAAAGAAATGCAAACCTTCAAATTGCTCTTCATCTCCATCCTCATCATTCAACAAAGAGGAGAAAGAACAAATTTAAAGAGGAAAAAATTATTTTTATTAATTGCAACTAAAGTTACAATTTTTGGAAGGCCTTCTCAATTAAGAGTAGCCCTCCTCTCCAAAAGGAGTTTACAAAATTTTCACACCTCTAACCCCTCACTCTCTACCCCTATTTATAGTAAACATCAGTGAATGAGAGCCATTGGATTCAAATCTTATCCAAAACCAACAAAAATCAGCCATTGGATTGTAACTGCCTGGACGTCCGTATCGATACCCGCATCGATAGGGGTATCGATGCGGGCATCGATACAGGCATCGATGCGGGCATCGATGCCCCCATCGATGCAGGCATCGATGCCTGCTCTTCTCCTGTTGCTGTCCGCAGAACTCTTTGCTTTTGGGCTTGTGTCTTGGGCTTTGGCTTGGACTTTTGGGCTTGGCATTTTCTCTTGATTTTCCATTGGGCTTTGAATTATTTGAACGAATTCCTTTGGCTTCATGGGCTTCATTTCTTCATTAAATCAAGGGGTTTTTGTTGAGATATTGGAGTTTGAGATTTATTCATCATTAACCTGTAATTAACAGATAAAAGCAATTATTAGTGGTATATTTATTCATATAAAATAGATAATGAGGGTATAAAAATTGTAATAAAATGTGATTATCAATAACTGACACCTGTAAAGCAGATAATGACTGAGTAGCCAGCTTGACTCAACCAAAGTTACCTATCTGCCCCTCAAATCTGCTATAAAAGGAAAGTACTATCTACAGCTTAGAGTAAGCACTTTCTGGCCAAGAAGCTCTTAAAATACTTATCTCCTTCTTCTCCACTCAAGCTCTAAACTGACTTGACCATCAGAGAAACCACCTGAGATCCCAACTCCAACCTCTTACATATTCTTCATGTGCAAGATAGGATTCTCGGCCTAAGAACCCGTTGTCTAATGAAGATTGAGGACCCTAACACCCTTGATAATCCACATATAAACGCTTGTCAGATAACTAACATCAACACAAGTAAAGTTAGTTTTGATCAAAAATAAAAAAGAAATGTGATAAGTATCAATTTGGATAAAAGTTAAGATGTTTTTCATGTAAAAAACTCTATATTTTATGATAATTATAAAATATATCGCACTAAAAATTTATGGAACTTTGGAAATATTAAAGTCCATTGTATGTGATTTGATTTATTCATATTTATGTGTGCTTTAGTGTTGAATATAAGTTATTTCTTGATCAAGTATATGTCATACAATTACTCTCTAGGTAGTACAACCTGTTTAATTCTATGGTTGTAGGCAAATAAAATTACATTTATCCCTAACAGAGAAATTCAGAAGTTCGTCTGCAAGAACATTATCAAAAATAGTAAAAAACGAACAACAATACTGATATCTCTCAAATCGGAGGAAATTTAGCAAAACTGACGGGGGCATACTGAACTTCGGTGGGTTTGGTTGGCCCCGTCTCGTCGAGATAGTTGATTTTCATTTATAATTTATCTAATTACGACTTACAATTTAAAAGTTATGACCCATTCTTCGCAGCAAGTTATGTTCCTCGACGCCTGAATTTTGCCTGCGAGACTAGGGTTCGCCTGGACAAAGCCAAGTACGCCTAAACATTGAGATTCGCCTGAACAAAGTTAAGCTCGCATGAACGCTTAACTTACGAAGCTCATCTGCATGATCCAAGCTCGCCTAAACACTTGAAGCTCGCCTGAATTGATTGAAGCGCACCCGATAGCTTCGCCTACGAGATTCGCTCGCAATGCCAACCTCGGCTACATGAGCCAACCTCGCCTGAATGCTTGAAGCTCGCTTGAATTGATTGAAGCTCGCCTGATAGCTTCGCCTATGAGGTTCGCTCGCATACTCCAACATCACCTGCATGAGCTAAGCTCACCTAAAGCTCGTGTGGCTCGTCTGAACCTCGCCTGCAAGTTGGCTAGGCTTGCCAACCTTTCCTGCAAGCTCGCCAAGCTCACCTGAATGGTTAAAAACCACTTACTTGAATTGTCAGAGTGATTACGCCCACTTTCCACGATCTAAGGGGTTGGTTACAACCATCTTTCTCAATAAATAGCCATATTCGGCTACAGAGAAGGAGATCAGGACTTTTGGCTCTGGACTTTTTGGCTGTGGACCTTTTGAGAGAGATTCAAAAGAATCAAACTCTTGCATTCTTGTGCATTCAAGCTCAGGTGATCAAGATCTTCTAATCAAAATTTTACCACGCGTTGAAGTTTGTTCGTTTGCAATCTCGTTCAAATCATCCAAGGGAAGCAATCTCGACACGAGCATTGAGAGAGACATCCTATCGCCTTTAAGAACCTATGTTATAGAAGGAGAGATCAGATTCGTTCTCTCTGCTTCTTTGTAAAAGTGATTTTTGATTTGTAATCCAACTTCAATCAATACAAATTTTAAGATCAATTTTACATCCTAGTGAGAGAAACTATTTATCTATTTTATCTATTTTTCACTATAAATGGTCATTTATCTATTTTTCTGATCATATCAAGAAGATTTGTAAGTAGTACACAAACAAATTTATCAAAAGAAAAACTTGGTAATGTGTAGTTTTTATCACAAGGATTTAATACTTAAGTATTAATTTTAATAGAACTAAAGAGATATGTACAATTCCATACATTATTAGTGAGTTTGAAATTGGGTAAATTACACTTAAATACCCTCTAGCACGCTTATTTGAAAATGGGTTCACTTTAATACCCTAATGTTTTTAGAATTTACACTTTAGTACTATCAGTTATACGAACATGAGAATTTTCTCACGAAAATTCTTACGTGATAGTCATGTGCTATTTTTAAATTATTTTAATCTTTACTTTTTGTTAAATCTATTATTAAACCTATTAATTCTATCTTAAAATAGGAGTATTTAAAAATAGTATCAACTTATTAGATCCACTATTTAAAACTGTAAAGATTTCCACTACAAAATCGTATAAGGAAGAAAAATCTAAATAAGCTTGTTGTATTTGCAAGTGATAAGAATCAAATAAGCGGGGGGAGATAAATAGATATTGAACTGCAAAATTAGTTCTTCATCTACACACATTCATGATAGAGCCATTAATATGCTATAGAGATTAGTATTTACTACATCGTCACTCATATATTGCATCCTAAACATTAAAATATTAAATGCATGCAATAAAGAGACGTGGTAGTTGGTCTCAACCACTAGTAATAGGAATTTCCTAGGTGTATATCATGAGCACACATTATGATGTGTGTAACACTAAACCGTATTTGGATTCTCTAGTGCTTTGTTTGGGAGTTTACTTAGGAAAGGGATGGAAAGTTAAATAACGATAAGGAAAGGTAGGGAATGGAAGTGAAAAGATAAAATATTATTTGGGAGTTTAGCATGGGGAACGAGAGTAAATTTGTTTTACCTTGTTTAGGAGTTCTAATAAACTGAAGGGAAGAGAAGTGAATATGTATAAAGTTATATAAATATCCTTATATATTGAATGAGAGTATATCTTAGCCATTGATTTTAATATCATAACGGTATAATTATCTTATAACATTGTAAAATTTTACATTAGTTTTTATTCTATCCTCTACCACCCAAATTGGAGGAGAAGAAAATAGAAGGAAATTTAACATTCCATTAAATTCTCTAACCCCTCAAAAAAACTCCCAAACAAGGTGAAATTGAAATTTCACTTTAACTTCCATCCATTAACCTTCGTCCAAATAACATGTAGGATGAGTCACCTAAGAGATAGAGAATTCAAATCGGTACATGGTCTCTTTGACTTCACGATATTGTCATTTTTGATTTAATAATTTAATATGATTTGATGTGATGGTTAAGCTTGTTTAGCAAGCACTACACAAACAGAAGCGTTGGGTTACTAAATTTCATTTAGAAAAATGATTGATATTTAGATAGGATCCAATATGCTCATTATATATGATTTGTTAATTTATTATGCATTCCCATGAAGTTATAAAATTCCTGCCAGCGGGTAGTTCTGGAAAATGTTTTCAAGATTTTTTTTTATGAAAATAAAATATTTTGATGATTCAAAATAATTTTTATTTATGTTCATGGGAATTGTTATTTAGGCATGAGAAATTAGGTGAATTGTCTTGCTCAAAAGAGTTGCCTAAAATAAATGATATTGAAAGGGATTAAATGTTAGATATTATTTATAAATAATTATTCTAATATCATGGAAGAGCTTTTACGGATAGTTGGTCAGATATGAATTTGACTATTGACTTAAAATTGTTAATTTGACGAGTAATTGGTTTTTGATATAGGACCCAATTGGTCTAACAAATATTATTAGAAAAGGTTTACATGCAAACAGATTCTATTATACTCTTAATTATTATGGATAGTATTTTTGAACAATTTTATTCTATCTTGAATTGTTATAGATAAAATTTTGAACAATTATGAATTGTTTTAAATTAAATCTATAAGGCTGGTCTAGTCCTATATATAGCGTTTATATATAGCCTTACGAAGACACAAGATATCTTATGAAGATAACAGAAAGAATAGAATAGAGAAAATAAAAAATTGAGAACTTGTCTCTCATTATTGTTCCTCTTCGGTGACAGATGGCAGTTGGAGACTTTTTCTCTTAAGGAAGCTTTGATTGTTAGATAGATCTTCAGAGATGGATTTTTTTCGAGATAGATCTTAGGAGATGGATTATGAAAGATCCGACGGCGTTCTAGGTATTATTATAATTTTGATTAATTTTAATATATAGTCACAATATGCTTCCGCCTTATTGTATGTCGTGTTTCCAAGAGTCATGACAAATCCCAAGAATAAACAAATATTAATCACATGAAAAGTGAAGAAAATATCGAGAATACCAAACATATAGATATCACATGGTTCAGCTTGTACAATCTTGAATTACACTCCAAATGTTATAAACAATCTCTCTCAAACAATATCAATAAAAGAGATCAAAAAATTGGTCAAAAGGCTTCATAAGAGAGCCATTTGTTCTCTGTTCATTTCTTGGTGCATTGCCTACAACGGGTAGCTTCACAGATTTGTAGAAGACTAAGGCTTAGTTTTTTTTTTGTCAATGAAAAATTTTTATTCATTCACCAATGAAAGAATTTTGTGTACATCAAGATCTCAAAAAAAAATTGAGAACCAAAACCTGAGTAGATAGCCCTCTACCTCTACAGATTACAAAGATAGCAACCAATCTCTATTTACATCAAGAATTCTAGTGTTAAGAGTTGAAGTCAGAATATCCAGCTTAATGTCTTTAACCAACTGAGTCGCACTCTTTTGTTTTTGCTGAAAAATTCTTGCATTTCTTTCAGTCCATATTCTGTAAACTGAAGCTGAGAAAGCCATTCGTTTAATTCTCTGTTTGAACCCCTTTCCCCTCACCCTTGTACAGTACCAATCCAGGAGAAGATTCCATGAACAAGACTTCCAGTTGAATTGAAGCCAACTCATGATGCAATACTATACCTCACTAGAGAAGCTACAATCGAAAAACAAATGATTCCTACTTTCCAAGCCTTCGCCATGTACATAAACAACATGTATTTGTATTTGTAATTCCTCTGCGCATCAGCCTGTCTTGAGTGAGGAGTTTATTTTGGACTGCAAGCCAACAGATAAAAGAATGTTTAGGATAGCTCATCTTCTCCCAAACAGTGTTATGCCAATACACCCTCTGAGTATCCGGAGAAATAGCATGATACAGAGCATAAATATGGGGTTTAGAATTACCCAAACTTGTATGTAGGAGCTGTAACAGATTATCGAGCCCCCCACATATCAATATTGCTTTATCCCTTATCTTCATCATTTGTTTCCACATCCAATAGTCTCCATTTTTTGAATTTACATGCCAGATATCCCTTCGATTCAAGTATGTTTCATGAACCCATTTGATCCAAAGAGATTCTTTATTTACGTGAATGAGCCATAAGTTCTTCAAAGCAGCAGCAAGATTCCAAGTTGAGGCCGAGAAAACATCTAAGCCACCTTGTTTCCTCCTCATGCAAACCCTTTCCCAAGCAACAAGGGGGATTTTAGAAGACTGATTATTTTCCCCCATAAGAAATCCCTACAAAATTCATCAATCTTACATGTAACCTTTATAGGTAAAATATAATTTGAAGTCCAGTAGACTTGAATTCCCAGAATAGTACTCCTGATGACTTGCAATCTACCCGCATAGGTAAGTTTATTATGTTTCAAACAAGTTTGCAGCTGGGAAGATATTTTGTTGATGAGCACACTAAGGCTTAGTTACTACGAAAAGATTCATAGACATGGTTCTATCACAAACTGGATATTAAGTTCAATTTGTGATAAGGACAATTGAAAAAGAATCCCTATATTGTAACATTGAATATTAAATTTTGTAACATGTTCTCAACCAAATCCAACTGAGCCAAAGTACCGAGTTCTATTTGGGTCTATATTTTGAATTGATAATAATAAAATAAATTTTATTACTAGTTATGATTTATTTAGAATACAATATTCAAATTGGTCAATGGTAATATTGAATATTAATTTTTTTCCAAACTCACACATTTATAAGGAGAGAGAGAGTGTGTATAGGGCTGTCCATCCGAGCCGGCCTAGGCCAGGCAAAACCAGAGCCCAGGCCGGGCCGAGCCGGTCATTTCCCTTTTTACTCTTTTCTTTTATTTTTGATAAAAGATTGCTAAAAAATTAGTTTAACCTTATTATATTTATATAATTATGTATTAATACATACTTACAAATTATTATATAACTATATATTATATAAATATATTATATGTAAATTTATTATATATATTTATAAGTTATAACTTGAGGGAGAGAGAGAATCAAATAAGTATATATTATTCTTATTTATAAATACGTATTATATAGTTATGTATGTATTTGTTACATCTTACATACTTACATTATGCTTATTTAAGTACAATTATACAATTTACTTGTATGATATACTTTTATATATACTAGATGCAATATACTTATATATTATTATACTTATGCAATTATACAAAATACTTATATAACTGTAATTCTATAATATACACATATGACATATAAGTATACTTATAACTGCATTATATCCCGGTCTGGCCCGGCCGATGGGCCAAATGGACACCTCTATGTGTATATATATGATGTGATATGATATAACGAAACAAATGATAAGATAAAAAGTTCTCCCTCTTTTTTTTTTACTTATTAGAAACCAAATTCAAATCTTTATGTTGTCAAATTTTTAAATATTTATCGAATTTTAAGATTTTTCTATTTTTAACATACGTAAATCAATTCTGAGTTTATATACATATTAATTAGGATATGGTCGGATAACTGAAGCGTACTTCTACTAACTAAAATTAATTAGAATAGGATATAATGACAATATATATCTTAACGGGTTCAGGGTATTTTTATCCATAGAATTTTTTTTCCTTCTAAACCCATATATGCACTCTTTTAAAGGGCATATGATCTATCACCTGATTCCCATTTCTGAAGTATAACGGGAAAAATATGTCTCCACAGACGGATATACACGTGAATAAAATTGAATAACAGTGACAAGTAGCTCTATCTTATCTAATTATCGTATACAAGGTAAATAGATAGGCTTATTGCCTTGTATAACTCGGCAATTTTATAACCTTTTACACCGGTACTCATGCACGATTCCCCCAAAACAGGGGGGTGGGTGGGGTGGCGTGATTCTATGCATGATGACTGCCCAAATTAATTCGATCTGTATTTGCTATCAAGCATGAGAGCATGCCAAAAAATATTGTCCAAAACCATGACCAGATGACCAACGTCAGGAACATCGATAGGCCCACATTTGCCGTCCAGCCAATCGGAGTACGCAATGTACATATATAATCAAAATATTGCCAGCTGATCATCCTATTATTCTTGTACGTGTAAGATAGAGAAAGGCCAACCTCTCCACGTTAAGAGAAGGTTCGTACCAATACACTGTTTTAGGTTCTATGGCTCAGGTACCTTGCAAACCTTGCATGAAAAATGAGAAAGATAAGGGAGTACATGTAATAATTGAGACAATGCACGAGCAAGGCAAGGTTTATTAGAACTTGTATCTGTTCGATTTTTCGGTCAAAATCTAGAAAGTGAGTTTT
>NC_033798.1:96296406-96298479 GCF_001876935.1 Asparagus officinalis | reverse complement strand
GCTCTTGGGGCTAATCAGGCTGAGACGCTAAGTAAGGCGTACTTTGCACTTCGCACGGAGACATCGGCGCTAGGTGACGCCACTATGGTTGCCACGAAGGCTGCTTCGCAGCATGCAGACGGGTTTCACATTTGCATGATGGTGCAACCCTAGCGTTCTCGAGATCAGACGACGCTCCTCTATTTGACGAGGTTCATCAATTTGACGAGACTCGTTTGGTTGACGAGGTTCGCCCGTTCGACGAGGTTCGTCTTACTGATGAGGTTCATCTGATTTGCGAGACTTGTTTGATTGATCCGTTCGACGAAGTTCGTCTTACTGACGAGGTTCGTTTGATTTGCGAGACTCGTTTGATTGACCCGTCCGATGAGGTTCGCCCGTTTGATGAAATTCGTCTTACTGACGAGATTCGTCTGATTTGCAAAACTCGTTTGTTTGACGAGGTTCGCCCGATCGACGATGTTCGTAATCGAAGGCTATTCAGATGCGAGCTGGTGCTCAGAACCAGATGAGTGCAGATCTACTGGAGATTTTGTCTTCACCATGGGTGGAGCTGCAATCTCGTGGAAGTCTAAAAAGTAAATTATGATTGCACAGTCATCGATGAAATCTGAATCTTCACACTCTATGCTGCGAAAGATGAAGCTGAGTGACTCAGTTGTTTTCTCTGAGACCTTTCATTAATAGAATTATAAGGCGCAATTACTATCTATTGTGATAATCAAGCGACGAGTGCTGTGGCGACGAACTCGATGTTCAATGGAAAGAAGCGGACCATTCGTCTAAAGCATAGCTATTTGAGAGAACTCATTTGCCAAGGAGTCATCTCTGTGATAGACGTCCGGTCTTTAGAGAATGTGGCTGATCCTTTGACTAAATGTCTGAAAAAGGATATAGTTAAAAGGACGTCTGTTGGAATGGGTCTCAAAGTTTTGTGAGTCTTACAAATACTTACTATTTACATTAAGTTATTAGTTCAAAGCTTACGCTACTAATGATAAGATAATTAGTTCAAAAGTCGAGTGAGATTTACAAAAGTTTAGTGAGTCTTACAAATACTTACCATTTACATCAAGTCATTAGTTCAAAGCTTACGCTATTAATGATAAGATGATTGGTTCAAAAATCAAGTAAGATTTGCAACTAAAATCCTATCATGGTAAAGAGGATGGTTGTTAAGCCTTAATGAGTCTAAAGCATTTCAGATGCAGGCTGTTGGTAAGGTAACATGCCTAAAGGACTCACCGATGATCCTATCATGTAAAGGTATTGGCTGTTAAGTCTTAATGAGTCCAAAGTATTTCGGATGCAGGGTGTTAGATAGGAAATACGCCTAAAGGACTCACCTAGAATCCTATCATGAGAGAGGATGACTCTTAAGACTCAATGAGTTCAAAGCATCTCAGATGCAGGATGTTTGGTAGGAAACATGCCTAAAGAACTCACCTATACCTGAGTGGAGATTTAGCCATCTCCTATGGTGTCTTGTGGAAAGATACCTAGAGCCATAGTAGAAATCAGGACATGCACAGGGCCATAAATGTGCAAAGCAAAGGCAAAGGCATAGCAAGTGTGGTTCAAAGTAAAAACTACCACGGATGGGTTTGATTTTGCGTGATCGCTGGATCTTAGACATTAGCTGGTTCAAGTCTTTGCGACACCAAGCATATATCTTTTATTCAGTTGGACTAAGGGGGATTCAAGTCCTTGTGGTATCTACCTTATACACAATGATTGAAATAACAACACCATTACACGACACTAGTTTAAAAACTTGTGGAAGATTGTTGGATTTTTTGGTCAAAACCGCTTTCCAAAATGAGTTTTCAAACTATATATATATATACGCTGGATCTTAGACATTAGCTGGTTCAAGTCTTTGCGACACCAAGCATATATCTTTTATTCAGTTGGACTAAGGGGGATTCAAGTCCTTGTGGTATCTACCTTATACACAATGATTGAAATAACAACACCATTACACGACACTAGTTTAAAAACTTGTGGAAGATTGTTGGATTTTTTGGTCAAAACCGCTTTCCAAAATGAGTTTTCAAACTATATATATATATA
>NC_033798.1:96276492-96295708 GCF_001876935.1 Asparagus officinalis | reverse complement strand
TAGTAAATATCTATATTTGATAAATACATATATGTCCCAAAAAACCAAGAAAGGGCTTATGTCTGTCTAACAATCGACAAGCAAAGTAGAGAAAATTTTAAAAGTGATTTTATTTTATTATATTTTCTTTTTTGACTACTGAAAAGCTATTGAGAAATAATGAAAAGTATCATATTATCTTTGCAACTCATTTTATATTTTCTCAAAATTTCAATAAAAGCGGATGATAACCAAGCGAAGAGGAGGGAAAAAATATTTTATTCTCTTTTCAACATTTTCACTTTCCACTAGAATTTTCCATAGAAACCCGACAATACATATAAAAAAAGTGGAGGTCTTATTAGCTTCAAATACAAAGGTTGAGATAAAGATTTTTGTAAATATTTAGGCTTTCTTGCAGGGATGTATATTGTAAATTATGTTGCTTTTGTGTAATTTATAAGTTGCAAAATATATCTTCTTGTTGTTTTTCCCTTCTCAGAAGCTGATTATTTTTTGTTACAAAGTTTCGGTGTTTCTTCCTTTTTTTTTTATCATGGTGTCTGGATGGTGGAAGCAGAACAAAGCAAATTAAAGAGAGTTATAAGTTTTTTGTGTTGAAATTCATATAAAAAAAAGAAAGGTGGATTTCTTTTTATTATTCCAAAAACTCGAAAATGGATTAGCCAATGGCTCACGTTTAAAACGATCATCTGCAAAGACGTGCACTATATAATTTGATATTTAATCTCCTTTTGTCACATAGATACACATTCAAATTAAAAGTCCTTTAAATTAGTGTATTATGTTACATAGAAAATAAGTTTATTGACAAAATTCTGTGACCAAACCACAGTGGCGGATCTAGAGCTTTTTTAGTGGTGGTTCAAAATATGTTTGAATTTTTTTTTCCGAACGATATCCCCTTTGATGCAATGAAAGTATAAAAATGTCCTTGTAAAGTTACATAAAGTAAATCTATTACATATGATTAATTAATGTATATAACTAAATCATTTGACATTAGTATATAAGCTTGGACTTAAGACTTTATTTATACTTATGTGAGGGAGAGGGATGAAATGTATAGTATTTATGGAGGTTAGACAACCAAAACAAACGGTAGATATATATATTTGAGGTGGGCATTGCATAACTATTCATAGAATTAGAAGTAAATGTGTTGCATTTTGGTTTATCTATTTGTGGTGAGAAGTTGCATAAAGCAAAATCCCAAGTTTCGAACTCAGGACCTCACGAACTCAGGACCTCACGAAATTAGCCTACAAACTCAACAATCTATGCTTTACCGCTGGGACATGGACCTCTTTGTTACTTTAACTGACAATTACTGTGGTTTTCATTGCAAATATATATATATCCCAAGTATCCTTTTACGTTGGTTCAAGTGACTCTTTTACATGTTCAAAGTGAACCGCAGTAAAAGAATCACTGATTTTTGGGTTTTCATTGCAGTAAAAGAGTCACCTAATTAATTACTTAGGATACTTCGGATATATATACAATTACTGCTTTTATTCAGGTGGTTCAAGTGAACCACTTTGAACATGTCTAGATCCGCCACTGCTTTGCTAACTCCCATTAACTCCAACGAAGACGGATGTATGCGAGAGTGGGGATTCGAACGCGGATGGTACTGGATTTTAACCTAAATTGCTTGCTCACCTAACCAACCGCGACCGCCCACTGGGGGTGGAACTACCTGTTGATGTGCAAGGTAGGGCTGTCCAAAAAGCCGCCGGGTTAGAGTTATAATAAAGTGTAGCTTAAAAATTGACAATGTAGTGGGAAAGTTTAGTCCCACATAGGAAATAGAATAGGAAGGAAGGGTGTTTATAAGCCTTTCCCTTCTCTCTTATGCCTAGAAAAAAATAAAGGTTATGCTCCACACCACACAAGCGCGCGCCGGCCGGGCCGGGCTTGGGCTATGGTCGGGTTGGGTGGCGCGCGTCCACAACTTGCGAACACGAATGCAGGTCCAGATTGATGGGCTCTTATAATCTGCTACATTTTTGTTTTTTCCAAATTAAAACGTGATTAACATTTTAAAAACGTTAAACGACTAGCATTAATTGCCGAGATTTATGGATTTTAAAGGTGAATAATTAAAACATGTTAACTATAGAATTTATGGACTTAAATTGCTAGATAAATGACGGAAAACGACTAGCATATTTAATATGTTTAATAAGACGTAAATGGTGACGGTTTTAAAACCCTATAAAAGGGCCTACGGTCGTAAGAAAAAAAATACAGTGAAAACACAACAAGCTCTTCTTCTTCTCTGCTCTGTTCTTCCTCTTACGTTTACTTGTTGTTACATTTTGTTGGTTCTCTGAAAGTCGAGAAGAATTCGCAAAGCCTTCTTGAAGCTCGTGCCGACGAGAAGGAGGTCGCCTGACCGAGGGTCGTTGTATCTCCGAGAACTTTTGTTGCATAGCTCTGTATGAGAGGGGACAATTAGATTCTTGGGACAGTGCCTTGCACGCCTCGACCATCAGGCCGTATTTCTAACTTTTATTTTTTTTCGTTTGATTCAATTTCATTTCTGACTTACAATAGTGATCTGATATTATCTGATTTAATAATCAACTATTTAAAATTCACGTTAATCTTTGTCTAAACAGCTAATATTCCCAACACAGTGTCGGTCGGGGCACCAAAATCGGGTCGGGCGGCCCGGGGGGGGGCGGCCCGGGCCGCGGACCCGGAAGAGGTGACCTGTTGCTGGCGAAATTGTCGCCGCCGGGCAGGGCCGGCCCGGCCCGGCACCAACGGTCACCTCTGGTGACCGTTGGTCGGAATTGACAAGCCATAACGGCCATATATAGGTCTTGACCGTTTTGCCGCTAAAAACGGTCAAAAAACGGCTAGAATATGAGGGTTTTTTGGTCATTTGCCTAGGAGGCTGCCTCTATAAATAGATGGAGGTTTTTTACTTCTTCTCCTCACACCAAAACTCATCTACTTCTCTCTATTACTCTCTAATACAATCTTATACTCTCTTAAAATCTCTTATATTTTCTAATACTTCTATCAAATGGCTTCTGGACCTGATTATGAAGAGCAACACATATTTCCTACCGATCTAGAAATGAGTCCTCCTACAACAACTACTCCTCCTATCGGTGTTAATCCTGAATCTGGTGGCGACGAATCTGCACCAAGAGCTCCTAAAAGACCGAGATCCGATGTGTAATTTTTTTTTGAGAAGATAGACGTCACCAAGAATGAACACAGTAGGATCATCACCCAGAAGGCTAAATATGCTTTGTGCGGCCAGACTTTCAAAGCTCATCATAAGAGCGGCACCAACCAGCTTAAACGCCATATAGAAAAACACAACAAAGGTCAGAATCTTCAAAGTGATATCCGATAATCTATGATTTCTCAATCCTCCTCTTCTGGTAGTCTCGGTAGTTGGAATTATGACGCTGCCCGAGCCAGGAAATGCGTAATTAGGTTTATCATTCTTAAAAACCTTCTTTTTAAATTAGTAGAAGATGATGAATTTGAAGATATGTTTAGAGATAGTTTTTATAATGTATTTACAAAATTTTCTCGTCAGACCTATCAACATGATATTCTAAAATATTATCAAGAGGAAAAAAAATAATTTCTTATTTAAAAAATTTAAACTGTAAATTTTCTTTAACTTCTGATATTTGGACATCTAGAGTGCAAACTGATTATTTATGTATCATAGCATACTAGATTGATAAAAATCGGCAAATGTTTAAAAGAATTGTTTCTTTTATTGTAATTGAAGAGTCACATACTGGTATTAATATTACAAATTTAATGATTGAAGAACTTATGAAACTAGAAATTGATCAAAGAATATTTTCTCTTTCACTAGATAATGCAAGTAATAACAATGTATCTATTGATTTTATCAAAACAACTCTGTCATTGCCATGTCATTATGAATTTTTTCATGTTAGATGTATCTGTCATATTTTAAATTTAATTATTTAAAGTGCATTTTCTAAAATTAAACCCATGATAGAAAATATTAGAACAGTTGCTAATATGCATAATGCTTCTGAAATGAGAATTAAATAATGGAAACAATGTTGTAAAAGAAAAAATTATAAGCCCAGACTAATTCCAAAAGATGTTGACCATAGGTGGAATTTTACCTATGCAATGTTAAGTGTAGCAATAGAATATAAATAAATTATAAATGATTTTATAAATTTTTATGCTTTTAGTTCTAGCTCTGGTAGTAGTTATGGAATATCTGAAGATGAATGAACAATTATATGTAATTTAAATGAGATGTTACAAGTCTTTTATGATACTACAATGTTATTATCTGGTTGTTATTATCCAACAATTACTTTAGCTGCTTTACAAATTTTAAATATTCATTATCCAACAATTACTTTAGCTGCTTTACAAATTTTAAATATTCAAAAGTTTTTTTCAAAATATCGTATGGATGATACTTTTTAAATATTCAAAAGTTTTTTTCAAAATATCGTATGGATGATACTTTTGGATCTATAATTTTTCAAATGAAAAGTAAATTTAATAAGTATTTTAGGCCTATTCCTCATATTTTTAGTTTGGGGGTTCTTATTGATCTATGTTTGAAGGATATTAGCCTTCGAAGTTTGTTATAATTATTATATGGTGGACAAATTATAAACCTAGATGATGGATCCATCCTTACTGCTACTTCTTATCATTTAGCTATTAGAAATTATTTTCAAACATTATATGATGAGTATACAGCTAGACATGGTGTAGCTACACAACAGTCTATAGCTTCGGTGCCTTCGAGCACAAGCCGAGGTAAAAGTGTAAGTTTTGATAGGTACGCAATGGTAGCTGAACTAACTGGTGGATCTGGACTTGGATCAGCATTAGAGATTTCTAAAATAGATAAATATTTATCTGCTTTCTTAGTTAAATGTCAAGGAAATGCTTTAGATATTTTATAATGGTGGAGAGTATACGGATCAGTTTCATATCCTATACTTTTCACCATGGTTCATGACTTACTAACAGTGCAGGTTTTGATGATAGCTTTGGAATCCGCTTTCAGCATAGCAGAACGTTTGATCGACGATCACAGGACATGCTTAGATTCGTATACTATACAAGCGATGATGTGCTTACAAGATTGATAGAGGTACGAGAAGCGAACGCAAGACATCGATCGGATGGCTGTAATTGAAGATAAATTTGAAGAGTTGGGACTAGCAGATAGGTATAAAAATTAGATAATATTCATCAAATTATAATTTTTATTTCTTAGCATTAAATTTGTAATGAATTATTTCAAAAAAAGTTATAAATGATAGTGATATAGGTGAGTAGGTGCCAACCTACTTGGGATGTACTCAACTATTATGATGCGACGAATTCCGAAATAAATTTATACTTGTAAAGGATTTACTGATTATTAATAAAGAAGTTATTTTTATCATTTTTTATTTTTATAACCTTTTGTACTTGTAATTTATGTTATTTCAAGTTATAAAAAAAATTATGTTGTTTTCTGCAATTTTTATGTATATTTTATGATTTATGGGGATTTTTAAAATTTTAAAAAATTTTTAAAAAAAATTAAAAAATTAAAAAATTAAAAAAACTGGCCGGCCTGGAGCCCGGCCTGCTCAGACCCGCGGCGCGAGACCCCGGCTTCTAGGCCACGGGGTCGGGTCCGGCCTTTAGTTGTTTGCCCCGGGCCGGATGGAACCCGCTAGTGCAAGGAACCTTTTTTGGGGTGGGTTCGGGTGTTTCTGGTTAAGCTTTGTGGAAGGGGGGGGGGCCGAGGGAGGGTTATTGTTAGGTTTCATGCTTACAAGCCTACTATCTAATCTAGTTTTGATGATTAACAAATAATTCCTATCATCGTTTGTTGAGTGTTTGTAGTTGCTTGTTAGGATTCTACACAAAGATCCTCCAGTCGGATGTTGGTTGGACTTGCACCTATACGATCATATCCATTGGAGGTTAGAAGGAATATTGGATTGAAACTATCGCAATTCAATCCAAGATCAATATTGTTTTATCGGCAACCAAGAAGAGCTTAATTGAAGATCAAATTGTTTGGGTATAGTGTTTCAGGTTTATACTTTGTGTGTTTATACTTAGAGCTCAAAATTCATACACACACTTTTGTTTTGATTTATTGTTTATTTTGATTTATCATCATTTTAGATTATAGACTTAACAACATGATTTTATATCTTTCCTCAAGTCTATAAATCTATTTTAAAGTATTTCAAAACTAGTTTGAATAAATTTTATCAAAATCCAGTTTTAACGTTTTTGTATTTTTTGAATCGTTTGCAAAATAAACAAGTTTTTACAAATAGAAAATGTAATATGAAAATTTCTTTGTCTAACATGTTTATCTTGATGTTTAAAAACATTTCCTAAAATTTTATAATTTTTGGAGTTAATTTACTATGTTAAACTGATTGAACAAAATCAAGTATTTTAGAAGTTTTTAGAATCCGGAATATCTATGTTAAAAGAGTAATTTCTCATAAATGGAAAGTGATATTTCATAAATTCTTTCTCTAGAATGTTTATATACATGATTAAAAACTTTCCTAAAAATTTTATACTTTTTGGAGTTTATTTACTAATTTTAATTAATTTTATAAAGTCATCTACGCAAAAATTTCGGAATCTGTCAAATCTGTCAACGGTCAATCCCATCAGTCGACCGATGCACTGTAGTCAGCCGACTGATCATGTTTTTCCATCCAACGGCTAGTTTTTGGTAGCTGAGTTTTTGGGGCTATAAATACCCCATTTGCCTTGGTTTTTCATAAGGGGTTTTAACAAGGTTTTGGGCTGTTTATCTAAAGTTTTTGAAGATCAAAATTCGTTTATGTGAAGAGGTTTTTACAAGAGAAGGAATTCAAATTTCAAGTTTGAGGTTTTCATCCTCAATATCTTCGTCTCTTGTTTAGAGAAGTTTTCTAACTCTTTAATCTAGCTCATTTTCATTTTGATGCTTATATATATATTTGCTAGATTAATTTGAGTTTGATTTTGTTGTTTCTCATTTATTGCACACACAACTCACTTGAGCTTTTAGTATTTCATATATAGTATATTTGGGTTGTGATTAAGTCCTTGAGAGTGAGCTTACAATTAGTTCTCATCTTGTTTAGAGAACAAATCATTTTTACTTGTGCTTTTATTGTTGAGATCACATTGTAATACACAAGGACACCGAGAGGAGTGGTTGGTGAGAGACGAGATCAATTCCAAGAGGAGTGGCGTCGGTAGGAAATCCTAGGGTGATGTTATAATTTCGAGTACTTAAAGAAGTTAATACGGACTAGGCCAACATTTAGAGAGTGTATTGTGTGATTGCAATTGTATGTTGTAAACGTTTACCGATGAGCGTTGAAAACTGATTGTGTAGTTATTTGAGTTAATAGTGGAGATTCTCCTCTCTATATATATATATATATATATATATATATATATATATATATATATATATATATATATATATATATATATATATATATATATATATATATATATATATATATATATATATATATATATATATATATATAGAGAGAGAGAGAGAGAGAGAGAGAGAGAGTTTGATTTTGTTATTTCTCATTGATTGTACACATAACTCACTTGAGCTTTTAGTATTTCACATATAGTATATTTGGGTTGTGATTGGGTCCTTTAATGTGAGCTTACAATTAGTTATCATCTTGTTTAGGGGACAAATCATTTTTACTTGTGCTTTTATTGTTAAGATCACATTGTAATACACAAGGATACCGAGGGGATCAATTCCAAGAGGAGTGGTATTGGTAGTAAAGCCTCGTGAGAGGTGGTAAATCCTAGCACTTGAGGAATGTGACACAGGCTAGGCCAATACTTAGAGAGTGTATTGTGTGATTACAATTGTGTGAGTTGTAAACATTTATTGATGAGCGTTGAAAACCGATTGTGTAGTTATCTTTTGAGATAGTGGAGATTCTCTTTGAGAGTGGGGAGCGGAGACGTAGGTCGAGTGTGACCGAACTCCGTGATCATTTGCCTTGTGTTGTGATTATTTATTTTGCCTATTATTTAATTATATATCCTTGCATATTTTATTGTATATCACATCATTAGGACATGCTAGTTAACTAAGTTTTAATTTGGCATCATAAATGGATTAGATTAGCAAATACCCTATTCATCCCCCCCCCCCCCCTAGAGATTAGCAAATACCCTATTCATCCCCCCCCCCCCTCTAGGGTAATTTTATTTGCTATCAAAGCTTAGTGCTCTTGATTTGTAGCTTAATCACCTAGAGTCAAAGATCCAAGTTTTTATATCTTGCTAATCTAGTTTTGAGATTATTTGTATTGTTGCTTACATTGTATATCATGGATATGCATGGTTCACCTATCTTAGGTTATGATATTAATATTGCTTCTAAATCAAATTTTTTTCTCCTATGTTTAATGATGTGTTAGATTTAAACTCTTTGTTAGATCTAAACATTTCGATCTATGAAAAATTATCGATTGTGATTATATTATGCCTACATTGGAGAAATCCAAGTGGAATAAAGATGATAAAAAAATATTTACAATGAACAAGCTTTTGTTAAAATTTTTGTTTAATGCTTTGGATACTTGTACTTCTAACAAACTTTCTCATTTTGATAGTGCTTACAATTTATGGAAATTCATAGAAGCACATCAAGAAAATTTGGAGGAGATCTGATGTGCTTTGGTGGATTATAGTTCAAGTGCAATTAGAGCTTCATCATGCATACGACCACTAGGCGATAGTCCTAGTGAGGTATGCGAGTCCGATTCTGAAAGTAATCTTTCTATTCATGAACTCACTTGTGCATATGAGAAATTAATGCATTCCTATAAAAAATTGCATCATAATTTTATTAATTTAAAAAGCAAGCATATAAATTTGAAATCAGATTATGATATGTTAGCATCAAAATTTGATGTTATTTCTAAAGAGAATGTGATTCTTAAGAACAATAATGATAAATTAAAACAAGAATCACGTTTCTCTTAACTTAAAGTTAGCTAGCTTATCAAATGACAAAAATGATGCCATGTTAGAAGTAGAAACCAATAGGAATGAATTTAGTTCATTAAAAGTTAATCATGTTTCATCTACTTCTATTGCCAATTGATGCGGCATAAACATATACCAAAAATTGCAAGTGCACAATTAATCAAGTTATAGTATAAAAAGTTATCGATCTCACGAGGAAGGTATTTGTAGGAGAAAATTAGATTCGGTTCTTATGTTTTGTGCGTGACAATTAGGAGTGATGAGTGAATATGGTTGTGGAGAGATAGAGAGAGTGGAAGTGATAGTGTGTAAATCGGCATGAAATGTAAGTGAGAGTGGATATGACAAAGAATGAATGATTTTCACAAGAAAAGATAAATAAAATAAAGAATCAAAAAGGAGAATCAAGAATGAAAAGAAAATTCAAGAAATTAAAGATGGCAGATTCAATTAAAGATATGGGTAATCTAGAATTGAATCCACTTCTTAGAAAATGGTGATTCCCTAGAGGGTTCTAGCCTAAAGGCGAATCAAAGAAAATAAAAATAAATAAAAAAAACTAAATCCAAGAGGGTTCTAGCCTCAAGGTGAATAGTACAAAAAAATAAAATGGTAATTCCCTAGAGGGTTCTAGCTTCAAGGCGAATCAAAGAAAATAAAAAATAAATAAAAACAAAAACTAATCTCAGGAGGGTTCTACTCTCAAGGCGAATAGTGTAAGAAAATAAAATCTAAACTACAAAATAAATTACAAAAACTAAGCTATAAAATAAATTGCAAGAATTAAATGCGAAATAAAATCTAAACTACAAAATAAATTACAAAAACTAAGCTATAAAATAAATTGCAAGAATTAAATGCGAGAAAATAAAGACATGAAATAAATCTATACTACAAGCATGAAAAATAAATCTAAACTACTAAGCAATAAGAAAAGAAATAAAAGAGAAAATAAGAAAAAAACCTTCAAATTGATCTTCATCTGCATCTTCATCATCCAACAAAGAGAATAAAAGAAAAATTTAAAATGGTGAAAAAATTCTTTTATTAATTGTAACAAAAAGTTATAATTTTAGAAGGTCTTCTCAATTAAGAGTAACCCTCCTCTCCAAATAGAGATATAAAATTTTTCACACCCCCGACTCCTCACTCTCTACCCTTATTTATAGTAAACATCAGTAAATGTGAGCCCTTGAATCGAAATCTTATCCAAAACAATCCATTTTCAGCCTTTGATGCATAACAGAACGTCTGACATCGATGGAAGCATCGATGTCGGTATTGATGCCCGCTTCGATGCTAGCATCGATGCTCCAATAAAAACTTTGACTTCATGGTTGGCTTCGTCTCTTCGAGATAGACGATTTTTATATATTATATGTTAAATTCCGTCTCCCGGATTGAAAGATATCATTGTTTCTTTGCGGCCAACCATTTTGAATATGATTTCTTTTCATATTGGATTTTTGATTTTATTCGGCTTCTACAGGCTACTCGGCTTAATTCTGGGCTTCAATAAAAGGTTATAAAATGAGGAAGTTGTAGTCTTTTAGGCTTTTATTCATTATTTCTTCATTTAACTTGCAATTAAAGATAAAAACAATTATTTGTGATATATTTATTCATGTAAAATAGATGATGAGGGTATAAAATTATAATAAAATGTGATTATCAAATATCCCCACACCTAAACTTTTGCTAGTCCTCTAGCAAAGAAAGAAAAAGGAAAGAAAACATAACTCACTTTCGCAAGAATCGCGATTGTATTTAGCGCATACAACAAGCCTTTAAACCCCTAGGTTACCCTACTGGACGAGTTGTAGTCTCGTGAGGATTTGCAGTGAATATACCTACAAAATTCGGTCATCTTGCCAAATTAAAGAAGTTAGTGAATAACTAAATTTACTTGATAATTTAGATAATCTAATTGAAGCTAGTTATTACTCAAGAAAACGTTTTTATAAATAACTCTAAGGTAAATTTCCTAGAAAATCTTCTCATTATAGCAATACAAAACCAAGCCAAACTTAGAAATTTAATTTAAAAGTTTTGAAAAGAACATGCTAACTTTTTTTTTAAAATAATTTTCAAGTTGCTTGATCTAAAATATTTTCCAAGACCATATACACAAATATAACTATATATATAATATTTATTAGTATTTTTATTTTTATTATATTTTCCTTTTTTTCTTTTTTTTAAATCTTTCTTCCTTGGTGATTTTTTTCTACTTTACGGGCTTTCTAAGAGACCATTTAACGAGTTTTGGGCCAATGGATCCCAATCCAATTGGGCTTAGGTCATTAAGTATGGAAATACTCATTGGGCTTAATTACTCGGTCAGCTTAGGCTTTATAAGATAGAATCACTTTGAATTCAAGAGTTTTTTTCTTTCTTTTTTTTCTTTTGATGCCCATTTTTTGCACTCTTCTTTTGCAATGTTATTTTTCTTATGTATATTGTAGGCGTCAAAAAATGCTCATAGATATCCAAACACTACTCAAGGATGAGAAAAGAGCAGTGTGGACACAATGATAAATACACCAACAAGCGAGCCAGGGTGACATGCCTTAGGCGCTGCAGTTCAGAGTGTCGCGCCTTAGGCGCGGCAGTTCAGAGTGTCGCGCCTTAGGCGCTGCAGTTAAAAGTGTCGCGCCTTAGGTGCGGCAGCTCATGGTGTCGCGGCTATTATAGGGGTGCTGCGACAGTTATAAGGCAGTTATACGATGATTTTTTGAAGACCACGTGGCAGCATATCAGAAAGGAAACGTGTGCTGACGTGTACAAGCAGTTAAACCACGAAAAAGGTGGTTAAAAGTCGTGGGAGAACAGTTTCAAGCACGATGGAACGTGCTGGTAACTGCCCCTGTGGCCGCTGCAGTCCATGCTACCGCGCCAATAGTCGCTGCAGTCCATGCTGCCGCGCTAATAGCCGCGGCAGTGTTGGCTGTCGCGGCCAAAGAGCAGTTACTTGGTCAGTTGTTTCACCCCCATTTCAACTGTTGTGCACTCCTACCCCTATAAATACCTCCCTAGACACGAAATAAAGAACGAAGGGCAGATTAGAGCAGAAAAGGTTTTGAGTTTTGGTTAATTAGAGCAAGAGAGAGAGTCTTCCTTCTTCACAAATATCCTCAAGAAGCTTTTGGCGATTCCTAGAGATCTAAGCTTTGACTTGATCTTTGGAAGAGTGAACATCTTACATCGATAAGATATTCGCTTCAAATTCTTACTTCGATAAACGAAGAAAGAATTCCCAAAATCTTCACGATTCAATCAGAATCTGTGAATCGGTGGTCCACGGGCTAACGCGCCCCCGGCACAGGCAAAGATCTATACAAGCAGCGATCCAAATAACGATCCTGCGTTTGTTTCTAAAAAGTTGTAATTTTCCTTTTTGTTGTGTAAAAGAGGTCTTATAAAAAGACTATTTCTTTTGAATTTATTGTAATCGATTGAAGATATAATGAATTCCACAGCAAGACCAACTTTTGACGAAAACAAACTGGTGACCACAGTGGGAGCCAACGGTCTCGCTGCCGAGACCGTCGTGTCGCAGCCGATCAAGATTCCAGTTGAATCCACGGTCGAATACGAGTTTGACCAAACCAAATTTGAGGAATATCTCTCATCATCTTCTTCAAGATCTTCATTGTATCACAAGTACAAGAGGATCTCACCATTGAAGAAGACTTACATTCCAAAGAAGGCACAAAATAAAGACTCTCGTCTAATTGTTGCTGAGGATTCTACTCGCAACATCTCTGCTCGCGATGACTCTTATCTAGTTAAAGAGTCATCGAATCAAAGCCCGCTGGCATTGACGAAAAGAGCTCGTCAGAGACAACGCCAACGCCGCGCTCGCCAAATGGCTAAAGCCTTAGAACAACCCGACGGAGTTCGTTATCATGCGGACTTAGAGTCGAGGAGGCATCGAGTGGTTCAGTTGCCTCAACGACCAATCACTCATGTCTCTGCTGAACTCACGACAGAGGAATGGACTATTATCAAGAGGGTTCGTTCGACCCTCAAAGAACATATACAAAAGCGTCGTACAAACGCTGCTCATGCCCGTGCTCTCTTACAACAAAGACTAGAAGGAAACAAGGAAACGGTGGCCAAAGAATCACCAAGACCCTGCAAAGTTTGGATTCCAAAGTCTGGAGTTGTGCAAAATCAGCATTTGGAGCCCGTTAAGACTCCATACCCACAAAACGTGCGACTCCTGACATAACCTTGGATCGCTCAAAGACAGTAATAAATTGTCCTGAGAATGCCAACAAGGTTTTACACCCCCAGAAGAAGACGCATTCACCAAAAGACATCGTCATACCTGGGAGGTCATGCCAACAAACGATACGATTTTTTGGCAATCATACCGATGAATCGTATTATCAAGTTGGGGGTGTGAATGAATTTCGAAAGAGAATTATTCGCTCTCATTGTTCCTGTGCGCGACTTATAAGAGCAGCATTGTTGGAATATGACTACACAAAACGAGAAGTCATCCCACGAAGAGTCTCGGTATTCCACAGTCTTTTCACCAAAATGTTGAAGCCTAAGCCGAGACATTTCCGCAAGAGAAGATCAGCTGTCCAAGATGATGAATTCCCTGAAGTCACCATCAACATGGCTGATAAAGGAAAATCTAAATGGCATTCAAGTGAATCAAATCCTGACTTTTCCCCGAGAGGAAAAGTCAATTCAAGAATTACCAAACGGATGTCCCGACTCCAGTTAAGAGCCATCAGACATAGGGACCACAAGAGAATGCATGAAGGAATGTCATCAGAGGATGAGCTCTCGGACACTTATTCTGCGATCGCTTCAGATGATACGGTATCTAGCACAGGACAAACCAGAGAAGTACTCACAATAACCTCTGATCAGTTCGTTCAAATACTTCAAGAAGCTCTAGCCAAACAACGTGAAGAAATTAGAGCTGAGATGAAGACAGAGATGGAGTTGGCTATCCAACAAATGAGGGAATTGCTAGCTCAATGGCCTCAACCTCTAGAGTCCAGTCAGCGAGCTGAATCCAGCCGCCACGCTCAGAATGTGGCAGATGATAGTGATCCAGAAGTGGATGAAGTCATTATGGCTGATACACCTCCCAATAGCAATAACGCTAGGGGTGGTTTAACGCACCCTCCCAATAACGATATTGGGGGTGGTTCAATGGCACCTCTTACAGGGGATGGCCTAACTCATTCTCCTCAATATCCTTCGAATGAAGACATAGACGATGACGAGAAAATGAAAGAGCTTGAAAACAAAGTCAATGCTTTGATGACGGCTCAAAAAGTGAAGAAGACAGGTATTCCGTGTCCCTATCCAAGAGAATGGGATTCAATACCATACCCGACAAAATTCAATCTGATCAACTGTGTCCCTATCCAAGAGAATGGGATTCAATACCATACCCGACAAAATTCAATCTGATCAACTTCACACCGTTTGATGGGAAGAGCTCGCCTATTCAACACTTGATTTATTTCAAATCTCATTTGGGCATGATCTATGGAAACGAGGCTTTAATGGTCTGATCATTCGTTGGCACCCTTCGTGGGCCCACCTTCGATTGGTATCGACGTCTTAAGCCAGGGGGCATCAATTGCTGGGATGATATGGAAAGTTTGTTCATCAGTAATTTCTTCGATGATGACACCGAAGTGTCAATCGGAACCCTTCTGGATGAGAAGCAAAAAGACGGAGAGTCAGTCGACAATTTTGTCAAGCGCTTCCGTAACAAGGCAATGAATTGCAGAGATCCTGTTACAGAGGAGTTCATCCTGCAAACATGCCATAATAATCTCTCTATCGATGTCCTGGAAGCCCTGGGGGTCGTACCGTCCAAAACTTGGAAGGATTTGAAAATGCGCTGTGAACAAGCTGAACACTTTCTTAAAAGAAAGAAAGCTGAGAGAAACCGACCGACGACATCTACAATCACTGAGAACGCGACTCTCGATCCGAGGTTCCAAAAGGAGTATTCTTTCCAAGATGATGAAGCTCCAGCCATATTGGAATACCTCCTCGCCAATGATAAAATCGAGCTACCGCCTATTAAAGATCAGGAGGGTGCTAAGATGATTACAGATCCAAACTAGTGTGCATACCACAGAAGGATTCTTTATCCCACCAATATTTGCTTTGGACTCAAAAATAAGAACCAAGCATTAATTGACTCTGGCGTCATAATGGCGAAACAAGCCAAATAAAGACGACCTCATACTCCATTGGGTACACGAGTACAAACTGTTTTCCCTGACTCCGATAAGTATACGAGTATAAACTGCTTCTCCATCTCACTCCGAAGGGTATACGAGTATAAACTGCTTCTCATTCCTCCAACCGGTATACGAGGTTAAACTGCCCCTTGATACTCCAATAGGTATATGAGTCTAAACTGTTTCCCACTCTTGACGGGAAGTTCCTTGAGAATTTTTACATGTAATATTCTTAAGGATAACCCGGTCATGTAACTCAACATGATGTTAGACCCAGTTTCGCGAAGGAAGATGGGGGTGGATGGTTCATGTAACGGGAAGTTCTCGGAAGAATGCTATATGTAATTTTCTTAGGGATAACCCGATCATTACAAACAAAGTGATAAACACTACATCCCCACGGTGATTTCCGAATACTCTTTTACTGAGATGAGATTCAATCACTTCTTTAGGTCAATCTTCCCTCACAAAATTCATATTTGGTCAAACCTTTAAACAGTTAGGACCAAAGCCAAAATCCCCTCTCGATTCCTTCCATGAACGAGAGGTCCACAAATTGAGCGATCAAACCTTTAAATAGTTAGGATCGTCTCAAACTCCATACTTGGTCAAACCTTTAAACAGTTAGGACCAAAGCCAAAATCCCCTCTCGATTCCTTCCATGAACGAGAGGTCCACAAATTGAGCGATCAAACCTTTAAACAGTTAGGATCGTCTCAATCTCCATACTTGGTCAAACCTTTAAATAGTTAGGACCAAAGCCAAAATCCCCTCTCGATTCCTTCCATGAACGAGAGGTCCACAAATTGAAAAAATCCTCTCTCGATTCCTTTCATGAACGAGAGGTCCACAAATTGAGCGATCAAACCTTTAAACAGTTAGGATCGTCTCAAACTCCATACTTGGTCAAACCTTTAAACAGTTAGGACCAAAGCCAAAATCCCCTCTCAATTCCTTCCATGAACGAGAGGTCCACAAATTGAGCGATCAAACATTTAAACAGTTAGGATCGTCTCAAACTCCATACTTGGTCAAACCTTTAAATAGTTAGGACCAAAGCCAAAATCCCCTCTTGATTCCTTCCATGAACGAGAGGTCCACAAATTGAGCGATCAAACCTTTAAACAGTTAGGATCGTCTCAAACTCCATACTTGGTCAAACCTTTAAACAGTTAGGACCAAAGCCAAAATCCCCTCTCGATTCCTTCCGTGAACGAGAGGTCCACAAATTAAGCGATTAAACCTTTAAACAATCAGGATCGTCTTAAAACTCCCACTTGGTCAAACCTTACTACAGTTAGGACCATAACCAAAATCTCTTCTCGATTCATTCCACGAACGAGAGGTCCACTTTCAATTGAATAATCAAATCTTATGACAGTTAGGATTATTCAAACCCGTCCAGATTCTTTAAGTGGAGATCCCATTTTGAGTTTCGTTTGCATTAGGAGATAGAATATAAAATTCTTATTCTCCGATTTTGGGTTTATCTCTACGATTAGGAGATAGAATATAAAATTCTTATTCTCCGATTTTGGGTTTATCTCTACCAACAAAAAAGAGACCAGGAGATAGAATATAAAATTCTTCCTCTCCGATTTCGGGTTCATCTCTACCAACAAACAAGAGACCAGGAGATAGAATATAAAATTCTTCCTCTCCGATTTTTCGGGTTTATCTCTACCAACAAACAAGAGACCAGGAGATAGAATATAAAATTCTTCCTCTCCGATTTCGGGTTTATCTCTACCAACAAAAAAGAGACCAGGAGATAGAATATAAAATTCTTCCTCTCTGATTTCGGGTTCATCTCTACCAACAAAAAAAAGACCAAAATACTCCAATAGGTACACGAGTATAAACTGTTTTTCCTACACTTAACAGGAAGTTTCTGGAGAATATCACTCAGAATATTCTTAGGGATAACCTGATTACCTCCCGCCGGGTATATGAGGTTAAACTATTTCCTGAACACTCCAATGAGTATACGAGTATAAACTACATCTCCTTGAACCTCCCAACGGGTATATGAGGTTAAACTATTTTCCGAACACTCCAATAGAGTATATGAGTATAAACTATTTCTCTATTCTTCGACGGCAGTTCAAATTCAAGACTTCGACAATGGACACGCGATAAACGCAACACCGGAGGAATTTTAGCTATTCTACAAAGTACTGAATAGACTAAAAGATGAAGAAGTCAAGATTTGAAGCCATTCACAGACCATTCTACGCAATTTCCTCAACAAAGCATTGGAGAAAATTGCAAGGAAAGCTTATCATATCCAAAGTATCCCAGACCCCTCTCTAAAGAAGTGATGAGTCTTAGATACTTTGGAGGGGGTATCTGTAGGCGTCAAAAAATGCTCATAGATATCCAAACACTACTCAAGGATGAGAAAAGAGCAGTGTGGACACAATGATAAATACACCAACAAGCGAGCCAGGGTGACATGCCTTAGGCGCGGCAGTTCAGAGTGTCGCGCCTTAGGCGTGGCAGTTCAGAGTGTTGCGCCTTAGGCGCTGCAGTTCAGAGTGTCGCGCCTTAGGCGCTGCAGTTAAAAGTGCCGCGCCTTAGGCGCGGCAGCTCATGGTGCCGCGGCTATTATGGGGGTGCTGCGGCAGTTATAAGGTAGTTATACGATGATTTTTTGAAGACCACGTGGCAGCATATCAGAAAGGAAACGTGTGCTGACGTGTACAAGCAGTTAAACCACGAAAAATGTGGTTAAAAGTCATGGGAGAACAGTTTCAAGCACGATGGAACGTGCTGGTAACTGTCCCTGTGGCCGCTGCAGTCCATGCTGCCGCGCTCCAGCACGATGGAACGTGCTGGTAACTGTCCCTGTGGCCGCTGCAGTCCATTCCATGCTGCCGCGCCAATAGCCACGGCAGTGTTGGCTGTCGCGGCCAAAGAGCAGTTACTTGATCAGTTGTTTCACCCCCGTTTCAACTGTTGTGCACTCCTACCCCTATAATTACCTCCCTAGACACGAAATAAAGAACGAAGGGCAGATTGGAGCAGAAAAGGTTTTGAGTTTTGGTGAATTAGAGCAAGAGAGAGAGTCTTCCTTCTTCACAAATATCCTCAAGAAGCTTTTGGCGATTCCTAGAGATCTAAGCTCAGACTTGATCTTTGGAAGAGTGAACATCTTACATCGATAAGATATTCGCTTTAAATTCTTACTTCGATAAACGAAGGAAGAATTCCCAAAATCTTCACGATTCAATAAGAATCTGTGAATCGGTGGTCCACGGGCTAACGCGCCCCCGGCACAGGCAAAGATCCCACGCAAGCAGCGATCCAAATAACGATCATGCGTTTGTTTCTAAAAAGTTATAATTTTCCTTTTTGTTGTGTAAAAGAGGTCTTATAAAAAGACTATTTCTTTTGAATTTATTGTAATCGATTGAAGATATAATGAATTCCACAGCAAGACCAACTTTTGACGAAAACATATATGTATATATATTCTGAAAAATATGTAAACCAAGACACTTTGAAAAATTATTTTCAACTCTAAGCTAAGCATGCATAAATTCAATTATTTTAAATAAAAATCTAAGTTAAGGCCTAAGTAAAGTATACTACTTTGAAAATCATTTCTTAAGAAATTTATTTAGAGTTATTATAAAAGGTAAACTTAAAAAAAATAACAAACTAGGGATTAAAAAAATTTAAAATTTATCAAATAAATTAATTATTACATATCTCTATCAATTTGGCAAGTGACGATATTTTTATAATTTTTTTAAGAAAGAAAAAGAAATCAAAAATACAACTAAAAAGGTAAAATAAAAAGGAAAAAATAGCTAATTCCCACCCCCACGCCTAAATTCTGCATTGTGCTCAATGCACAAAGTAAAGCAGATAAGAAGTGAAGTACTTATAATTGGTCGGCTGATGAAAATCTGCAATTGCCTTTGGTCTTGTTAAGGATAAAATCA
>NC_033798.1:96213843-96276482 GCF_001876935.1 Asparagus officinalis | reverse complement strand
TATATATTTTCAATTTTTTTTTCTTTCTTTTTTTTGATTTTTTTCTTTTTTTTACAAAACTGAACAAGAAACTCTGAAATAAGAGAAGATTTTATTATGCTGAAATAAACAAAATAAACAATGTAGAATGAAATATTCAATAAGAAAAGCCCGTGTTCTATATTGAATCCTACCTTATTGCTGAAAATTCTTTCCCGGATTTTAAACAAATTCAGAATAATATAATCAATAATATGAAATTCCAAGCATTTCGAGGTGTTCAATAATTCTTATGACAATGGAAGGTAGGTATTATTGGTGTCATGCGTTTTGAACTTAGATTCTTGATTTATGAATGTTTGTTTTCTAATAACCAATTTTTCTTTAACACTTTCCTCAACCCCAAGATTCAGGGCTGAGGTATAAAAATTTGATTGTTGTTTATTTTCCAAAAATCTTAGTTCATCAAGAAAGAGTTTTTCAAAATTCAGTTTAAAGCAGCAATTGTTTAACATAGTTTCTTTATTTTGACAAACCTGATCTGCTTCTCCTAATATTTTCAGATCCTCACCGAAGATTTCCTCAAAACTTAGATCTGACTCTTTTTCTTCTTCCTCTGGTCTTTCCCAGATTGAGTTTTCAGAAGGAGAATGAATTGGAACAAGAATTTGGCTTAAAGGTGTTCTCTCCTGATTATCGACATGTTTTCCTAACTGTAGTGCATTCATTTGAGTGTCCTTAGGATTGACCACGGGTTGACTCAGAATTTCTCCTTCCTCTCCTTCACTTATAGCTAGTTGATCAATATGGGTTTCTAATATAGCTATGGCTTGAGTGTTAGAGTTAAGTATGAGTTCGGTTGATTGCATAAAGGAGTTCATCGTGTAGGATGTTTGAGTTAACATATCCGTGACTAGTGTGGAGACCTTAATTATGATTTCAAAACCTTTTTCCAAAATATTGAGATGTTTATTATGATCTATATCAAGAGAAGTGTGATTTATAGCTTGATGATGAAAAGATTGATATGACAGATTTGTGTAAAACCCCGAAATTTCTATAATAAATATATGTGTATTATTAATAGTGAATAATTCCCTTATGATAAATAATCATATATATATATATACATATATATATCAGATGTATGTAATTATCTGTGTTTGAGAACCCATCAAGTGTTTCTATGTGAGAGAAATCGAGTGAAATGACCAGCATGTTAAATGCCTAGCAGCAGGCATTTTTCTGCTGCGCGGTCGACCGAAGCGGTCGACCGCATCGGTCGACCGCACAGCTGTCAGAGTGTTTTCTCAGGTTCGGGTTCAAACGGGTTTCGGGTCAGGTATGTGAGTTGGTACATAGGCTAATGATCCGAGACAACCCTATTTGCATCTGAAATCAGTAACCCTAGCCCCCCCTCTCTTCTCTAAAACCCTAATCCTCCTTGTTTGGTGATTTGGGAGAAGTTCTTGAGGATATGCAGTAGTGTTTGGTGAGATTCAGCGAAGGGAAAACGTTCTCCTTCAGATTCAGAGATCCATTGCTCACCTGAGGCGAGTATCATCTCGCCCAATCCCTCACCCCTATTTTCTATGGTTTTCTTTTGATTTTTATGAGTTTTTGATGAGCCCAAATGGTATTTTCGTATAAAATTAAGTTCTCTATAATATGGATTACAAGAATCAATGGTTTTTGTTTATAAAAGTTCACCAATGTTCTGCTTAAATAAAGATCTAGATCTGAAATTGCTTAAACAAGAGTTAAATCATTTTTACTGATTATCAAAATGTTTTGATCTTGTTTCTCTTGTATTTAGAATTTTGGGTATATGGTTTACATACTTAAAAATGCATTGTTCTTCTACTGTATGATTTTAGAGAAGTTAGAACTTTTATTTGTCATGAAAATCAAATTATTGTTTTAGGTTTCGAGCTGACAGAAACCCAAATTTGGGTTTCTGTCCGCTTGGCGGTCGACCGGGGCGGTCGACCACTGGGCTCGGTGTAGGGGCAGAGATCGTCTGCGGTAGTGGTCGACCGACGCTCTGCGCGGTCGACCGAGATGTCACAGCGGTCGGTCGAGATGCCGCGGCGGTCGACCGCCAGGTGCGTATCAGAGCGCGGTCGACCGGTGCGGTCGACCGCCGCACAGTCTGTTGCAATTTTCCTGTTCTGTGTATTTTCTCATATTCGAGATTTTGCCTGGATCATCTGACTTTGGTTTTTTTAGTCTTATTATGTATCTATGCATAATAGATGACCTGAGGGTACCAATTGTGGATATATATACACTGATTTGAGTATGACTTAGTATAAGTAGATTCCACTATGTATCTCAGTGATATTTTTCACCATTTTCACAGTCCTCGTGTTGGACTATAATCCATAGAAGTCCTCGTGTTGGACTATAATCCATTTCAGTCCTCGTGTTGGACATTTGCCACTTATTCCATGAGTTTGGAAACTACAATATATAGTTCCTGTTTCAGACATAGTTCTTAACCCTGCATATGACTTTCTCACAGCAGTTCACGACATGATAATTATGTAGATTTTGACATAACACTTATGTAGATTTTAACATGATATTCATGTAGGCTATGATATAGCACTGCACTTATGTTCTGAGATTAGTTGTATTTCTTTCATTATTGTTCCTGTATTAGAACCTCGGGTTTGGTGATTAGGGGTTTACAATTTGAGATATAAGGTATATACATGAGGGTTTCCTTGTTTGGATTATTTCGCTCGACGTACCTATTCTCGTGTTGTAAATTCCTAATTACTAAAACCCTCTTTAGTAAGATCAATGAGTTTAGATCTATTATATATTATCTGTATCACAGTAGATTTTTGCTTGGACATTTGAGAGTCATGTTCTAGAAGTTGTAAAGGCTGTGTGCCTTATTTCCTTTTCGTCAGATATTTGTATTCGAGACTTGTTGAGTATTTCAGTTTATCTACTCAGACCTTGACTATGTACTTCTGTATGTTGGATGATGAGATATTAATGTGATTATTATCAGTTCATTAGTATTTCTTGTATTATCTTTTACTTGCTTTTGTACCTACACCCGTTGTTAACTCTACTAGATAGATGTTAATTGTGATGGTGAAACATGTTATTGCACGGTGTGGTGCATGGAAGGTTTGATGGTGAAACATGTTATTGCACGGTGTGGTGCATGGAAGGTTTGACATTCTTGGTTTCACCTTGGACTGTAGCCTTGTGTGAACCCAGGGGCGTCACAGTGCATGGAAGGTTTGACATTCTTGGTTTCACCTTGGACTGTAGCCTTGTGTGAACCCAGGGGCGTCACAATTTGGTTGTTAAAATTAGGTTGAGAACTGAAAGGAATTGTGTTTCCCCTAGGAAAATGTTGGGTTGAAGAGGGAGTGTAGTTTTGATTCCATACAAAGTTTGGGTAATTTTCCCAACCTGGGTTATAGGTTGAAAAAAATGGATCATTCATAGAGTACTGAAATACAGCGTTAACCTTATCATCGCAGTGCATGGTTCTCTTAGATAGGCTCTCTAGAAACTCCCAAGCGTCATCGGGGATTTTATTCCTAACGGGATAACATAAATTTTGAAAAACATGTGGATTAGCCATTTGCTCAAAACAAATTTGTCGATGTGTATTGTCCCTAATCCACGTTTTGCATGCACCCAAAACAATTTCTTTTTATACCCTTTTTTTTAAGATAAAACAAAATTTAGTTTTTTTATGAGAAGAAAAAGGAAAAACCTAACTAAAAAAATAAAAAACAATCACTTTGCAATCACTTTAACTCTAGGGTTAAGCCTAACTCAGCTAGACCAGCTCCTAACCAAAAATTCCTTAAGTGAAAAGATAAAAGTTTTACTCAGTTAATTAGCCAGGTAAGGATAGGAACAGAGGTTGATCAGAGATCGATTAAGTACCTCGTTCCTTACAGAGCGTTTTACGCAACCCTTAAACATTGCCTTAGACACCAACTAATCCAAGAAAACATAAACCGGTTCACCTAAAGATTCTTTGTTCCTTATTGAGCTCGATTCCTTTGGGCTAACGTCTAATGAGTTTTATTAGGCTTGGGTTGTGTAGTGAGGAATTGGTAATTTTTAGGCTAAGGAAAGGATGATGAAATCTCTCACCTTATCTTGATTAGGGGGTTTTGCCCTTAAGAAAATTTTCAAGTGTGTGCCAAATCAAGATGCTCAAATCACTTTGGTGAATTCTTACTAACTATATAAAATGCAACCCTAGGAATTAAAAGCGACTAAAAATAATGGTAAAAATAAAATCTTTTTTTAATTAGGGTTAACAATCAAACAAATAAGAAGGGAGAATTTGTTTGAATTTATTATCTTGTTAGTAAATGTCAAAGTGGAGGATGAATTTTATTATGGTCACGAAAATAAAATCTTTTTTTAAAGATCCTAATTGTCACTAATTATGAGAAACTAACTAAAGGTGCGGAATTGAAAATATTAGGAAGAAGACTAACCACAAGCGAATCTCCAATTCTTGATCTTTAATCTCCAAGTAGTCCTTTCACAAGAAACATACAAGTTAAAGAACCAAAATAATAATAAAAATCCTACTTAAGCACCTTTCTCGGTAACGGCGTCAAAAATTTGATGCGGCATAAACATATACTCAAAAATTGCAAGTGCACAATTAATGAGATTATAGTATAAAAAGTCATCGATCCCACGAGGAAGGTATTTGTAGGAGAAAATTAGATTCAATTCTTATGTTTTGTGCGTGACAATTAGGAGTGATGAGTGAATGTGGTTGTGGAGAGATAAAGAGATCGGAAGTGATAGTGTGTAAATCGGCACGAAATGTAAGTGAGAGTGGATGTGATAAAGAATGAATAATTTTCACAAGAAAAGATGAATAAAATCAAGAATCAAAAAGGAGAATCAAGAATAAAAAGAAAATTCAAGAAATTAAAGATAGCGGATTCAATTAAAGATATGGGTAATCTAGAATTGAATCTACTTTTTAGAAAATGGTGATTCCCTAGAGGGTTCTAGCCTCAAGGCAAATCAAAGAAAATAAAAAATAAACAAAAACAAGAACTAATCCTAGGAGGGTTCTAGCCTCAAGGCAAATAGTGCAAGAAAATAAAATCTAAACTACAAAATAAATTGTAAAAATTAAGCTACAAAATAAATTGCAAGAATTAAATGCGAGAAAATAAAGATATGAAATAAATCTATACTACAAGCATGAAAAATAAATCTAAACTACTAAGCAATAAGAAAAGAAATAAAAAAGAAAATAAGAAAAACAAACCTTCAAGTTGATCTCCATCTCCATCTTCATCATCCAATAAAGAGAAGAAAAGAAAAATTTAAAGTGGTGAAAAAATTCTTTTATTAATTATAACAAAAAGTTACAAGTTTAGAAGGTCTTCTCAATTAAGAGTAACACTCCTCTCTAAATGGAGATATAAAATTTTTCACACCCCCAACCCCTCACTCTCTACCCCTATTTATAGTAAACATCAGTGAATGTGAGCCCTTGGATCGAAATCTTATAAAAAACAATCGTTTTTTAGCCTTTGATGCATAACAGAACGTCTAACATCGATGCAGGCATCGATGCCAGCTTTTATGCTAGCATCGATGCTCCAATAAAAACTTTGACTTCACAGTTGGCTTCATCTCGTCGAGATAGGCGATTTTTATGTATTATATGTTAAATTCTGCCTTCCGGATTGGAAGATATCGTCGTTTCTTTGCGGCCAACCATTTTGAATATGATTTCTTTTCATATTGGGATTTTTGATTTTATTCAGCTTCTACAGGCTACTCGGCTTGATTCTGGGCTTTAATAAAAGGTTATAAAATAAGAAAGTTGGAGTCTTTTAGGCTTTTATTCATTATTTTTTCATTAATCTGTAATTAAAGATAAAAACAATTATTAGTGATATATTTATTCATGTAAAATAGATAATAAGGGTATAAAATTATAATAAAATATGATTATCAAATACACTCACACCTAAACTTTTGCTAGTCCTCTAGCAAAGAAAGAAAAATAAAAGAAAACATAACTCACTTTTGCAGGAATCGTGGTTATATTTAGCGCATACAACAAGCCTTTAAACTCCTAGGTTACCCTAGTGGACGAGTTGTAGTCTCGTGAGGATTTGTAGTGAATATACCCACAAAATTCGGTCATCTTACCAAATTAAAGAAGTTAGTGAATAACTAAATTTACTTAATAATTTTAGACAATCTAATTGAATCTAGTTATTACTCAAGAAAACGTTTTTATAAATAACTCTAAGGTACATTTCCTAGAAAATCTTCTCATTATAGCAATACAATACCAAGCCAAACTTAGAAATTTAATTTAAAAGTTTTGAAAAGAACATGCTAACTCTTTGTTTTAAATAATTTTCAAGTTGCTTGATCTAAAATATTTTCCAAGGCCATGATATATGAAAATTAAAAACAAATTGCTAGAGAATAGAGTTTGAGAAACTTCTCTATTAAACACAATAGAGGTTGGAGATGATTGAGGATTAATTCCTCAATTAAAAGATCAAGCCACCTCTTGTAAACACAAACTTAATCACTTGAATAAACTTTAAAACCTTTTTTAAACTATTGTTAAAACACACTTCCAATGATTTCTATTGCTGATGAGAAGTTAGGGGTTTATATAGGAAGAGAAACCAACAGACAAAAACCCAAGCAAATCAGCAAAAATCTCCCAAAAACCAAAAAACAGATTTTGTACAAAACTAGCTGTTGGACAGCCTGTCAGTCGACTGGCGAAAAGTATCAGTTGACTGATAAGCCGAACGTTGTATTCAAAAACGAGCTTATCAATCGACTGAAAAATATTTTTCAGTCGACTGACAGAGTCAGTCGACTGGTCAGTCGACGAAAACACAACAGAGAGCAAAATGACCAGGCACTTTCTTTAGTCAACTTATCAGTCGACTGATGTCATCAGTCGACTGATCAGTCGACTGATAACAGGTTTTCAGCCAGAACTGGTTTTTAAGTTGAATTTCAAGGCTCTATTAAAAATAACAAATAAATTCCAAAAAATGTAAAACTTTGGGAAAGTTTATAAACATGAATATGAACATGTTGAAAAAAGAATTTTTTAGATAGCTTTTACCATTTGTGAAAACACAGGAAAATTCAACAATGCTAAAATACATAGTTTTCAAACATGTTAGTTTTTGCTATTTTAGATCAAATGAGGTTTTGAACGCTTGTGTAACCTTTTTATGGACTTAACAAATGATGTTAATATGGTTGATATAGTCCAAAACATATTTGAATGTAATTTGCATAAAAACACTCATTTTCATGAAAATTCACAAATGAATTGTGTGTGCAAACTTGAGCTTATAGAATTAATCACACATAATATTATCCTATACTAAGTATACCCAAATAATCTTGATCTTCGATGTGGCTTGACTTGGTATACTAGCGAATAAAGCTTGAACTTGGATCTTCAACTGAATTTTGTTGGCTTTACCCACTATTCCTCCATCCTCCATTGGATATGACCGTTGAAGCCCAATTCCATCCATCCTCCAACAAGTTGTTTGCCTAGAATAAATACGAAAACAAAAACATTAGACAAACAATATTAGTGATAAATTGTTTGTTAAACATCATCAAAATAAGAAGGCCAACAATCTCCCCCTTTTTGATGATGACAAACAATTTTCTAAAAGATATATGCATGAATATATAGATTATAAATCATATGCATATAAATATGCATATAAACAAGGGAATGTGTATAAACAAGGGGATGTGTATACTCACAACATTTCTCACAATATTTTTCCCCCTTTGACAACATCAAAAATGGGAAAAACAAGAGAGCAGAAGCTCCCCTACCTATAAGCATTGGTGAGTAATAAATATATGGATTCTCCCCCTATTAAAAAGCCTGAAGGAATGGTTAGCCTTAATATATAAGCAGATAAGGACTGTGAAAACATAGTACATTGAGAAGAAATATGGTTCACAACTACATCCACACATGTATCCATAGGCATCAAAAAAAGAACATGACATACATAGCCAAAATGATGAGTTTTCCACAACTCATATATGTTCAAGTTACAAACCAAGCTAAAAAACAGACTACATAAACCATACAAATCCATAAGTGATGGTATCATACAAACATAAACCACAGAGATTCGCACAAAACACTAAAAACAAATATTATGATACAATGTTTTTCTAAAGTATAACCAAAATAGAAGTGATAACAATCTACATCATGTAGATGAAGGTCCTGGACCCTGTGAAGGCTTCAGAATGGTGAGGATCTCGGCAAGCTGGTGCCCCGAGCCCTCGACTTGATGTCCCAAGCCATCCACTCTGCCCACCAACTCCTCCTGATGATGCTCAATGCTACCTAATCGCCATGTACCCCAGTCATGAACTCAGATAAAGGATCTGAAGTAGGTGGAGAAGGGCGAGGAGGCCTATATGAGGCATCAGAAGATGATGAAGAATCATCGGATGCTAAGGCTCTGGAGGAAGCTCTGGAGAGGGATGCCTCTCAAGTGTGAACTGGGTAGCCGGAATACCCATACGATTTAGAGCGGCAGCATCGATAAATGGTTTAATTTTGATGAAGGGTTCGCCGAAAAGATCAATATCAAAGTGTTTAAATAGGGTAGTGAGAATGGCCCCGTATGGAAGGAATTTAGTGTGTTTAGAGGCCATGAAATCGAAAATGATTTTTCCCCAAAGGATACCCATAGAGCCGATAACTCCATAGATGGCACATGCGAGGTCTTAGGAATAATGATCGTAACCCCTAGTTTTGGGGATTAAATTATAACTCAGAATCCGCCCAATGACCTTAGCAAGGAAGGTAGTGTTGTGAGAGTCGAGAGGAGGTAGGTGACCAGGAAGAAGTACTAATGAGGAAATGTCAGGGTTTTCAAAGTCTATGTCAGCGAGATAGGTGTCTCCCCTAGGAATTCCAAGAATTTCCGCAAGTTCATTTGCGGTGAAAGAGAGATGACGACCCTTGATAACAGAAGTGATGATAGGAGTGCAAGGGTCAGTGGAGATAACTTGTAGATTCGCATAGAACAGCTACACAAGATAGGGATAATATGGGGGTGCATTAATTGAGTCGAAAAGGTGGTATAAACTAGTATCCTTAAGAACAGTAACAACATTTAAATGCTTGCACTCCTCATAGTTAATGAATCTACCAGGAAAGATTCTCAAACGACACAAAGACTGATATTTTTCAAGCAATGCAGGGGTAAGCAGTTGATTTTCATAAAATTCTATATTTGAAGCTGAGGGATTTTGGATACTAGGGTTCGGAGCAGGAGCCTGAGATGAGGAGGCTTTTCCTCGATTGGTTCTAGGGCGTTTATTGCCTTGGTTCATGATTATAGAGCGAAATGAAAGATTATATAACCGAAATAATTTCTAGACCTTGAAATCCTAACTGAGATAAACCCTAGACCTGAGCAAGAAGAAGAACAAGAGAGTGAAGGAGATTTATAGCCTCTAGTAGAGTTCCGAGCTCAGAAGATGACAGAGGTGCGGCGATCGCCGGAGAAGAAGATGAAGAGAGAGAGATCGGTCGACGGATTTGGGAAAAATCAGAATTAAGAGGGAATAGGAATAGTTTGGGGTATAAATTAAAGACCAAGGGCTGAGCTTTATTCTCAGAAAAAATTGAGTGGTCTGGATTTAGTAAGCAGAGCGGGTCAGATCTAGATAAAACAAAGCTCCGCAAGAAAAAAAATTCGTTTACCAACGAGTCCGTCAGTCGACCCATCAGTCGACTGATATCATCAGTCGACCCATCAGTCGACTGATATCATCAGTCGACTGATGTGCTGAAAAACTGTTTTCTTGTATTTTAAAACCTTTTTGAGATTTTATATCTTAATAAATATATGTAAAATTATGTACTCATAAAATCATTGATTAAACACATCTCAAGCGAAAAACTTCAAATAATATAAAATTTTCAAAAGAAAATATATATATGTATGTATGAAATTTTCGTAAAATCAATTTAACAATTCATCCTATAAAACAAAGCTTATAAAACGGAATGAAATTAATTTTGTTTTGGTACCCAAACATTTTTGACGCCGAAAGAGTTTGGAACATGACCCCTATCATTTAAATTCAAGGCCCTAGGGTTATGAACCCATTTTGGCGTATTTTGTGCACGGATATGGTCAAAACAAAAATTGTATACATGACCCATACGATTGCAATTTGTGAAATGTAGGGTTTTGAATAGTTTGCGTTGATCGAATTGTTGTGCACGTGGTTTATTTGCAAAAATAGGTTTTTCTTTGTTATCATTTGGCAAACGAGAATTTCTTTTCAAATCGAAACAAAACATGGCCAAATGACCAAAATGACCACAATATTCACATTTGTACGCATGAGCATATTTATGATTTACACTATGTGTTTGTTCATGTGTATGAGATGAAGAAGCTTGATGGGATGCACAATCATGAATAGGCTTGTTAAGCTTTTGTGCATTATGACAAAATTTGGCTATATGGCCTTTACGACCACAAATAGATCATTTATAAATTTTGTCATACATGTGTGCATAGTGAGTAGGTTTCTTAGAAGAATTATCATTGTACTTTACACACAAGTCCATAAGTTTTTTGTTATTGCAGTACAAGTGTTTAGTGTAGAATCTAAGGTCGATATGCATTTTTTCATTTGATTCAACTCATCATTGTGCATACAAGCATTGCTACTAGAAGTAGGATAAATATAATCATTTACCATAGAGTTTATTTTATTTTTACTCATCTCTACTTCTAACATGGCATCACATTTTTCATGAAGCAATCTAGCATTTTCTAATCTCAAAATTTTATTGCATTCTTTAAGATTTATATTTTCATTTGCAATGAGATCAAACTTAGCGACTAGTGTTTCATGAGAGGATTTCATATTAACATGCTTACTTTTGAATTCAATATAGCTATTGTATAATTTTTCAAATTCAAGCGCAAGCTCATCAAAAGTAATATCATCATCGTTGTCGAGCTCGCGTACCTCACTAGGGTTATCACCTAGTGGTTGTGTGCATGATGCTCTAATGGAACTTGAAGAGGAAGTCTCCAAAGCTTGTCGAATCACCTCCAAGTCCCCTTGATGTGCTTCAATAAATTTTCATAAGATGTAAGCACTATCAAAATAAACAAATTTGTTAGAAAAGGATGAGTGAAAAGCACTAAGTAAATATTCTAACAAAAGCTTGTTCATATTAAACATTCTTTTATCATCTTTACTCCACATGGATTTTTCCGAAGTGGGTACAATATAAGCGTCTTTAATAACTTCCCATAAACCGAATTGTTTAGATCTAACAAATATGTTAAATCTAGAACATCATTGGTCATAGGGGAAATTGTTTATTCTAGGAGCAACATTAGGATCATAGACTAAACAAGGTGAACAAAGCATGTCCATGATAAAAAATGAGCAAGCAAGATTACAATGAATCTTAAAACTAGATTAGCATAAAAAAACTTGGATCTTTAACTCAAGGTGATTAGACCTTAAATCAAAGAGCACCAAGCTCTGATACTAATTGTTAGACCCTAGAGGGGGTGGTTAGGGTCTTATGCTAATCTAATCCGACTCTATGCCAATTAAAACTAATTAACAAATTATTCTTGCAAGATAAATATATAATATGTTATAAGCAAGAATATGCAATATAAACAAAAGTAAACTGGAAGATAGTGTGCAAAAAGACAAACGCAAACAAACGATATGATTACGGAGTTCGGTCCCCACGACCTACGTCTCCGCTCCTCACCTCGAGGAGATCTCCACTAACACAACCCGATTTTCTATGCTTACCCGAATAATGTTTACACCTTACAATATGGTTTTCTAGTTCACCGAAAACTTCATAACTTACACACTAGTAATACACTTCACACCCTCTAAGTGTTGGCCTAGCCCGTGTCACCTTCCTCGAGTGCTCGGAATTACAACCTACCTCTAGGCTTTACTACCGACGTCACTCCTCTCGGAACCAACCCCGTCTCTCACCAACCACTTCTCTTGGTATCCAAGTGTAGTACAATGTGCAACTCACAAAAGGCTTAATTACAATAAAATGTTCTCTAACATGAATGAGAACTCAATGCAGGCTCAATCTCACAAATCACAATCCCACAACCCAATATGATGTATGAAATCCTATAAGCTCAATTAGGGTGTGTATGTGTGATAAAATGAGTATAAAGGAAATCAAACTCAAATAACAAACTAGCAATAATGATATATGAAAATCAAAAACAAATTGCTAGTATAAAGGAAATCAAACTCAAATAACAAACTAGCAATAATGATATATGAAAATCAAAAACAAATTGCTAGAGAATAGAGTTTGAGAAACTTCTCATGATATATGAAAATCAAAAACAAATTGCTAGAGAATAGAGTTTGAGAAACTTCTCTATTAAACACAATAAAGGTTGGAGATTATTGAGGATGAATTCCCCAATTGAAAGATCAAGCCACCTCTTGTAAACACAAACTTAATCACTTGAATAAACTTTAAAACCTTTTTTAAACTCTTGTTAAAACTCACTTCCAAAGATGTCTATTGCTGATGAGAAGTTAGGGGTTTATATAGGAAGAGAAAACAGCAGACAAAAACCCAAGCAAATCAGCAAAAATCTCCCAAAAACCAAGAAATAGATTCTGTACAAAACTAGCCGTTGGACAGCCTGTCAGTCGACTGACAGGAAGCATCAGTCGACTGATAAGCTGAATGTTGTATTCAAAAACAAGCTTATCAGTCGACTGAAAAATATTTTCCAGTCGACTGACAGAGTTAGTCGACAGAAACACAACAGAGAGCAACATAAATATTCCAGGCACTTTCTTCAGTCGACTCATCAGTCGACTGATTTTATCAATCGACTAATGTCATCAGTCGACTGATCAGTCGACTGATAATAGGTTTTCAGCCTGAACTGATTTTTAAGTTGAATTTCAAGGCTCTGTTAAAAATAACAAATAAAATCCAAAAAATATAAAACTTTGAGAAAGTTTATAAACATGAATATGAACATGTTGGAAAAAGAATTTTTCAAATAGCTTTTACCATTTGTCAAAACATAGGAAAATTCAACAATGCTAAAATACATAGTTTTCAAACATGTTAGTTTTTGCTATTTTAGATCAAATGAGGTTTTGAACGCTTGTGTAACCTTTTTATGGACTTAACAAATGATGTTAACATGGTTGATATAGTCCAAAACATATTTGAATGTAATTTGCATAAAAACACCTATTTTCATGAAAATTCACAAATGAATTGTGTGTGCAAACTTAAGCTTATAGAACTAATCACACACAATATTATCCTATACTAAGTATACCGAAATAATCTTGATCTTCGATGTGGCTTGACTTGGTATACTAGCGAATGAAGCTTGAACTTGGATCTTCAACTGAATTGTGTTGGCTTCACCCACTATTCCTCCATCCTCCATTGCTTGGATCTTCAACTGAATTGTGTTGGCTTCACCCACTATTCCTCCATCCTCCATTGGATATGACCGTTGAAGCGCAATTCCATCCATCCTCCAACAAGTTGTTTGCCTAGAATAAATATCCATTGGATATGACCGTTGAAGCGCAATTCCATCCATCCTCCAACAAGTTGTTTGCCTAGAATAAATATGAAAACACAAACACTAGACAAACAACATTAGTGATAAATTGTTTGTTAAACATCATCAAAATAAGAAGGCCAACACATGGGAGCAGTCAAATCCCTTGAATTAAGGGATTGGTTATCCTCATGACCATACCCAGCACGGGAATAGTCATTTCCCACGATTTAAGAGATTTGATCATAATTCTCCTCATGGCCATACTCAGTGTAGGAATGGTCACTTTCCATGATTTAAGGGAGTGATTACACTCTCCTTCTTCTCTATAAAAGGCCATGAGCAGCCATAGAGAAAGAGTCTTAGGATGAGACCTCTTTGAGGACGAATTACAGAGAACTCAAGACCATCTTGGACTCGAGATCAGCCTTGTTACAGGCACGCCATCGGCGGAGTCTTGGTCTTTGGAGATCGGACTTTTTGTCATTCAAGAAGACTGAATTCTTGGCATCTTCGGCCTACAAGCACAAGTACTTGTTTGGCCTCGGTTAATCGAACTCATCCAATCAAGCTTCTATTGTGTACTAAAGCTTCAAGCACTTGTTTGGCCTTTGTTGATCAAACTCACCCAATCAAACTTCTAGTGCATACTGAAGCTTGCCCGCAACTTCGATCGGATCATCCAAGGGAAGCAAACTCAGCACGAGCACCGAGGGAGGCGTCCTATTGCCACTAAAGACCCCACGTTAAACAAGGAGGGCATTCCCTCTGTTTCTGTTATAACTTTGATTCACTAGTTTGTAATAAGTTGTTCTTATCAATACAAACGAAATCCCCATTTTGGGAAATCAAATTTTACACCTACAGAGATTTTAGGCAAAAATCCTGCCCAAAACACGACCTTTGCGTTCGTGTTGGTTGAAATTCTAAATGCAAAGTTCACTCTGCACTTTAAATCTCAGATGCAGGGTTCATTTGTGCATTTTTGGCCTCTCAACAGAAGCATTTCAGCAACCATTCTTGGTTGGGTGTTTCAAACAAATCGCACCTCCTTCAATTTGCTTTGTCTTGGCCCTTATGTCGAATCACCATCACCATTGGGTTTATTGTACATCCTCAGATACTCAGAGAAGCTAGCAATGGCCATCAAGATGACGAAAGCTGAGAAGAAACCGATTTACAACAAGAAGCTATATAGCCTCTTGGATGAGTATAGACATGTTATGATTGATGTCGTTGACAATATTGAACTCGATCCTTCTTGCAACTCATCCTTTCAAATGGTTTAACATTCTAACCAAGATTAACAAGGGTACTGTTGAAATCATTACCCCAGTTAAATTGATCAAGAAAGGAGACAAAGTGAGTTCCTCTGAGGCTATCCTCCTTACCAAATTTGAGAGAAGGCCCTTCTCATACGGGCTTGTGGTTCTCTCTGTTTATGACAATAGATATGTTTTTAGGCCAAAGATGCTCAACCTCACTGAGGATGACCTCATTGATAAGTTTGCAGCTGGTGTTTCTATTGTTGCTTCGCTGTTGTTGGCTCTCTCTTACCTAACTCTTGTAGCTACACATGGGGTGTTCATCAATACCTACAAGAATCTTTTTGCTGGTGTTATTGACACTAAATACACTTTTATATAAGTTAAAGGAATATCTCAAAGATCCAAGCAAATTCACTATTTCTATCGATCCTGTTGTATTGACTGAGAATGTTGTTATTCCTGCTACCGAAGAAGAGGAAAAAGTCAATCCTACTAATGGATCTAACGATGATGACTTGGGCTTTAGCTTGTTTGACTAAGTTCATTATCGTCAAGACACAAAAGTTATCTTGTTTGGTTTAAGGAGATCAAAACTACCTTAACTATTTCTACGTGTCCGTCGGGAGTATGGGGTTAATCTTTACCAAAGGAGATCTCAAGGAAGTTAGCGAAGAAGTCGCTAAATACAGGAAGCAGAACTGCGACATAGAGCAAATTTCTATAATCAGATTCACGATGTCTTCAAAACAGATATAGTGAACCATCATTCAACAACAAATCTCAAATCAAATTGGGGATCCAAAATATTTTGAAAATTCGTTCCAGTCAACCGTGAACTTTCGAAAACTTTGGAGGGGTTCTGTAAGCTGTCTAAATATTATTACAGATAGTTGATTCTCATCAAACACCAATGATGAAAGTTATAATCAAATGACTTTCACATCAACAAATAAAGGCTACAACTAAAAGATTTTCACGTAAATCGAGAAAGTTATAACTCGATGACCTTCACGACAATCGATAAAAACTCTGATTCAACAATCTTCATAGTGAGAGTTACAATCTGATGACTCTCATATTTCAAGGAGCTAAGGTGTGTTGGACCCTAGAGGGGGGTGGTTAGGGTCAAGAGGCTCTAATTATGCAATAAAAATTAAGACAAGCAAACCACAATAAACTGATGCAATCAAAGTAAGTGAGATAGGGTTAGGAATCGTTATCCTTGACGCGCGATGTGTTAACGAGGTTCGGCCCGCTGACCTACATCCCCGCTCCCCACTCTCGAGGAGAAATCCACTACACACCCGGTTTGGAAGCCGCAACTTCGTCTACACAGCGATCCCACACGATCTCTCACTACACAGTTTGATCTCAACAGATCACACTCCCTCACAGTTGATCTACACAAGATCTCACTCACACAGCAGAAGAAAAGATGTAAGACTCTCTCTCTTAACACAGCCCCTATGACAAAGAGAAGGATTACTGAAGCTGGGAAGTGAACACACACAAAAACACAGAGAAAAACACAGAGAACAGGTTTGAAAATTTTTCTCAGGAAGACAGCGTCTCTCTCTGGTTTTTTGCAAACGTTAGGGCAACTGGGAAGATGAAGGAGAAAGGGTTTAAATAGAAGAGATTAAACATTTTAAAAACACAACCCAATCTTCCCAATTAAGAAAATAATCTCCTTTTCAGACCATTACCACAGACTGTGCCAAACACGGTTAAGTGAAAGCACAGCAAACGAGGCAATCGACTGTTTGAAAAAAAGTCGCGACTGACCGAAGAAAATTTCGGTTGACCGAAGGGATTTTTGGTCGACCGAAAAAATACTTCGGTCGACCGACCGAAAATCCGGTCGACCGCGAACAACTTTGAAAACCCAGAAAACAAACAGAGACTTCATCGGTCGACCGGCGCGGTCGACCGATAGAAAAATCAAGATTTCGGTCGACGCAGTGCCGTGTCGACCGAGCAAACTGCTCCTGGAGTCCAGTAACGAATGATCATAATGTGCGGTCGACTAGGTCCGGTCGACCGCATTCGATAACATGCAGAAACTGATCTTTGAACTTAACTAAAACTATTTTGCAAAAATATTTATTTGATCCGTCTGAAAATTTATGAAACTTTGTAAAATGTTTTTAAATACTAAAAACAAACTGTTTGAAAAGATTTGGCAGATAGGTCCTTCATACTTGTGAAAAATAGTATTGCTGAAAAACGCTTAAAAACACTAAGTATGAAAACGTGTGTGTGATTCGCCAATAGGCATTGAAGTGAAATCATAACTACTTTGGGGCGCTACATTCTAGGCACTAGAGGAGAAAATAAAAAACTAGCTAATATCCTCACATAGAATAAAGTTCTTATGAGTCTTGATATAGCTTTAATTTTGAATGAAGCTTCTATATTAATTTGTTTCTTCTTGAAATAAGCTATTGCTTCATCATTATGACATCCTCCTCGCTTTTGGATATCTATCGTTGTAGCGTATTTCCCATCGCATTGCTCCATTTATGGCACTAACGAGCTTGACAAATGAATTTACTACATTTATACTCAATAAGCCATTAGTACCGATAATGGTGGTTGGTAAAACATCATCAAAACATAAGGGCTAACAATCTCCCCCTTTTTGATGATGACAACCAACCATTATATAAGAGCAAAAAAAATAAAAATAAAAATAGCTTATAAATAAGTGCTCCCCCTATCTATGAGCTCCCCCTAAGTATATGCAACAAATGAGGAGATTTCTCTCCCCCTTTGTCACCATCAAAAATGGGGTAAAGAGAAATGCAAAAGGCAACTAAACAAGCAAGCAATGTTGAACTTTCACATAGTGCATAAGCCCAAACCATTTCTTATGCGACAAAAATCATCCTCTCCAAGAGGCTTAGTAAATATATCCGCTAGTTGAGATTTTGTGTCAACAAAGACTAGGGATACATCTTGTCTCTCTACATGATCGCGTAAGAAATGATGGCGCACATCAATATGCTTAGTTCTAGAATGCAAAACCGAATTTTTGGAAATATTTATAGCACTTGTGTTATCACAAAAGATTTTAATATTTTGAAAGTTCAAATCATAGTCAACTAAGCTTTGTTTCATCCATAAAACTTGAGCACAACATAAGCCGGTGACAATGTATTCCGCTTTCGTAGTGGACAATGCAACACAATTTTGTTTCTTGGAAGCCCAAGAAACAAGTAAATTTCCTAAGAATTGGCATGTTCCACTAGTACTCTTGCGATCTACCTTACATCCGGCAAAGTCGGCATCACAAAAACCATATAAATCAAAAGTGGTGCTTTTTGGATAAAACAAACCAAGGTTAAAAGTTCCATTAACATACTTAATGATCCTTTTAACCGCAATTAAATGAGATGCTTTAGGAGATGCTTGAAAACGTGCACATGCACACACACTAAACATGATGTCGGGTCTACTAGCGGTGAGATAAAGAAGACTACCTATCATACCTCGGTATAGTTTTTGGTCCACATCTTCACCACTCTCATCCGCATCAAGCTTATCACTAGTACTCATGGGAGTAGGCGCATGCTTAGAATTCTCCAAATTGAATTTCTTCACCAATTCCTTCGCATACTTGCTTTGTGAAATGAAGATTCCATCCTTAGTTTGCTTAGAATTCTCCAAATTGAATTTCTTAACCAATTCCTTTGCATACTTTCTTTGTGAAATGAAGATCCCATCCTTAGTTTGCTTGACTTGTAGCCCGAGAAAGAATGTAAGCTCTCCCATCATACTCATCTCAAAGTTTAGAAAATTCCTTGCACAAGGATTCATTAGTAGCACCGAAAATAATGTCATCCACATATATTTGAACTAAAATAAAATCATTTTTTCTTTTTCTCACAAAAAGAGTGTTATCAATTGTTCCTTTTGAAAAACCATTTTCAACAAGAAAACTAGAGAGGCGAGCATACCAAGCCCTAGGAGCTTGTTTCAACCCATATAAAGCTTTTTGTACCCGGTAAACATGATTAGGAAAAGCATGATCTATAAAACCGGGGGGTTGCTCAACATACACTTCCTCTTCTATAAAACCATTTAAGAAAGCACTTTTGACATCCATTTGAAATAGTTTGAAATTTTTAAAACTAGCAAATGCCAAAAACATCCTAATAGATTCCAACCTTGCAACCGGTGCAAAGGTTTCATCATAGTCTATGCCCTCCTCTTGATTGTATCCTTGGGCAACCAAACGTGCTTTATTTCTAGTTACAATGCCATGTTCATCAAGTTTGTTTCTAAAAACCCATTTTGTACCAATAACACTAGCATTGTTAGGTCTAGGAACTAACTTCCAAACTTCATTTCTTTGAAAATTGTTTAATTCTTCATGCATAGCCAAAACCCAAAACTCATCATTTAAAGCATCATTAACCTTTTTAGGTTCTAGTTGAGATAGAAATGCAACATTACCACATTCACTCAAGGCTTTTGAGCGAGTTATAACTCCTTTTGAAGGGCTCCCAATGATTTGTTCCTTTGGATGATTTGATGTGAATTTCCAAGCTTTAGGTGGTTCAACTTGATCTTGAGCGTTTGTGCTATCCACATCCTTTTGAACTTCTATAGAGGGAGTGTCATTGATTTGCAACAAGTCCAATCCTCCCTCAATATCATCATCATCATCTTTCCTAGGCAACACAACTTGAGAGCCAACATTAGTCTCATCAAAAGTAACGTTTATAGACTCTTCAACAACGAGGCTTCGTTTATTGAAGACCCTATAAGCCTTACTTCGAGGTGCATAACCCAAGAAAATACCAACATCAATTTTGGAATCAAATTTATCATGGTGATCTTTTGTATTTAAAATAAAGCATTTGCAACCAAAGACACGAAAATAACCAATGAAAGGAGTTTTTCCATAATAAAGTTCATAAGGAGTTTTCTTAAGCTTTGGTCTAATCAAAACACGATTTAAAACAGGGCAAGCCGTATTGACGGCTTCCGCCCAAAAATATTTTGGCAAATCAAAAGAATTAAGCATAGTGCGTGCCATCTCTTGTATGGTGCGATTTTTCCGTTCAACAACACCATTTTGTTGTGGTGTTCTAGGAGCGGAAAACATATGAGTTATACCATGATGAGCACAAAAATCATAGAAAAATTCATTTTGAAATTCACCACCATGATCACTTCTTATTTTAACAACTTTCAAATCCTTTTCATTTTCAATTCTTTTAACATGATTAGCAAATTCTTCAAAACAATCATTTTTCTTAGCAAGAAATATTGTCCATGTAAAACGAGAAAAATCATCAATAATCACAAAAACATAGTGTTTGCCTCCAAGAGAGGTAACACGCATAGGACCAAATAAATCAAGATGAAGTAATTGCAAGGGTTTAGAAGTCGATACCTCATGGATGGATTTGAAAGAAGACTTTGTTTGTTTACCTTTGGCACAATCCTCACAAATTGTATCTTTTATGAAGTACTAATTCATTCATCTTAAAAATGTACACATTAGATTTGTGATTAGCAACAAAAACAAATTTTCCATTCATACTAATAATGCATTTATCCGGTTTAAAGGAAATATCAAAACCTTTATCACTTAATTGGCTAATGCTAAGAAGATTATGATTCAAACCATTTACTAAATAAACATCTTCTATAATGGGTGAGTGTTTCTTACCAATAGAACCAATACCAATAATTTTACCTTTCTCACCACCACCGAAGGAGACATTGCCTCCTTCAATCCTTGATAGGGTTGCAAATAACTCTTTGTTGCCCGTCATATGATGTGATCAACCACTATCATGGTACCACATCTTCTTACGTCGTTGCCGTGATGTTTCCTACAAAAGATGAAGATGAAGATGTAGTAGCTTTAGGTACCCAAGTCTTGGGTCCTTGGTGGTTAGTAGTTTTGGTACCTTTGGGTACCCATATCAATCCATAAAAATCTTGGTTATCTTTAATTCTACAATGAGTAGAAATGTGTCCATGTCTCATACAATAGGTGCATACAAAATTTCTTTTGTATGTACGAATGTTAGAACCATGAAACCTATTTCTATCATAGTGATTGTAGTTAGCATAAGCATGAGTGGGTCTAGTTCTATAACTCTCAATTTCTAATCTTTCAATTTTTGATCTTAATTGCTTATTCTCGAAATCGAGATCTCCTAGCAATTCATCTTTTAGAGCAAGAGAAGTTGTTAATTGCTCTAGCTTGATATCACAAGAAGCATGCAACTTTTTGAAAGAAGAGTATTCTTTAGACGTTCTCTTAAATTCAAAATTCAACTCTTCTAAAGCCATAGCTATATCACATTGCATGTAGAAAGATCACTTTCGGCCTCGGATATTACCTCATGTTCATTTGCCATGAAACAAACATTTGGGTCATGAAGAGCAAGTTTGGCTCCTTCTTCATCACTATCCGAGTCACTTGGTTCGGATTCTTCCCATCCGGCATACATAGCCTTCTTCTTCTTGTACTTCATGTACTTTTCCTTGAGCTTGGGGCAATCCTTAGCGATGTGACCCGGTTCATTGCACTCAAAACATTTACCTACACGAGAGGAAAACTTGTTGTTAGATCGGGGGTTAAATTTTTTGTTCATCTTTATGAGTCTAGAGATTCTTCTAGAGAGATGAGCCACTTCTCTAGAAAAATCGACTTCACTCTCCGACGACGAAGATGAGTTGTCACTAGCTCCTTTGAGAGCTATGGTCTTCAACTTTGGTGACGGCTCCTCAACTTCACGTGATGGCACTTCCTCCTTCTCCTTCCCCTTGAGCTTCTTCTCATGCACTTTGAGCTTTCCGATGAGGCTATCAAGAGCTAAGGTAGTGAGGTCATGAGCTTCCTCAATGGCCGTAGCTTTGGGCTCCCATGCCAGAGTCAAGGAGCAAAGTATCTTGTAGTTCATCTCTTGAATGGACAATTGCTTGTCAAGACCATGTAATTCATTGATGATATTAGTAAAACGGGAAAACATAGCATCAATGGATTCATTTGGTAGCATTTTAAATAGCTCATAATCATGCATAAGTCCACTAATCTTAGATTCCTTAACTTGGGGTGTTCCTTCATGTGTGACACATAATTTTTGCCAAATTTCGTATGCGGTTGCACACGTGGAAACTCTATTATATTCATTAGGGGAAAGACCACAAATTAAGGCGTTCATAGCCTTAGCGTTGAGATTAGCTAGGTGCCTTTCTCCATCGGTCATGTTCCCGACTTTGGACTTTTCTTCATATTTCTCTTCTATGAGCTCTAGAATGTCAAGGTCTATGCAACGAAGGTAAATTCTCATCCTAGCCTTCCAATAAGCAAAATTAGTGCCGGTGAAGAGAGGTGGTCTAGTTGTGGATTGTCCTTCTAGCATATGCATATTCAAAGAGGCCTCCATTAGATCTTTTCTCTAAGGTTGTTAAACCAAAAACTGATATAGAGACCAAGCTCTGATACCAATTGTTGGACCCTAGAGGGGGGGTGATTAGGGTCAAGAGGCTCTAATATGCAATTTAAAACTCAGCACAAGCAAACCACAAAACAGAAGTGCAATCAAATAGAAAGAGATAGAGTTAGGAATCGTTATCCTTGACGCGCGATGTGTTAACGAGGTTCGGCCCGCTGACCTACGTCCCCGCTCCCCACTCTCGAGGAGAAATCCACTAACACATCCGGTTTGGAAGCCGGAACTTCGTCTACACAGCGATCCCACAAGATCTCTCTCTCACTACACAGTTGATCTCACAGATCACACTCCCTCACAGTCGATCTACACAAGATCTCACTCACAGCAGCAGAAGATAAATGCAAGACACTCTCTTTACACAAGCCCCTATAGCAAAGAGAAGAGTACTGAAGCTGGGAAGTGAAACACACACAAGAACTCAGAAGAACAAGTTTGATTTGAAAATTTTCTCAGGAAGAAACAGAGCTCTCTGGTTCTCTTTCAAAACGTTAGGGCTTAGGGAAGAAGAAGCAGGCTTGGGGGTTTTTATAAAAGAGTTTAAATCAATAAAAGGGGTTAAATTTCTTGTTCATTTTTATAAGTCTAGAGATTCTTCTAGAGAGATGAGCCACTTCTCTAGAAAAATCGACTTCACTATCCGACGACGAAGACGAGTTGTCACTAGCTCCTTTGAGAGCTATTGTCTTCAACTTTGGTGACGGCTCCTCAACTTCGCGTGATGGCACTTCCTCCTTCTCCTTTCCCTTGAGCTTCTTCTCATGCACTTTGAGCTTTCCGATGAGGCTATCAAGAGCTAAGGTAGTGAGGTCATGAGCTTCCTCAATGGCCGTAGCCTTGGGCTCCCATGTTGGAGTCAAGGAGCGAAGTATCTTGTAGTTCATCTCTTGAATGGACAATTGCTTGTCAAGACCATGTAATTCATTGATGATATTAGTAAAACGGGAAAACATAGCATCAATGGATTCATTAGGAAGCATTTTAAATAGCTCATAATCATGCATAAGTCCACTAATCTTAGATTCCTTAACTTGGGGTGTTCCTTCATGTGTGACACATAATTTTTGCCAAATTTCGTATGCGGTTGCACACGTGGAAACTCTATTGTATTCATTGGGGGAAAGACCACAGATTAAGGCGTTCATAGCCTTGGCATTGAGATTGGCTTGGTGCCTTTCTCCATCGGTCATACTCCCGACTTTGGACTTCTCTACATATTTCTTCTCTATGAGCTCTAGGATGTCAAGATCAATACAACGGAGGTAGATTCTCATCCTAGCCTTCCAATAAGCAAAATTACTCCCGGTGAAGAGGGGTGGTCTAGAGGTGGATTGTCCTTCTAACATACGCATATTCAAAGAAGCCTCCATTGGATCTTTTCTCTAAGGTTGTTAAACCAAAAACTGATATAGAGACCAAAGCTCTGATACCAATTGTTGGACCCTAGAGGGGGGTGATTAGGGTCAAGAGGCTCTAATTATGCAATAAAAATTAAGACAAGCAAACCACAATAAACTGATGCAATCAAAGTAAGTGAGATAGGGTTAGGAATCGTTATCCTTGACGCGCGATGTGTTAACGAGGTTCGGCCCGCTGACCTACGTCCCCGCTCCCCACTCTCGAGGAGAAATCCACTACACACCATGTTTGGAAGCCGGAACTTCGTCTACAAAGTGATCCCCTCACGATCTCACACTACACAGTTGATCTCAACAGATCATAATCCCTCACAGTTGATCTACACAAGATCACACTCACACAGCAGTAGAAATGATGCAAGACTCTCTCTTTACAAGACCCTATGGCAAAGAGAAAGAATACTCGAGGCAATCGACCGTTTGAAAAAAAGTCGCGGCTGACCGGCTGACCGAAGAAGATTTCGGTTGACCGAAGGGATTTTCGGTCGACCGAAAAAATACTTCGGTCGACCGACCGAAAATCCGGTCGACCGCGAACAACTTTGAAAACCCAGAAAACAAACAGAGACTTCATCGGTCGACCGGCGCGGTCGACCGATAGAAAAATCGAGATTTCGGTCGACCGGGCCGGTCGACCGACAAACTCTCTGGAGTCCAGTAACGAATGATCATATGTGTGGTCGACCGGTCCGATCGAGCGCATTCTGATACATTGCAGAAACTGATTTTTGACTTAACTAAAATATTTGCAAAATATTTATTTTACCTCTGAAAATTATAAAACTTTGTAAAATATTTTTAATACTAAAAACAAACTGTTTGGAAAAAGAATTTTGCAGATAGGTCCTCATACTTGTGAAAAATAGTATTTTGTGAAAAACGCTTAAAAACATAAGTATGGAAACGTGTGTGTGATTCCCAATAGCTTCAAGTAAAATCAATAACTCTTTGCCTACATTCTAGCACTAGAGAGAAAATAAAAACTAGCTAATATCCTCACATAAAATAAAGTTCTTGAGTCTTGATATAGCTTTAATTTTGATGAAGCTTCTATATGAATTTGTTGTTCTTGAAATAACATTGCTTCATCATTATGCCTCCTCCTCCTTTGGATATCATCGTTGTAGCGTATGTTCCATCCAATCCTCCATTTATGGCACTAACAAGCTTGATAAATGAATTTACTATATTTTCACTCAATAAGCCATTAGTACCGATAATGGTGGTTGTAAAACATCATCAAAACATAAGGGCTAACAAGGTGGAGATTACAAAATAACGATCTTTACAAACGCTCTAATAAAAGAGATTAGAGGCCAACAATCTCTTTAATTCTAAAATGCAGAGTTCATCTCTGCGTCTCAGATTCCAAACGCAGCACGACCAGTGTGTTTTCAGCCTTAGGCATATGCCCAACTCTGCTTTTCAAGTCTAAGACGCAGAGTTCAGGCCCAGAACGTCAGTTTCAACGTTTGACTCGTTCAAACACAAGCTGAACGGTTCCAAAACCATTTTCCCCATGCTTTGAGGGATTTTCACCCATTTAGGAGCGGTTTAAGGGGTCAGTTGCAACCCCTTATCCCTCTATAAATAACAAAAAACTCAACAAAGTTAAGGAGATATTTTTTTGGAGATCTTGGAATATCATCAGATCTTTTTAGGGGATCTGGACCTTGATCTTTTCGAACAGAAAAAAAGGAGATCGGCACTTGGAGATCTTGGAGCATCCTTCAGCAACAGAAATTTTGAAGCTTTGGTACTTGGATTATTAGCCGAATTTTGGTTCAAATCAACTCTTCCATGAGTTTAAACTCGGACTGAGTTATAAAACTCGTTAAGAGTTTTGCTTAACTTGTCACACAAGTTTCATTGGCTTTAATCCAAAGAGGTGAAACATCGGATCATCAACGAGAAGCAAACTCGACACTAACATCGAGGGAGACATCTCATCGCTACCGTGAAGAACCCAGGTTAAACAAAGGAAAGGATCTTTGTTGACCTTTCCCTCTTTTGTAAATCAGAAAACCGATCGAGAAGATTTGTAATTTCTTTTCTACGTCTGTTAGAGAGAAGTTGTATCGAGAGAATTATAATTCATTCTTTTTCTAAGTCTGTTAGAGAGAATAATACAAATTTAATTCTCAATTATCTTCTTTTAATTTTCCTACTAAACAATAATCATCCATGATCATATATTAATTTTTTTTAAATGAGTTATGGATTTATACCTTCAACTGCCAAGGGGGTAATTTAGGGCTAAAAACCAAAGCAACAAACCAAAGCAACCAACCGAGGCAACTAATAAAGAAATTTTTGGGATCAAACCTCGAAATCAAAGCTTGAAATTGAAGAAAGGAGCTCAAGATTGAAGCTGAAAACCAAAGCAACCAACTGACAGCAACCAACCGTAGCAACAAAGCCAACTCAGCTTGGCATCAACGATCAAAATTGAAGATCGTAATCGATCAAAGAAGCTCAAGTTAGAAGCTATAAACAGAACCCTAACCAACCAATAGCAACCCACCGAAGCAACAAACCCACCGAAGCCAACTCAAAGCTCGTAATCAAAGCTGTAAACAAAACCCTAAAATGACAAAAATCGAAAGCCAACAACCAACAATAGAGCTCAATCCTGAGCCTCCTCTTTGATAAAGAAATCGAAGAACGGTTCGAGAAGAGTCACAAAGAGGATTGAGAAGAGGCGAGAGAAGATTAGCGGGAGAAGGCTGAAACCTAGTCTAGGGTTTGTGGTGCTGTGGATTCCGAAAAACAAGGAAAAAGGGAAATGAAGTGGGTGGTGTCAACTTTTTTACCCAATTCCACCCAAACCCATTAGATTTGGATTTCCATAAAACCCCCCTCTTATCCAACTTTATAAATTTTAAAATCTATAAAATTATTATGAACCAAACTTAGGAATAGGATATATTTAGAATCCTTTATTTACAGTTTTATCCATGTCAGATCTAATTCCTATTCTTATTCTATAAAAAGAGTAAAACAAACACCCCCTTAAACAACGTTCGGAGCTTAGCTGCAAACCATTATTTTTTGCTTCTTTCTAAGGGATTGTTTGCATCATGAATAATTTTCTTTGTTGCTTTCATTAAATCATTTAAAAGAAACAAAAGAACAAGCTTTACACGTGTAACTCTTCTCTTTATAAAGAAAACAAAATTGTGCTCCCTAGTAACACACACAGAAACTCCTACGTAGTAGCCTCTGCTTACGTAGGATTCTTTGTCTGTGCCGGTGATGCGTTATCCGTGGACCACCGAGCAACGTTTCCAAGTCAGATACGAAGAAGGCTTGGAGTTAATGTTTTGACAAGAAACGAATAACAGAAGTAAGTATTGTAAGACATGTACTCTTCTCAAGATCAAATCTAAGTTTGAACTCAAGGAAACACCAAAGGACTCTTGAGAATGCTTGAAAGTGGATGAAGAACTCTCTCTTGCTCTCAAAGTTTGCCAAATGTTAGCCTCTCTGTTTGTTTTTCTGTGCACAAGTGTGTCAAGGGGTATTTATAGCCATTAGGAGCCATGACCGTCAAGTAGGAGTCAAAACACTTGGTGGTCACTGTTTCATGTGGGCGAGATAGTGTCCACTGTCTCAGCCAAAGGAGACAGCTTCAGGGACTTTGTAACCGTCGTCCACTATCTTAAAGAGCGTTAAATGCCGCACTTTTTGTGAGAGTGGGTGTATTTCTAGGATGTAATTGCCCATTAATGTTAATGAGCGTTCCCAAGCAGTTATGGAGCCAAGTGAATCCCACAAAACCCAACAAAACTCGCTAAAGACTTGGGAGGCTATCTCGTAGTTGGTGAGACAGTCTCCACTGTCTCGCATATGTGAGACAATAAACACTATCTCACATTTGCGAGGCAGTGGATACTGTCTCATCAACTGTGAGACAACTTCAAGTCTTATTTTGAGTTGTGTTTTGCGTTCTCCTTTACTTCCTTTTGCATTGGATGATTTTCTCTGACTTAGATGATGACGTTCTCCATCTTCTCTCTGTCTTGACCTGAGTTTTGGACCTATAAGCAATTTTTGATGCCTACAAGGATAATTCCAACCAGAGGTACTAAAGGGCATATGTGGTAGGTGCTACAGTGGAAACCTCTCTGATTAGATTCTCGTGTCTTAGAAACTATCTAGCTGAGCATATGTCTTAGTCGTCCCAAGATAACTTGGTACATCAATTGTCCAGTAAACAAACTCATTTAGACACTTCTTGTACTATATAATCATTTTAGGCGGTAATGAACAACTCCTCATTAAGCAAATTATATTACCGGAATAAAATCGGGCAGGATTTATAGTTTGGCCAAAACTGAATCATTATTGGTCTTGAATCTTGATTTTTCTAGTTCAAGGTTGCCTTTGAGGCCTTCAATCCGGTTAATATTGCTCCACCACTCTTTCTAGACCACAACTAATTTGTTAAGTGCAAGTACACATCATTTCATAACCGAGCAGAGAAATATGTACCGTAGAGGAGGAATGGAAGTTTACCATCATGCCCCTCAATCACTCCGCTGCTAAGGTTCAGAACACCCCCTATAGTATGTGGTGTTCCGATAGATCGTGTGTTACTTAGTAACGGGGAGTTACCATATGTTGGTGTTGACGAACCGCGAAACTTCTCAACACCACTTCAGGTTCTTGTTCTTAATGACAAAAAGATAAAAGATAATCACATAAAGAATGGACACAAGGATTTACGTGGAAAACCCAAACAGGAAAAACCACGGGTTGAGCTCAGAGCTTGGAGGATACTTTACTATATGAAATTAACAAATGGGTACAATACACACATGTCACACCCGACAACGCCGACTTCCACACAACCCTCACTCACGCTCTTTGTCTATTAACTCAACACTCGAGATCTCTACAATATAAGAGACTCTCCTTCACTCTAACTATCTATACTTTCAAGAGAACAAGTGGAAAACTTAGATTACCCTTGGATTGCCTTTTATTCCTCTCCACAATGAGAGCATGCCTTTTTATAGGCCTTGATTAACCTTTTCATCTTCCAAAATACTTGGGAATACACAAATCTGTCTAGATTCGGGAAGGGTACTTTGACTAACCATAACTCCATCCATACTGCTCTGATTCCTATGATTCAAAGCTTGGAGTAAACTATGCATGTACCTCTACAACTTTCATGTAGAGTTCCAAGCCAAATAATGACCGCACCATGCTCGAAAAGACCATGCAAAATTATATCTGCATGCAGAAAATTGCAGCAATAAATTTAGTTGGAAATTGAGCCAACTCCAACAATCTCCACCTTAGCGAGATATCTGACGCTACTCAAAATTTTAAGCTGCATTTTCGGAGTATTAGTCTTCGAAATACGAGTTTCCGAAATGTCAATCTTCATCTGAATCACGAACACTTGTCTTCGGAACATAGATCTTCAGAATCTAAGAAGTTAGACTCCGAAACTTCAGAGCAAGTCCTGCTCTAGCTTCAGCTGTTTCACCTTGATGAGCATCAACTCATCTCCCCGCACCTTTGGTGACTAGGTGCACTCATGAGCTAACATGTAGGTAAAAGTGCATAGCAGGCTTCATCTTCCCATTTAAATCGTTGAGGAGGATTGATGACTCTTCTCTGTCTTGATTATGCAATACTTGTAGGTTCTGCATGAACCTCTTCGGCTTGTTGCTGCTCGTCGTATTGCTCCATCTCAGCTTGACTTTCTAGAATATATACTTCCATTGACAAAGCAATTTCAGTACGACAACGATTCTTTTCATGATCCTCATCTTTGTCAATAGCTTTAGCTCCAAGTCTTTCATCAAACACGACATCTCTACTCAGTACTTTCTTCTTATTTTTGGATCTCACAGCTTGTAGCCTTTCACTCCCTTCTCAAAACTGAGAAAAATGCACTCAAGTGACGTTGTCTTCAGCTTGTTCCGTTCGTCATTTGGAATATGAACATACCATCTGAAAACCTTCAGAGTAGAATAGTCAACTTCTTTGTCCAACAATACTTCTTCGACACATTTAAAGTTCATCAGCTTAGACGGTGATCGATTAACCAAGTAGGCAGTATGGTTAACGGATTCAGCCTAAAAAAGACTCGGGCAATCCTGCATGAAGTCTCATTCATCTTTATTTCTCCATGAGAGTCTGGTTCATCCTTTCCGCTGCACCATTCTGCTGTGGAGTTTTCTTCACTGTAAAGTGTCGCGTAATGCCTTCTTGCTTACAAAACGCTAGAAACCATCATGATATTCACCTCCGTTGTCACTTCGCAAATACATGATCTTCCATCCAGTTTGATTCTCTAATTCTGTCTTCCATTCTTTAAACTTCTCAAAGACCTTAGATTTCTCCCACATAAAGTAGACCCAAATTTTTCGTGAATAGTCATCCATGAAGGTGACAAAATAACGAGCACCACTATGAGATTTTGTCGGTGTCGGCCCCAATACATCGGAGTGAATATAGTTGAGAATCCCCTTTGCACGATTCTCCTTGTTTGTAGGCTTGAATGAGACATTATTGCATTGCTTTCCAAGTCTACAATACTTGCAGAAATCCAACTTGCAAGTCTCCATGTTCTTCAACAGCTTCCTCTTGTGCAGCTCCTCCATAGCCCCGCTCACTCATATAGCCAAGATGAAGATGTCATAGATGAGCCGAGTCTTTCCCAGAGTCAATCTTGGAGTCCTCTTTAGAAGTTGTGGATACGACAACTTTCCCTGAGACAGTATCTCCTAGAATCTTGTACAAGTTGTTGGAAAGCTTCTCTCCTCGCATGATCACCATCGAGCCCTTACAAATCTTGGTCTTTCCTCCGCCTGAGGAGTAGGTGAGGCCGTTTGCATCTAGAGTGCCCAAAGAAATCAGGTTCTTCTTGAGTGCAGGAATATGTCACACGTTGCCAAAAGTACGAATGATGTCATCATACATCTTCACATTCACTATGCCAATTCCGATGACCTTGCACGCGGCATTGTTCCCCATGAGGACTTCACCTCCATCCTTCTTTTCATATGTGTTGAACCAAAACATGTTTGCACACATATGAAGAGAGCAACCTGAATCAAGAATCCAAGAATTAGAAATGGTTTTACCCGACGAAACTGAAAGAAGCTTAGCACTGTTCTCCTTAGCAACTCCAGCCATAGAGGTGGTTTCAGATTTCTTCCCTTCTTTCTGATCTACCTTGAACTTTCTGCAGTTCTTCTTGAAGTGGCACTTCTTATGCCAGTAGTAGCACTCCTTATCCTTGTGGCTCTTGGATTTAGATCTCCCGTGGTTGTCCAACTTGGAACCTTTCTCCTTGGATCGACCTCGATCGTTCAACTCCTTGACGAGTAGGCCTTCATTTTTCAAGTCAACTCTCGCGCTCTTGTTCATTTCGACATGAGAGATGATATTTTGAACAACCTCTTCAAACCGAAGAGTCTCCTTGCCAAGCATGAGTATGGTCCGAAAATGTTTGAATGATGACGACAAGGATCGTAGTAATAGCAAAGCTTTATCCTCTTCTTCAAACTGGACCTCCACTCGCAACAAATTCGTTATATAACGGTTAAACACATTAAGATGCTCCATAATATCATCTCCATCTTCCATACGAAGATTAAACAATTCATCTTTTAAGAAAAGCTTATTAAAGAGAGTCTTTTCCATGTAAAGATTCTCTAACTTCTCCCATTTGCCCCTTGCGGTAGTCTCCTCCATCACGTTGTAGGTGACTTCGTGGGATAAGTGTAGCTCAATCGAGCTTATCGCCTTGAGGTCTGCCTTGTTCCAAGCCTCCATAGACATAGTCTTCAGCTTGTGCTCAACCCCCATAATACACATGTGTAGATCTTGTTGAATCAAGATATTCTTTATCTTACACTGCCATAGTGTGAAATTGCTTCAACCATTGAATGACTTCAACTCAACCATCACACCGTTGATTATTAACTTGTCTTCAGCTATTAAGAACACTACAACCTTGCTCTGATACCACTTGTTGGTGTTGACGAACCATGAAACTTCTCAACACCATTTCAGGTTCTTGTTCTTAATGACAAAAAGATAAAAGATAATCACATAAAGAATGGACACAAGGATTTACGTGAAAAACCCAAACGGGAAAAACCACGGGTTGAGCTCAGAGCTCGGAGGATACTTCACTATATAGAATCAACAAATGGGTATAAGGCACACATGACATACCCGACAACGGCGACTTCCACACAACCCTCACTCACGCTCTTTGTCTATTAATTAACTCAACACTCGAGATCTCTACAACACTAGAGACTCTCCTTCATTCTAACTCTCTATGCTTTCAAGAGAACAAGTGGAAAACTTAGATTACCCTTGGATTTCCGTTTATTCCTCTTCATAATGAGAGCATGCCTTTTTATAGGCCTTGATTAACATTTTCATCTTTCAAAATGCTTGGGAATACACAAATCTGTCCAGATTCGGGTAGGGTACTTTGACTAACCATAACTCTATCCATACTGCTCTGATTCCTGTGATTCAAAGATTGGAGTAAACTATGCATGTATCTCTACAACTTTCATGTAGAGTTCCGAGCCAAATAATGACTGTACCATGCCCTAAAAGACCATTCAAAATTGTATATGCATGTAGAAAATTGCAGCAATAAATTTAGTTAGAAATTGAGCCAACTCTAACACCATACGCATTCTAATATAGGGTTTTTCTTAACAGATGCTCATGAGCGCTCATTAGGAATGAGAAAGATAGAAAGAAAACTAAAAAGAAAAATTATTACGGATCGAGAGGAACTCACTTGCTATTTATTTCTGCTCTCTCTTATCTTTTGACGAGGGCCCGTACGCATCCCTTAAAAAATTGTCTAACATATCAATCTTAAAAGAGTTTTGTCATTAGAATTGAGATACATCTAATGACAAATGACAGATAGTTAATTAAGAGCTTGTGAAGCGGCGTGTCATTAAATTTAGAGACAAGCAAGCATGGGCTAGCTGTCGTTAACTTTTCTATTTAAAGAGACACATATGTGGCCCTTTGCCTCCTCACAAAAGAGAGGGGGAGCTCGAAGAATAAAGGATGCCGATGTTCCCTTCTAATCAGACTCGGGCCCTTTTATTCCCCTTCTGCTGATCTGTCAGAGAAGCTCAGGTGGGAGATTCTTGATGCATACCATCCTATATATTGCCAATTTTGTTTACTTTATTATTTTTCCTTTTTCCTTTCTTTCTTTTTTAATGTATTTGGTTGGCTTCGTTTCTCCCATTTGTCCTAGCTCTTTCTCTTCCATGGAGTCTTCAGAGGAATGCAGCAGCAGTGAATCAGGATGGACTAAGTACCTAGCCTCCCCCATACATGATGATGACGATGACGAAGGCGGCGATGATGATGATGGATATGGGCACGAAGATGGTGGGGTTGAAGATCATGGTAGTAGGAAACGCAGCAAGAATGATAGTGATGATGATAAAGATGACAACGATGATGACTCCATGGCGTCTGATGCATCAAGTGGTCCATCATCATACATAGGCCATGGGGAGGGAAGTAAGCCCAAGAATGAGAGAGGTGGTGGAAAAAACCAGAAGGTGGAGGCAAAGAAAGAGGAGAGACGGACAAAGGGCTCAAAGGATTCTAAGGTGAGGAAAACATAGGCCTAAAGTGATGGTAGATTAATGTTTACCACCACAGAGAATTCTTTTGTTATAAATATGACAAAGTGTTATGCCCGAGTCCGGGTGGAGCTGCTTTTCTTTATTTTGTATATTTAATCCATTTGTTTTCTATGGATGCCTTTATTAGTTATGCCCGTACTTTTAAAAAAATAATTATAAAAAAAGTTAGCTCACTGAATAAGCATATAGATTTTTTATTTTAAATTTTGAAATACAAAATTAGGAGCACTACGTGCTAGATCTTTGAGACATTGGACTAATAGTAAACTATAAATATTTTTTTATACATAAAAGAGGTATTTAGACCATTTCTTTTTCTTAAGCTCTTCCCTTTTGTGTAGTTCAGTTTGTCGTTGAAAGTTTTTTTTTTTGCTCTTAGAAATGCACATTATGGTTTTCTTTATGTGTAATATGTTACACTTGATTCTCTTATCTTTTTGCAATTTTTCAGTCTCATCTTAATTTGATAGCCCAGTTACATTGTATTTTATATATTTTCAAGTGTGTGTTTGATTTTTTTTTTTTTGGAAGGGTGTTGTTTATAATGTCTAGATTATATGAGTTTGTTTGTAGTTATCAAAATTTTCAAGAGTTTGCTTGTAATTTTTTAATTTTTAGGAGCTCACTTAATTATAATTTGAAAATATTTAAGGCCTTTTATAATTTTTTTCGTTTTTTAGCTTTTTTTTTTTTGCAATTAGATTTTTAGAGGGCTGTATATATATTTTTTATTTTTTAAGGATTTGTTTGTAATATTTTGATTTTTAGGGATTTATCTATACTTTTAGAAATCTAAGAATGGTTGTTTAAAATATTACAATTTTTTGTGCGAGTTGTTTGTAATTTTAGATTTTTTAGGCAGCTATGTGTAATTTTCATATTCTTCAAAACTGTTTTTCATTTTTTTATTAAAAAATTGTTTGAAATCTTATGGACTAACTTGCAAATATGAATGATCTTAGTGTAGTATATTTGATCTGAAGGGTTAATTATCATCTATATAAAATTATGGAGCAACACCATTATGGAGACTAAGTGCAAAAATTCAAAGCCATGTTTTCTTAAATTTTTAATATTATTGTGAGTTTAGTGAGAGTTTCAAAAATCTTGGGGATTAAATTCTAAATGCCCAAATCAATGGGAGGTTTATGAAAAAATTTTAGGATTAATAAATAATTATAATTTGTTAGGATTATAAATATTTAAGTATTAGAATTAACTTAAAAACTATAGGTTGAATAAGTCAAGATAAGAAAAGTCTTTTATGATTATTAAAATTAAAATTTTTAATTATGGATGCTTATAATTTAATTAGGATTATCAAATATGTTTATTATTAGATATTTTTAATTTTGGATAGTGTTCACTCAATGAGGATTCTAGCTGAAAGTAGAATTAGATGTTTACATATAAAAAGGGGATATGACACAACATTGTTTTATGTGCTTGATTGGCATTATTTTGTGGATTTTGAACATCCCAACAATTTCTCTTTATTATATAAAGAGGATATGATTATTAGATTTGTCAGTTATATATAGTTATAATTTGATTATTATTATTAAATATTTAAGTATTAGAATTTTTAACTATGAATTGTTTTAATTTAATGATAATTCTTAGGTGAAAAAAAAAGATTAGGTGTCCATGTATTATTTTATGATAGGATAGAGAGACATGTGACTATTTATGATATAACTAGGGGCAGAGCAACATACACAGGGTGTCAAGTGACACCACCCTCAATCACACAATAATGCACCATGTGTGAGCTTTAAAACAAAGTGACACCCTAATTATTTAGACATTATGTAATGACCCATTAACTTTTAATGGGCAATACTTAAAAATAAAGTTACTCTAGGAATATAAACTTAAACAATTCAATTTGTCACATATCAATGAGCTATAAATACCATAAATTTAGAAAAAAGGAAAAAAAAAGATACATAAGTTATATTGAAAATGATGTATTTAGTGGTTCTGTCTATTGCTAAATAATTTCAAAATATGACGACAAGTACAGATCAATTGTAATTGTATTTAGTTAAATATCTTTTGTATCTCATTAAAGTTTTGAATTATATTGAATGGGAGATAAAATTTAGTGATATCACTTTTTATATATATACTAGTATAATGCACGTGCTTTGCACGTGAATGTACATGTTTTAAGTTTTGAATTTTTTATTGAATAATTAAACTATATATTAATAAATAAAATTTTATAATAAGATTTCTTTAAAATATATGAATTAATTATTATTGTATAGTTATTGTAATTGATTTTTTTCTTACAATGATTCGCTCAGTGCTAACCTTTTTTTAAATAAGTTCCCCAAATCTAATTTTATTCTTATATAATACCAATTTTATAACTTCTCTTAAATATGTCTCTCCAACTTGAAAATTGTTAACTTAGTTCTGAATTAACTATGTTGTGTTAATCTTGCTAGTTTTTTTTCTGATGTTTTCTACATATTACACTTAATGTCTTCGACATATTGCAGTAGTTATTTCTCATTATAATTATTTAATAGTATAAACTACACTAAGCCCTTATGAACATTTAGCCCCTATGAACTTTCAAAATCATACTAAACCCCTAATGACTTTCTAAAATTTGCAAATAAATCCTATGAATTAGAACCAAAACTGGCATGAAAAGACATTTTGAAAGTTGTTGGAGGTTTAGTGTAATTTATCTAAAAGCTAATGAGGGCTTTTTACAAAAGTTATTAGGGGTTTTGTGTGAATTTTTACAGTTCATAGCATCTATTTACTACAAAATGTCGAAAGTTCATGGGGGTTTACTATAATTTACCTTATTTAATATTATAATTGTTAGTTCAAGTAAAATTATTAAAATAAGTATACTATTAAATATTTATCTAATTTAATTTTTTAATTATGCACTTAAATAATTTAGTACTATAAATATTTTATAAATTTTTATTATACTATCATTAATAATTAATAGTACTATTATTAATATTAAATAAATTTTTTGAAAGGTTAGTTTTTAATCATTGCCAAGCATAGATTATTCAGTATCATGTAATAATTTTTGAGCAAATACTTGAAAAATAATATTAAATTATTTATTCAATTTATGTAATAATTTAATACTAAATATATAGTGTAATTCGTAATTTATGTGATATTACTAAAATAATTACACTATTTATATGATTAAATATTTATTTTATTGATCATTGAACTATAGTATAATTCTTAATAGTATTTAGTAATATATTATTCTATTTATACTATTATGTTAATTGTTTTATTATAATTCATAAATAATTATTATAATAATTTAATTAGTTACTACTAATAATTGTGTATACTTATCTAATAAATTATTTTATTATATTAGTTTTAAACAAGTAATAGTTATAATGTTATTGATAATTACAATTATTTAGGAAGTTAATGAGGTTTATAATTAATAGGAGGTTATATTTATTTAATGATATATTAATTAGAGATAATGATATAGTTAGAATTTATCACAATTTGAGAGGGAAAAAAGGAAATTAAAAGTTCTAACACTCCAATTCCCCTTTTATAATAGTATAGATTATGACAAAACTCTTATGAATTTCTGGCTCCACCACTAGATATGACACATGTCAAATTTTTATACCTTTAAAAATAACATATGTCAATTTTTTATGCATTTAGAAGAACAGTCAATTTCTCATTATATATAAAGGAGGAAAAAGAGGGGCTACTAACGAAAACATGAGATATTATATAATTAAGCATATATTATCCTAATTGTTTAGCCTAGCTACTTATCTTTTTCGGGCCAAAAGTACTAATGATGGTAGAAATGTTGACAGTTGATTGTACTATATTGTACTAAATATACTGCCAATTCGTGTACAACTTTGAAGAAAAGAGAAATGGGAAAAAAGTAATTATGGGCCCGGCATGATACTTGATATAAACTTATTTCCTGTGATATGGAAATTTTAATGGGGACATGGAAATTTTAATGACTGAAAATATGAGAGCTGTCTAAATAGATCCATTCGGCCCGGATTTTCGGGCCGAAAATGCCTAGTCCTGACCCGGACCCGGGGTGCTTTGTCCGGGCCCGGGTCAAATCAGGTTGAGCTTCGGGCTGGCCCTGGTTTTCTTTTTTTTATAATTTTTTGGGTTTTTTGTTTTTTACTAAAAATTAAAAAAAAATAGATTAATCTTATTATATTTGTATAAGGGAAATTTTTTTAAAAATATATTTTTTGCTAAATGATTAGCAAAATCGGTTGGCCAAAAAGAGGTCGATTTTAAAAAACGCCCAGCTCAGATTATACGGGACTACTAGTCATGTATGTTTTAGGTGAACTAATCAGCGATTAATGCTCACAGAAAACATACGGGACTTCTAGTCTCGTATGTTTTCTGTGAGCTTACCAAAACGTACGGGACTAGTAGTCTCGTACGTTAGGTAGGTTTTTTTGCCTATGCCCAACAAACCCACAGGACTACTAGTCCCGTGGGTTTGCTGGGCAGAGGTAAAACATGCACGTGCCTCTAACTTCGTATACAGTATTATTTGACCAAAATTTTCACTAAAAAATATTATCCATATTGTATACATTGATTAAAGTTATAACTTTACAACATCACAACACAAATCTAAAAAATACACAACATCACAACACAAATCCGACGAAATGCACAACATCACAACATAAATCCGACAAAATACACAACATCACAACAGAAACCCAACGAAATACACAACATCACAACACAAATCCAACAAAATACACAACATCACAAAATACTCTAAATAAATCCAAATTCTATAAAATAAACACCGGATAATAACAAGTTTAATCAATTCAGAACATCACAACACAATATACATGTCATATGCATACCAATACGGAAAAATTCTAAACAATTCCAATTGTATCAAGTCTACCCATAAGATAATATGTAGTCTAAGCTAAACAAATCCAAGTGTATCAATAATTCCATACAATAATATATAATCTTAGTGGAAAAGCTAACAAGCTAAAAGTCTGCCCTCCCCCGTCGTCTCCCTCTTCGCACCCGCTCGGATCGTCAGCGGCCTCCTTCGACTTAAGCTTGTATATGCTCGCTTTCCGGTTGTGTGTGGGGCTGTGACGGTCCCGCTTGCTATGACGGACCGGCTTCATCGTCGTGCAAGCAAGATCTACTACGTCTTAGTCGGCGTGCATATAAAGTATCTTCATGCACCACCTGCTCGTGACCTTCATGCCGATCCTCATGAGTTTGTCGAAAAGCTCTACGAACCCTCGCGACTATCTGATGCAAGAATGATACGTGTACTGGATCTTCTGTGGCGGTAGCAATGCCCTCATTTGCAATCCCCTCTACCTCGTCCATAGCGTCTATCTACAATTACATAAAAATATCGATACATATAAGAAACCAAAAGCTAACAAGAGATTGAAAACTCTATTATAATTTTCATAATTACTTACTCATTGTCTCTCATCTACCCTCTTGGTACATATCGGGATTGTTAGGAGTAAATCTCGATTTCATCGACCGAAGGCATGGTTTGAGTGATTATCCAACGTCTGGTAATCCCCTAATACCATCTAATATAATCGACTTCCTCCATCGGAGGATAAAGCTAATCAACAATAAGTTGATGTCGGTCATTCCATCTAGTAATGTATGAATGATGCATATTCCGCCAGTCAATCTGATGGCCACCTTTAAAAGTCTTTCTCTCTATTTGTTTGACATATTCTGGAGCGTGCTGCGCGAATCCAAACTATCTAAACACGCGATCCGGCATGTGCTTCTCCAAAATTTCGAAACAAATGAGAGGAACTCTGGTCCTCTATATGTCGTGTTCCTCCATTCAAATCAACGGTAGACGAGGTAGGTAAGGTGTGTATGGCTACCACTCGAACTGCAAAATAATTCATATATTAATAACTCTTTGAAATATATCGGTAGCTTTAAACGACTTCAATTCAAATTCGATACCTGAAAAATTTTCATTTGATCGAGCTCCCCTCTGTAAAAATCTAACTGTCTTGCCGGAGTCTCATCGTAGGTTTTAGTGACATTCCATCTACAAGTATGATATAAGGTAGGTTTTTGTTCAAATTTTTAAATTTTAAATTAAATTTAATGATTTTTACATGTAGCCTAGTGGAATCTGTCCATCTAACTCTCGTATCTCGCATAATCGTGGTCTCAAAACCAACCTCTTCCATGCCCAAACTTGTAACAATGTTAAACATCCCTTAAGTTCTTTATTTTGTATTAAAGCAATCTTTGACATTTCTCGATATAGGTATGCCAAAATAGCGCTACCCTATGATAATGTGCCACACATGTTAAAGTTCTCGAGAAGTGGTAACTACCTATCACATATTCAAATGTGTTAGTCATATTTTATAAAAATAGTGAGCAAAAATCTCTCCTTATCAAATTCAATTGCATTATAACAATAATAAGTTGTCTTACCTTAAATGCACTTTATGTTTACTTTGTTGGTCATCTTGTTTTGATGATGATTTAATAAACAATTTAAGATTAATATTGGTTTTAGTATTTTGTTTTGTGTTGTTTAGTATACATAGGAAAACAAGCTACATGGATATTGAAGCCTATGCAAATTAAGTCAACCAATCAAGTTCAAGCTTCATATGATTCACTCTTGGTATACTTAGTATAGGTTTATATGTAATGTGTGCTAATTCTTCAAGCTCAAATTTTACACACACGTTTATTTGTGAAATTTCTCAAATCATAGGTATTTTTATGCAAAATATATTTTAATATGCTTGGATTATACAAACATTATTAACATCTTTTATTAAGTCCATAAAAACATTACACAAGTTTTCAAAACTTGATTTGAGCTAAATGTTAAAATCAACATATTTATAAACACATGTATTTTAGTATTTTTGAATATTTCTGAGATTTCACAAATGGTAAGAGCAAATTGAACCTTTTCCAACATGTTCATATTCATGTTTATAAACTTTTCCCAAAGTTTTATATTTTTTAGAATTTATTTGCTCATTTTAAAAGAGATTTGAATTTTACTTTTACTATTCAATTCAGGCTGAAAACCGATTATCAGTCGACTGATAGTTTTATTAATCGACTGATGAAACCGCCTGGAATCATCAATAGTTTCTATTACCTATTCGGTCGACTGACCAATCGACTGATGAGGTCATCAGTCGACTGACGAGATTCATCAGTTGACTGATAAGCTGTTAGCTGCCTGTAACGGTCAGCTCATCAGTCAACTGATTCAGCTCATTAGTCGACTAACACCTGTAACGGCTAGTTTTTTCAGCATTTTGTATTTTTGCTGGGTTTTCTTAGTTTTTGGGCTTTGGTTTTCATCCTATAAATACCCCTCACTATTTCACTTCTGAATTTTATCTAAGAGGGGTTTAACAAGTGTTTTTAAAGAGTTTAAAAGATTGTTTAAGTTTCTTTTTCAAGTTTGGTGTTTGTTTACAAAGAGGAATCTTACATCGTCAATTGAGGAATTCATCCTCAATCTTCTTTTTCCTCTCTTTGTGTTTATATAGAAGTTTTCCTAACTCATTTATCTAGCATTTTATTTTTTTTATTTTCATATATATATATATATATATATATATTTGAGTTTTTAATATTTCATACACTATATACTTGGGTTGTGGGATTGTGATATTGTGAGAGTGAGCTACATTGTGTTCTCATCCATTATAGAGAACAAATCATTTGTAATTGAGACTATATTGTGAGTTATACTTTGTAATACACATTTACACCAAGAGGAGTGTGTAGTGAGAACGTAGTCGATACCAAGAGTAGTGGCATTGGTAGTAAAACCTAGTGAGAGGTAGTAAAGTCGAGCACTTGAGGGAGGCGATACATGAAGACCAACACTTGAGGTTGTAGTATGTGTATATACATTGTGAGTGTCTTGTATACTTTTCGGTGAACTAGAAAACCCAGTGTGTAGAGAAGTTTCGGCTTCCAAACTGGGTGTGTCGATATAGTGGAGATCTCCTCGAGGTGAGGAGCGGAGATGTAGGTCAAGGGTTAACTGAACTCCGTGATCGTATCTTGTATTTGAGTTTGCTTTGTGTATATTTATTTTGTGCTTGTAATTTACATTCTTTCTCATAACTCATTCATATATTTGAGTTTGCTTTGTGTATATTTATTTTGTGCTTGTAATTTACATTCTTTCTCATAACTCATTCATATATCTTTTGCAAGAATTAATTAATCAAGTTTGTGCTTGTAATTTACATTCTTTCTCATAACTCATTCATATATCTTTTGCAAGAATTAATTAATCAATAAATTTTTTAAGTGGCATAAAATCGGAATTAGATTAACATTGACCCTATTCGTCCCCCCTCTAGGGTCCAACATACTTGAGTCAGGAAAAAGAAGCGTCCCGATCATGTGCAAAATATATGCTCTAGTATGTTGTTGGATCATGACTTCTGATGCATCTTCTGGCAAAGGGTTTGCAAAATTCTACTTTAGCCACTTCAATCTAATATGTCCTCCAGGCAAAGACTCCAGCGTGTTGTGGAACATGTTACTTGACATTACACCCGAGTCATTTTTTAAGTGCAAAGCACTTTGAGATAACGAGATTTGATTTTCAAGCATGCGGGAGAACTCTCCGTGAGCATATGAAACTTGGGCAACCCCAGACATTGGAATATTTTCAATGAACAACTCGATTGAGATTTGTTTTTCCGCAAGTTGTATCATGTCATTAAACTCTTCATCATTGGTGATCTCTACAGCAATTGTTCTTTTTTCATTTATTGAACAATTATAGAAGACCTTAATGGCATTTTCGGCATGATTAATTCTAGTAACTCTGTATATAGACATATTATTCATTCCAACACCCAGTTTTCCATTGAATAAGCAAATAATCGATATTTCATTCGCCATTTTAACTGAAGAATTAAAATTCATCATATACAAATTGGTTTTTTTTCTCTATAATGATATCATAATTAAAATATTTCCTCTAGATATACAATATTAGCTAAACAATATAGAGAATTTTATGAAAAAAAATAAGAAATTTATACCTTGATGAACTTTCAGATCTCGTCGGCGTCGGAGAGAATAGACGGCGTCGGTGTCAGATTTGAGGGAGGAAGAGGTGAGTTGGGTTTGGAAGAAAGGGAGAGAGGGAGATCCGGATTGTTGGGTCGGGTTTGGGAGAGATGAAAATTGGGTTTGGGAGGGAGATCAGTTTGGGAGAGAGGGAGATCATGTTTGGGAGAGAGGGAGATCGGGAGAGAGAGAGGGGGTGGGAGAGAATGAGGTCGGATGTGCCCTAGTTTGGGGCACAGCTAGGCTTTATATAGCCCGACAATACGGGACTACTAGTCCCGTAGAATTGTCAGGCATTCATTTGCTCTGCCAAGCAAACCCACAAGACTACTAGTCCAGTAGATTTGCTGGGCAGAACAAATATTCAGCTTAAAACATATAGAACTAGTAGACTCGTATGTTTTCTATGAGCACTACTCGGTGATTAGGTTATTCAAAACATACAGGACTAGTAGTGTCGTATGTTCTAAGATGGACGTTTTTTAAAATTGACATCTTTTTAGCCAAAAAGATGTCGATTTTGCTAAATAATTAGCAAAATGATCAATTTTTCTAATTATTTAGCAAAAAAGGTTTTTTAAAAAATTCCCCTTGTATAAGTATGTATTAATATATACTTACATATTAGTATATAGATATATATTATATGTAAGTATATTTAAGTATATATTAATGACAATATATACTTAGAAATATATATAAGTATGCATTAATGATTCGGAGGTCTCAAAACTTAAAACAACAAACATGAAATCAAAAAATTAATAGTAGTTTTTGATGAATTTAAATTTATAGTTAACACCTCAATGTCTCAAAAATTATAGAAATATCCTCAAAAGTTCAAATTACAAACAAACACATTGAAATTCTAAAATTTCAAAATTTGCAAATAACATAGATGAATTCAAAGGATTACCACGATGCACCTAAAAACTTCTAATATTTCAAAACTTAAAACAACAAACATGAAATAAAGAAATTAACAACAACCTCCTAAGAATTTAAAATTTCCAAATTAATATTCTCAATGTCTCAAAAATTATAGAAATACCATCAAAAGTTCAAATTTAAAAAAACACCCTAAAATTCTAAAATTTTAAAATTTACAAACAACAAAAGATGAATTTAGGATATTACCCTTAGGCACCTAAAAATTTAAAATTTGCTAAAATTAACCTCAAAGTTACAAAAATTGTTAAAAAGAACTCCTTCAAAATTTAAAAATAAAAAACTCTAAAATTTCAAAATTTATAATCAGTGCACATCTAATCTAGAAACTATTGATAGACCACTAAAATTTAAATTTTTAAAAATTATTCTATAGTTTTAATCATTATAAAAAGCACCCTCAATATTTAATGTTGCAAGAAATATCTCGACATTTAAAAATTATCACGAACACGTGAAATATAGAAGTTACAACTACCAAACTTAAAATTAAAATTTTTAAAAAACACTCCCAAAGTTTTAAAAATTATAAATCACACCCTCAAATTTCAAAACCACAAAAGAAGAGTTGAAATTTTAAAACTTGGCAAAAAAAAGTGTAATTGTTTAATATTCTTATATTTGAAAATTTTATAAATTCTAATATATTAGTATATAATAATACTTATATATATATATATATATAATATAATATATATATAAATATATATATATATATATATAGAGAATATGGGATATCGCTTGGTACAAGCATAAAATTTTGTGCTTGTACTGATGTGTTCACATCCCCATTCGCTTATTACCCATGAAATGGTCTGACATTTGAGTGAGTGGAGAACACTTGTACACCTCAGCTCCCACATACTTTTTGTGTTGTACAAGCCATACCATTTCTCCTCTCTCTCTCTCTACGTCTCCTCTCTCTCTCCTTGCTCTCTCTCCCTCTCTAATATATATTATATATATATATATATATATATATTATATATAATATATAATAATATATATATATATATAATATATATGTATAATGTATAATGTATATGTATATAATTTCTAATTTAGAGTTTACTATCCCTTTTCAACATCTAAAAACAGTTTAAGTTGATACTGGTAAACAAAAGCAATAAGAATTGATTAAAAATATCCGATTAAGAATAAAATTTTGAAAAATATTATGACTTAAAAATTATTATCACTATATTAGTTAAAGTAACTGTATATAATTTTACTAATAAGTTGGAGCAACAAAAATACATTAGTAATATTAATTGATAGATGTTTAAATCTATAAAAATGATAAAAGACTATAATATAATAGCTTATCATTAGTTGATTATAATTTAAAAACATTAATCTCTAATGTTAATAATATTTATAGGGTAAAAGAATACAAGGAATTACCTATGGAGAAACGATCAGAATGTTCAGAGATATCCTTCAAAAGAATCAAGCTATATCCATTGCAAATGGAAAAGTAACAGAAATAAATCTAAAATTCAAAAAATGTCCATGAATCACTTAAATTGGCATTTACATAAGACATATTTATTAAAGAACCACCAACTCAGTTATATTGAAGAATAATTTAATAATTTTGTCACAATTAAAGAATAATTCTCCATGAAAGATATAAGAAAAATTAGCGTGTATTAATAAATTTCATACTTTGTTCTTCAAATACTAAAGAAATTAAATATTAATATTATAATCTAAGGCAAATTGGTAATGAAGAATGTAGGTATTTAGTTTAGATGTTTGTGAAAATGACAAGGATAGAGCAAATGTGATATTATTGACATAATAGAAGCTCTTATTGGATGTACATCACAATAATTCATTGTAAAGAAAAGAAAAAATAGCTCCTAATCTTATTTAAGTTAAATTAGGAATACAAAGAATTATATATATATATATATATATGAAATTAACATTTATTCTCGTTGAAATAGAAAACAAATCAAAGTTTGTATTTTAAAAAGTTTGTGTTGAACATCAAAAATACATTTAACTTCTTTGCGTATTTAAATGTGAAGATAAAAGATTAACGAGTCCCTTGCAACATTATACTTTCTCACAATTGATATACATGATGAAGAAACTACTCTAGAATTACCCGAGAAAAAGATAAAGGTGAATAATGATTGATCTTAGCTCACCTTACTTGTATAACACTAGTTCGATATTTTTTACTTTTGTAACATTGTACTTTCTCAAGTAAAGCTTAGTTTCATGTCAACCAAAAAAATATAAAAATTCAAATTAGATTTAAATTATGTTTGTTTTCTGTCAATTCAAATATCACCATGAAAATTTAAATTAGATGTATCCCATTTAAACAAATATCAAAGAAAATAAATAATCACAATATTAAAGTTTAGAGATACAAGTGAGCACAAACTATTAAAGTGGAACAGATGAATAAATTTTAGTTAGAAATTAAGCCAAAAATACTTAATCATGGTATTTAACCACGTATATTGCACGTATATAAAACCTAGTGTGTGTGTGTGTGTGTGTGTGTGTGAATAATGGGTATGCTCGGTACCAAGCACAAAAAATTATGCTTGGTAGTGAGGTGACATAATCTCATCCACTCATTCAAATGGTTGTATATCCCCATACGCTCCTCAACACATGTGAATATGGTCCCCCATTTGAATGAGTAAAGGAGATTATGTCACCTCTACCAAGCACAAAATTTGTCTTGGTACCAAGCATACTTATAGTTCTTGTTAGACCCTAATACCACTAGGAAAGAACCCTAGAGGGGGGTGAATAGCGTTTATACTAATCTAATCTTATTTAAATGCTAATTAAACCTTATTAACAAATATATTCTTGCAAGATAGATATACAACTAATTATGAGCAAGAATATGCAATATGAACAAACGGCTATATCCTAGCAATAAGATATACTATAAGATATATGCAAGGATATACAAAACACTCAAGGGTAAACAAACTAAACTAGATAGTGGGTTATATAAATAATAGGCAATATACAAAGGCGATATAAGATATGAATATAAAAAATAAGTGCGCCAATGCAATCACAAACAAACGATATGTTCACAAGGTTCGGTCCCCACGACCTACGTCCCCGCTCCTCACCTCGAGGAGATCTCCACTATCACATCAAGTTTTCTACGCTTATCTGAAAAATGTTTACACCTCACAATACGGCTTTCTAGCTAACCGAAAACTTTACAATCCACACTCACAATGTAACTACACTAACTACCACCTCAAGTGTTGGTCCTCATGTATCGACTCCCTCAAGTGCTCGGAATTATCACCTCTCACTAGGCCACCGACGTCACTCCTCTGGTATCGACTCCGTCCTCACCACACACTCCTCTTGGTGTACTAGTGTATTATAAAGTGATCTTCATAAATAGGCTCACAACAAATGGTTTGTTCTCTAAACAAGATGAGAACTCAATTAAGCATAACTCAATGTTACAATACTCTCACAACCCCAATTATACTATGTATGTAAATACTAAAAGCTCAAGTGGGTGTGTGTAACAAAGAGATTTAATAAACAAAATCAAACTAAACTCAATTATGAAAATCTAGCTTATAAATATGATAATCAATAAACAATGTAAATACAAAGCTAGAAATTGAGTTTAGAAAACTTCTCTACAGATAACAAGAGAGAGGGAGAAGAGTGAATGCTCAAACACCAAAAGTTGATCTCCACTTGCTCTTGTGAAAGTTATCTTCACAAACTAAAACTCAAACAAACTATTAAACACTTCTTAAACAAAACTTAAACCCTTTTAAAACTTGTTTAAAACATACTCTTGGATGATGGAAGAGGTAAATGCAATGGGGTATTTATAACAACCCAAGACATCAGCCAAAACCTAAGCAAAAAGACCAAAAACCAAAAAACAAACAAAACAGAAAACTAGCCGTTACTGTGCAACGACTCTCTGATAAGTCGACTTATGAGTTTACTTATGAGTCAACTTATATGAGTCGACTCAGAAGAACAAAAAAACATAACCGTGCTGCACTTCATGAGTCGACTTATACGTGCACAAACAATTTCAGGTTTTGACAGATTCTGGAAATTTACGTATCTGACTTTGTAAAATCAATTAAAAATAGTAAATCAACTCCAAAAATCATGAAATGTTGAGAGAAGGTTCTAGACATGTAGATGAACATGTTAGAGAAAGAAATTTTGAAAAATAACTTCCCAGTTGAGATAAATAAATGTTTGAACATAGATAAACAGTTTCTGAAAAACTGCTAAAAACTCGATTTTATAAATTCAATTAAAAATAACAAAACAACTCCAAAATTAGTAAAACTTGGGAAAAAGTTTGTATATATGAATATAAACATTTAAACAAATTTGTTTTTCAAATTACATTTCCCAATTGTGAAAACTCATGTATTTTGTAAGTATGTCCAAAACATGAAAAGTTGATATAAATGAAATTTGATGTTTTGACTTAAACACAACTTTAAAACATTTTCAAACATTCTTATAAACTTAATAAAGGATATAAAATGTTGTTATGAAGTCTATAAACTAGAAACACAATATTTTCACAAATATACATATTCTATGCAATATTTTCTAAAAAATGTGTGTGTATATGATATTGAGCTTAAAGTATTGAACACACATAATATAAATCTAAACTAAATATACTCAAGCAATCTTGATCTTCAATAAGCTTGACTTGGTACACATTACAGATGAAGCTAGAACTTGGATCTTCAACTTGAATTGCATAGACTTCACCCACTATCCCGCCAACCTCCATTGGATATGATCATTGAAGCGCAATTCCATCCACCCTTCAACATGTTATTTGTCTACAATAAATAAATAAACACAAATACTAGACAAACAATATTAGTTGTAAATTATTTGTTAAACATCATCAAAACAAAGAGACCAACAATCTTCCCCTTTTTGATGATGACAAATAATTTACAAAAATGATATATACATGAAAGAAAATGAATATACAATGTTATAATTATCATGTATATAAACAAGAAAGGCTATACTCATAATGTTTCTCCCCTTTTGACAACATCAAAAAGGGGATAAAAGATGAAGAGAGCGAAAGCTCCCCCTACAAATAAGCATGGGTGAGTATAAAACAAGTATAGGGATTGCTCCCCCTATCAAAATGCCTTAATTGATATATGAAATGAATGCTAAGGCAAAAACATATGAGTAAGCATAAATGAAAGATATGCTACTGTAGACGGTAAAAAATACCTCTATAGGCTTACAGGAGATTCGCCTACTAGAAGAGCTCGCACGCTCAGTTCTATAGCACGGGCCTAAATCGCATAAATGTCGGATATGCTCGGTTCTAGGTTCGCCTTACAGTCGGCTCGCCAGCACGAGTTAAGATCGATCAGGATGGCGGAAGTTCGCCTTTCACTCAACTCGCCTGCCCGAGTACAGAGTAGAATCCGCCAGCAAACCCCAAGACTGTCAGTATAGCTGGGTATCCGCTACCCCACGTGCTGAGATGGACCTTCCCATCTCTCTCGACCCGAAGGGAGAGAGCACAGTACCCTAGGACCGTCAAACGGCCGCTCGCAGTCTGTATAGCGCGAAGGACTAGACAGGTGTCGAGTCAACCTGAGCATTCATAAATGCGACTCACCTCGGCTGTCTGAGTCAAGAGCTGGATCCGCCGGCACTCGGTAAGTTGGCTAGGCCTACTCGAGTACTGTGCACCTACTTCGCCGCCTCTCCTGACCGGAAAGGAGAAAGCACCGTGCTCAAAGCACGCCAGGCGGTCACGCACAGTACGAGTGATCGGACAGACACCTCGTCGATCTGCGAACTCATAAATACGGTTCATTAATGCTGGTCAGGTCCACTCGGATAGCAGACGGCCGTCGCCTCATATATAAGAATGGGCCTTCCCATCGTAGGTGACAGGACATAAAGTACAATCCCTGGAATGACCATTCATGGTATCGAGGAGCAGCTAGACGTCTCTGAAGAAGATGTGGTCACATCCCACAATTCAAGGAGGAGTCAAGCTGTCCTTCTTCCATTTAAAAGCCTCTTCCAGCACACTGGAGAGGAGGTCGCAAAACTTAGAGAAAAGAGTTGAGACCAAGCTCTCTGCATAACCTTTGCATTGCAGCGTCACTGTTTAGTTCCGAGCTCCGATCGCTGGCGAACTAAACAGACCCGAACTCCCTCGAGTTGAGCTTCTACTGTGAACTGAAGCTCTCCAGCAACCTCATTCGAATGGTCCAAGGGAAGCAGACTCGACACGAGCATCGAGCGAAGCATCCTGTAGCCACCTAAAGTCCCCACACAAAACAAAGAGGGCTTTCCCTCTGCTTCTGTTGTAACCATTTGATTATTAGTTTGTAATAAGCTTTCTTATAAATACAAACGAAACTCCCTTTTTCGGGAAATCAAATATTCACCCTACAGAAGATGGCGACCACAGTGGGAGAAGCTGTTTCATCGAACGAAATGGTGGTGGCTCAATTTGATGAGGTTGCTATCGGGACGACAGTGGAGTCCCTAGAAATCGAGTTCGACCAGGCCAAGTACGAAGAATACTTGTCCTCTTCCTCCTCTGGTGGCGATGCGTCCCGCAAACATCACAGAGTCGTGCGTCGAGGCCGACCTCAGACGGTCAAAGCCTCTGCACCTGCCCGACGTCGGAAGGCCCTCCCAATCAGGAGCGCCAACCGAAGGCGGCAGAGCCATCCGCTCAGGAGGACTTCGCTTCTCAGGTCATATCCCTGATGCGAACAAACCACACCGAGCATACGAGCTTACCCAAGTGGGTGAATCCTCGAAGGCTGGCGAGCCTCGCCATAATCATTTGGCGGATAAACGTAAAGGAAAGGAAATAGGCGGTTCCTCCCGAACCCGCTCTTCTAAACATAGGGTTGAAACCCGCCCACGTACTGGAGTTCGCTCAAACGCGAAGACTCGCCAGTCAAGGCGAGATCGCCCGACTCCAACACCAAAGCGTTCCACCCAACGCGCGCCAGAGAGAGCGCCCAAAAATCTCTTGTCAGCTCACCAGAGCGACTCTTCCGAGGCTGGGGGTTGTCACCAACCACCCGTAGAAGACCTCAGAGAATTCTTGACTCGCAAACGCACTATCCACGAGGCGAATCCTCAGTGCCACTGCGAGAGACTCATCCACACGGTCCTCGCCGATTGCCAATGCGTTGGAACGGCGAAACCTTCGGTGTTTGAGAGGCTTTCTCAACAGGCCTCTCGACCGAGGCCCTCCCGTCGAAGGCGCCGTCACCAGAAAAGACCCAGGAAGGCATATTCCAGCGATCCCGTAGTCGCAGGGGGGTAAGCATTGGGTTTGACTATTCCACCCTAGTACCTCCCTCCTGCGGCGAAGACGAGGTTCATTCGGCAGCGGCCACATCTCAGACCTCGCGCTCAAGTCAAGACGCGCAGGTGAGAGTGCACATGACCGGACTCGATACCGAGCAGACAATGGCCCAAAAGCTGGAGGAACAGCAGACGACCATCGACTCTCTAAGAGAAATGATGGAGCAACTGTTGAACAAGAAGAAGAAGAAGAGGAGGACCCAACGTCCCTTACCCCGGCAAACCAGGGACAAGGAGTGGTTACCTCCTCACCGTCCAGCGGCTGAGACGGAGGATGATCGACAGTCCGATTACTCCTCCAAAACATCGATAGGAACGTCGCACACCGCGGATAGCACCCGTGACAAAAGATTCGACGAGTTCCAGGACCAACTGAACGCGCTGAACGTCCAGCGGCTGAGACGGAGGATGATCGACAGTCCGATTACTCCTCCAAAACATCGATAGGAACGTCGCACACCGCGGATAGCACCCGTGACAAAAGATTCGACGAGTTCCAGGACCAGTTGAACGCGCTGAAGCTTCAGCAAAATATAAACAAGCTGGGAGTGGTACGGCAGACCGGATTCCTTACCGGGAACGACGCCATTCTCACTCGACTATTCATAGGTACCCTCAAGGGGGTAGCCTTTGAATGGTTCCGCAAACTGGAGCCCGGCTCCATCAAGGCATGGGCCGACGTCGAGAAGCTTTTCCTCGCCCGCTTCTTCGACGACGACACGGAAGTGTCAATGGCCACTCTCCTCGCTGAGAAGCAGCGGAAGTCGGAGTCGGTTAACGACTTCGTAAAAAGATTTCGGAATCGGTCAGTCCACTGTCGGGACCAAGTTTCCGAGGCGACACTGATCGAGATGTGCCGCAACAATCTGTCGATCCACATCCTGTCCAAAATAGGGGCAGTTGAAACCCGAACTTGGAAGGAACTTGTCCGCCAGGGCGAGCAAGTTGAAAATATGATCAAGAGGCTGGAGGCCGAAGAGCCACAGTCCAAAAAGGGAGCAGCAGAACCAGCGGCGCCAAAGAACCCTCCTCGATCGAAGGGAAAAGAGGCTATGGCCGTAGACTCTGCCGCGGCGCCAAAGTTCGCTCAAAAGCCGAAACCCAGGCAATTTGAACCACGCCCCCAGCGGCAATATGATTTCAAAGAAGACCAGGTAGTGGCGACTCTCGACACTCTACTCAAGAGTGGGCGAATTAAGTTGCCGGAAGCCGCCAAACCGGAGGAGGCGGACAAAACCGGTGACCCAAGTTACTGTGCATATCACAGATTCCTTGGCCATCACACAACCAAGTGCTACGTCCTCAAGGACAAACTCCAGGCCCTCTACGACGCGGGGGTCTTGAAGAAAGAGAAAGTCCAAAAGCAAGTGACTACAAACATGATCACTTTAAGCTTCGGGACAGATCTCCCAGAGGTTCAAGCTCCAGCGGGGGTAATCCCTATCCCCAAGGCGGTCTTGAAAATCACTAACGATGATCCTCACAACCAGCGGGAGAAGGGTTTGGTTCCACAAACTCTGCCATCAGGGCAAGTGATGTGGGTCCATCCGGACCTCCTCGACGACGAGCAGTGGACCGCACAGCCTTCCAAGGAGGCTAAGAGGAAATATTGCAACGTTGTCACCGCCATCCTGGATACAGACGACGCGGCGATGACTGCCTTAACCGACTCTGAAGAAGACACCAACGTCTTCGCCACGAGAGCCGGAAAGGAGTTTGCAAAACAATATCCCGCGAGGACGGAAAACCCAGCAGGACCTCCCGCGAGGCCGGCCGCAGCAGTCCCTCCCAATCCAGATGAGCCCAGTTCAAGCCGCCAGCCTTACCGGTTCAACGTGCTCGCGCAATTGAAAAGCATACCCGCGCGAATCACCGTGTACGACCTCCTCCGGTTGTCTAGGCCTACCCGGGAAGCCTTACAAGAGGCGTTGGCTGACGCAGAGGCGTTCTCGACCCATTTCTCAAAAGAAACGGAGATCGAACAGGGCTGTACAACTTGCTGCCAAGTTTCAGAGAGACAGATCCCCTGCATCACTTTCACCCCCGAGGACATGCTCATCAAGAACACGTCCCATGACCGGCCGCTGTACTTCACAGGATACGTCGGCTCGGCGAAAGTGGATCGGATCCAGGTTGACCCGGGGTCCGCACTGAGCATCGTGCCCCTAAAGTTAATCAAACACTTGGGGATACCGTCGAAGCGCCTAGCCTCGACCTCGACTACCATCTTCGGCTTCAACGCCACGGGTACTCGCCCGCTTGGCAAAATCCGCCTGAAGTGTCGGATAGGCGACATGAAGACGGAGGTGACGTGCTACGTTATTGATGCCGAACCCTCCTACAACATACTCCTGGGGCGTCCGTGGATTCATGGCAACCGGATCGTTCCATCCACACTACACCAATGTTTGAAGTCATGGCAACCGGATTGTACCGTCCACATTACACCAGTGCTTAAAGTACGTGGACGATTACGAGCGGGTAAGAACAGTAGTGGCCGACAAACACCCCTTTAAGGGCGTCGAGAACTACTTCGCGGACTCTCTGCTGTACCAGGACCCCGACCAGCCACCAGCAGAAGAACTGGAGAGTGGCAATGAGGCGGACAGCGAGCCTGAATACGGTGACAGCTTAATTCTGAACGACTTTGAGTCAATTGTAATTGGTTACGAGAGTCACCATGTAACCAACGCCGTTCAGGCAGAAAAGCTTATCATGAATGAGAAATCCGACTTTGCTTATTTGTCGTCTTGCTCCTCGTCCGAAGACGACGCACCTAATAACTCATGGTCGACACTCTACAGTGAGTCTTCTCTACACTTGCCGGTATGAATAGGTATCGAAAAGACATCATCTTCGGTCGAATCGATCATCCCCTACGCACGCTATGGGACGAATCTGAGGACGAAGACCCAGCGCCCTAGTTCTCGCAATACAGTCGAGTGGCGAAACGCATGATGAGCGACATGGGGTACGACCTCACTCGCCTGGAGGGCCTTAATCACGGCCGAGGACGTAAGACGGTCATCAAACCCGCCTACGTCCCCAAAGGAAAGCCCTCAAATTACTTCAACAGGACTAGGAGAGGCTTAGGCTACTCCTCCTCCTCATCGGAGTTGTGTTTTACGTCGACGAGGATTCCGATTACGCATGTTCGGGGGACCAATCATCGACAACCTCGGCTTGGGATTCAGACGTCAGCGTAAAGGATTTATTCGATGGCCTTACGGTCAACATGGCCACAGTAGACCCCGCCGGAATGGCGGAGGACGAACAACTTCCACTTTATGATGAGACATGGGATCGCCATGTTAACGCCCAGTGGAACAGTCGCTTCGAACAGCGCGAACCACCAACTGAAGACGAAGTCCTCCAGGTGAACATGGGTACTGAGGCGAATCCCAAACCCATATTCATCAGCGGCAGTCTGCCTCCTCAAGAAAAAGAGGATCTCATCGCCCTCGTACGGGAATACATTGACGTCTTCGCCTGGAATTACGAGGATATGCCTGGCCTGGATCCGCGGGTCGCCACGCATCGCCTCAACATCAGCCCTGACGCCAAACCAGTCAAACAACAGCAGAGGCGGTTTCGCCCCCAAATCATGGAGGCGATCGAATCTGAAGTAAAGAAGCTGATCGAATCCGGCTTCATCAGAGAGGAGCAACACCCCGACTGGGTGGCGAATATTGTTCCAGTCTTGAAGAAGAACGGCAAGATCCGCATCTGCATCGACTTTAGGAACCTCAACGCCGCATGCCCTAAAGACGAATTCCCTCTGCCCATCACGGATGTCATCATTGACAATACGTGCGGATTCGAGAGGATGTCCTTCATGGACGGCTTCTCGGGGTACAACCAAATCAAAATGCACCCCGAAGACGAGAAACACACTGCATTCAGAACTCCCATGGGGGTGTATTGCTATACCGTCATGCCTTTCGGGCTCAAGAACGCCGGCGCAACCTACCAACGCGCCATGAGCATGATCTTTCGAGATCATCTGCGAAAGACGGTCGAATGCTATGTGGACGACTTGGTCGTGAAGAGCCGCCATAAGGAGGATCACCTCCAAGACTTGAAGGCTATGTTCGAACTCATGAGGACTCATCAGCTCAAGATGAATCCTACCAAGTCATTCTTGGGAATGTCTAGCGGTAAATTCCTCGGTTTCGTCGTCACGACGAAAGGGATCCGAATTGATCCAGACAAGGTGCGGGCTATTCAAGAGCTCCAACCGCCCCGAAATCTTAAAGAACTGAGAGGCCTTCAAGGACGACTGGCTTATATCCGAAGATTCATCTCGAATCTCTCGGGCAAGTGCCAACCCTTCTCTAAGCTGATGAAGAAAGGTACCTCCTTCGTCTGGGATGAGCCATGCCAAAAGGCCTTCGAAGAGATCAAAGCTTATCTCTCAAATCCGCCTGTCCTTGCGGCGCCAATCTCAGGGAGGCCATTCCTCATATATGTACGGGCCATGGAACACTCTTTGGGTGCCCTCTTAGCTCAAAACGACAACGCAGGCCATGAGGAAGGCATCTACTACCTGAGCAGAACCTTGCAGGGCGCCGAGCAACGGTACCCAATGGTCGAGAAGGAATGTCTAGCCTTGGTGTTCGCTATCCAAAAGATGCGGCACTACTTGGTTGGCCAAACCATCCATGTCATCTCCCGGATGAATCACATTCGGGTCTTCATGACACAACCTGCAGCGTTAAACTGGCGCCTAGCCAGGTGGGCGCTTCTGTTCTCTCAATACGACATCCACTTCATGCCGCAAAAACCAGTCAAGGGACAAGCCATCTGCGATCTCATGGCTAGTCACCCGCTGGGGGTGAAGACCGATCTATTCGAAGATCTGCCGGATGAACCTCCTGAAGCCAATATGACTTCGTCGCCAGAGGTGTGGCAGATGTTCTTCGACGGCGCGTCTCCCGCAGGCGTGAGCGGCTCTATTTTTCCTTGACGGAACCATGTACCAATAACGTAGCTGAGTACAACGCGTTGCTCATAGGGCTCGAGTTGGCCAAGGAGTTAGGGATCAAGCACCTGGAGGCTTACGGCGATTCCCAACTCATCGTCAAGCAAATGACTGGCGAGTATGAAGTCAGGAATGACGATCTTATCCCACTCCACAAAGCGGCCATCAGACTAGTGGAGTTATTCGAGAGCTTCCGCATTGAGCACGTGCTCCGTTCAAAGAACACCCATGCAGATGCCCTCGCATCTTTGGTGACCAATTTGGCCCAGCCTTTGGGAACGACCCAAAGGGTCACAGTCGCCAGCCGAAAACTCTTTCGACCCAGAGACGTCCCAGAGGCGAACGCCATGCATCAAGCCTCGGATCAGCTAGATCAGGAAGACTGGCGTCTCCCGATCATCGATTATGTCCTATACGGCATGTTGCCTGAGGATTCGAAGGAACGAGAGTCTATCCGACGACGTGCCTCGCGGTTCTACTACGATTCAACCACCAAAACGTTGTATCGGAGGTCATACGATGGCTTGCTGCTTCACTGTCTTTCAAAAGCAGAGGCGCAAGAAGCAATACGCGAAGCACATGACGGCGTGTGCGGAGCTCATCAGCCCGGACCCAAACTTTGGGACCGCTTACGGAGGATGGGCTACTTCTGGCCTGGGATGGTTACTGACGCAGTCGCTTATGCAAAGCGATGTTACGAATGCCAAATCCACGCCAACTACATACACCAGCCTCCTGAGGATCTGCATCCGACGAGGGCGTCTTGGCCCTTCGAGGCATGGGGGATGGACATAGTTGGGCCAATTTCTCCACCATCGGCGAAAGGCCATCGCTTCATCCTCGCGATCACCGACTATTTCTCTAAATGGGCAGAAGCCATCCCCTTAAGAGAAGTCAAGACTAGCGACGTGATCAAATTCATCAAGCACCATGTCATCTACCAATACGACGTACCCAGGCGTATCATTCACGACAATGGCACGCAATTCGTTAGCCATGCCTTCAACAGGTTCTGATACAGAACCTCTCTTCCACGGCCTACAACCCTTCAGCGAATGGTTTGGCCGAAGCTTTCAACAAGACGATCATCAAGATCTTGACCAAGCTGACTTCCACTAGCAAGCGCGACTGGAATGAAAAGCTAGGCGAGAGCCTGTGGGCATATCGCACGACGGTTCGCACACCGACTGGCACCACGCCCTACTCGTTGGTATACGGCTGTGAAGCTGTATTGCCATTAGAGATTCAGATTCCGTCCCTCCGCGTCGCCCTAGCAACAGGGATGACGACTGAAGAGAATCACCAACTTCGACTCGCAGAGCTCGAAGCACTGGACGACAAGCGACTGGAAGCTCAGCAGCACATTGAGTTTTACCAAGCTCGGATGGCCAAGAGCTTCGATAAGAAAGTCAAGCGTCGAGCCTTCAAAGAGGGAGAGCTCGTGCTCTCCGTCCGTCGACCAATGATCCTCACTTCCAAGAAGAAGGGGAAATTCCAGTCCAAATGGGAAGGACCGTTCGTGGTAGAGACAGTCTACTCGAACGGCGCCTATCGCCTCGTCAAACCGAATGGCGATAAGATCATGATGCCCATCAACGGCAAGTATTTGAAGAAGTACTACCCCTAGTTCTCCTTCGCAAACTCCCACGAGTGCAAGAGTCTAAACTGGCCCTCACACCCTCCAACTGGTACACGAGGCTAAACTGTTCCTACTTTATCCACTCTAGCGAAAGCCTCTGTTGGAACTCAATTCGCCTATCTTTTCCAATGAGATGGCGGATCCACTCAAGTCGTTCAGATCACGACAAACACATTCAATTCCCCTATCTTTTCCAAGGAGATGGCGGATCCACTCAAGTCGTTCAGATCACGACAAACACATTCAATTCGCTTATCTTCTCCAATGAGATGGCGGATCCACTCAAGTCGTTCAGATCATGACAAACACATTCAATTCGCCTATCTTCTCTAATGAGATGGCGGATCCACTAAAGTCGTTCCAATCATGGCATTACCTGTCACGTTAACATTAAACCTCTGACACAATCTACTTACCAATCCTCTTCTAAAGGATGGTGGGTCCTCAAAGTCGTTCCAATCACGACATCCCCTGTCACGTTAACATTAAACCTCTGACACTATCTACTTACTAATCCTCTTCCGAGGAATGGTAGGTCCCCATAGTCGCTCCGCTCGCGACAAGACCTCATCAAGTTAATGATCACCTCTGATGATTGGCGTCGTTATCCTTATGGATAGCACAGCCTAAGTAATGGCCAACCATGCGACGTGCTATTACTTCTGTCAGTAGTCACACTCCTACGTCCCTGAACTATTTGACCTATTCCAGATGTCCTAGCATTGCTTTAGGATGACTGATGGGTAGAGTCTACCAGGCGGTGACTCCTACCACAATCAATTGTCACATTCGGCGGACGACCTGTCTGTCGATTCCCCAGGCAACAACTCGCCAAGAGGCGAGTTGAAGTTGAGATTCTCCAGTTGGCCGCAGGGACAAGCGATTGTTCTCCACTACAAGCCAAGTACTACCCTCTCAATCCTATGGAAGCTACAACGCGAAGATCGGAGTTGACCCGATCCCACGCTGTGAGCAACAGAGAACAAAGCAAGAGCCTAAAACGACTAAGTCAAAAGCAAGATAGTCGAGAGTTCGTCAAAATTCAACTCAGAGGCCAAACGGCACAGATAAAGAAAGAGAAAACTGTGCGAGCAAAGTAAGGAAAAGACATAACAAGCAAAAGAGGGCCATAACGGGCCAAAGTTTACACAAGTTTGTAGTTTAGTTGTGGTGCCTGAGGCACCAACTAAATTAACAAAAAAAAAGGGGACTTAAACAGTAGCATTACAAGAATTTCAGCAAGCTAAAGGAGCCGATCTTAGCCTTGAGCTTCGCACGCTCCGCTGCACGACGGGTCCTCGCCTTCTCCTTTTGCTCCTGCTCCAGCCTGGCTAAATCTGCCTCGCTAGCTGCTTCCTCTTGGCGAAGGAGTTGGAGCTCTTGGTCCACCCGTCGGCGGCCACCCCGCTGGCCTCCTCGCCTTCGGCTCACGCTCCCGCAGTTTCGCCTCACGCGAAGAGAGCGGGTCTCGAAGACAGGCCCTTGTTCAGGATAGGCGTCCGTCGGTCCAGCCACCGTTTGTGTGCCGGTTCAGCAGACGTTTAAGGCTCGGGCCTCCTTCGCCTGAATCTTCTTCACACCGCTCCATGGGCGCTCAAGAGCTTTGGTACAGCGAGAGGGGGCGGTGCACGTCGGAGGGGTTTCCTCGAAGGCGCAGTTTCCTCGAGGCGGTACATCCACCGCCACACGCTCGAGGCTCCTCTCAAATCGGCCGGTGTGAGCGAGGCATCACCAGCGGGCGAACGCTCCAAGCCCAGCTTCACGCAGGAAGGCGCATCATAGTATCGGCCGTCGCCCACGCTGATTGAGAGGGCGATCCCGTGCACCAAACCCACCAGGTGCTGGAGCGGCACGAAAGCGGGGTGAGCCACTGGGTCCGGAACATTAGGGCCTTGCATCGGGCTCGCAGGGGCAGCAGCTGGAGCGCCAACGTCAACGACGGTGGCGGAAGAGCCGACACCCTCAGCGTCACTATGATCAGAAGAGGAAGCCATGGGGAGATAAGTTTTTCGTGGGGAACTCTTTCTGGTAGATTTCTCTCGAAGCAGTAAGGACTCTGCTGGAGAGAGGCGAGTGCGGATATATATTACAAGAAATCCAACGGCTGAGATTCAGCACCCTGAGCGATCGAGCGGCCTGAACGCCCTGCGGCGCTTCGAACTCAGTGACATTAAGGCTACTCTCGAAACCCCAAACCGACATATCGGATCTGGCACGAGAGGCGAAGCGATCGGTCGCTTCACCATAAATAAGCATTGATGCGCCTGCAGAGTCCTGGCTGGCAAGCACTCGGGCACACCGACCGACACGTGGCACGAGCTTCGCCCGCAGTTGGATCTCCAACTGTTGGACAAACTCGCCGCCAACCGAGTTTCGCCTACGGTTCAAACTCGCCAAGCAAATCGAGTCGGGTTCCCAACAAACCCACCACCATACGGGTTTCGCCCGCAGCATGAACTCGCCAACAGTTGAGTTTAGCTTCCAAGCGAAACCCGCCGGGATCAAGTCTCGCCCGGAAACAAACTCGTCAATCAATTGAGTTTCACCAGCAATTCAAATTCGTCAGGAATTGAGTTTCAGCGCGCGCAAACCTCACTGATGCTTTAAGACAATACATTTGAACAAAGTTATGGTCTTTGCAATTGCGAAAATCATAATATTACGTTCGAAGAAGCAAAACATGCACCCAGTGTTTAAAACAATACATTTGAACAAAGTTATGACTTCATGAACAAACAAGTCATAAATAAAATGTCTTAACACTACCACAAAGCAGAAGTCTTAGTCGAACACGCTGAAAGTGGAGATCTCTTCTTTGGTCGCCTCCACCTGGCTCGCGTGGTCTTCCCGAGCCTTGTTTTCAGCAGCCTTTCGAATCCGGTCCTCGCGGTTCGACTTGGCGGCGGCATCCGCCTGGCGCAAGGCTTGCAGGCGTCGAGTTTCCGCCTCGGCATTCTCACTGACCTGGAGCCCCCCTTCCACTTCCTCTGCCTGCCCCAATTCGGCCCTCAGGCGAGCCATGGTGCGGTTGAGGTCAATAATCTGCTCCTCTAGCGAGTGTTGTTGACCTACCCAAAAGTTGGTAACAGACTCCAAATCCGCTATTTCCTTAGAGCGGGTCTCCTGCTCCAGGGCGTCCTGACGCCTAACATGAGCCATGCAAGACTCCATGTTGGCCTCCGAACCTCCTCGTAGCAAGGTCTCTAACCTTATCATGTGTGGCTCCAAGAGACGGAGTTCACGTACGCAACGGGTAGCAAGCTGATTTTCACCCGTTCGCCGTAAATCAGCCACGCGGTTATAGAGGGACTGCCTGAAACTATCAAAACTGCCCATGCCGAGTTCGACGAGGGAGATCACCTACCTCACAGCGCTCTCAAACTCTTCGATGCGAGCCTGCCAGGACAAGGACTCGATCGGAACAGGCCGTTGGCCCGGAGCGAGCGCCGTGATGGGCGGAATTTCGAGGCAAGGTTCGGCTCCCGGTTGAGGAGTGGGATCTGAGGCAGTGGGGGTCGCAGGACCCTCAGACTCGTCGTCCGAAATTAAGATAGGCTCGGCCGCATATTCCTCAGCGACCGGCTCTTCCCCTCGATCTGTAAAACACTACAATAACACAGAAAGGAGTCAATGGAAGAATACCCACTAAGTTCACGCACAAAAAGAAGCAGGAAGGTACCTTCAGCCGCGGCAGCCTCAGCAGCGCCTGAAGAAGACGGCTCCTTCCTTTTCTTGGAAACGACCCTCTTCACCTTCGGTGCCATCAGGAGAAGGAGGAAAGGGAAAATTCGGGTTTATGAGGGAAGATGATGAAGAGGCTGTAGATCCTCTTAATAGAGGGTAGGGGCGTTAAATACCCTACGAGTCCTAGATGGTTACTCAATATTCGATTAGACCGTTCGGGGCTAAAACAGTTGAAGGGTGAGGACGAACAAGATCTGACGGTTCACGACCACGATCTACAACAACGGCCCGAATCGGGCGCGGGGTACGAAGAGGCCCACTACCTCGCATTTAATGCGAAACAGCTAGCCCACGTCTCCTTAACCGGCGTACACGTGGATTAACACATGGCCCACTGAAAGCGGAACCCGGTCAAAGCCAGGTTCGCCGTTAATTCCTGCAAATTCGCCTGCGAACAAAATTCGCCTGCAGATGAGATAATCTTGCAGCAGAAACCCGCTGACAAGAGTTCCTCTGTAGTTGAGGTTCTCCTACGGCCGAATTCTGACTAATGCAGGATTACAAGATAGAGCACACACGCAAGTGACAATAGGCCAAAAACAAAAGAGCTAATTTCATTCAGGAAAAAGAAGTCCCATTACAAGCGGAAAATTAAAGGCGAATTACAGGGATTTCAATCTCAGCTCCGCCTCACGAATTTCTTCAGCATGGCGAAGCTCGAGCCTCCCTAGGACCTCACGACGAATGTCTTCCTCTGTGCACGAGATCAAGTCTTGAATGGTCTCCCTGACATCCTTGAGAGCTCGATCCTTCTCCTCGACAGAGTCAGTGGTCAATCGCCGGCGAGATTTAACGCCCTCCAACTCTTTTGCCACGCGATCACGAGCCTTCTCTTGAACGGCCAGGGAAGCCTGTGCTTCGGCTACGACCTGTTTCAGCCTCTCTACTTCGAAGGAGAGTCGGGAGAACTGGCTATCGACCGTTTCTTCATCGCGGGCCACCCGTGCATCCTCGGCTTTGACCTGCTCCGACTCTGCTGACAACTTCAACTCTAGCGTCATGTTCTCGTTCAGGCGGCGATCACGATCTACCATAGCTACTCGAACTTCGCGGGAGGCGAGATCAACAAGAGTGGAACCATCTGCATGAAGAGCGAGCAGCTGCCGGACAGCACCCTCCACTTCGTTCAGACGCTGAAAATAGGGCCTCGCCGCGGTAGCGCCGAGCCTCTTACGCAAGAAGGACGCATCGTGTTCAAGAACTTCCTTAAATTCTTCAAAGGGGCAATTCTCCTCCAAGACCAATCGGGTGCAGTGGGCCAAAGTATCTTCGAAATTGGCCAGAGCTCGCTCCACCTGCGTCTTTCGCCAGCGTTCCAAGGGAGAGAGGGCGGCCTCCTCCGCCGTGGATGAAATCACGGT
>NC_033798.1:96181308-96213013 GCF_001876935.1 Asparagus officinalis | reverse complement strand
AACCAGAAATTAGCAGGATTAGCACTAGCGCCCCGATACCAGCGGCAGTATAAGAGCGTGTGGTGTAAATCGCGGTCCTTCGCGGGCAACTCAAAGCGGGCTTGGGTGCCTCCAGCATGGGTCCAGAACCATCCCCGAGCTCCGTCAACTAGTCCTCCTTCGAAGTTTAGGTGGGGGTTGGCATTACCCACATACAATTGATCGTACCCAAACTGGCGGGCAAACCTGCAGGGGATATATGGCTCGAGATAGCATGTAGGGCCCGTTCTCAGAATGTGATACCCCGGTCGGATATTCACCAACCAGCGAAAGGCACCACGGGTAAGGACCGTGTAGTGATCCGCCGTCGGCGCATCCCTGAGAGATTCTCCATATCCGCCCCCGCTGAAATAAGGGAAGAAGCGGCGGAAATTATAATGCCCGAAGTGGGAGAGCGTCTTCCTTGCATCAGGGATGTCCTTGCATTTCCAAGAGCACCTCTCCAAGCGCTGGACGAAGGGGACAAACTTATCGCCCTGGAGCGCCGCCGGGGTGCTCATCAAACATTCGCAGTGGTATACGAACCACGCCATCAAGTAGGTGTACGGTAGCCCCATCCTAGGATTGGGAGTTTTGATAACTACTCCTTCCCCCTCATCAAGGACCGACACACGGCAGAATTGGGCCGTCAGAGTGCGGAGCCCTCGGTGAATGCACGCTATCGTCGCCGATACCAGGGAATAAGACTTCTCGTGAGTTAAGCAACCCGCCGGATACACGACCTCCACAGGAAGAGCCTCAAAGGAGTGAGTGGGGATTACGCACCTCTTCAGCCATAACATGAGGTACCCCGCGAGCAGCGCCTTCCCCGAAATGAGAAACTTCGCCTGATGATGGAATGAGTGAAGGACAGTACCAGACTTAAACCCGCCCTCGTCGCGGTCAAGAGTCATGGTGCTTCCTTCTTTAGCTGTCCTCGCCTCCACTTCGGGCTGGTCGCACGCGCCTAACGGGAGAGCGGGCTTCCCCTTGACATCGTTCCCTGGGAACAGATAATCAGCCCAATTCTTGTGGCTGATCCCCGGGGTCTTCTTCTTCTTCCCCTTGTGATCCGAGGCCCCTAGGGTACTGAGGCATATGTGGTAGTGGCAGAGTAACTCCCACAGAGTTTCAACCGCCAAAGGGGAATGGTTCGACAGCTGATCGATCTCATCTTGATCGGGGACGTACTCCTCGTAAGGAAAGTCTCCCAGAGGCAGCCCTGACACGTCGTACATCTCGTGAGGGGTGATACCAAGCTCACCTTGGGGGTGAAAAATGTGCTGCTTTCCGCGCAATACAGTTCCAGGATACTATGGAACTGAGAAGCGTTGATCCGCAAGCCGTGTCGAGTGGCTTTGATGGCCACATACAGCTCTGTGTTCTTGAGGTCAGGCTCTAAAGTCCTTCGGAGGAAAGCTCCCACCGACTCGAAAGAAACGGTGACGGAAGGTCTCCGCCACCGCTGTCGACTCCCCCACGGGCGGTTCAGCGGACATTAAGCCAGGGCGCAGGCCCGTCACGCGCTTGCACGAACTCTCCACTCCATACCCGGCCGTAGAGCCCGTAAAGACGCCACAAGTGACCCCGTCCTGAGAAGGGGTCAAATCCCAGTTCATCGTCCGAGGAATGGCGAAGGACCGCAGCTCGACGATCGAAAACCCTCTCGACATGCTGGGGAGGTAATAATGAACCCCCTCTACCGTGCGGAACCACCGGCTCTCTTTGAGCAACAGGGGAGGAATGGCGAAGGACCGCAGCTCGACGATCGAAAACCCTCTCGACATGCTGGGGAGGTAATAATGAGTCCCCTCTACCATGCGGAACCACCGGCTCTCTTTGAGCAACAGGGCAGAAGGGTCGGCCATAGCGTCGCCGAACAAAAATTGAGGCTTCGGCAGCTCTGCCCTGTCCTCATCTGTCAGCGCCGCGTTGGTCGTCAACTCGCGTAATGTCAAGTGATGACCATCCGTGACTCTCTGTACCAGACCATGTGGCTTATCAGCGGTGAATACGGGCACTGGAGCCAAAAAAGGAAATCGAGAAGGTGCCGTATAACTCGTAACCCCGGCGTGGCCAATGGCCACACCCTCCGAGAAAGCCTCATCAGAAAAGGTCGCTGCAACAAGAAATGAAAAGTCAATAGAGACAAAATCCGCTGCAGGGGCAAAATCTCCCATCGAACAGAGGAGGGCGAAGTTGCCTATCGAAAGGGGGAACCCATTTCGAACGAGGTCTATCCGTGCAGACTATACTCCCCTCTAATGAGAAAGGGCCGAACTCGCCTTGCGAAAAGGGAGTTCACCTCCTTCCCACTGAAATACTCCCCTCTAATGAGAAAGGGCCGAACTCGCCTTGCGAAAAGGGAGTTCACCTCCTTCCCACTGAAGGATTCGCCTGCAGGGACAGTAATCATCCTCTAAAGGCAAATAGGGCAAATTTTGCCCCAAATCGGGGAAGCTACCAAGCATAATGAGCAGAGTCCGACGCCTAAGATCTACAAGGAATCGTCCAACGGACCCATCAACATACCTGGGCGCGACTCCAGAGCACCAGCAGGCATGCCGGCGGAGAGACGGTCGGAGTAACGTCCGGGGCCTGCACCCCTCACTTTGCACCTCTTAGATTTCGGAGCCATTGTAGGATGAAGCGGGAATTCTTTCCTTGGAGGTTCCTTTCGAGATTTGAGAGCACGGTGACTCCCAATGGAGGGAAATGGCTGATTTAGAAGGGCGGAGTTACCCACGTGGCCACGATTGCCCTCGGAAGGCGAAAACCCTAACGGACAGGAGACGTGGCCACGATCAAATTCGACGGCCCAGATCACCTTCGGTATATCGAAGGAACCAGGGTTGGCGGTTGCATCCGACGGTTGAGTTCGAAAACCACGGCCACGATGCGTAGCAGGGCGAAACGCACGAAGATCGTGTCGTCAAGTCACGATCGCCACGACCTGATGAGACCACGCCGCTTTAGCTGGGAAGCACAAAGCCCTATCGGCAGACACGCGGCCCATCTCCCGTCAGATCTGGGCCCACCTAAAAAAGGAAGAGTTTCGCCTGCAAATACTTGGCATAACCCCGCGAGTTGCACGGAACTTGGCTCCCCAAAGACTAATTTCGCCTGAACAATTCACTCGCCACTAAAAATAAAATTACAAACGAAGCCAATAGAATGACCTCGCTTAAACGGATAAAACCCACGCCACAGACGGCTAAGGGTTAGAGCAGAAATCTTAGCATTAAGCCTAAGAGAAACTGTTCAACAACTCATCATACTGAGGGGAATAGTATGGCTAGCCCTATTCAAACGGTAATCGGTAAAGGCACATCAAACCCGTTGATAGCTGAGGATTTGCTAAAAATCCTAAAAGAAATCAAATGCGCTTACTTCACCGAAAATTTCTTCATTCAAAGTATTCCAGACCACACGCGAGCCGGTTTAGGTCTGAAAACTTTGAAGGGGATCTTGTAGAAGGTAAAAAATACCTCTATAGGCTTACAGGAGATTCGCCTACGAGAAGAGCTCGCACGCTCAGTTCTATAGCACGGGCCTAAATCGCATAAATGTCGGATATGCTCGGTTCTAGGTTCGCCTTACGGTCGGCTCGCCAGCACGAGTTAAGATCGATCAGGAGCGCACAGCGCGAAGGAGCTGGACAGGTGTCGAGTCAACCTGAGCATTCATAAATGCGACTCACCTCGGCTGTCTGAGTCTGGAGCTGGGTCCGCCGGCACTCGGCAAGCTGGCTAGACTCACTCGAGTACTGTACACCTACTTCACCGCCTCTCCTGACCGGAAAGGAGAAAGCGTCGTGCTCAAAGCACGCCGGGCGGTCACGCACAGTACTGGTGATCGGACAGACGCCTCATCGATCTGCGGACTCATAAATGCGGTTCATTAATGCTGGTCAAATCCACTCGGATAGTAGTCGTTTGTTGCCTCACATACAAGAATGGGCCTTCCCATCGTAGGTGACAGGACATAAAGCACAATCCCTGGAATGACCATTCATGGTATCGAGGAGCAGCTAGACGTCTCTGAAGAAGATGTGGTCACATCCCACAATTCAAGGAGGAGTCAAGCTGTCCTTCTTCCATTTAAAAGCCCCTTCCAGCACACTGGAGAGGAGGTCGCAAAACTTAGAGAAAAGAGTTGAGACCAAGCTCTCTGCATAACGTTTGCATTGCAGCGTCACTGTTTAGTTCCGAGCTCCGATCGCCGGCGAACTAAACAGACCCGAACTCCCTCGAGTTGAGCTTCTACTGTGAACTGAAGCTCTCCAGCAACCTCATTCGAACGGTCCAAGGGAAGCAGACTCGACACGAGCATCGAGCGAAGCATCCTGTAGCCACCTAAAAGTCCCCACACAAAACAAAGAGGGCCTTCCCTCTGCTTCTGTTGTAAACATTTGATTCGTTAGTTTGTAATAAGCCTTCTTATTAATACAAACAAACACTCCCTGTTTTCGGGAAATCAAATTTTCACCCTACAGCTACATATAACTCACATACAAACAAGACAATGAGAACACATATTGAAATGTCATTACGAAATAATGTCTCATTACTCAGACATAAAAACCATATATGAATAAATTTATGAAAACAAAGGAATGAGGAAAACATGAGAACCATGAAAAAAGTTTTCAAATGAAAACAAATCACTCAAATAAAATCATAAATCAAGATTTGAGTCCAAAAACAATATTTGATCAAAAAATTTTCTTTGTATAACTTGATCAAACCACTCATAGAATATATTATAAGGCACGAATAGATGATCCATGAGCACAAACATATAAATATCATCATATAAGTGAAATATAATGAATTCAAAGTAACAAATCAAAACAAAATCTTTGACAAAAGAATTTCAAGAGAGGCAACAACATATCAAGCTCTTAAGCTTGTTCCAACCCATATAATCATTCTAACATCCGGTAAACATGATTTGGGAATAAACACCCAATAAACCCAGGGGTTGTTTAAACACAAATCTCTCATCAAAATCAAAACTAATAATCATGAAAGCAAAAGAATTGATCAAAGAAAAACTATTTTCATATTCAAAATTTCAAAGCATAATTTTCAAAACCAAGAAAAAAATAATAAGAAGAATCTTGGTTCAAAAAGATTTTGACACACAAGTATTCTTGGTGCCGGATTGTTTAAGGACATGACCCCTATCAATAAAGCTCAAAACCCTAGGGTTATGAACCCGTTTGGGCACATGTGGTGCACTAGCACGGTCAAAACAAAAATTATACACTTGACCTTTCCGGTTGCAATAGGTGCAATAAAGAGGGTTAAATGATTTGTGTTGACCTAATGGGCGTGCACGGGAATTATTTGCAAATAAAGATTTTTCTTTTAAATTATTTCGTAAATGAGAAACATCATTAAACAAAGGTGGTTTACTTGAGAAATTTGGTAAGTTTGAACATTTTTTTCAAATCATAACAAAACTTCGCCAAATGGCCAAATCTACCACAAATATCACATTCAAATACATGTGGTCTACTAGAAACATTTGGCAAACGTGATTTCCCTTTCAAATCAAAACAATATTCGGCCAAATGATCAAAACGACCACAATGATTATACTTGAACACACTAGCATGCTTATGATGAATTTTGTGAGAATGAGTATGTGAATGTGTAAGTGTACAAGATGAGGAAGCTACATGAGATGCACAAGGAGTATTAGAATTCTTATGTTTGTGTGCATCATAGCAAAATTTAGCTAGATGGCCTTTTCGGCCACAAATAGAACATTTGTAAATTTTGCTATACAAGTGTGCATAGTGTATAGGTGATTTAGAAGTTTTAGCACTCGATTTAGCACACTTGTCCATAAGTTTCTTATGATTATCAATGCATGTGTTTAAAGTTAAATCTAGGCGTGATATATGTTCCTTAACAAGATTCAAATCATTATTATGCACAACATCATTGATAATAGAAGTAGAGCATGTATGGTTATCAAATTTATTTCTAATAGCTACTACTTCTAGCATGGTATTATCTCTTTCATGAGTTAACTTAGCAACATTTGAAATAAGAGAATCATGATCCAATTTTAGTTTCTCATTGTTTTCTTTTAGGATCATATTTTCTTTAGAAATGGTTTCAAACTTAGATGCTAATAACTCATGATCGGATTTCAAATCTACATGCTTGCTTTTAAGATCAATAAAATTATTTTGCAACTTAGTGTAGGCATGCATTAATCTTTCATATGCACAAGCGAGTTCATCAATAGATAAATCATTATCTGAATCGAAATCGCTTACTACACAAGAGTTATCCTCTTGTGGTCGTGTGCATGATGCTCCACATGAACTTGAAGAAGAATCCTCCAAAGCTTGTCGGATTGCCTCCAAATTCCCTTGATGTGCTTCTATAAGTTTCCACAATATGTAAGCACTATCAAAAGAATCAAGCTTGTTAGAAAAGGAAAAGCCAAAAGCATCAATTAGAAATTCTAACACAAGCTTGTTCATGGTAAACATCTTTTTATCATGATTACTCCACTTGGATTTCTCCAATGTGGGCATAATATAATCATCATCAATAACTTCCCATAAATCAATATTTTTAGATCTAACAAATAGTTTAAATCTAACACACTATTGGGCATAGGGAAAGTTATTAATCCTAGGAGCAACATTAATGGCATAACCAAGATAGGTGCACCGTGCATGTCCATGATATAAATATGTGCAAGCAAGATATAAAATAAAACCAAAAAACTAGATTAGCACAAAAGATAATTTGGATCTTTAACTTAAGACGATTAGACCTTAAATCAAAGAGCACCAATCTCTGATACCAATTGTTAGACCCTAATGCCACTAGGAAAGAACCCTAGAGGGGGGTGAATAGGGTTTATGCTAATCTATCTAGTTTAAATGCCAATTAAAACTTATTAACAAATATATTCTTGCAAGATAGATATACAACTAATTATGAGCAAGAATATGCAATATGAACAAAGGGCTATATCCTAGCAATAAGATATACTATGAGATATATGCGAGGATATACAAAACACTCAAGGGTAAACAAACTAAACTAGATAGTGGGTTATATAAACAATGAACAATATACAAAGGCGATATAAGATATGGATATAAAAAATAAGTGCGTTAATGCAATCACAAACAAACGATATGTTCACGAGGTTCGGTCCCCACGACCTACATCCCCGCTCCTCACCTCGAGGAGATCTCCACTATCACACTGGGTTTTCTAGCTTATCCGAAAAACATTTACACCTCATAATACGGTTTTCTAGCTAACCAAAAATTTTACAATCCACACTCACAATGTAACTACACTAACTACCACCTCAAGTGTTGGTCCTCACGTATCGACTCCCTTAAGTATTCGGAATTATCACCTCTCACTAGGCCACCGGCGCCACTCCTCTCGGTATCGACTCCGTCCTCACCACACACTCCTCTTGGTGTACTAGTGTATTACAAAGTGATCTTCATAAATAGGCTCACAACAAATGGTTTGTTCTCTAAACAAGATGAGAACTCAATTAAGCACAACTCAATGTTACAATACTCTCACAACCCCAATTATACTATGTATGTAAATACTAAAAGCTCAAGTGGGTGTGTGTAACAAAGAGATTTAATAAACAAAATCAAACTAAACTTAATTATGAAAATCTAGCTTATAAATATGATAATCAATAAACAATATAAATACAAAGCTAGAAATTGAGTTTAGAAAACTTCTCTATAGATAACAAGAGAGAGGGAGAAGAGTGAATGCTCAAACACCAAAGGATGATCTCCACTTGCTCTTGTGAAAGTTATCTTCACAAACTAAAACTCAAACAAACTATTAAACACCTCTTAAACAAAACTTAAACCCTTTTAAAACTTTTTTAAAACATACTCTTGGATGATGGAAGAGGTAAATGCAATGGGGTATTTATAACAACCCAAGACATCAGCCAAAACCCAAGCAAAAAGACCAAAAACCTAAAAACAAACAAAACAGAAAACTAGCCGTTACTGTGCAACGGCTCTCTGATAAGTCGACTTATGAGTCTACTTATGAGTCAACTTATATGAGTTGACTCAGCAGAACAAAAAACACAACTGTGCTACACTTCATGAGTCGACTTATGAGTCGACTTATACGTGCACAAACAATTTCAGGTTTTGACAGATTCTGGAAATTTGCGTATCTGACTTTGTAAAATCAATTAAAAATAGTAAATCAATTCTAAAAATCATAACATTTTTAGGGAAGGTTCTAGATATGTAGATTAACATGTTAGAGAAATAATTTTTGAAAAATAACTTCTCAGTTGAGATAAATAAATGTTTGAACACAGATAAATAGTTTCTGAAAAACTACTGAAAACTCGATTTTGTAAATTCAATTGAAAATAACAAAACAACTCCAAAATTAGTAAAACTTGGGAAAAAGTTTGTATATATGAATATAAACATGTAAACAAATTTGTTTTTCAAATTACATTTCCCAATTGTGAAAACTCATGTATTTTGCAAGTATGTCTAAAAGATGAAAAGTTGATATAAATGAAATTTGATGTTTTGACATAAACATAACTTTAAAACATTTTCAAACATTCTTATAGACTTAATAAAGGATATAAAATATTTTTATGAAGTCTATAAACTAGAAACACAATATTTTCACAAATATACATATTCTATGCAATATTTTCTAAAACACAATAATAAATATGAAATATGTAATCTCATATTTATAAACATGGAAACCCAAAAACATTTATGTATATATATATAACTATATATATATATATACACATAGAAACTAAAAAACTTGTATGTATACATAAAACTATATATACATAGAAACCAAAACTAAAATGTGTGTGTATATGATATTAAGCTTAAAGTATTGAACACACATAATATAAATCTAAACTAAATATACCCAAGCAATCTTGATCTTCAATAAGCTTGACTTGGACACATTGCGGATGAAGCTAGACTTGATCTTTCAACTTGAATGGCATAGGGCTTCAGCCCACACTATCCGCCAACCTCCATTCCGGATATATCATTGAAGCGCAATTCCATCCATGCCTCAACATATTGGTTTGTGCTAGCAATTAAAATAAATAAAACAAATACTGACAAAACAAGCATTAGTTTATAAATTGTTTGTTAAACATTCATCAAAACAAAGAGAGCCAACTAGTTCTCTCCTCTCTCTCACACCCAGTCTTGAAGTAGGCCATGCAACCACCTTAGCACAAACTCTAATGTAGATGTGGGGCAAGATGAAGCCAACATCACTACCAAGTAGGCTTGGGTACTAAGTTCTCCATTTTTCTCATATGAGAAAAATGAAGAACATTGGTAAACAAAGTTACTTGGTAGTTGAGTGCTTTCAATCTTGCCCCTACTCACTCCCTTGAAGTTAGACCCTCAACCCAACCATTCACGCACTCCAATATAGAGCTTTAGGGGGCAAGATGAAGGCCACATCACTACCCAAGTAGACTTTGGTAACCGAAGTTTCTCTATTTCTTCTATATGATGAAAAATAGAAAAACTTGGTAACTGCAAGTTACTTGGTAGTGATGTGGCTTCATCTTGGGCCCCTATCATCACCTTGAAGTTTAGAGCTCAACCATCATTCACCAACTCCAATGTAGATATAGGGGGCAAGATGAAGCCACATCACTACCAAGTAGCTTGGTACCAGTTTCCCATTTTTCTCATATGAGAAAAATAGAGAAACTGGTACCAGTTACTTGTAGTGATGTGGCTTCATCTGGCCCCTACATCACACTTGAGTTAGAGCCTCAACCATATATATATATATATATATATATAGATATATATGATATATATATCTATTATATATATATATATATATATATATATATATATATATATATATATATATATATATATAATTTATATATAATATATATATATATATATATATATATATAATATATATATATATATATAGTAAAACTCTATTAACTTAAGTTGATGTCCATCCAAAACTTTCTATCCACTCATTTATTATATAAAAAAACATTTTCTATCATGCAAGGATCCCAGGTATATGAATGAGCTAAAAAGTTTGGTAGATAACTTTTTGCTATCCACTTAAAGTTGACACAAGTTTGCTCCTCCTGCTCTCTCTCTCTCGTCTCTCTCCTCTCTATATACATCATATATATATATATATATATATATATATATATATATATATATATAGAGAGAGAGAGAGAGAGAGAGAGAGAGAGAGAGGAGAGAAATGTGGGTATGCTTGGTAACCAAGTACAATTTCTAACATTCCCCACCCATGTGAATGTGACGCCCGATTTCAATGAGTGGAGGGGAATATGTCATCTCACTACCAAGCATAAAAATTTATGCTTGGTATCAAACATACGTATTTTTCTCATATATAATATATATATATATATATATATATATATATATATATCATATATATATAATATAGTATATATATTATATATTATATATTACTAAAATATAAATCCCGGACCCGGCCGGGTGTGTCAGGCTCACGCACTCGGTCCGGACCCGAGCTCGGCTTTTCTGTGCCTTATTTGGGGCCATGCCGTGTTCGGGTAGAGCCGCGCTGGATCTGGGCCGGACATCCCTAGTAAATGTGTCTTCTATTCATGAAAAATACAATTATTGCAAAATTACTCATAATTAAATTAGGAGTGCCGACCATCAGATAGGCGTTACTGATGAATTGTTTAGAAAAAGATTCATAGAAATATTTCGTGATTAGTGGTGATATACAGACTATATATAATAATCAACAAATATCCCTGCGTGCTAGGATAAATTGTATGCGAATTTGAGGGAAAAGGATACGGGGAATTTTGTGACAAGGTACCAAAGCAATTCTGAGGGATCATTCGAACATGTGAAGAACAAACGCCACAAAAATTGAATTTTATTAATGAAAGTAATAGCACTAGCGTTCTTCTTAAATAGAAAACAAAGCAGACATTTTATAAATTATAATTTGCTAAATTAGAAATAGACTCTCTACTATAGAGAAAAAAAATAGATATTCGATTTGAATCAATTCTGAAATGATTTTTTTTGTACAAACTAACTCTCTGAATTGTCCGTCACGAACTCTACACATCATTTTGTACGAAATAGTGTCTTTTCTATGTTCCCGATATTTTCACTGGTTTTCCAACATTTTCGCATTTTTCAACTATATAATCAGATTCATGCAGTTTTTGTAAATCATACGATAGTTCATTATCTAAGTTCATAATCTAGAGCTTTTAAATTTGAATCAATTTTGAAATGATTTTTTGTACAAAACTAACTCTATGAATTGGTTCGTCACGAGCTCTACCTCATTTTGTAGGAAATAGTATCTTTTCTTAGTTTCTGATATCTTCACATGTTTTCCAACGTTTTCATATCTTTCAACTACATAATTAGATTCATGCAGTTTTCTTAAATCTTACAAAATTATCTAAGTTTATAATAACTCTCTGAATAAAATGCAATCTTTTATGTTGCCTTTTACTCCAACTCTCCAAGTAACCAAAATCATGGCGAAGATAAACTCTACAAAGGGACTAATTTTGAAATAACTTGTAAGGTTTAAGAGACCTGATATCAGTTTCTATGATTTCGCCATTTCGGTATTAATTTCAATTTCAAAATATAATAAGTCTCAAGGGACATTAAAAAAAACCATAAAAAATAAAGGCTCTGTTTGGATACCATGATGTTTTACTTGTTTTCATGGTGTTTTTGCCAAAAACAAAACATCATGCGTTTGGAAACCATGGTGTTTTTTGCGCTAAATCATCATCAAACCAAAAACACAATACTTATTTCAAAACAACTTTCAGGTGTTTTAAGTTTGATGTTTTGGTTTTGAGTTTGAGAATGTGTTAATATAATATCTAAACATAATATATTAAATGTAATTAATATAAAATTATTATCAACATGCTTATTATACTATACTATACTATACTATATTATAGTAAATTTAATATATTAGTAATATTTATTAAATAATATAAAAATATAATAAATAAAATATCTTATATAATAATATAATAACACATTAAATACCAATAGTTAATCTGTTAATAATGTATTATATAATAAATAAATAATAATAAAATATAAATAAACTAATAAAAAATAATTAAAAAGAAATTATATATTCATAATATAATAATATTTATTTATATCATAAATACTAATATATTATTAAAGTACTATTAATAAACTCTAACATATTAAAAACTATAATATATTATATAATATTAAAATATTTATAATATATTAAATTATTAATAACATACTAGTAATAACATAATATTAACATTATTAATAATATTATATTATATGAATAATAGTATAATATTATATTATATTATTAATAATATAATATTATATTAATAATAAAATAACATTATTATAAAAATATTAATATAGTAATGTAAACTAAATATTATAACATTATATTTACAATATAGTTTATTATAATTAATATATAATCTATTAATAATATGTTTAATACTAATGTTATAATGGGTCAAACTAGTATTGATAAAAAATACTTAATATAATATTTTGAAAATATTAAAAAAAAGGGGAAAATGTGTTCAGGCCCCAAAAGTAGAAAGTTCATGTGACCCGCCCCCTTATATTCTGACCCATGTGTATAAGCCCCAAATATACACTGTATTTGTGTTAAGGCCCCAAAGTATCGAACCCTGAGAAAAGCCCAACAAAAGTTACAAATTTATCCTTTGATTTGATTGAGCTTGGTAACTGTGCCCATCCTTTTAACCCCATCCCATCTCTCTCTCTCTCTCTCTCTCTCTCTCTCTCTCTCTCTCAACTTCTCCTTCTCTCTCACTTCCGTCATGGCCACTGAAAATGATCAGACCCTGGGGAGGTCGTGGAAGGCGAAGGCGAGGACGGTGGTCATGGAGTCGGAGGTCGGGGAGTCATCTTGGAAATAGCTCGTGAACGCTGGTTCAACGACAAACACAGAACATGGTCCGGTGGGACCCACGAGCTGACGGAGCCCGAAGCTTTGGTCCGATGCATCGTTGTTCTCCCATTTCTAAGTTACGGAATATCTTTACTCAAATCAATGTCTTAATCAAGATAGTGCTCTTGTTTTCTTGTAATTTATGAAGGGAATCGATATTGGGTTTTTGTAGTTTTTCTCTCTCATTTAATTGAAATGACATCTCCTTGGATTCTTGAACAACAGTTTGGGTTTTCCTTTAATGCCTTTTTCTTGTGTGATTTGGTGATTGACAGAGTTCTGTATAAGAGATTAACAGCAGAAATTTTCAAAAACTCACATTGAATCTTCAGGCATATCGACATTTAGCTAGAAATTGAAGACAATGTGATTAAAAGTCGACTAAAGAATCTAAGAACCTGTGAATTTGAAAGGGGGGACAAGGAAAATTAGAACTATGAATGTTAGTTCTAAGGGCTGTAAGGTTAGTTCTAAGGGCTGGAATGTTAGTTCTAAGGGCTGAACTGTTAGTTCTAAAGGCTGGACTGTTAGTTCTGAGGACTGGACTGTTAGTTCTACCAACTTTCATGTTAGTTCTGTCATCTCTTACGTTAGTTCTACCCGCTTTCATGGTAGTTCTGTTATCTCCTATGTTAGTTCTGTTCGTTGCCATGTTAGTTCTGTCCGTTCTACCTTCTTTATAAGAACATTATAAACAACAATATCAGGATGAACATCATTTTTAAACATCATTCTATAAAGTTTAAACCCAGCAATTAGATTGTCATGCTTGCACAAGCAATCGACCAAACTGCAGTATGCTACGACATCTGGCATAAATCCCCTCTTTAGTATTTGAAAGAAAATTATTGCTGCTTCCTTCAACATTCCTTGCACAGCCATTCCCTTGAGAAGGATGGTGAAAGTAACTACATCAGGTATGAGCTTGTGTACTCCCAATTGTTTATAGATTTTATGTTGGTGAAAGTAACTACATGAATTAGAAATAGAACTAACATGAAGTGAGTTACAATCAACATAAAATGAGTTAGAATTAACAAAGAGCACAAGAGCCTAAAACTAACATGAATTAGAACTAGAACTAACATGCAGTGGGTTAGAACTAACATGAATTAGAACTAGAACTAACATGCGGTAGGTTAGACAAAGAACGAGTTAGAACTAACATGAATTAGAACTAGAACTAACATGAAGTGAGTTAGAACTAACAAAGAGCAAGTTAGAACTAACTTTAAGTGAGTTAGAACTAACAAAGAGCAAGTTAGAACTAACTTTAAGTGAGTTAGAACTAACAAAGAGCAAGTTGGAACCAACATAAAATTAGTTAGAACTAACCAAGAGCCCCAAGGCCAAAGGCCCAATCAAAGACTTTTAAAAATATATTGTAGGTGTAGGGGTTTGAACTCTTGACCTCCTCTCCAAATTACCAAGCTTTACCACTAGACCAAGTAGCCAAAGTATTAATGTTAGTTCCACTTAAAGTTAGCTCTTACTTGACATTAGAACTAACATGAAATAAGTTAGAACTAACTTGAAATAAGTTAGAACTAACATGAGTTAGCTCATGATAGAATTTAAAAAATGGCATAAATAACTAGAGTTAGCTCATGTTTGTTCTATCACAACTCATATTAGTGCTAATTTTTACCAGCTCATGTTAGTTCTAATTTTTACCAGCTCGTGTTAGTTCTAATTTATTTAATGCGTTAGTTCTAGCGTAAATATTGGGTCTAAACGTCATGTTAGTTCCAATTTATGTCATATTAGTTCTAGCTTCTACAGTGTTAGTTCTAACAGATATCGTGTTAGTTCTAGTTTATTTAAGTCGTTAGTTCTAGCGTAATTGTTGGTTCTAAACGCCATGTTAGTTCTACTTGATGATGTGTTAGTTCTAGCTTCTCCAGTGTTAGTTCTAACATGTATCATGTTAGTTCTAATTTATTTAATATGATATTCCTAGCGTAAGTGTTGGGTCTAAACGTCATGTTAGTTTTAATTTATGCTATATTAGTTCTACCTTCTCCAGTGTTAGTTCTAACTGGTATCGTGTTAGCTCTAATTTATGTAATGCGTTATTTCTAGCGTACTTATTAGTCTAAACACCATGTTAGTTCTACTTGATGATGTGTTAGTTCTAGCTTCTCTAGTGTTAGTTCTATTTGGTATCATGTTAGTTCTAATTTATTTAATGCATTAGTTCTAGCGTAAGTGTTGGGTCTAAACGCGATGTTAGTTCTAATTTATGCCGTGTTAGTTCTACATTCTCTAGTGTTAGTTCTAACAGATATCGTGTTAGTTGTAATTTATTTAAGTCGTTAGTTATACATAATTGTTGGGTCTAAACGCCATGTTAGTTCTACTTAATGATGTGTTAGTTCTAGCTTCTCCAGTGTTAGTTCTAACTGGTATCGTGTTAATTCTAATTTATTTAAGTCGTTAGTTCTAGCGTAATTGTTAGGTCTAAACGCCATATTAGTTCTACTTGATGATGTGTTAGTTCTAGCTTCTCTAGTATCAATTCTAACAGGTATCGTGTCAGTTCTAACAAGAGCTCAACTAGAACTAATATAACCACTAGAACTAACGCTTATATTAGAACCAACACTAGCTGGAAGTAGAACTAACATGAAATCAGGTAGAACTAACACGAGAACCACCAGAACTAACATGAGCTCAACTAGAACTAACATAGCCACTGTAACATGGTATAAACATATTAGTTCTACTTAAAGTTAGCTTTAACATGAATTAGAACTAAGTTAGAACTAACATAAAATAAGTTAGAACTAATATAAAATAAGGTTTACCACTAGACCAAATAGCCTAAAGTATTTATATTAGTTCTACTTAACATTAGCTCTAACATAAAATAGGACTAAGTTAGAACTAACATAAAATAAGTTAGAACTAACATTAAATAACTTAGAACTAACATTAAATAACTTAGAACTAACATGCGTTATTGCTCATGATAGAGTTCAAAAAAGGGCGGGAAATTTCCCTCTATTTTTTCCATCAAATCGCATTAATGGGCGTGACTTTCCATGTATTTTGTGGACCAGACGTCTGGGAAAGATAAGTGGAGGGGTAATTTCGGGTTTTTTTTTTCAAAATACAATCTCTTTTTTTATACTGCTGACGTGGAGGGGCGCCTTGAAATATTAATTGGTACTTTTTGGGGCTGAATCACATGGGCCAAAATACAAGGATGAACTTTCTCATTTTGGGGTCTGGATACATTTTTCCCAAAAAAAAAAAAAAACACAACACCACAATGTTTTTTATAAAAACACAAAAAGAAGAACGGACAAATTTTGAAAACAGACCCCTTTGCAAAAATATTCCCAAAAAAGACCCGTTTTGAAAATATTTGCAAAAAACAACCCAGTTTCAGCCTCAGGGCTGAAACTGGGTCGTTTTTTGTGAAAAATGTTCACAAACTTCATGGGAGTTGAACTCCCGTGAAGTTTTGTTATGAAAAAAACTTCACGGGAGTTCAACTCCCGTGAAGTTTGGGAATATTTTTCACAAAAAAACGACTCAGTTTCAACAAAGTAGGTCGTTTTTTGAAAATAAAATGAAAAACTAGGTCGTTTTTTGAAAATAAAGTGAAAACAGGTCTTTTTTTGAAAATATTTTTGCAAAGAGGTCTGTTTTCAAAATTTGTCCAAAGAAGAACACATGTTATCCAAACGAAACCGAAATCTTTCATGTTCCCGTTTCCTACCAAAGTCGTGGCAAAAGCGTAACCTTGTTACAATCCAAGACGACTCACCTCATCTCCCAAATAAAAAAAACACCTCTTAATCTCCTCCTCCATTCTCTTCTGACTCTCGCGCACAAAGCAAAGAGAGGAGAGAGGGAGAGAAGGAGGGAGAGAGCGAGGGCGAGATGTCTAAAATCCTTCTACTAAAACCCACCAATGGCCTCTCCTCTCTATCCCAAATTCGAAACCTCTCCTCTTCTCTCCTCGTCCACAGAAAACCCCCTCTTTTCTTCTCTTACGCCCAGTCTCTCCCCCTCTTCTCCCCTGGGCCCCACTCTCTCTTCACCCACCACCAAACCCACAACCCCAATTTCCCCATTAGAGCTCTCAACTCTCCTCCCACAAAAGAGGAGGAAGAGAGCAACGAAGAGAAGGACAAAGCCCAAGAAGGAGGAGATGGAGCTCTTCCTACTTCTGGGTCTAAATTTGTTAAGGATGATGAGTACCCAAGCGGGGAATTTGAGATGATCAAGTTTGGTTGGTGGTTAAGTTTCCTTGTTAAGCTCAGGATGCTGGTTGCTTTCCCATGGGAGCGAGTCAAGAAGGGGAGTGTTCTGTCAATTAAGCTCAAAGGACAGGTTTTGACTCTTACCTATTTTCTTAAAGTCGAAGAATTTGTGATTGCATATAATATGTTTGAGAAAATGTCTGATAGGGTAGATGTTTGGGATTTTTTGATGCAGATATCTGATCAGCTCGGGAGCCGCTTTAGTTCTGTGTTGTCTCTGCCTCAGATTTGTCAGAATTTTACTAAAGCAGTATATGATCCACGTGTGTCTGGGATATATCTTCAGATAGAGCCACTGAGTTGTGGTTGGGGGAAAGTCGAAGAGATACGAAGGCACATTCTTGATTTCAAGAAGTCAGGTAAGGAACTTAACCGTTATGAATCTTTTGAACAATGCAGTTAGTATCAAAGTTCTCAATATAGATATTTTTCTCGTAATATTTGACCTGTATATGTAAACATAATTGCTGTATGCTTGTCTCTGCCGGAATGAGGCAAAAAATTCTGTAGGGTGGAGGTTTCATTCGAGAATACTAGAAACATGAAATGAGTGCATATTCAGGATGTACCATTTAAATTAATTATCAGCTCCATTCACTATAATATTTATCACCTATAAGTATTTGTTAATGAAAAATCTAGTGTGTTGCAGAGTTCTTACCAATGCACCAAGTGGTAATAAAGTAAAGAATATTTCAAGAATGAAACCGACTTGAACTGTGGTTGAATACGTTTACAATAATTCATAAGTATGTCCTCAAACAAATGGCAACCATGATTGATAATCTGCTGAGATGCTCTATCATATATTTTTGAGGAGCATGTCTTGGAATTTCCTTACCCCAATAGCTCGTACAATCTATCTTAATTTGCGGATCGCTATGTTTCTTGTAGTATTTCAGTGCTATTCCTGATGTTCTTTCTTTCTTTTTCCTCCTATTTCTGAATAACTTTTTGTAGGCAAGTTCATTGTAAGCTATGTTCCTCTATGCGGAGAGAAGGAGTACTATCTGGCATGTGCTTGTGGGGAGGTGTATATGCCGCCTAGTGCTTATGTTGGATTATACGGTTTAGCAGTTCAATCATCATTTCTTGGAGGTACGGTTATTATGTTTTCTTCTGAAGAGGGATATGTGGAAATGAAATTGATAATATTTATGCCTTCAAGGGTTTCAAAGGTTATTTAGTCTTCAGTTAATATATTCAAAATGCGTTGTTTGCTAGTTATCTAGAAATTTATTTTTGAACCCATTTTATTTTTACATTAATATTTTACAATAACGTGCATTGATATGCATTTCAGTTTTCAAATATTCATCTTTACTAGTGAATATGCACATCTCATTGATTGAATCAAAGTAGCCTAAAAGATGTTTATTTCCTGGTGTTTTTTCTATACTTGTGGCAAATCTTCTTTAATATACTTCTGAAACTTTGCCTGTCCGCTACTAGTGGGAGCACCAATTGACAGGTGGGAGCTAGATTTCAAGGAAACTTAGTTCTAAAAGAAACTACTTATAACAAAATTCAGTTTTCGACAAATTCAACTATAGTTAGGCTATTGTCTTAGATATCAGTGTTCAATGGCGTACAAACTTGATGTTTATGTTTTAGTTACTCTATTCGTTTAATCAGTTTTTACTTGTAGGATTGGTTTTTGGCGGGGGCGGAGCTATGTATGGCCCCCCTAAGGGGCCCTGGCCCCTCCTTGAAAGATGAAAGAAGCTAGATAGAGATACTAGCACTTCATTAATGCACTACTTGGTTTACTTCTTGCTTACGTATACTCACATTCTATCTAGCTTCCTTGTCTTAGCCATGTGTCCTAGCTACTGCAATTCAAACCTAAGCCTACAAAAGCACAAAGGTAGATGCTACGAAAAGACAAAGAGGAAAGGAAGCCATGGATGAGCTAGGAACTGATTAATAAATTTAACTAAGAGCCTATTCTATGTGCTAGGACATGTTCACCATTCATGAAATTGCTAAGAGTGTGTTGAACCTGTTAAACTCAATCTTCCTAATGGGGAAAAGCATGATACTACAGTTACTAGTCCTAGAAAAGAGCGCTAATGCCCAATCTATTTTGTTTTTTTGCATGCATACTCACCTTACGTCATGCATATCTGCAAAAGTACCCCCAATCTCAATAGCTTCAAAGCTATCACAAATCAACAATTTTGACAAAAACACCCCAAATCAACAACTCACGATTTTGTTAGATATGGTGAGTAAAATTTTGACTATTTTGTTGATATTTTTACATATCAATTACAAATTAGCCTTTCAAAGTTAATGATTTTGTTTAATTTTTGTAAACCTTTTTTCTCTCTTTTGGTTTGGACCCCACCTTACTAAAATTCCTAGCTCCGCCACTGGGTTTGGAATTTTATTAATCATGACCCCAAGAAGTGACTGGTACCACATTAAATGTGTGCTAAAAGTGGGGTTTATGTATACTAGTTCCAATAAACTCAAAACTTAATCATGGCTAGCATTCAAATAATGAAAATTGGTAAAACTCCACTATGAAGCATGTGCAAGTGTGCAACAGGAGTACTAACAGAAAATCCTTGTCTGGGCATTACAAAGTGGTAGTGGAGCCTACGCCAGTGGAAATTGTTGGGAACCAAGTCCAATATGAAAGTTAACTTACACATGCATGTGGTGAAGGTACACGAGGGTCTTTTTTTTGCACCGCCGATGGAGTGTTCATCTCACCCTAAATTAAAAGGACTATGTCATAACGCTAAAAGTTGTAAAGACCATATTGTTGTTAAAAAAGTGTCAGGTACACACTTGAGCTGGTGATGTCCCAGAAGTCCTTGTTCATGCTGTTATGATTTTGATGGCCCTATGTTCCAAAGACTTGCAAGGTTTGGGTTTTTTATAGATTGTTCTCAATATTACCAGCTGCTGAATTTGATCCCGTAGATACATATATGTGTATGGGTGAGGGGTCATCTTTCCTTCTTGTTTGCCCACATATTGATTGGAGCACTTGCATTGTAAGTCCACATCTTCTATTATGCTGTACATGCCTTAAAAGCATGTGTACAGGGTCATCATATTGATCTATGAAGTTCATCGCATGTAACACAATTTATGGCCGTTCATTCTCAGAGGTTGAATGGATAAGGTTATGTTTAAAACATTTGATTTTTTTACTTTAGGCATTTAAATGGGTTGCATAAAGAAAAATTAGTGGACTTCTACTTGAAGTGCCTTTTTGAGTCTGTTTAGGAAGGATTTGAGTCCACATTTCGTTCTGTATCAGGTTTAATTGAATGTCTTTCAACATAGGGGTCTCATAATTTACTGTTGACTTGAAGTACCTGTTCTTACAGCACCTAATCATACCCATAATCATTATCTCATTCTTATTGGTGGACTAGTTTAGTCCATATTTAACATTGTAGTCATTGTTAGGGTTCTTTCCTACCCCTTTCCTTTTTCCTAGTATAAGTGGAATTGGACACAATTTTACTTTTCAGGTGTCCTGGAAAAGGTGGGTGTTGAACCACAAATTCAGCGTCTTGGTAAATATAAAAGTGCTGGAGACCAACTTACGCGGAAAAGCATGTCAAAAGAAGTTTGCGAGATGCTGACTTCACTTCTTGATAATATTTACGGAAATTGGCTGGATACAGTATCTTTAACTCGAGGTGCATTTATTTGTCTTCTGCAGTAATACTCGAGGTGCCTTTATTTGTCTTATGCACTAATACAACTGTTTATAGTTTAATTATTCAACAGGAAGATCCTTGGAAATATTTTTTTTTTTTTTTGCAGAAAAGGGGAGAGAAGAAATTGAGAACTTCCTTAATACAGGGGTTTACCAAGTTGAAAGACTTAAAGAAGAAGGGTGGATAACAGATATATTATATGATGATGAGGTACACGTTCTTCCTTCAGCCTCTGACATATTTTACTTTAGCATCATTTGGAATGACATCTTTTTTTTTGGGTTTAAAAAGGTTCTTTTCTTTGTTTTATTTACTTAGCTCATTTTTCATCTTAGCAGCCTTTTTGACGGAGAATCTCTGTTCCCAATTACATTACTGTGATACAGGTATATAAAGTATACTATTATGGTGTAAAAAACAGAGAAAAATAGTCCTAATACTAAGAGGTCTGTGATATATGAAAGTAGACGAATCTATGCCAACTTGGGTACTTGATGTGGTGATTCATGGAAAATTAAGTGAAAATAGGATCAAGTGAAAAAATATTTCAATAATTTTAACATACTGGTATGTGTCTGCACATTCCATCCTAGAGGCTGCCATGTGGCACTTCCAGTATGCCACCTGTTTCTGCATGGGCATGACAAATAATCCTTTACATCTGGGATTGTGTAGGTTTGGGGGTTATTTAATATGTTAGGAGAGCTTAGCATACATTTGTATCCTGTTAGTTTTGGTCCTAATGATTGAAAAACATAGAACAAACAAGTTTACATTATAAAATGAATTAAAGGGAAGACGAATTTTCACTAAAACACATTATGGTCATGTTCTCCTGGACATAAACATTGCAATGCAGTTCACCAAGGCCATCATTCAGGGAGGATAAGGAAACCTGCATACAGCATCAAGGTTTAAGAAAAGCTTGCTTTTACCGTTTCATTCTCTTTTAACTTTTTTTTAACAAACACATGATCTATGTACTCGAGCATTGCGGTTGGTGTCTTATAGGGGAAAATGACAAGATATGAGAGGGTTTTGAAGTATTCATGCTTCATGGTTAGATGATATTTGATTTGATTTATTTATCATGGGATACTATTTTATAATAAACAAGTGAAAGCAAGTTACCAGTTGCATGATGTCGATGAAATCTTCTAGGAATTGTCAGTAAAAAAAAAAGAAAATCTTGGGATGTAAGAGATTACAAGAGGCTTCTGACACTGATTACAACTCATGCTGATCATTGTCGGTCTTCAAGTTGGAGCAACTTAAATATGAATAAAACTTTGTCTGTGCTGTCTTTTTTGGAGAATTAACAAGGACTTTGTTTATAGGATGTGAACTATACTTTGTCCAGTTCATACTAGGAGCAGTCTCATCCATTGGATGAGATAGAGAAGCCCAGAAAAGCACTCCTTAACATAACCTAGCCCTACTTCTTGCTTACCAAGTACTGGGCTGTTTGCCTAGAGGCTGAACTCCTAATCTGAATCCAGTCGAGGACCAACCATAAACTCAGATGCTTTGTGTATTCCATCCTTGTTTTCAAACATCAGATGTCAGGTCTGTGACCTGTTATGGTGCAACAGTTTGCAACCACATCTGTGTTCTTACGTTTCTCAAGTACTAGAAGTAGCTTTTTTGTGAAGCTTATTTAATAAACTCTATAGTTTTTACCTTCCTCGGTAGAGCTATATTAGTCATGTTTGCTTATAAGATATCTTTTTTGCTGTGAAATTAAATAAAAACAGGTTAGAACGATGCTAAAGGAGAGATTGGGACAGAAGGATAAGAAAAATCTTCTCATGGTTGATTACAGGTAACAAACATCCCAGAAGACATTAAGAAGGCATTGTTAAGGAAATTCTTATTCACTGTACTTTTGTTGTCAAAGTTTCCTTAAAAAGATGGTGACTTAGTGAGAAAGTATTATGGATGTATTAATCATTGGTTTATCTTGCTGCTCTTTTTCTTGTAGTGAACAAAAAAAGGGAAGAGAAAGAGAAGACCATTGATATATTTGCATTTAATTTCTTTGAAGTGAGAATAGTTGATTTTTCCCGATGTCAACTGCTAGGAATAGAGCATTTAAAGATATTTTCTTAGATTCCCAAAGTGTATTCAGACAATAATTATCCATGTTTTGCTGAGGAATCCTGATGTTAGGTCTTTTAAGATGTTCTCAAACAGTATGTGGTTAGCATATTGGTGGATATGCCTGAAGTCTTTTGACTGATCATATATCCTCTTACCTTATTCTTCTACCATGTTTAAACCTTGTGAAAGTTTTAAATCTTTGTTAGTTCTCCAAGTTAAATGTTTCTAATGGTGTTTTATGAAAACTCAAAATACAAGATATCTGAGTAGTGCCCTTCAATAAATCCCATCGTAACATTTACAACTTAATCAGATCTAATACAAGATATCTAAGTAGGGATCTTCAATAAATCCCCTGTTAACATTTACAACTTTATCAGATCTATCTTCAGCCATGCATTCTCTAAGATTTCATTATAAAGTGCTTTCCAACTATGATTATTTGAAGTTAAAAATTTGTAGTGCCATGCCTTAGGATCATGAGTTAAAAATTGTCTTCTGAATTATGTTTATCCAGAATTTGATAAAAGGATTAAAGCCTTTTCTGTTAGGGTAGAAGTTCAGAGTTAATTAGTCCTTTTATCTTATACGCAGGAAATATTCAAGAGTAAGAAGTTGGACACTTGGGTTGGAAGGAGGCAGGGACCAAATTGCTATAATTAGAGCTTGTGGAAACATTACCAGGGCCCGTAGTCCATTAAGTGTTCCTAGCTCAGGCATTATTGCTGATCAATTGATTGAGAAAATCCGCAGTATCAGAGGTTAATATCCACTTACTAATTTGATATACTGTAGTTTCATATGTTCTTCACCACTTCTTTTTTCGCAAGATTGTAATTGCTTGGTATACTGATTCTTAATATGCTTATTGTGCTCAAGTAATGGACTTTTGTAGGATGTATGCTTTGACCTCCAGTAATATGGTACAAACACATCTTCCCTGATCTATTGTTATATTTACCACGTAATTTAACAATATGATTATGGGTTACTTTACTTAATCTATACTACATATAAAAGAGGATTGCCTTGTCAAAACTTTTGATTTCTATTTTTGCCCGTATAAGTTTGATAATTCTCAAATATGTCATTAATTGTAATCATTCACTAATTACATATAACCTCTTATTAGTTATACATTTCCTCACTTTTTCAAAACCTTTGGTCATACTATTATTTTATTATGTTATTTAATAGAAAATTTGAAATTTATCCCTAATTTATCTTCACATAATATTTAAGATTCTAGAAAAATTAAAAATAACAAAAATTCATTAGGCTTATGCCTTACAACTTTGGGTTTCACCTCTTATGGAGGACTACCTGTTACCTTACATCTTATTAGCCTTTGAAAAGTATGATAATAGTATGAATAACAATTTGTATTTATTGTAATTGTAATAGTATTAATAGTATAATGGTTCTAATAGTATTTTTGAATTAATAAATTACACTGTAATTTAATAATTATACAATTTAGTAAATTAATTACTTATAGTGTAATAAACTAATTATTAAATTATAATGTAGTTACTAATAGTATTATAATGCCAAGTATAATATTATTATATTTAAAAGAGAAGAAACTATTTAATAAACTATAATTATTTGAATAAATTATGAATAAATTATAATAATTATCCAAACTATAATAATTGATCATACAGTTATTTATATACAGTTTTATCGTACAATTTATTTATATAAATAAAATTGTAATTGTTCAGTATTTATATTGCTATACAAGTCATTTCATTTTTTTGTAGCCAACAAAAAATTGAAAAACATAAAATAATGCAGGGATGCTCTCGTGCAAAGCACGTGCACTATACTAGTTAAATAATTTTCGTCTCATCTTTATAGTAAGAAAGCTTATTAATTAAGCTGAAGCATTAAATTTTTATCGTTTTTATTCACTTAACAGCATGCAAGCAAGTATGGTCAAAGGGATGCACCACTTAAACGATTTTTAGTTACTGAATAGAAGTTTGCAGCCCAAAAATGTGCAGTGACAGGCATTGCTGTTCTTTGGAACCATCTGTAGCAGAAACTCACGAACTTCATCTGTTCTGGAGAGAGGCCAGGTGGATGCTGGAGTTGCTATTAATTTGTGAAGTTGCACTTCTGAAGTTCCTTGTTGAGTGGAAATTATAAAGTTGACTGGCCAGAAAGTTCTGATATTTGTTCATTTATACATCTGAAAATGTTAATATTGGAGTAATTTACCATTTTTTTCCTTCTCATCCCTCTTTCCTTTTCCCCCCTTCTGATTTTTGTACCTATTTAACTTCAGAAAACTAGCAAAGTCTACTGTAAGCATACATCTTAAGGAATTCTGGATAATTCATACATTTATCAATAAAAAGTAGAGGGAGGGAGAGAGGGAGGGATACGAAAAAGGTTTGTTATATCAAATTATTAATTGAAACCTTTTGTATAGCATGTAGCTCCAATGTTTTCTAACTTATTCAACATTAAATTTGGAAGACTTCACATTGTATTTGGAAGACAGTAACTTCTAAAAGAGACCTGCATTATGAAAATCCTTGTTTTCTTTCGTTGATCACAGCGTGATAATTTCTGTTGTCCTTTCAATGTTGTAAAGTTGAGCAATTTCTTATTTCAGAATCAGACAGGTATAAAGCTGTTAAAGCCGTTGTCTTGCGGATTGATAGCCCTGGGGGTGATGCTCTTGCATCTGATTTGTAAGTTTCTACTGAAAATTTGATCTGTGTGTAATCTTTTAGTTCCCGCAAGCTAAAAGATACTTCCCCTTTCGGTTTAGATTCTAACTTTAAGTTTGTTTCTGAAGTATAGATTTTAAAATCAGTTAGACCTTTTTCCTGCCTGACATTTAAGCTTAGATTTTGTAATGAATTTTCTCCTCTCCCTCCCTTCTTCCATGCACCTACAAAAATTTACACAGTTTTGGTCATTAAGCTTCTGACTAATCAGTCATCGGTGTCGTGTTTCTTCATTGTTTACCTCCAATAGAGTAATCTTGTCATTTTGTCTTGTAGCACTACAGCTGTAGATTTTGGTACTAATATGATGCGTGCTAAGATTTTGAAGACTTGAGTTACACTATATGCAACTTCTGGTGAATCCACAAGGGTTCTCAATATCTGATGTGCGATACTAAGAGGGAACATTATGCAGTTAGGTTTGTTTCAGTGAAATACTGTAATCTGTGTGGTTCATCGGTGTTAAGGATGCCTCAAAGGAAATGGTATAGGTTAGGGGGAAAAGCACTTTATTCAGAAAGTTTCAGACAAAATATTTTAAGATGGGAGGCGTTTCTCAAATAAAGTGGTCTATATTGTGGAATTCACAAAACATAATGATCCAAAATGAAGCACTATGCAACAAGGTATTTACTCAAATATTACTCCTTAACAATTATATGAGGTATTGTTGAATTTTTGCACTTGGGAGGAGTTTAAAGTTAATATAGTTGAACATAGGATGGTCGTTCTACATAGAATGGTAGAGCCTTGTATTTTCATGGATGCTCTATGCACATTCTTTTCCATGTGGCTGTCTCATGTCTGTCTTGGGTGCAGGTGAGAAAAATGTGATACGAGTGTCACTTGATTAATGTTTCTAGTGTTAGCATTTTCTTATTTGCTCGCATCGGTAGTATACCATCAACCACAAGAAGTGCTTATTTTGTTGTTTTGGTGGCTGTATATTATAGACGGATGCATTTTTCTATAATATCTGTTAATCATTGTTGATCTCTGGTAAATCTTTCGCTCGAACTTTCTTTTGAAAATAATCTAACCTTGAAGTTGTTTCTTTGTGATTCAGAATGTGGAGAGAGATCAGGCTTCTTGCTGCCTCTAAACCTGTGATTGCATCCATGTCTGATGTTGCTGCAAGTGGGGGATACTACATGGCCATGGCAGCGCAGACTATTGTTGCTGAAAAGCTGACATTGACTGGTTCAATTGGAGTTGTTACAGGTGAACCTAGTGAATTGATCCTGTGTGGAACTAAATCTTCAAATGAGTTCTCCACGGGCACAGCAGAATTTCTGGTGTTAGATTTGCATTTTGATAATTGGATTTACTATGTTGCGCCTGATATGAATATCAAGAAGCAGAAGGGTGATTGGAGACAATTTCAAAAATCATTTTCTTTTATCATTTTACTATGGCATGCCATTTTCATGTTAAACATATAAAACTTGCAATTTTATCTCATTTATGTATTTTTATTTTTCTTTCCAGACTTATCCACATTTTTCCTCTGAAGCTCAATATATTTTTGATTCTTTATTCTTACTTAAATACCCACATGATATTACTTCGTCATTATGCAAACAAATTTTGATGAATTCCAAGTCTGCTAAAAAATTGGTCTTTTCTTTGCATACAGCCATTGTCTTGCTCGAGTTGTACATTCTAAACACTTGTTTGCTTGCAGGGAAATTCAGTTTAGGTAAGCTGTATGAAAGGATTGGCTTTAACAAGGAGATAATATCAAGAGGAAAATATGCTGAGCTTTTCTCTGCTGATCAACGTTCATTTAGGTATCTGTTTCGTTTCTATCTTTCTATGAGAGACCTGATTACAGCTAATACCTGATTAAGGAATATTCTATCAGACGAATACTTGATTATAAAGACGTTGTCCTGTATCTGATAGGATGCAAGTGATGTAGCCAATTCCCAATGAAAGCAGCCCGGCCAAAGCATACTTAGAATTATTTAATCAATTTGTTCCCTCTTAGTTCATCTCCTATTAGAGGTTGTTCTTAAGAAAAACGAAAGTTCCAAATACTATACTCCCATGATAGCAGTGCTCAAAACCTGGATGCTTTTTTGTAATAGGTACAAGGATTGGCCGTATTCTTAGCATTGGGTGGATAAAGAGACACAAGATGTCATTGAGTTTCTATATTTTGTTTGATAAAAATCTGGTTGTCTGCCATTTTATTCTGAAGTTAAACATACATTGATTTAACTTATAATCAAAACGTTCAACATTTTTTTTATTTTTTACAATACTTATATATTAGTGCCAATTTGCAAGGATACCCTCATTATGCAAATTCCGAGCTTCACAACTTATTGGAAGTTCGAAGTGGCTTTGCAAGTTGTGACATGTGTCCCAGTCCCGTATCTGCCTGAATCAGATTAACATTTCAAATATTGATATGCATAAGATTATAAAGCATACATATATTTGTGAGCCCAAAGAACCTCCTCTGTTGTGAAGTATTTGGAAAGTTGTGAAGTATTTGGAAAGTTGTTCAGTAAAAATCCTTTGCTTCTATCATATTTGTAAAATAATCACATATTTTTGCCAATTTGAGGATTGAACTTCTCCTGTTTCTTCAGTTTCTTGTGCAAGGTCAAAACCCAGCTAACCTATTGGTTCCTGCAGACCAGATGAAGCAGAATTGTTTGAGAAATCTGCACAAAATGCATACAGAAAGTTCCGGGACAAAGCAGCATCTTCACGATCCATGACTGTAAGGATTTCTACGTCTTTCTCTATGGTTCTCCTTATCTACGGCATCATAAATTCTGTTCTGTTGCCAGATAGATGAGATGGAGGAGGTTGCACAAGGAAGGGTGTGGAGTGGCAAAGATGCAGCTGCCAGGGGTCTAGTTGATGCTATTGGTGGATTTTCCCGAGCTGTGGCTATCGCCAAACACAAAGCCAATATACCACAGGATAGACCCGTGAGTCTCTTCTTGTTGTTGTTTATGTTTGGCCATACAGAGTAATAAGTGATGCGTATCGTATGACATATGAGGGTATTCTCTCATATAATCCCAGCCAAGTGAATAATAGAATTTCTTTCTTTATTACTTAATAACTCAGCCCATGTCAATGGGCTAAGGTTCAGTCACTGAGAGCCCTCATGTCTTATGATATCCACTGTTCTCTTTGAAATATGTTCTCCGTCTAGTGTCTCAACTATCTCAGATAATGATGTTTGTAATATGTTTCTATATGCATATTATGAAACAATTAAGTTGCTTTCACTCTGTTTTTTAATCTAATTTTGCATCCAGGTTCGATTATTGGAGATATCAAAACCATCACCAACCTTACCGGAGATATTAACTGGCATTGGGAGCTCCTTATTTGGTATGGATAGAAATGTGAAGGAATTGTTGCAGGATGTTACATCCTCAATTGGGGTTCAAGCAAGAATGGATGGCATTTTGTTTGAAAGATTGGAAAATGCACCTGATGCTAACCCTATCTTTCAACTGATAAAAGACTGTTTACGCGCATTCTGATCTGAAATGTTCAAGTCTATCTTAATTGTGTTGTACTGTAATTATATATCAAGATCCAAATTGGGCAAGAAATCAAATAGGCAAACTATACTCTCTATGTAGAGTATATGAGAAATGGAAAAGAGATGCTATCATACGATTCATCACGTCAAGTTGCCAATATCACACTTTTATATCATGTGTATAAATGAATTGAGATCCTCTCCACTACCAAAAAGTACTGGAGGGACCATTGTAATATCACAATTGCTGATCTTTTTTAGTGGGTGGTTGTAATTTGCATTTGAGTATAAATTAGAAAAATAGTGCAATCCATAGGATACGATGAATCGTAGCTATTCACAATTATTAATTATTAATGTAGTGGTTTCTCAACTACTTTTTGGCAATGGAGAGGATCAAATCCTGGATAAATGTAGAGCGTGCTGAACTCGCATGAAATCACCATTTGCGTAACTTCTATGATAGAAGGGGAAAAAAAAAAGAAGAAAAAAGTGTTACCTTGATGTGGGAGAAGAATTTTGGTTTGGGCTATTCGATATTAGCCCCCAAAATATTTTGTATTTTGAAATTAGTCTCCAAAATCTTAGTATTTGAAATTAGTGCCCCACATTTTCAAGTATTTTCAAATTAATCCCCCACATCTTCTGATTTTTGAAATTAGTTCCTAAATCTTTTAAATGTTTAGAATCTAATAATCCTTCTAGTTAGCAGCTGGGGAAAAGATCTGATGGACTAATTTCAAAATACTTATAAAGATGTGTGGGAATAATTTCGAAATACTTAAAGATTTAGGGGAAAGATATCAAATATCAAGAATGAGGGACTAATTTGAAAATATGAAAGATGCGAGGGAATAAACTAAAAGTCAAAACTCGTCAAAACCACCGAGTTTGATACAGCTCTAGACTCGGTCCCAGTGCCGCGTAGACAAGAAGTGTCCTACCCCACCTCAGAGGGGGACGAAAAGGAGCGAAAATAGGCGGGTGGTTAACTTCTTTTGTATGTTAAAAACCGCCTCTCAATCTTCAATGCCTCCTCACTCTCACTCACGAAACAGAGAGGAGATCGGGGAGCGATGTCTACAAATTTTCTGCTCAAACTCACCACCAGTGGCCGCCTCACCTCTCTCTCACCCAAATCCTAAACCTCTCCTATTCTCTCCTCCAAAGAAAACCCCAACCTCTCCTCTTCTCTCACCCTCAATCTCTCCCTCTCCTCTCCTCTGTGAATCACACTCTCTTCACCCACCACAAAACCAACAGCCCCAAATTCCCGCATTCGAGCTCTCAGCTGCTCTCCTCTCACCAAAGAGGAGAAAGCCCAAGGAGGAGGAGACGGAGCCCTTCCTGCTTCTGGGTCTAAATTTGTTAAGGATGATGAGTACCCAAGTGGGGAATTTGAGAATGATCAAGTTTAGTAGCTGGGAACGTTTCCTTGTCGATCTCCGGATGATGTTTGCGGCTCCCATGGGAGCGAGTTGAGGAGGGAAGCGTCCTGACCATATGGGTATTATAGGAAAGGTTTTGGCTCTTACCCATTTCCTTAAACTTTGCATTTTTTAATGGGAATTGGATTGCATATGAGATTTTTGAGAAAATGTCTGAGAAGGGGGAAACGTTTATATTTTTTGATGCAGATATATGGTCGGCTGGAGTGCGGACAAATTTTTGAACTAGACCTATTCCCCCAAAGAATAATCAAAATAGACGTAGTCCCATAATATTTATCAAAGTAGACCTAGTTTCTGCCATGTTGGCTGAAACTAGGTCGATTTTGGTAAGTATTTAGGGAACTAGGTAGATTTTGGAAAAAAAAATTCGTATACTCTACGGGATTGGGAATGCCGGGGATAATTTGATAAATTTTTTGCAAGTAGGTCGAAATTGATAATTTTATCTTTGAAATGGTCTATTTCAAAAAAAATTCCGCTTGAGTGAAGCTGTAGTTATGAGTTGTCTCTACCTCGAATTTGTCAGAATTTTATGGAAACAGTGTATGATCGACGTGTTTCTAGTATATATATCTTCATGTAGAGAAGCTGGTCTGCGGTTGGGGACTAATTGAAGAGATATGAAGACACTTTCTTGATTTCAAGAAGTCAGGTAAGAAACTGACCTTTATGAATCTTGTGTTTATCATACACATTTAGTTTGCTAATTCACTATGTTTATTGTAGTATTTAAGTTCTTTTCCTGATGCACTTTCTTTCTTCTCCTACTTCTGAATAAATTTTTGTAGGCAAATTCATAGTAAGCTGTGTATATGTATGTGTGTGTGTATATATATATATATATATATATA
>NC_033798.1:96169962-96181298 GCF_001876935.1 Asparagus officinalis | reverse complement strand
ATAGAAAGAGAGATACATATACATATACATATACATATACATACAAACATATGTATATACATATATACATATACATACAAACATATGTATACACACAGACACAGATACACACACACACAAATACGTACACACACACATATACATATATATTGTGACACCCCCACTTTAGTCCCACATGGACTAGTGTGAAAAAATATTAGTGGTTTAAATAGAAAAAAGCTCAAGGTCCAAGTACAACTAGTGCTAGCATTTTGGCGGTGGATTTAAACCAATATCGAGTTGCTCTCGGTGGGTCCCACAGCTTGCCTGTAGGCCCGGGACATGACAAATAGTATCAGAGCAGTTACCAGCCGGAAGTATGAAGTTAAGTGCTATACGGGCCTAAGTGCTACACCGTGTGGATGCGGTATGAGCCACCTCTAAAGTCCACATCGCCTAGCAGTGATACTGAGATACGCCAATTGTCATGTCGTGACGATAAAGACGTCGTCTTTGTAATGTGAGATAATTGTGACACCCTAACTTTAGTCCCACATGGACTAGTGTGAAGAAATGTTAGTGGTTTAAATAGAGAAAAGCCCAAGGTCCAAGAACAACTAGTGCTAGCATTTTAACGGTAGATTTAAGCCAACATCAAGTTGCTCTCGGTAGGTCCCACGGCTTGCACGTGCAACGCGGTCGTGGCCCGGGACGCTGACATATATATATATATATATATATTATATATATATATAATATTATATATATATATATATATATATGTATATATGTAGCCTATATATAGTAATATATATATATACATACATATTGTATTGTAATATATATATATAATATATATATATATATGAGATTAATGGGTATCCTTGTCATAGGAGGGGATTTCCTCCTTGACGCCTCTAAAATCACATGATTGAGCGACATTATGGATGATCCGCTCCGTTGAACTTGATCTACATATTTTAAAACCCCAACACACCAAGTTTGGAGTGAATCCGTTATCGTTTGACCCTCCATCGAGCCATGTGAAAAGTTCTATTCATTCAAAACCGTTAAAATTGATACGAGTGGATGAAGGGTCAAACGACGACGGGTTTACCCCAAACTTGGTGTGTTGGGGTTTTAGAATATGTAGATTAAGTTCAACGGAGCGGATCATCCACAATGTCGCTCAATCATGTGATTTTAGAGGCGTCAAGGAGGAAATCTCCTCCTATGACAAGGATACCCATTAATCTCACAGTGTGTGTGTATATATATATATATATATATATATATATATATATATATATATATATATATATATATATATATATATATATATATATATACACACACACACACACACACACACACACACACATATATATATACTAGTTCTTGTGTACGTGCAATGCACGTGGTTAAATATTAAAATTATTTACTTTTTTATTTATTTTCTTACTATAAAATAAGTCAGATTCATTTTGAGTTGAAACTAATAAAGATGGATTATCACATTTGCCATAATTTTTATTTAAACATTTTAAAAAAATTTATGAAATAGATTTGTGTGTAAAACTTGGATCAATATATTTTTATATACTTGCATATACAACATTATTTTTTAAAATTGTATATATCAAACTTCATATATGAAACTTCATGTAACATATTTGCTTATTGGATCAAATCATCGATCTCCAATTTGTTTATTTTTGTCATTAAATATAGCGTTAAGTTTGAAAAAAAATACAATAATATATTCTTGATGTGAATAAAAATATAACCAAATACTTAATATTAATATGGTTTGTATAAGCTCAACACAGAGCACATACTTTTCACAAAATTACAAGACATCTTAATTATTGATAAACTTAAAATAAAAAAATAAATACTAAAGATTAATAGTAACTCTAGTATAATTTTATATGAAAAAATCATTCACATAAGCATATTAAAAATTTTGAATGAAAATCTCTTCTAAAGATTCCTAATTTTACTCAAAAAATTAAGCTTTACCATAAATTATTCAAAAAATATTATCTTTTATTCCTTTTTTCATATTTAATTGAGCCGAGATTAATCTTTCTCCACCTTTATCTTTTTCCTAGGTAATCTACACTAGTGTCTTCATCATCAATTGTGATATCAGGTTGGTACATAATAAAGAGCAGAAGACAAGACAATAGTCTAGAAATATATTATGATATACTTGGATTAATCAAATTATACTACTAATAATTGATGTGCATCAGAAACAAAATGTCTTAAACTATAAAACAGACTGCATAGGCCCTCTAACATAACTGTTTTAATGCAAGCAATCCTCAAGATTAATTTTTAAAATCTCTTGGGCCCGAGAATAAACAACTAACAAGTTTGCAGTGGAAACTAGGGGAATATAGTACATTCTTAAGAATTATTAATTTTTACTTAATTTGTTTATAATGACAGGATCTCATTATTAACTAACTGCAAGGCCTAGTACATTATTTTTTTATTGGGCATTCAAGGCAAGCATAGGACTTGAGTCCTCATCACAATGAATGTTATATAATTTAAGTACAAAGAAAAAAGGAGGGTTGATCAATGGTGTAGTTGGTGAGGGGGCAAATCTAGCAGCTTAATTTGGGTATGTGAATATATTATAGATGAAAATAGAGAATGATTGTTTTGAAAACAGTGGTTGTGTGTGGGTAATTAATATGGTTTTTGTTTGTGTGGTGTTCTTCATTCATTTTCAAGATATCTGTTGTCCTATGGATATATATAGCTATAATATTGCTACTCTCTTTTAGTTTTATGGAAGAGTTTGGATGTTAAAAAAATTAAATTATCTAATCCGGTTAAAGTAGGATCATATAAGTTAAGTTCATATATGAAATTTATTTTAACCAACACCCATATGTAAGTATTACAATTAACATTAAGATCTAAGATACATGTGAGATTCTCTTTGACTTTTGTATAAACAATATTATTTAAATAATAATAGTATAATTAAACTTTATGATCTGCAAAAAAAGATCAAACATACAATATAAGTAATTGCTTTAAAATAATCTAATTTAATCTAATAAGAAGAAAATAGATAAAAGTGATGTGAAAATTATTGCAATTTCATAATTCATAATTTTTAAAAAAATCTAATCTAATCTAATCTAATCTAATCTAATAATCTATTCTAATAAGAAAAAAATAACAAAGACACATACCTGTTGAAAGAGATAAAAGTGCTATGAAAATTATTATCATTTCAGATCTTAAAAAAAAGATCAACATATAATATAATTAATCCCTTTAAAATTATCTAATCTAATCTAATAAGAAGAAAACAGATGAAACTGCTGTGAAAATCGTTGCTATTTCTTGATGTGAAAAAAGAGCAAATATACAATATAATTAATTATTTTAAAATAATCTAATCTAATCTGATAAGAAGAAAATAACAAAGGCACATATCTGTAGAAGGATATGAAAGTGCTATGAAAATTATTATAATTTCTTGGATGATGTATATTGGTATGTGATGTTGTATTTTAGAGAATAACAATTGTAAACAAAGATCTATTTAAATAATAATAGTATAATTAAACTTTAAAACTAATTATGCAGTATCATGAACTACTTAAAATTTAGTCGGTGAGAGATCATCATGTTTTGTCCTCAGATCGCAACCGTTTGTTTTAATTTTTCTTTTTTTATAATTTTGAGAATGGTTTTGTCTTTATAATTTGTTTGATGGATTTTGTAAATACCCCCTCCGCATTATGTATATTTGTAGGTCTGCGCTGTTCTTAGGTTCGACTTTTGGGACAGACATTATTTGTCTCATTAATTTATTTGGTTTTTGCACATACGCCCTTCATCTTGTATACATTTGTAAATATTTGGCATTTAATAACTTCATTAAGGTTTATATTTTAATTTAAATTGTATCCTTATCTTCATACTATGTGTATCCAATAAAAATTTATCAAGTTATCAACTTACTCTTACTTAATAGTATTTGAATTCCAATGGTATTTTTATCTACCGAAAGATTTTCTCAAACTCGTACTTTTAAAGGGAGTATGATATATACATACATATATCATACTCCCTTTAAAAGCACGAGTTAAGTAAAAACTTTCTATAGTCAATATTACCATTCACTATTTTTAATATTTCATATGAATCTTAATTTATCCTCATCCTAATTATATCTTATACTAATCCAACGTGAACTACCTATAGCACAACAATTTAAAAAAAATAAGATTAATAAAACACTATTTTAAATATTTTATTTAAATCTTAATCTATCCTAATATTAATTATATCTTATACTAATCCCATGTAAATTACTTATAGCTCAATAATTAAAAAAAAATAAGATTAAGGAGTCATACGTAGCTAACATATTATAATATATGAAGTATTACATAAAACCCAAAATATTTTAAAAACTACACAATTCCCTCAAAATTTTAGAATTACATAAAACACCCTGACTTTTTAAAACTTAAGACAATAAAAATAAAATCTCAAATTAAGAACAACCCTTAAAGAATTTAAAAGTTACAATTAATACCTTTAATATTTCAAACATTATAAGAACGGCCTCAAAAGTTCAATTTACAAAAACACTCTAAAATTCTAAAATTTTAAAACTTACAAACACATAGATAGATTTAAGAGATTACGATCATACACTTGAAAATTTAATATTTACAAAAAATAACCTTAAAGTTAGAAAAATTACAAAAACTCCCTCTGAAGTTAAAAATCGCAGAAAATCTTGAAATTTTAAAACTTATAACCTGAAATTTCAAAACTTATATCCATCACACATCTTATTTGGAAATTTTTAGCAGACCGTTAAAAATTTAAATTTTGTAAAAAATAATCCAAAGTTTTAATAATTATAAAAAATACCCTTAAAATTTTAGAGTTGCAAGAAATATTCTAATATTTAAAAACTAACCACTAACACATGAAATATAAAAATTACAAACACTCAACTTAAAATTTAAATTTTTTAAAAAATACTATCAAAGATTCAAAAATTATAAAACACACGATCAAAAGTTTAAAATCACAAAAATGCTAAAATTTCTAATCTTGGCAAAGAAGAATAATTATTTGATATTGTTTCATTAAGATGTATAAAATTAACTTCCAATTTAAAGTTTACTATCTCTTTTTAGCATCTAAAAGTAGTCAAAGTTGATGCTGGTAAAAATCACAATAACAGTAGATTAAAATATCTAGTTAAGAAGTAAAACTTTGAAAATATATGATAGATTAAAAATTAATGCCAATGTATAAATTAAAGAAATTTCATATAATTTTACTGAAAATATCAATTGATAGAAGACTAAATTACATAAAACTGATAAAAGATTATAATGTATAAATATTGATCTCTTATGTCAATAGTATTTGGGTAAAAAAATACAAGGGCTATGTATGGAGAAACTATCAGAAAGTTAAGAGATATCCTTTAAAAAAATCATTTTAAATGGATGAGTAAAGGAAATAAACCCAAAATTCAGAAACATTTATGAATCACTTTGAATTGACATTGATAAAAGGTATATCTATCAGAAAAGCACCACTTAAGTTCTTTAAATATCATATTGAACAACTTTATCACAATCAAAGAAGCATTCTCTGTGAAAGATACAAAAAAAATTAGTAAGTAATATAAATTTTTATACTTTATTCTTCAAATACTAAAGGAATCATAAATTTAATATAAAACTACATACAAATAATTTTGCTATATAAACTAAAGGAAAGCCATTGATTAACTATGTTGTAAGATATAACAAGCTAGATAAGGGGAGGGAAATCACTATAATGGATAAAAGGTATACTCATAATACTTATTTACAATAGCGTAAGTAAAAAAATAAAATCAACCTTTTTCTTTTTTCTATACAGTGGCATGACTCCGCGTGTAACTTTATTTGTGGAAGATGACAACTAACGAAGGATCAATTCTTAAAGACATAATTAAAAATAAGCATATAATAGCACTATCAGATTTTAAGATCTTTAAATATGAAGGTAACATATTTCATTACTTAAATTCTTATTAAAAGCCACTAAACATAAAATTTACCTTATATATTTCTCTAATTTGTAGGGGAAATATGCATGTCATCATAAATTGCATCAATAATATAAATCAACCCAAAGATACATCTTATTAAAAAATAAGAGGATGTTAAGTAGATGAAGCAAACATCCATATAACACAATAAAAAAAAGTATTACATTTTAAAGCTAATAAATAAGACTCATTCATGACAAGCTGTCAAGACAAAAACATCTCCATCAGGGCTCTTTACAAATACAATCAGGGCTCTTTACAAATACAACACAAATTTAAATAAGTGATATATGCAGTCGTCACAACATTTAAAAGAGACATGATTTTGCAATACCTAATCTAAAATTCCCACAATTAAACCTAAAATAGTTTACCAATATACGACATGCTATTGTACTTATAATGCAAAAATAACTACTATTTATAATAGAGTTAACCCGTGCTTCTATGCTTGCAAAAGCTATAACAAGAAAGTTGTTAGAAATGTTAATAAGAATCTTTAGGTTATTAGTATAGATATTGTCACACCTTGAGCCCAGGAGACCCTTGGCGCAGTATTAGTCGTGAGACCCACTGAGTGCAACTTGTTGTTCGGCTCGATGGTCTGCCAAAAAGTGCGAGTGCTAGTTGCCCTTGAGCCTTTTGACTTCACTATATAAACCAATCTAAACCATTGCCCACTTCCGATGTAGGACTACTTTGAAGTGGGGGTATTATAATCACTCCTCCTTAAACAGGCGATGTTCTTGTCACGGCATGACAATACTCCCACTTCAAAATAGTTCCACATCGGAAGTGGGCCATGGTTTAATTGGTGTATAAAGTGAAGCAAAATGCTCAGCTGCAACTAGTGCTAGCACTTTTTTAGCACTCAGTGGGTCCCACGACTAATATTGCGCCCACGGGTTCGCGGGCCCGAGCGTAATAGATACACTCGTGCACTCATATCTGTGCGCGTGAGAGTGCCTATGTGTGTGCGCGTGCGAGTCTGTGCGTGTATGTATTATGGATGTAACAGTCAAATAAACGAATGACTCATTCATAGGTTCTATTTGATCTGTAATTGTATTGCATTTATCTATTTTATCTGATTTGTCAACAAAGACAATAATTTTAAAATTAATTTTTAATTTGAATCGCTCGAGGATGTTTCATATATATACCTACATATGAATATAACATCATCGTACTCTAATATAATTTTCTTCTTGTTATTCACGATGTGTTGATATGCCTAATTCCGGTTCGCCCCTCCTCTTCTCCTTCCCCCCCCCCCACCCCCAAAAAAGGACGCATTGAATCAGGCAGGGGATGGCCACCATGCCTGTGAACATAACTACATTACACAGTAGTCATATCAGGTGTTGTTGGTAAATTGATTTTTCCAATGTTTGGTCTAAGTCCTTGTACTGGATCTTGACATTCATTTATACCATAATGCTTATCTACCAGGAGACTATATTAAAGGCCACTTTATTTGCATTTTTTTTCATTGAGTTGGCGCTACTCGTATGTATGTAATTTATTTATGTATGTATGTATGAATATTATATATATATATATTATAATATATATATATATATATATATATATATATATATATATAATAGTATTAAAACTTATTTCAACTTACAGGTTTAATATATATATATAATATATATATATATAATATATATAATATATTAATATAGAGAGAGAGAGAGACAGAGAGAGAGAGAGAGATGAGAAGGTTTAGGTGGTCGAATGGTCTTCTCTTCCCTATCCCTTTTGCTCGCTCGTATCACTGAACAACCAGACCATAATTACATCTAATTCCTCAATTGCTTAAATTTTCTTTTGATACTCTGGCTTTGTAAAATTGATCTGAGCACTTTTCTTCCTTGTAGTCCTCCACAGGACCACAAGTATGGTCTGGTTGTTCTACATAGAACGGTAGGCCCTTGTACGTTAATGTATGCTCTGCACTTTTCTTTTCCAAGGCTGTCTCATGACTGCCATGGCTTCAATTGGGGAAAATGTGATAGAGTGTCACTTCTTACTGTTTCTCGTGCCAGAATTTTCTTTTTTGCTGGCCTCAATGATATGCTATCAACTATAGTGAAGTCTGGTCTTGTTCTACATAGAATGATAGACCCTTTTATTTTCATGTATGCTCTGTGCACTTTTCTTTTCCAAGTGGCTGTCTCATGACTGTCATGGCTGCAACTTAAAAAAATGTGATCTGAGTCACTTGTTTACTGTTTCTAGTGCCAGAATTTTCCTTTTTGCTCACCTCAATGATATACCATCAATCACGAGAACGGCTTATTTTTCTCTCTTGGTTGTTGTATATCATAGATGCTTGCATGCATTAGTTATCTGTTAACCATTTTTGATATCTGGTGTACTTTTCCCCCCCAATTCAGAATGTGGAGAGTGGTCAGACGCCTTTCTGCCTCTAAACCTGTGATTGCATCCATGTATGATGCTGCTGCAAGTGGAGGATACTACATGGCCATGGCAGCACAAACTATTGTTGCTGAGAAGCTGACATTGACTGGTTCGATTGGAGTAGTTACAGGTGAACTTAGTGAATTGATCTTGTTTGTATAGAACTAAATCTTCAAATGAGCTCTCCACGGGCATGGTAGAGCTTCTGATGTTAGATATCACATTTGATAATGGGAATAGACAAATAGTTTGATACATCTAAGACTTAGTCTCATGGTCTTTAATAACTACACTTACAATAGAAAATGACACAAAAATATAGGAAGAAACAGACATACACAGAACCTGTTTGCTTATAAAAGAGTTAATTACAGAACTCCCCATGAACTCTTGGGGAGTGGCAGTAAATCTCCATCAACTTTTTCTCCCTGAACTTTAGGAGTTATTAACATAACCCGATTCCACTGTTTTATTTTGCTAAATCTTACCTGAAAATTTGTCTTTTAATCCCACACCATCAACCCTAATGTGTCACGAGCAAGCACAAGAGGGGAAAAAAGGTTCCTTCATATTTCGGGAAAAATACTCTTTCATTAAAAAGGAAAAATAGGTAATTTTTAGGGCTGAGGAGTTATTTATATTTTTTTTGGCACATACTTGCACCATGAGATGTTAGAATCGATGGTGCTAATTTGGAGATTAAATGAGAAATTTTCATGTGAAATTTAGTAAAATAAAACAGTTCATGGGGGTCATGTGCAACAGCTCTAAGGTTCATGGGTGTTTAGTGTAATAAAAAAAAGCTGATGGGGGTTTACTGCAACTCCCCCAAAGTTCATAATATATCCTACCAATGATGCATAAATTGGAGATGGAGAGGGAACTGGGATTATCCTTATCATACGTCTGCTACCGATGATGCATAAGAAGTGAGAAGAAGAGAAAGACGAAGAAAGGAAGGTGTACGAGGAAACGATAGGTCATTGCGTTTTAGATGAATTCCAAGTCTGTTAAGTGATTGGTCATGTCTTTATTCCTCTGGTTATTGTGCTTCTCAAGCTGTACATTCTGAACACTCGTTTACTTGCAGGGAAATTCAATCTAGGTAAGCTGTATGAAAGGATCGGGTTTAACAAGGAGATTATATCAAGAGGCAGATATACTGAGTTTCTCTCTGCTAGTCAGCGTTCATTTAGGTACCTGTTCCATTTTTATGAGAGACCTACTTATTGCTGTAATCTGGATAAAAAAGGATTGCATGTATACTTGTAGAAAATGTCCGATTCCCATAGGAACAAGGCTGTGATTTATAATTATTTAGCTTAAAACGTTTTTTTTTTGTAATGGGTGGGGGTGGTGTAGAAGTGATTATGAACAAATCCTTTGCTTCCATAATATTTGTCAATAAGTCACGTATTTTGCCAGTTTATGGTAGGAAGTTACTCATGTTTCTTTACTTTCTTTTGACGTTTGAAATTTGCTGAAATATCCGTTCTTGCAGGCCCCACGAAGCAGACCTGAGAAATATGCACAAAATGCATACAAAAAATTCCGAGACAAAGCGGCGTATTCAAGATCCATGACTGTAAGCATATTATAAAAATTTCTCTGTAGTTCATGTTCATTTATGTGATGATAGAATTTTGTTCTTTCGCCAGATAGATCAAATGGAGGAGGTTGCTCAAGGAAAGTTGTGGAGTGGCAATGATGCAGTTTCCAATGGTCTAGTTGATGCTATTGCTGGACTTTCTCGAGCCGTGGCCATTGCAAAGCAAAAAAGCTAATATATCACAACCACCGGTGAGTCTCTCTTTGGTATATCAATATCTCAGATAATGATAAACTACATATATATCCGTTGCATTGAAATGGAAGACATGAAACAATTAATTCTCTTTCATTCTGTTTTTTTTTCCCTTCCTGATTTTGAGTCCAGGTTCAATTAGTGGAGATATCAGAACCATCTCCATCCTCACTAGAGAAATTTGATCACATCCAAAACTTACTTGATATGAACATAAGTGTGAAGGAATTGCTGCGGGATATTACATCCCCTGGTGGAGTTCAAGCAAGAATGGATGACATTTTGTTTGAAAGATTGAAAAATGATGCATAAAAACTGATAAAAGACTGATTACGTTTATTCTGATCTGAATTGCTCATTCTATTCCAGTCCTGATGCATAAAAACTAGACTCCAGGAGCTTCAGCTGGGGAAAATTTTTGAACAGCCAAAATGATGCAAGACAAAACGGAAGATTATTCACGCAATTGGGATTAGTCACTTAGGATTCTATTTTCAAGGACTCGTACTTTTTTTTAAACTTTTAGTTAGTATAACTCGGATTTATTGTTTGGTTGTATTCGTTATTTATTTAATTTTATTTATTTGCAGTTCTAGAGATAAGGTTGTACTTTCCAATTTTTGGAGAGGAGAGATGGATGATAAAAACTCAAGTAATGTCACGTGCATTGCAGCAAGTTTGACATGTGAGTTGTTCGGGCATGAGACCAATATTTGTTAATGATGAGTGCAATTTCAACATTTATATCCTTCGTTCTACTTTTTATCTTCCTAAATCGAAATAATGTCCCACAGCAGATCTATATGCATCTGATCCCTATCCCAGAGCACAACCTCTTTCATTATGTAAACCTACCAATGTTACAATTTACTCATTGAAATCATGATTTGTATAAATTTCTATTGACAAAAATCTAAGGCAATAATATGGAAAGTTATCCTTTCTCTAAAGATATCAATTCCCATTTTGGGAAGAACTTTTTTTTTTGTGTGTGGGTGGGGTGGGGGGGTGGGGGGGGGG
>NC_033798.1:96134591-96169952 GCF_001876935.1 Asparagus officinalis | reverse complement strand
AACGCTGCCTAAGGCTTTTCTTGGCTAAAAAGTTCCTTTAAAATGGGTTCTGATGTGATCAATGTCTTCTCGAATCAAAATATAATTAATTTGACTCAAAACTGTGCATAAAACTGTGCATGTATTTGTGCATGTCACCAATATTGTATCCATGCAATCACTAACTTTAAAATCTGTGTTGGAGCATGTGATGCCCTTTTTATATGATTCAAGTGACCTCAGTAGCAAATTTCCCCCAAAATGGGTAGTCATTGGGTACCCTGAAAATGAGATCCCTCTCAGTTACTGTGGAATCTATATCCTGGCAATTGCAGGATTTCTCCCGTTTCTTATTTGAAGCTCTCATCTGCTTATTCTTGCGTCCAGGAAGTGGTTACAAGCCTTGGATTGCAAGTTGGTGTCCCTGATGTTTCATACACCTCTTCATGAAATGAGATCAACATAAAATCACATCAGCTGAAGATGCAACCTCTATCTGAGAAGTTTCAGAGAGAACTTTTCGCCATTGACAAACACTAGAGTATAACGAAGCTGGTTTCATCTTTGAACATCATTCTCCCTGCTGCTTATTATAGAAACACCATAAGGTTACAAGTTCCTAGAGAAAGATACATGTCGGCAAATACAAATGACTAAATTCAAACTCCCAATTGCGCCGGGCTTCCATCAGAAAATCCACCTTTGAGAATTCACATGATTAATGCAAACATTCCTGCAAAGACAAAGATATCGATGAGGAGAGCAGTATAAAATTTTGACTGCTAACAGAAAAATCAAGCTATACAACAGATGAATAATAACATTATCATCTCATCGAGAAAATCAATATCAGTACAGCTTACACAAGAAATTACTGTTATAAAGAAACTCCCAACTGAACACCCTGGATAATCTTAATGACGGATCAAAATCTGGTTGACATAAGTTTTAGAACTATAGTGTTTATGCCAGATTTGCTATAGTTTTCAATTTTCTACAGAACATCCAACCAATCGTTCTGGAAGCTAAACATTATCTAATTTAACAAACGAAAATATTATTACTCACAAATACAACTCTTACAAATTCAGCTAGAATGAGAAAGGATGTAAATCTCACAGTTAATGAGTAAGAACGTAAATCTCTACTTAATTTGACTGGACAAAGTTTTGTACGTGCCTTAACTTAGTAACTGATAAATATAGTTTAGGAGAAAAGAGATACTCTTCATTGATATTACACTATTTACGTACAATGTAAAGGAGAACTGTTCTAGAATCCTAACCGATGTAGGACTAAAGGACTACATATGTACAATATTTAACACCCCCTCAAACTGCAATGGGATCAGGTAGTTTGCCAAGAAGAAATAGATGTCGATGTGTGGTGTGATCCTTTGGTGAAGAGGTCTGCTAGTTAGAGATCAGTTTCACATAAGGAACGGTGATTGTGTGGTTGGGTGTAGAAGCGTTTGGGCGATTGCTCAATCCGCAAGTTCTACACATATATCTTTGACCTCTTGAAGCAGCTCACAGCCCTCAAATAACCCGTCTTCTCGGACCATCTATATTGATAGCAGATACCGTTGGTGCTTATTCCAGTTTATGATGAAGATTTGACCAGAGTCCGAGTCCGTTCGTACCAACTCATCCACAGGTCTCCCCGCCCTACTCTAGAGACTACTGTAGCTGAGCCACAGCCGAGGAGACACGCTCCAACTGACCGCTCTAATACGATAATAAATATAGATACCATGATAAATATAGAGCTTTTGGGAGAAAAGGGATATTCTTTTCATTGATATTGCAAGGTTGATATACAAGGTAAAGGAGAACTGTTCTAGTGTTCTAACCGAGGGACAAAAGGACCATATATGTAGGGGTGAGCACGGTTCGGTTCGGGTCGGTTTTTACCAAAATTTGAACAACCAAACCGAACCACCTAAAATTCAAAACCGAACCGAACCATTACAAATCGGTTCGGTGCGGTTCGGTTTGTTCGGTTCTAACTTCATCAAGTATAACTTCACTTCAATTTATCTTTTATATATTATTATTACCCTATGCCAGCATGTATTTGTTTTTTAACTTCACTTCAATTTATTATTCTTGCTCATGTATGTATACTGTTTTTAAGTGAAGTAACTTGTCCTTTTGGATTAAATTTGGATTAAATACTAGACTCTGACGTTGTAATTTTTTAGTAACGGACTTGCTTTGTCTTTGTGTAGCAAGCTTTGACTTTGGTCTTTGTGGAGACAAAAAAAGGAGCTGACTCATTAGAACATTGGTTATGTATGAATCAATTCCCTGCAACTGCTATTCATGGTGATCGAACACAGCAATAAACCCACAAATCAAAGGCACAAATATATTCGGTTGGTTCGGTTCGGGTCGGTTTGAAAAATTGTCAACCCGACCCGAACCGCCTTCCTCATAAAACCGCTTTTTTCGGGTCGGTTCGGGTCGGTTCGGTCGGTTTTTTCGGTTTGAACCGAACCGTGCTCACCCCTACATATATGTACAATATTTAACAATAACCATGTCAAGATGCAAATTCATTTAATTTATGCACTCATCTCCACCTTATCTCCAAGTTTCAGTGTGCATCCATCAACTTGTTTTCATCTTCATTATATCCTTTCTAGAATTTACATGCTTGCTCATCAACATTATCACATTATCCTGACATCCCGTCTCCTCTTTCACACGAGCATAACTGCTTCAATATCGAGAGAAACCACACAGAAAATGGAAAAGTAAAGTATACCTAAAGTCACTTCTTTTAGAAACAACTATTAACTGATAGCTTTACCTTGCTTTCAAGGTACTAATCTACTAACATTTGTTACTATAATGAACCTCACATCAGTTGACACTTGAGAATGTTAAGGCAGTGCACAATCCTAGTTTGATAACACTATTTCCAATATTGTAGAGATTATTGTACCTGATCTATTATCACACAGCTGAAACATGCTGTTATCTTAGTTAAAGTTATCATCTCAGACAAGCCCTTGTGATCATGTAGAGTTCCTTCTTCTACCTACTGCTCCACAAGTTGCTCTGTTATAACTGCATCTTCTTCAGCAGATTTACCTCATGTACCTTTTCTCATAATTACAACTCGCATATTGAGATTTACTTCTCATGCAAAAATGATCGCTATCACCATTTAACCTTAAAAAAGGGGACAGCTATTTCAAATGCTCAAATATGAGAAGGTTCCAGAAAAAGAAATTAGCAAGTTTGTCATGTCCTGGTATCAACTATAGCCAAACGTGAATGCATGCAGAAGAGAGCCTCTGTTAGCTCATAGGTGGACCTACCATTTGACGTGTGAGTTTGCATGCATTTACTCTAGTGTATAAACCGACATACTTGATTTTCCATGAAAGGGTTCTAAGATGTGCCAACCTCTATGAGCTTGTCGTTTCAAAAACGACATCCACCATTAAGAACGGGCTATCCATTTGTTATATTACAAATGACCGGAAATGCAATTCTCAGCTAATCCAAGCAGGGAAACCAAATTCAGCTGATCCTTAGGAAGAGCTTCACATTCATCAATATGCGACAATAGGTCAAAAAATTTTAAGGTTTGTTGGATCAAAGAATGAATGCGTCCAAATTATTGAAATCTATCCTTCGCGCAGATAATCAAGGAAATAAATAAATATCTGGGGGGGAAAAAGGTGAGCTAAAGAAAACCTAAAAAGCCAAATAACTTATGCAAGGAAGCCCTTGAAGCTCATCCAAACCCTTTTATTCCCAATCAGAACACCAACGTGAAAAACTAACACCAAAACTACATTGGTCAAATATACACCATTGTCAGCAACATTTGTCACATGATACCATTGGTCTAACTCCTAAATAACTTGAAATTTATCCCACATAACATAAAACCCAGAAACTACAAAATAAGATACTACTAAATAAGATATTACCTAGCCCGAAACCGATCATACTAAGAGAGCCTAAGGATACACTTAAGGCTATCTTTAAATGATTTTACACCCTTCATACAATCCTATCAATCGAAAATTAATTATGAATCCAACACTAACACTATCTTAACCAAATGAAAATCAACCTATCACTTGAATTTTCACCCCCAAAAACATATCAATATAACCTAAAATTTAAGTATAATCAAGCTCCCAGAAACTGTTAGGAAACAACTACAAGTTTAGTTCCCAGGGAAAAAAAACCCAAAAAAAGAAAAGAAAAGGAAACAAGTACATAGTATCACAAGTCAATAAAGGGTTAAAACTCTGATATCTTTAGAGCAAATAAAGTGGGTATTATGTCCAGTATGCTCTTTGTATGATCATTTCATATTAAAGTTCTCCAATCAAGAGCAAACCCATGACTTGATTATGAACACGATTACAGAAAATCCATTAGAAAAGGGAGGAATTCAACCTGCTGGGCCTCGGCCACGATGATCTAAGAAACATTCTTGGAGTTATGGAGAAAAGCAGCAGAGCAAAGGATTGAGGCAACAAAGGAAAAGATGCCCAGAACCAAAATCAGGGACATCCCTGCAACCATCACATCCATGAGCAGCTGGATCAAGGAGAAGCTCAGGCCCAGCATCTCTAGGCCCCTTTTTTATTTCTTGAGCAATTCAAATCAATAAACAACAATACAATAGAGATTGAGATTATTTACTTATTTATATAGAGGTTTGGAAGGGGATGCGATAGAGTTACAGATGGCCGGGCACAGTGAGCACAGCGTTGCATAAGGCGACACGGGAAAGGAGGAGCGTTGCCGGTGGGCGCATTTTTACACGTGCATACACCACATTAACCATATTTGCAAATGTACCCTCCTCGTATACATATTTTATAATTCACCCCCTAATGCTAACATATTAAGCTGAGCTACATTCCAAAGCTCCTGTTAAGAAATATTTCCAGGATATTTCTTATGTTTCCAATTGGTTGTTTAGGTCTCTGCCGAAATGACACTACAGGGTATTAAGTTTAAGGGCCTGTTTGGTTATTTCCTAAAAAACCAAAAAATAAAAATGAAAACTAAGAAATCTCAAAAAGTACAATTTCATACATTTCCATCCTTAAAACTCACCCACAACATCTAATATAATATTATTTTTATCCAACAACTCATCCATCACATCTAATAAAATATTATTTTCATCCAACAACTCATCCATCACATCCATCACATCTAATAAAATATTATTTTCATCCACAACATCACTCAACTCATCTCATCTTATATTTAAAATGAACTCACATCATCCAATAAGATTGTGACAACTCATCTCATCTCATTAACATTTCATTTCTTTGTTTTCCTCCCAAAAAGCTAGGAAAACAATAGAGATTGAGATTATTTACTTATTTATATAGAGGTTTGGAAGGGGATGCGATAGAGTTACAGATGGCCGGGCACAGTGAGCACAGCGTTGCATAAGGCGACACGGGAAAGGAGGAGCGTTGCCGGTGGGCGCATTTTTACACGTGCATACACCACATTAACCATATTTGCAAATGTACCCTCCTCGTATACATATTTTATAATTCACCCCCTAATGCTAACATATTAAGCTGAGCTACATTCCAAAGCTCCTGTTAAGAAATATTTCCAGGATATTTCTTATGTTTCCAATTGGTTGTTTAGGTCTCTGCCGAAATGACACTACAGGGTATTAAGTTTAAGGGCCTGTTTGGTTATTTCCTAAAAAACCAAAAAATAGAAATGAAAACTAAGAAATCTCAAAAAGTACAATTTCATACATTTCCATCCTTAAAACTCACCCACAACATCTAATATAATATTATTTTTATCCAACAACTCATCCATCACATCTAATAAAATATTATTTTCATCCAACAACTCATCCATCACATCCATCACATCTAATAAAATATTATTTTCATCCACAACATCACTCAACTCATCTCATCTTATATTTAAAATGAAAATGATTTAAGGACCCAAAATATGAGACCAATGGAGGGGACAGTTGAGGTGTCCCCTCCCTATTGCATAATGAGTTGGTCATGCCAACTCATGCCAACTTATTATGCAATACGGAGGGGACACCTCACCTGTCCCCTCCCTTGGCCCCATATTTTGGGTCCCCGTAGCAGCACTCTATTTAAAAATCACTCACATCATCCAATAAGATTGTGACAACTCATCTCATCTCATTAACATTTCATTTCTTTGTTTTCCTCCCAAAAAGCTAGGAAAACAATTTCTTTAAGTGTGAGTCACATTATCCAATAATATAATGACAACTCATCTCATCTCATCTATTTTCTTATTTTTAAGAAATAACCAAACAAAAAAAAAAACAACAACCTATTACAAGAAATATGTTTCTTATAATTCATTTTCTTATTTTTTTCCGTCAACCAAACAACATCAAAACAAGTTTTCTTAAAAAATCACTCACATCATCCTATAATAAGGTGACAACTCATCTCATCTCATCTCATCTCCATTTCTTTGATTTCCTTTTTTTTTAGCCAACCAAACAATCCCAAAACCTATTTTTCTTAGAAATAGGTTTCCTTTTCTTTGATTTCCCTTTTTTTAAGGCAAACAAACAGAAATCAACAATACCATAGGGCTTCCAAAAATAATTGTTAACAATTGTAACTAGTTCCTATGATATATGAAGAGGCATTGTACCATGAGGATTAATGTGGCTTTAATTGCGAGGCAACCTCCTCACACATGGCTAACACATGCATGGCAGACTATTTATCTTAGCGCAGAAAATCTCCCGATTCATTACAACTATGGGTAGTAAATGATGGAATCAAATCGAATACTAAAATGTTTGTATTTGTATTTGTTTAAAATTATCGAATTCGACCGCGTATTCTAATATTCATATATAGAGTTCTTCGAATTTGAACTCGAATACTTTGTATTTGATAAATATTCATGAATACTTATCGAATATCAAGCATATTGCGCTAAAGAATTTAATTTTCAAATAGTATTTAAATCTATAAATAAAAATTATTTCTTTATAATATATGATGTATATATATATATTTAAATTAAAATTTTTGTCAGAAAAAAATTAAGATTATTTATAAGTTTTAAAATCAGTACATAAAACTTAAGTAGAAATGGTAAGTGTGTTAAAAATATGACACAATACGTGCAATAATATAAATAATAACTGATCAAATTATAAACGAATATTTGATAGATAAACGAATCGAATACACATCTGGTTAAATTCTATTCATTAGTAAATTGGAATACTAAAAAATATTTGTCTTGTGGTAAATAAACTACCGAATCGAATATGAGCAAATAGTTACTTGAACAATTATCAAAGTATGTGTAAATTACTCGGTTCATTTCGACTCCTAGTTACGACAATTATTCTAGTTATGACTTTAGATCACACTATCAAGTTACTGATTGTGACATGATGAATGAGAACGAATCTCATGTTGCTTTCTTGCCGGTATTATTATCATCATTAATCCAATTCCCGTCACCATATATGTCTTCAGTTTCTCCTTCATCTAGATAGCACGTGATCTGTTTGTAGAAAGGCCCAGCTTAATTTTCCTCCGCATTTATGACCTCACTTCTCTTTAACACATCATGTCGCATCTTCATTTGTTTAATGTATGAAGCAACTAATTAACAACTGATCAAGAATTACTTGCTTGCTTGTTCCATAGATTGAGAACCATTCATCACATGCTCGTTATCAGCTGTAGACTGAAACGGCAGCAGAAGCCTCCACCATTATAGGGCTAGCCGCCTCGTACGTTTGGTACGAATACCAACTCAAACAGCCATGAGGACAAGCTACTGTCCAAATTCCCCTTCTTGTTATCGTTACTGTATATTTCTCCTCCTGGTTCGTCTTCCAGAAGAAACATTGATATCGGCCTCACATTCACCTTCGTCCCCGATGGGGCCTTTATCCAAGCATTGTAAGCCGTTCCTAGTTCTCTGACGTGAGTCGCTGTATATGTTACGGTCACCGATGCTATATCATCCATGATCACCATCAACGAAGGATAGTTTAAATCCACGCCTGAAATAGAAACGATATTAGAACACTTGACAGTCCGGTGAGCAATTGCGCTTGCCTGACTATCTGAGTGGTTAGTCCACAGAGGTACGAGACGATGTTGTATTTTACCCCAGGTGATCCGATATCGGACGGCAATGATGCAAGAATGTTGACACCGGGTCCGATGATATCGGGCTTAAGAATGCTCGGATCCACTTGATTCGGCCCTCTCGAGGAGGAGGAGCTAGGCTGCTACGGGAGCTGGCACGGTGTGTTTCCTATAAGGGAACCGTGGAAAGAGATTGATGCCGTTGGTGTCGTAGTTGATTTGGTGTACAATTTGATTACCGATCCGTCTAAGTAGCTTACGTAAGACGTAGGAAGAACAAGCACATCGGCGAGAGCAGTGTATCCTTGTCTTACTTCTGTTCGTCGGGATCATGGAAGCTCACCCAGCACTCTGTCCACACAACCACCAACATCACAGACGGCCACCTTGCCTTTTACGTCTGACTCCTGATAACGTGCCTGAAGCACAAAACTCAGCTCATGAAGATTTGGATCCAGGATATACGACAGGAAACGCAGTAGGAGGAAAGCCTTTTGGCTGGTGGATGGACTCTCCGTAGAATTGAGCTTCCTCGTCCAGAGTCACGGTTGTTCGAAATTTTCTATTTATTGTGCTTGCACCGATTGTCAGAATCTAGGGCACCTCGCTGGAGAGTGTTGCAGGCGACGGGCTGCTAATCCCTGTAGCGCTGACAACGAGGATGCCTTTCTGAGTTGCTCCGAATGTGTTAGTCTAAGTGTAGACCCAAAGTTGAAGCCAAAGCTGGAATCAGGAAGCTAGATGAAGCAAAACGAAGGAAACAGGAAAACTGCAGTACGATCGACCGCGGTGGTCTCGGCGGTCGACTACGAACGTGCACGAGACAGGAAAAAGTCTCTGGACTTTTTCCGGTCGACCGCGGCGGTTGGTGCGGTCGACCGCGCCTGGACTCTGGAGCTAAGTAAGTCTCTGGACTTTTTTCGGTCGACCGCGGCAGAAGGTCCGGTCGACCGTGAAAACCATGTAAGCGCAGTCTGGGTTCTGTCGTTTATCCAGTTGACCGCGACTGGTTCGGCGGTCGACCGCGAGTCGAGCTGGTAGTTTCCTAAACTGTTTTGGATTCTGTTTTGATTCAGATTGATATAATTACCCAAACGTTTTTAGGGTTTATTAGACCATCAGAAACTATCTGAAAGTGAGTTTTTAGAGAGAGAAAATCTCAGAGAGATTAAACCCTAGTTTGAGTGCTTGTATTCCTTCTTCAATTAATCAAAGAATTATATGGTGTAGCTTTCGAGGACGTAGGCACGTTGCCGAACCTCGTTAAATCTGTGTGTTCATCTCTTTTACTATTCCTACAAGTTTTGATCTTTATTTGTAGTGAATTTCTTTCTTGCTCAACTTTCTAACAAGGTCCGGAAGGGTAAGGGTTTGATTTGACTGTTTCGAATCCCTAAAAACTGGTATCAGAGATTCATTCAGCAATTTATGAGAAAGCCATGGTAGAGAAAATCAAATTTAAGATCGAGAAGTTTGATGGTTCAGACTTTGCCTACTGAAAGTCACAGATGGAGGACTATCTTTACCAGAAGGACTTGTATCGCCCGTTGATGGGTAAGGATAATGAACAGAAGAAAGAGGAGTCAGACGATGATTGGGAGATACTGGATAGGAAGGCTCTAGGGAAAATCCGATCATCGCTCGGTCAAGATAGTATCCCACAATATATCGAAGGAGAAGATGACGGTAGGGCTTATGGAAGCGCTCGCGAAGATGTATGAGCAACCGTCTGTAGCAAACAAGGTGCATCTGGTAAAAACTCTTTTCAACCTCAAGATGGCAGAAGGACTGTCCTTCACGATGCACCTCAGCGAGTTCAACATGATTGTTGATCAGCTTATCTTCGTAGACACCATGTTTGATGACGAAGTGCAGGCCTATTTATTACTGTCGTAGTTGCTGGATAATTAGGCAGATTGTGTGACGACAATCAGTAATTCGGCAGGGAAGGAAAAGCTGAAACTGAGTGAGGTGGTTAGTGTGATTCTATCTGAGGAGGTCAGAGAAAATCATCTGAATCAGAAGGTTTAGGTTCAGCTCTAAGTTTCAAGCAGAGAGGCAGAAGCCAGAAGAAAGGGAACCAGAATAGGAATCGGTCGAAGTCGAAGAAGAGGTCAAACTCGAAGGTTAGGTCTATCAAAGAAAAGTGTTGGAACTGCGGCCAGGAGGGCCATATGTCTTCAGTCCGTAAGAGTCCAAAGAAGGATGCGAGTGAGCAGGAGGCTCATATCGTGCATGATGCTTTGATCCTTACTATGGACAGCGATTCAGATTTTTGGGTCATCGACTTAGGAACTTCTTTCCACACCACTGCTAATAAGAAGCTTCTTCAGAATTATGTAGCAGGGGACTTTGGAAAAGTGTATTTAGGGGACAATGAGCCCTGTAATATTGTTAGAAAGGGCGATGTGCAGATTCAGATGAAGGGCTCTAAGTGGAACTTGAAGAACGTGAGACATGTACCGAAGCTAAAGAGGAATCTTGTTTCGGTGGGACAACTTGGAGAAAAAGGCTATGTTTCGACATTCACAGGGTATTCATGGAGAATCTCCAATGGTACGATGGTAGTTGCCTGAGGCAATAAATTAGGGACTCTTTACCTCACCTCACATGCAAGTAACACCCTCACAATTGTAGTTGGCAAATAGAGTACAGATCTATGATATAACAGGCTAGGGCACATAAGCGAGAAGGGGATGAAGATCTTACATTCACACGGAAAGCTAACTGGGGTTGACTCCGTGGAAGTTGGTGTTTGTGAAGATTGTATCTTTGGAAAGCAAAAGTGGGTTAGTTTCCAGAAGGGTGGAAGACCATCTAAGGCTCAGAAGCTAGAGTTGATTCATACATATGTATGGGGTCCATCCAGTGTGTCTTCTTTTGTCGGTTCGAGATACTATGTAGCTTTCATCAACGATCACTCGAGAAAGGTGTAGGCTGTCTAAAAATCACAATAGATAGCTGATCCCCATCAAACACCGATGATGGAAGTTACAATCTGACGACTTCCAGAAGGCTACAATTTGAAGACTTTCACGTAGATCGCTGAAGGTTATAATCTGACGACCTTCACGATAACCGATGAGAGCTCTAGTTTAACAGCCTTCACAATCAACCTCGAGAGTTACAATCTGACGACTCTTGCATATCAAAGAGCTAAAGTAAAGATTACAAAATGACGATCTTGTTACAATCTGACGACTCTTGCATATCAAAGAGCTAAAGTAAAGATTACAAAATGACGATCTTTGTAACACTTTGACAGAAAGAGACTACAAATCGACGATCTCTTCAAATCAAGCTGCGGAAGTCCTCCCCGCACACCAGCATCAAGACGCATCGCGTTCATAGCCACGAACGCAGCTCAACGCAGCTCATGCCACAGCTCAACGCAGCTCCAACCGCTACTCAACGCAGCTCCGAGCGCTGCCCAACGCAGCTCTATACCGCTGCTCAACGTAGCTCCAACCGCTGCTCAACGCAGATCCAAGCGCTGCCTAACGTAGCTCTATACCGCTGCCCAACGCAGCTCTATACCGCTACTCAACGCAGCTCCAACCGCTGCCTAACGCAGGTCACATCCAGCTCCAAACGCAGCTCAGATCCACTGCCAAACGCAGCTCTTAAAATCGTACAAACGCAGCTTCCAAATTGCTGTAAACACAGCTCAGATCCGCTGCCAAACGCAGCTCTTAAATCGCTGCAAATGAGCTTCCAAACGCTGCGTCCGAGCTTTCAGATGCTGGGTTCAAGCTTTTAGGCATTGCGTTTGGACACAGAATTCATGCCAGAACGCGGGCCTACGTTTGACTCGTTCAAACACGAGCTGAACGGTTTCAAAACCGTTTCCCACGATCTGAGGGGATCACAACTCCACTCAGGAGTGATTTAAGGGGCGGTTACATCCCATTAGCCCCACTTAGGAGTGAATTAAGGAGGTGGTTACACCCCTTAATCCCCTATAAATAACTGAAAATCAATTCAGTTCAAGGGGCGGTCTGTTGGAACTTCTTGGCAGCGAAAAGAGGATCCTTCATCCTTTGGTTGGAGCTTTGGAGATCAGCAATAAGATCTTCTTCATCCTTGGCTTATAACCGACTTTCGGTTAAATCAACTCTTTCATAGAGTTTTAAACTCGTTCAGAGTTCTCCACAACGTCAAATCGTGAGGAGAAGACATCGTTCCAGTGAATCAAGATATTCGGATCGTCAACGGAGAGCAAATTCGACGCAAGCATTCGAAGGAGGCACTCCATCGCTACCATGAAGAACCTAGTTTTAAACAAAGGGGAGAATCCAGATCATTCTCTTCTCTTTTGTAATCAGAAAATCCAATTGTAACTGAGATTAAAGGAATACAAATCAATTTTTCTTTATTTTTTTTACTGCAAATTTTCCACAAACAAAAGATGGCGACTCCGCTGGGGAATAGCTTCTCTGACGAAGAAGTGGTGGTGTAATTCGATGTTCATCTCACTGGAACAACCGTCGAAACTCTCGTGGTAGAGTTTGATCAAGCCAAGTTTGAGGAGGCTATCTCCTCCGGATCCCTTAGCCCCAAGGCTATGCGCAAGATCCACAAAGTCTCCAAAGAGACTAAAGCTCCAACTGCTCCAACTGCTCCAATTGCAGCCGAACCGCCTAAGAAAGACTGCTCGGACAGACCCTCCCCTGATGGAGTGGGCTCAGCTTCAACCAAACCTGCGCCAAGACGACGTGTATCGGGTCGAAAGATGCCCATGGAGACGACAAAGGCCTTGAAGCAGGCTAAGAAGAATGTCGCTCGACGGAGGAGGAGATCCTTACGACGAGCACATCTCCGAGAATGCCGATCCTCAAGTCAACATGAGCTTCGTGTTTGTGAGCCTAAACACGACCCTATGCCCTGCGTTTCTGTTTCAGAATGCAAGTCTCGCGTCTATGAGCCCAAACATAGGCTCTGTGTGAAGAAGACTGAGCGCAACCCTCAGGGGCGCGTTCCACAAAATGAACGCAACCCTCAGGGGTGCGTTCCACAAAATAAACGCAACTCTCAAATATGCGTTTCATCAGCAAAACCTGAAGCTCAGGCATGCGTTCAGTTGACGAAATCCAATACAGAGCCTGGTATATATCGTGGAGCGTCGGGGCGCTGCCCCGAACCCCACCGGGGGGTATTCCATCCCCCCCGGACCCCCTGGCCAGGGGCGCGCCGCCCCCTGGACCCCCGGCTCGAATACTCTGCGTAGCGCAACTAGATTGAGGGGCGAATATAAGAAGTTCAGGGAGTCAAGGCATCTCAACCAGATCCATGTTCACCAAGAGCCAGTTCTGTCCAATCATGGACTGGGGGTTCCAATTCAAACCTCACGATCTGTGAGTAGTTCTCCTCGAATCTTCACAACAGATTTGAGAGAGTTCATATTAAGAGAAAGACCGATGCAACAAGTCATTCGTTCATTCCAATATGAACGACTGATTCCTACGGTCCTCTCGGGATGTCAATGTTGTTCATTTGCGGCCAAACTGTTGGTGTTCGACCAATTTACGAACGTTGCTTTGCCCAACCAATAACGATGTTCTCACAGGAAGAAGTCTCTAAAGACCGAATATCTTGGGGTCACTATCAATGTGATCGGCAGAGGAAAAGTCTCAGGTCCTAGTTCCGATGACTCTGAGACAAGTCGTTCACCGACCGTCAGAGAAATCGCTAACGAGTTTGAAGGAGTCTACCAACGCACTCGGACGCGAACAGGAGCCATTCCCTCTGTCAACTATCGGAGGTTAGCCAGAGGAACCAATTCTAATGATGAACACTCAGCCATTACAGAGTCCCAATCATCAAGCTCTTTCATTGGGCATGAGAACTTCGTCTATATGGCAGAACATTGTGAAGATCTTGCAAAGAGGGTTGCTGAGCAAGAGGCCATGCTCAAATCACAACAGAAGACCCTCGATGAACTCCTGGCCCTGTTGACTCAAATCGTCGCAGACAAGGCCAAATCTCAGGAGATAGATTTGCCACCTAAGCAAGAATCTTCCAGGAGAGAAAAAGCATCTTCATCCCGACCTCACACAAGCAAAGGAAAGGAAAAAGTGGTTGATGGTGCCGCTTCTCACCAAGAAGCCCATAACATGGAATCTTCCTCTGATGAAGGAAGAGAGACGGAGAACGAGCATAATCTCCAGTCTGCCAAAATGGAAGAATTGGAAGCCCGCCTCAATGCCATTGTTGACAGAAGTGAGCTCCAAGACGAGGGAGTTGTCAGGCCCTATCATGCCGAATGGGATACAACCTCTTATCCTCCCAAGTTTGAGGTCCCGACGTTACAAACTTTTGACGGCACGGGATCACCGAACCAACATATCTATCATTTCAAGTCACAGACTGGGAATGTGATATCAAATGACGCCATACTGGCTCGATTATTCATTGGCACCCTCAAGGGAGTTGCCTTTGAATGGTTCAGGAAACTGCCTGCTCGATGTATCCAAAAGTGGGCGGACCTGCCGGATGTATCCAAAAGTGGGCGGATTTAGAGAGACTCTTCCTGTCAAGATTCTTTGAAGAGGATACAGAAGTCTCCATCCATACCCTCCTTGCCGCTAAGCAAAAGAAGAGGGAGTCCGTCAAAGCCTTCGTCAAGAGGTTCCGAACCATGGCTCTTCGGTGTTCGTCAGGTATGACACAATCTATCTTAGTAGAGACCTGTCGACACAATTTGCAAACCGACCTCCTAGCCCGAATCGGAGTTGCGGAATGTCATTCTTGAAGACAACTAATCTCTCAAGGCGAACAAGCTCAAAAGATTATTGCCAGGATCAAAGCTGAAGAACAAAGTAGGCAGGATCAACCTGAGTAATCAGACCAAGTCCAACCTTCACCTGAGCAATCAGACCAAGCCCAATCTTCTCAGTCAGAAGAAGATACCACGACTATTGAAGCTAATCCTCTTCAGTAGGATGGCAGGTCTAACAACTATCACGTTAATAATTACCTCTGATAGTCAACCTCATTAGATAGTGGCCCATTAGGCGATGTGCCATGTCTACCTTTTTCCCCTGCCCTTGTTCAAGACCGGGGGTTGGTTTATTTGTAGTTCATTCGATTATGAGCAATAAATCTTCTGAGTTGTCATGTTCAATAGAACACCTCCGTCAACCACGAAATCCACCAAAACTATCACGTTAACAGTTACCTCTGATAGTCCATTTTCTCCAAATTCCCCCACCAATCCTCTTCAATAGGATGGTAGGTCCACAAAACTATCACGTTAACAGTTACTTCTGATAGTCCATCAATCTGCCAATCCTCTTCAATAGGATGGTAGGTCCACAAAACTATCACGTTAACATTTACCTCTGATAGTCCATCAATCTGCCAATCCGCTTCAATAGGATGGTAGGTCCACAAAACTATCACGTTAACCGTCACCTCTGATAGTCCATCAATCTGCTAATCCGCTTCAATAGGATGGCGGGTCCACCAAAACTATCACGTTAATGATCACCTCTGATAGTTCATTTTCTCCAAATTCTCCTGCCAGTCCTCTTCAATAGGATGGTGGGTCCACTAAAACTATCACGTTAATGATCACCTCTGATAGTCTACTTCCTCCAAATTCTCCCACCAATCCTCTTCAAGTAGGATGGCAGGTCCACCAAAACTATCACGTTAATGATCACCTCTGATAGTCCTTTTCCTCCAAATTCCCCCACCAATCCTTTTCAAGTAGGATGACGGGTCCACAAAAACTATCATGTTAACAGTCACCTCTGATAGTCCTTTTCCTCTAAATTCCCCCACCAATCCTCTTTAAGTAGGATGGCGGGTCCACAAAAACTATCACGTTAACAGTCACCTCTGATAGTCCTTTTCCTCTAATTTCCCCCACCAATCCTCTTCAAGTAGGATGGCGGGTTCACAAAACTATCACGTTAACAGTTACCTCTGATAGTCAAACTCATCAGATAATGGCCTACCAGGTGATGTGCCTCTATTCCGACTTCATGGATAGTGCTCCACTAGGTGATGTACCTTGTCTACCTCTTTTTATTCTCCTGCTAAGTCTTAATCAAGACCGGGGGTTGGTTACTTGGAATCCATTGGATTAAGAGTAACGAATCTTTCACATCGTCGAGTTAACATTACACTTCTGACGATCATCATCCTCACAGCGTATGCATTCAACTCGCATTACTCCCAATTTGTCACGTTAACCATACACCTCTGACAATCAACTTATCAATCCTCTTCAATAGGATGATAGGTCCTCAAAATTGCTCAAATCGCATTCTTCCCCAGCAAGATACTAAGTCTTTAAAATCTTAGTATCAAAATTCATCGCTTCTGATGATACACTCACTTAGCAATTCTCCCCAGCGAGACGCTAGTCCCCAAAATCTTGTTTAAATTACAAGTACACAAATTCCCGTCATGTTAACACTAAACCTCTGACAAAACCCACTTATCAATCCTCGTCAATAGGATGATGAGTCTCCAAAGTTGCTCCAATCGCAACACAAACCCTCGTCACGTTAACACTAAACCTCTGACAACCCACTTATCAATCCTCATCAATAGGATGATAAGTACACAAAGTTGCTCCCATCGCAACACATTCCTGTCACGTTAACAATATACCTCTGATAACAATCCACTTATCAATCCTCGTCAATAGGATGATAACTCCACAAAGTTGCTCCAATCGCAACATCTTCCTGTCACGTTAATATCACACCTCTGACAAAATTCACTTATCAATCTTCTTCAATAGGATGATAAGTCCATAAAGTTGCTCCGATCGTAACAAATTCCCGTCATGTTAACATCACACCTCTGACAAAAATCCACTTATCAATCCTCATCAATAGGATGATAAGTCCACAAAGTTGCTCCAATCGCAACACAATCCTGTCACGTTAACACTAAACCTCTGACAAAACCCACTTATCAATCCTCATCAATAGGATGATAAGTCCACAAAGTTGCTCCAATCGCAACACAATCTTTTCACGTTAATATCACACCTCTGACAAAAACCCACTTATCAATCATCATCAATAGGATGATAAGTCCACAAAGTTGCTCCAATCGCAACACATCTTCTTGTCATGTTAACACCAAACCTCTGACAATTAACTTATCGACTCTCCCCAATAGAGTGATAAGTCCACAAAGTTGCTTTAATCGCAACACAATCTTGTCACGTTAATATCAAACACCTCTGACAAAATCAACTTATCGACTCTCGTCAATAGAACGATAGGTCCTCAAAGTTGCTCCGATCGCAACACTTTCCACTTATCGACTCTCATCAACGGAGTGATAGGTCCATAAAAATACTGTTAGGTTAACATCACACCTCTAACAGTCAAACCCCCCAATGAACTTGCTAATCCTTTTCCAATGAACTTGTTAATCCTTTTTCAAAAAGAATAGCAAGTTGTCATTATAAAATCCCCAACGGATTAAATATTTTCTGGAATTATCCTAGTGATAATAAAGAAAATTCATGCTAAGTTAATATTACACCTCTGGCGCTTCCAACTTTCTTTCAGTGTTTCAAGTAACACAGGAAGAAATAACGATAAAGTCTACGTATTCAACATCGTAGCACCAAAATCCATGCCTTTCACACATGGGGGACTTTATCTCGATCCCTAATTAGAGATAAGCCTACGCCTAACACGCGTTGCTGGTTAGTCGTTTTCCGTAAAAATGACAAAGTCTATGTATTCAAAATCATAGCATCAAGTCTAAGAGAGTTTATTCTCTAAGCAAGTGCAGAGAACAAATCCTTTACCACAAGGAATCAACAGCTCCAAGATCAGAGTTGAGATCCAAAGTATTCCGAAAATTCGTCCCAGTCAACCGCGAACTTTCGAAAACTTTGGAGGGGGTTCTGTAGGCTGTCTAAAAATCACAATAGATAGCTGATCCCCATCAAAACACCGATGATGGAAGTTACAATCTGACGACTTCCAGAAGGCTACAATTTGAAGACTTTCACGTAGATCGCTGAAGGTTACAATCTGACGACCTTCACGACAACCGATGAGAGCTCTAGTTTAACAGCCTTCACCATCAACATCGAGAGTTACAATCTGACGACTCTTGCATATCAAAGAGCTAAAGTAAAGATTACAAAATGACGATCTTTGTAACGCTTAGACAGAAAGAGACTACAAATCGATGGTCTCTTCAAATCAAGCTGCGGAAGTCCTCTCCGCACACCAGCATCAAGACGCATCGCGTTCATAGCCACGAACGCAGCTCAACGCAGCTCATGCCGTAGCTCAATGCAGCTCCAACCGCTGCTCAACGCAGCTCCGAGCGCTGCCCAACGCAGCTCTATACCGATGCTCAACGCAGCTCCAACCGCTACTCAACGCAGCTCCAAGCGCTGCCTAACGCAGCTCTATACCACTGCCCAACGCAGCTCTATACCGCTGCTCAATGCAGCTGCAACCGCTGCCCAACGCAGGTCACATCCAGCTCCAAACGCAGCTCAGATCCACTGCCAAACGCAGCTCTTAAATCGTACAAACGCAGCTTCCAAATTGCTGTAAACGCAGCTCAGATCCGTTGCCAAACGCAGCTCTTAAATCGCTGCAAATGAGCTTCCAAACGCTGCGTCCGAGCTTCCAGATGCTGCGTTCAAGCTTTTAGGCATTGCGTTTGGACACAGAATTCATGCCAGAACGCGGGCCTACGTTTGACTCGTCAAACACGAGCTGAACGGTTTCAAAACCGTTTCCCACGATCTGAGGGGATCACAACTCCACTCAGGAGTGATTTAAGGGTCGGTTACATCCCATTAGCCCCACTTAGGAGCGAATTAAGGAGGTGGTTACACCCCTTAATCCCCTATAAATAACTAAAAATCAATTTAGTTCAAGGGGCGGTCTGTTGGAACTTCTTGGCAGCGAAAAGAGGATCCTTCATCCTTTGGTTGGAGCTTTGGAGATCAGCAACAAGATCTTCTTCATCCTTGGCTTATAACCGACTTTCGGTTAAATCAACTCTTTCATAGAGTTTTAAACTCGTTCAGAGTTCTCCACAACGTCAAATCGTGAGGAGAAGACATCGTTCCAGTGAATCAAGATATTCGGATCGTCAACGGAGAGCAAATTCGACGCAAGCATTCGAAGGAGGCACTCTATCGCTACCGTGAAGAACCCAGTTTTAAACAAAGGGGAGAATCCAGATCATTCTCTTCGCTTTTGTAATCAGGAAATCCAATTGTAACTGAGATTAAAGGAATACAAATCAATTTTTCTTTATTTCTTTTACTGCAAATTTTCCACAAACAGAAGGTGTGAGTTTACTTCATGAAGCACAAGTCAGCGGTGTTCGTAGTCTTTAAGAAGTGGAAGACCATGGTGGAGAATGATGCGGCATAATTATGTACCAAAAAGGTTGCAAGTGCACAACTGTGTCAAGTTATAGTATTTAAGATATCGATCCCACGAGGAAGATGATTTTATAGGAGAAAATATAAAATTGCTTCTTATTTTGTGTGCGTGACAAATAGGAATGATAAGTGAATGTGATTGTGAAGAGATTGAAAGAGTGAAAATGGTGTGTAAATAGGTGCAAAGTGTAAGTGAGAGTGGATTTGAAAAAGAATGAGTATGATCAATAAGGTGAGAAGGAAAAATGAATAAAATCAAAAAACAAATAAAAAAAATCAAGAATGAAGAACAAAATTCTAGAATAAAAGAAAATACAAGAAATTAAAGATGGTGGATTCAATTATAGATATGGGTAATCTATAATTGAACCCACTTCTTAGAAAAGGGTGATTCCCTAGAGGGTTCTAGCCTAAAGGCGAATCAAACAAAATAAAAATAAACAAAAAGAAAAACTAAACCCAAGAGGGTTCTAGCCTCAAGGTGAATAATATAAGAAATTAAAATCTAACTACAAAATAAATTACAAAATCTAAACTACAAAATAAAATTACAAGAATTAAATACAAGAAAATAAATCTATTCTATAAGCATGAAATAAATCTAAGGCAAGAGGGTTCTAGCCTCTTGGCTATTTAACAAGAAAATAAAATCTAAACTACAAGCATAGAAATAAATCTACACTAATAAGCAATAAAAGAGAAAAAGAAAAGAAATACAAACCTTCAAATAATTCTCCATCTTCATCTTCATCTTCATCATCCAACAAAGAGAAGAAGAGAAAAATTTAAAGTGGTGAAAAAATTATTATTATTAATTGCAACAAAAGTTATAATTTTGGAAGGCCTTCTCATTTAAGAGTAGCCCTCCTCTCCAAAAGGAGTTATAAAAATTTTCACACCCTTAACCCCTCACTCTCTACCCCTATTTATAGTAATCTTTACTGAATATGAGCCATTGGATTTGTCTTAAGCCCCAAGCAACAATCTCCACCTTTGAATTTGCTTTTTGTTCTTCTCTAGCCCAAATATAGGAGGTCCAAAGTAAATCCGGTCCATTCAAGTCTTGATTTTCAAATTTCATTCAGCAGCCTAGTCCTTGAGTCTTGAACAAATCCGGCCCACTTCCAATCCTTGCATCCATGGCATCATTTGATTTTGCAAATCAAAATTGAATGGAAGTCCGGCCCATTTGAGATTGATTTTCAAAATCCAATCTCAAGTTCAGTCTTCAATTTGATTTTCCAAGAAAATGAAATCCGGCCCACTTCATTAAAATCCAAGCAGTAGCTTCATTCTCCGGTTTTGATTGCAGCAACTAAAGTTCACATTTCATTTGATTTTCTTGTGAAAATCCAAGCAAAGTCCAATTCATTTGGTTTTGAAAATCAAAAGGCCAAGTCTGGTCCATGGCCCAATGGATGTTTCATTTGATTTTCAAAATGAAAATCTGGCCCATTTAAAATTCAACTATGCAGTTCGGTCTCTTCTACTCTTTTTCATCTAAGTCCATTCCATTCCACTCTTTGCATCCAAGTCCATTTCATTCCAACTTTTTGCATCCAAGTCCATTGAAGCTTCATTTGTGTAATTATTTATTGATGGGCTTTGGGCTTCCAAGCATTTTCCTCTTGTAAGCTTTTGCTTCATGGGCTTCTAAAATGCTACAAAATAGAGAAAAGAGATTTTGAGGGGTTTTTATATTTAATAATATTTATTGATATTTTCATTCAATTATATGGAAACTAAGCTAACAACAATTATTAATGGTATATTTATTCATGTAAGATAGATAATGAGGGTATAAATTGTAATAAAATGTGATTATCAGAGAACGAGATAGATCTGAAGGTGAAGTGTCTGAGATCAGACAATGGTGGAGAATACGAGCTGGAGGAGTTCAAGACGTTCTGTGCTACGAATGATATTCGCTTAGAGATGACTACTCCAGGGACACCGCAGCAGAACGATATTGCGGAGAGGATGAACATGACCTTGACGGAGCGTGCCAGGAGTATGCGATTACATACAGGTCTGTCTAAGATATTTTGGGCGGATGCGATGCATACGAAGGCTTACCTTATTAATCATGGGCCATCAGTTCTATTAGATTTTAGGATTCCAGAGGAGATTTGGAGTGGAAAAAAGATAAATCTCTCACACTTGCGGGTATTTGGTTGCGTGGCTTATGTTCATATCAGTGACCATGTCAGGAACAAGCTAGAGGTTAAATCATAGAAGTGCATATTCATTGGATACGACATTAATGAGTTCGGGTATCATCTTTGGGATGAGAAGAACAAGAAGATCATCAGGAGTCGAGACGTCATATTCAATGAGGAGGTGATATACAAGGACAGGAAAATGTCAAGGATAACCAAAGTAGTGGGAGTAGCACTTCAGATGCAGGTGGATCTGAGTACATGGATTAACAAGAACTTCCAGATATGAGTGATGATGTTTGTTCTGACCGAAGAACGAAGGAGACTCCAGGTGCAGAAGAAACTACCCAGGACATGGAGCTTAGGAGATTATCCAGGGTACCTAAACCGAATCTTAGATATCTTTTATCTCTTGATTACTTATTGTTGACAGATAGCGGTGAACCGGAGTGCTATGAGGAGGCAATGCAAGTGAGTGAATTTTAGTAGTGGGAGCATGCAATGCGGGAGGAGATGGATTCTCTACTCACTAATGAGACATGAGAGTTAGCCCAGCTACCTGCATAGAAAAAGGCCTTGCATAACAAATAGCAGAGAGGATGAACAGGACCTTGACAGAGCGTGCGCGGAGCATGCGATTACATGCAGGTCTGCCTAAGACATTTTGGACGGATACGGTGCATATGACAACTTACCTTATTAATCATGTGTCATAAGTTCCATTGGATTTTAAGATTTCAGAGGAGATTTGGAGTGGAAAGAAGATAAATCTCTCACACTTGCGGGTATTTGGTTGCGTGGCTTATGTTCATATCAGTGACCATGTCAGGAACAAGCTAGAGGTTAAATCATAGAAGTGCATATTCATTGGATACGACATTAATGAGTTCGGGTATCATCTTTGGGATGAGAAGAACAAGAAGATCATCAGGAGTCGAGACGTCATATTCAATGAGGAGGTGATATACAAGGACAGGAAAATGTCAAGGATAACCAAAGTAGTGGGAGTAGCACTTCAGATGCAGGTGGATCTGAGTACATGGATTAACAAGAACTTCCAGATATGAGTGATGATGTTTGTTCTGACCGAAGAACGAAGGAGACTCCAGGTGCAGAAGAAACTACCCAGGACATGGAGCTTAGGAGATTATCCAGGGTACCTAAACCGAATCTTAGATATCTTTTATCTCTTGATTACTTATTGTTGACAGATAGCGGTGAACCGGAGTGCTATGAGGAGGCAATGCAAGTGAGTGAATTTTAGTAGTGGGAGCATGCAATGCGGGAGGAGATGGATTCTCTACTCACTAATGAGACATGAGAGTTAGCCCAGCTACCTGCATAGAAAAAGGCCTTGCATAACAAATAGATCTACCGGGTCAAGTAGGAGAGTGATGGAAGCAATAGGCTTAAGGCCAGATTAGTAGTGAAGGGGTTCCAACAGCAGGAAGGAGTAGACTACATGGAGATATTTTTCCCTGTTATGAAGCTCACAACCATCCGAGTGGTGTTGAGCTTGGTGGCTGCAGAAGACCTCTTCCTTGAGTAGTTAGATGTGAAGACTGCCTTTCTTCATGGTGACTTGGATGAAAAAATCTACATAAAGCAACCTATTGGCTTCATTGAAGAAGGAAAGAGAGATGGTGTGCAAGCTCAAGAAGAGCTTATATGGTTTAAAACAGACTCCGAGATAGTGGTATAAGAAGTTTGATAACTTCATGTGAAGCAATGGCTACAGAAGATGCAATTCGAATCATTGCTGCTATTTTAAGAGGTTCGAGTCTAGTTTTATTATACTGTTATTATATGTTGATGATATGTTAGTAGCAGGACCATATTTAGAGGAGATAAACAGTTTGAAGAAGCAGCTAGCAAAGGAGTTTGCAATGAAGGATCAGGGTGCAGCGAAATAGATTCTAGGGATGTGAATCAGTAGGGATAAAGTTGAATGGACATTAAGGTTGACCCAAGCTGAATATATCGAGAAGGTACTTCAGAGGTTCAATATGCAGAATGCTAAGGTTGTTAGCACGCCCCTCGGAAGTCAGTTCAAATTATCTGAGGAGCAATCACCTAAGACAGATGCAGAGAGAGCATATGAGCAGGGTGCCATATTCTTCGGCCATTGGAAGTCTCATGTACGTGATAGTTTGTACGTGACCGGACATTGCCCATGCAGTAGGAGTTGTGAGCAGGTTTGCAAACAATACAGGGAAGCAGCATTGAGAGGCCGTGAAGTGGATATTACAGTACTTGAGAGGGATAACGAACAAGCCACTATGTTTCAGGAGGAAGGAGTTGGTGCTGTAGGGATACGTGGATGCAGACTTCATCGGTGATCATGATACGAGGCGAAGCACTACGAGGTATGTTTATACCTTAGTGTCGACAGTAGTGAGCTGGGTCTCACGTCTGCAGAAATTTATGACTTTATCTATAACCGAGGCTGAGTATGTCGTGGTGACTGAAGCAAGCAAGGAAATGATCTGGTTGAACGTGTGTTTGGAAGAGTTAGATCTGAAGCTAAGGAGAGGAGTTCTATATTATGATAGCCAGAGCGTCATACATCTTGCCAAGAATCCAGTATATCATGCTAGAATGAAGCACACCAACGTACGATACTATTTCATACGCTCGCTGATTAAAGACGAAAAGTTACACTTAATAAAGATTTTGGGGAGTCAAAATATGATGGACATGTTGACGAAGGCAGTCACCATTAAGAAACTAGAGTTGTGCGCAATTTCAGTTGGCCTTCACGAGTAGAAGATGAAGGCTGAGCCACACTAGGAGGATCGGCAAGATCACCGGGATATTGATGATTGAAGAAAGGATTTTCCGGGGAGGAGAAGATACTTGCAAAGAAAGGAAGAGTTTGGGTGAACTCGTTGATGGCGCTTTGGTCTCCAAGTTGGAGATTGTTAGTCTAAGTGTAGACCCAAAGCTGAAGTCAAAGCTGGAATCAGGAAGATGATGCAAAACGAAGGAAACAGGAAAATTATAGTACGGTAGACCGTGGTGGTCTCGGTGGTTGACCGTGAATGTGCACGAGACAGGAAAAAGTCTTTGGACGTTTTTGGTCGACCGCGGCAAAAGGTCCGGTCGACCGTGAAAACCCTGTAAGCGCAGTTTGGGTTCTGTTGTTTATTCGGTCGACCGCGACTGGTTCGTCGGTCGACTGCGAGTCGAGCTGGTAGTTTCCTAAACTGTTTTGGATTCTGTTTTGATTCAGATTAATATAAATACCCAAACGTTTTTTAGGATTTATTAGACACTCAGAAACTATCTGAAAGTGAGTTTTTAGAGAGAGAGAATCTCAGAGAGATTAAACCCTAGTTTGAGTGCTTGTATTCATTCTTCAATTAATCAAAGAATTGTGTGGTATGGCTCCCAAGGACATAGGCACATTGCCGAACCTCGTTAAATCTGTGTGTTCGTCTCTTTTACTATTCCTGCAAGTTTTGATCTTTATTTATGGTGAATTTTTTTCTTGCTCAACTTTCTAATAAGGTCCGGAAGGGTAAGGGTTCGATTTGACTGTTTCGAATCTCTAACAGAATGCACAGACCGCAATCGTGTCATTGTAGAAAGGCTTGTTGACATCATCTACCGAGATGGAGATTACGTCAAGGCCGTTAGCAGCAGCATCATCCATTCCGGCCAAAATATCAGACCACACATCCCTCTTTTCCGCAGACTTTATAGATTGCTAAGTGAGCGTAAGGTGCCATCCCAGTAGCCGCACCCTTCTCTTGTCCCTCGATGTTGACTTTGCCGGTGAACATGCTGTCGGCTATGCTCACCATGCACGTGGGTCCTGTGTCTGTTTTCATCATACGGCTGAGGCCCTTGCGTTACTGTGTCAGAATATTGCTCATGTTCTCGAATGGCATTGTGTCCCTTGACGAAGCTTTCAGCACCGATGAGCCGAATCCAAGCTCCCTTCCATTCGGCTAGCAGAAGGGGGACTTGCCCATTGTTACCGAACAAAGGGTGTTCCGGTGCTACATCGGAGTCTGAGAACTCTGATGATGATTCCCCCGATGTCATATCGATGAATACCCAAGAATTCGGGGTGTGAGTGGTTAGGGAGAGGCACAATTTGGTAAGGATACGTGTGTAGGAATCTTGGTTTGCTCTTTACTTCAGTCAACTCCTCTTTCGTCAGTCGAACGAAAAATGTGCTTATATCATTATGGTACAAGTAGATAAACCAAAGTTTGTCTGAACTAAGGACGTTGATCGGTGAAAAAGACCTGTACCAGGCTTCTCGGTCTCTGGAGGTTGAGAAGAATATTGTGGAGTTGTAGTGGGTATTGTTGGCTTGAATAGGATCGGCCTAAGCTTCTTAACTTGCAAACACAAGAGAGATACTGACTTGAAGTGGCCGAACTTGATGATGGAGAGACTGCAGGACTTAAAAAAAACAGAACCTTTCTTGGTATTAGCCGAACAAAAACAGAGAGAGAAGAAGAGAGGAACAGAGAATTTTCGGTGGAGGAGTTCCCTATTTTCTGCTTGCATTCATGAAGAATATTTACACATATATATAGATAAGATTACAACTTGAATTCTTATCCAATAACTAGCAAACTATCTACTAACTAGTATTCTACCATAACTAGAACTCTATCTAATAACTTGGATTCAAACTAACAATCCGGACTGATTAACAAACTCACATTCTCCCCCTTAATCTGGACGAGGCTCCAAGTCCCTTACTCCTAGCAGCTCCCGCATCTCGATGAACTTCACCCTTGCTAGTGCCTTCCCGAGAATATCTGCTCGCTGCTCGCTCGTGCTTACGAACTCCACTTTAATCTGTCCTCGCTCAACACACTCACGAATGAAGTGAAAACGTGTGTTAATATGCTTGCTTCTTCCATGGAAAACTGGATTCTTCATCAAGGCAATCGCAGACTTGTTGTCGACGAAGAGTGTAACCGGCTTGGGCTCACTCCCAATCACCTTGCTGATTAAACTCCTAAACCACAAGCCTTGGCATGCTGCTGCAGTTTCCACCATAAATTCTGCCTCGCAGGATGATAATGCCACCGTCTTCTGCTTCTGTGATGTCCAAGTGACCAAGCTGTCACCTAGATAAAATGCCATGCCGCCTGTGTTGCGCCTGTCATCAACATCTCCCGCAAGATCACTGTCAGTGAATCCCACCAACTCTTTATTGCCTCGACCTCATTTGTACACCAATCCATAGGATATAGTACCCTTCACGTACCTCAAAATATGCTTGACAACCTGTCTATGCAAAACTATAGGGTGCTCCATGTACCTACTCACAATCCCCACGACATATGTGATATCGGGTCGGGTGTGAGTTAGATACCTCAAACATCCGATGATGCATCTATACTCTGTCACGTCCACCGGTGTTCCTTCAGAATCCTTTCCAAGCTTTAGCTTTGCTTCCATGGGATATTGAGTCGGGTTGCAATCCATCATGCCGAACTGACCCAAAACCTTCTTCGCATAGGCCGCCTGCCTTAGTGCAATGCAATCATCCCGCTGATCCACATCGATACCAAGATGATAGGAAAGCAATCCAAGGTCACTCATCTCGAACTCCTTCATCATTTGTTGTTTGAAAAACTTTATCTCATCCGCTCTCGAGCCCGTAACGATCAAGTCATCCACGTACACGCCAACAATGAGTGTATCCCCTCTGTTACTCATGGTGTATACCGCCTGCTCCTGAGTACATCTTGCAAATCTTAGGGGGAGCTTTTGCTCTCTTAATTCTTTTGTCCCCTTTTTGATGTTGTCAAAGGGGGAGAAATATTGTGAGTATATGTATATTCTTTCTTGTTTATATGCATGTGAATTATAAATTATATATTCATTTACTACATGCATATACTTCGTTTTGTAAATTGTTTGTCATCATCAAAAAGGGGGAGATTGTTGGCCTTCTTGTTTTGATGATGATTTACAAACAATTTACTACTAATGTTGTTTGTCTAGTGTTTGATATTATCTATTCATTGTAGACAAACAACGTAGTTGGAGGATGGATGGATTGCGCTTCAACGATCATATCCAAAGGAGGTTGGCGGAATGTCGGTGAAGCCTATGCAATTCAAGTTAAATATCAAGTTCAAGCTTCATCCGCAAATATATCAAGTCAAGCCTATTGAAGATTAAGATCAAGCTTTGGTATATTTAGTTTAGATTTTATATTATGTGTGTTAGATATTCTAAGCTCAATATCATATACACACACGTATTTGGTTTCTATGCATATATATAGTTATATATATATACATACAAGTGTTTTAGATTTTGATGTTTACATATACATACACGTATTTGGTTTCTAAGCTCAAATATCGTATTCTCAGTTTATAGACTTAACAATCATCATATACATATTTTATCAAGTCTATATAATCATTGTGCAAAGTTTCAAAACATTGTTTATGTCAAAACATCAAACTTCATGTATATCACTTTTTCATGTTTTGAACACTTTTGCAAAATAATGAGATTTCACAACTGGGAAATGTAAATTGGAAAATTATTTTTGTAACACGTTCAAAATATCATTTTCAAACATTTCTCAAAGTTTCATCAAGTTTGGAATTGATTTGTTATGTTTAAAGGAATTTACAAATTCACGTTTTCGTTCGTGCACATGTTCGTGCATGTTTTACAAAACTGATGAGTTTTTACAAATGAGAAGTGATATTTGAAAAATTCTTTCTCTGATATATTTATCTACATGTTCATAAACTTCCCTAAAAATTTTACTATTTTTGGAGTTGATTTACTATGCCTAATTGATTTTACAAAATCGTATATGTTAACAGTTTTTCAGAAACTGTAAATTTGTGTTCAAATATTTATTTCTCTCCACTGGGAAAATATTTTTCCTAACTTCTTTCTCTGACATGTTATGCTACATGTCTAGAACATTTTCACAAAATTTCATAATTTTTGGAGTTCATTTACTATTTTAAATTGATTTTACAAAACATCTGCGCACTGCTACAGTAACTCCGGTCGACCGGACCGGTCGACCGGAAATGTCACTGGACGTTTCTCAGCTTTGCAGATGGCTCTCGGTCCACCGTACCGGTCGACCGAAGTACTGTAGCATACGACCATTGCTACAGTAACAGCTAGTTCTGTTTTTTTGTTTATTTTAATGTTTTGGGGGTGTTTTTATTGGTTTTTGGGGTTATTTCATGAGCCTATATATACCCCATGCCCTCATACCTCTAAGGTAACTCAAGAAAATATTTTAAAATAGTTTAACAAGGGTTTAAACTTGTTTAGTGTTTGTTTAAGTTTGGTTTAAGAAGCTTTTAAGCAATTGAGGGTTTGAGTTTGTGAATTCAATTTCACAAGAGCAAGTGGAGATCATCCTTTGGTGTTTGAGCATTCACTCTTCTCATACTCTCTTGTCATCTTTAGAGAAGTGTTTCTAAACTCATCTAGCAATTTATTATTTTGATTATAATTTCCATAAGCTAGATTTATATTGAGTTTAGTTTAATCGTTTTATTGATACTCTTTGTTCACACACAACCTATTGAGCTTAGTGTATTTACATTCATAGTATAATTTGGGGTTGTGGGTTTGTAACTAAGAGTTGTGCTTAATAGAGTTCTCACCTTGTTAGAGAGAACAATCATTTGTTAATTTGTGCTTATTGTGAGATTCACCTTGTAATACACTTGTACACCGAGTGAGGAGTGTGTGGTGAGAATCGGAGATCGTCCCAAGAGGAGTGGCGTCGGTTGACGTGCCTAGAGAGAGGTTGTAACCGAGCACTTGAGGGAGACACGGCTAGGTCCAACACTTAGTGGGTGCAGAGTGTGATTGCAAGAGTGTGAGTTGTAGAGTTTTCGGTTAGCTAGAAAACCGAGTGTGTAGAAGAAGTTCCGGCTTCCAAACCGGATTGTGTTAGTGGATTTCTCCCCGGGAGTGGGGAGCGGAGACGTAGGACGGAAGGTCCGAACTCCGTGATCATATTGCTTGTTTGAGTTTGTCTTTGGCGTAGTTGTTTTTGCATTTATCTTATATCGTCAATTGTGCATTACTCATCCTTTTTTATGATCCACTATCTAGTTTATATTGTTTACCCTAGTGTTAGTTTATATATCCTTGCATATATATTTTGCTATATATCTCTTTGCTAGGATACATATATATTATTGCATTTCATACTTGCTAGGATAACTTGTTAATTAATTTTAATTGGCATTTAATCGGATTAGATTAGCATAAGACCCTAATCAACCCCCCTCTAGGGTCTAACAATTGGTATCAGAGCTTGGTGCTTTTTGATTTAAGGTCTAACCACCTTGAGTTAAAGATCCAAGTTATCTTACTTGTGCTAATCTAGTTATGATTACATTAGTCTTGCTTGCATATTTTCACATATATATCATGAATATGAATATATTTCGTTTAGGCTATGAATCAAATATTGCTCCTAAATTCATTAATTTCCCCTATGCACAATGGGCTTCTAGATTTAAACTATTTGTTGAATCTAGAAATATCGACTTATGGGAAGTTATTGATTGTGCTTATATTGTGCCCACTTTGGAGATATCCAAGTGGAGCAATCATGATAAGAAAATGTTTTCAATGAACAAGCTTTTGTTAGAATATTTGCTTAATGCCTTTGACTCATCATTTTCTAACAAATTTGCTCATTTTGATAGTGCTTACAATTTATGGAAATTCATAGAAGCACATCAAGGCAACTTGGAGGAAATCCGACGTAGTTTGGAGGATTGTTCTTCAAGTGAGTGTGGAGCATCATCATGCACACGGCCACTAGGCGATAGCCCTAGTGTGGTAAGCGATTCGGAATCCGATAGTGATATATCCATCAATGAACTCGCTTGTGCATATGATAGATTATCTCATGCCTATACAAAATTGCAAAACAATTTTATTGATCTTAAAAGCAAGCATATTAGTTTAAAATCCGATCATGAGTCGCTAGCTTCCAAACTTGATATTGTTGTTAAAGAGAATGCTATTTTAAAAGAAAACAATGAGTTATTAAGTTTGGAAAATAATAACATGTCTTCATCTATTGCTAGCTTAACTCATGCTAATAATAATGCCATGATAGAAGTAGAAACTATTAGAAATAAGTTTAATTCTTTTAGAAATGATCATGTTTCATCTACTTCTATTTCCAATGCTTGTATGCATAATGATGAATTGAATCTTGTGAAAAACCGAATATCATCTTTAGATTCAACCCTTAAAACATGCATTGTAGATAATAAGAAACTTATGGACTTGGGTGCAAAGTCTAGTACTACAACTTCTAAACCCGTACACTTTGCACACTTGTATAGTAAAACTTATAAATGCTCCATTTGTGGTCGAAAAGGCCATTTAGCTAAGTTTTGCTATGATGCACAAAAACATAAGAATATTAATTCTTCTTGTGCATCTCATAAGGCTTCTTCTTCATCACATGTACACACACATGCACCCATTGTTCATCATAAGCATGCTAATGTGTATCATTGTGATTTTTGTGGTAGAGTTGGTCACTTAGCCAAGTTTTGTTTTGATTTGCGAAAAGTTTCTAAATCGCAAAATATTTCAAGTAGACCAACATTATTTCAAAATGTTTCTCATTTTACCGGATGCAAGAATGATTATATGGGTTAGAACAAGCTTAAGAGCTTGATATATTGTTGCCTCTCTTGAAATTCTTTTATCAAAGATTTTGTTTTGAAGTATTACTTTGAATTCATTATATTTTACTTATATGATGATATTTATGTGTTTGTGCTTATGGATCATCTATTCGTGCATTATAATGTATTCTTCTTTATTGATCAAAGATTGTTTTTGAATATAAACTTTGATTTATGATTTCTTTTGGTTGATTTGTTTTCATTTGAAAACTTTTTGCATGATTCTCATGTTCCTCTTCTTTTGATTTCATAAATCTATTCTTTTATATGGTTTTTATATTTTTTTTATGTTAATGAGACACTATTTTCATATTGACATATTTATATGTGTTCTCATTATCTTCATGTATGTGAGTAAATTTTTAGCATATTCATGTATGCTTGCTCACATATGTTTTGCCATGATCTTCATCGCATATATTCTATATGGCTTTTTGATAGGGGGAGCAATCCCTATACTTGTTTGATACTCACCTATGCTTATTGATAGGGGGAGCTTTCGCTCTCTTAATTCATTTGTCCCCTTTTTGATGTTGTCAAAGGGGGAAAAATATTGTGAGTATATGTATATTCCTTCTTGTTTATATGCATGTGAATTATCATGCATATATCTCTTTTCGTAAATTATTTGTCATCATCAAAAAGGGGGAGATTGTTGGCCTTCTTGTTTTGATGATGTTTAACAAATAATTTATAACTAATGTTGTTTATCTAGTGCTTGTATTATCTATTCATTATAGACAAACAACGTAGTTGGAGGATGGATGGATTGCGCTTCAACGATCATATCCAAAGGAGGTTGGCGGAATGTCGGTGAAGCCTATGCAATTCAAGTTAAATATCAAGTTCAAGCTTCATTCGAAAATATATCAAGTCAAGCCTATTGAAGATTAAGATCAAGCTTTGGTATATTTAGTTTAGGTTTTATATTATGTGTGTTAGATACTCTAAGCTCAATATCATATACACACACGTATTTGGTTTCTATGCATATATATAGTTATATATATATACATACCAGTGTTTTAGATTTTGATGTTTATATATACATACACGTATTTGGTTTCTAAGCTCAAATATCGTATTATCAGTTTATAGACTTAACAATCATCATATACATATTTTATCAAGTCTATATAATCATTGTGCAAAGTTTCAAAACATTGTTTATGTCAAAACATCAAACTTCATGTATATCACTTTTTCATGTTTTGAACACTTTTGCAAAATAATGAGATTTCACAAATCATTTTCAAACATTTCTCAAAGTTTCATCAAGTTTGGAATTGATTTGTTATGTTTAAAGGAATTTACAAATTCACGTTTTCGTTCGTGCACATGTTCGTGCATGTTTTACAAAACTGATGAGTTTTCACAAATGAGAAGTGATATTTGAAAAATTCTTTCTCTGATATATTTATCTACATGTTTATAAACTTCCCTAAAAATTTTACTATTTTTGGAGTTGATTTACTATGCCTAATTGATTTTACAAAATCGTATATGTTAACAGTTTTTCAGAAACTGTAAATTTGTGTTCAAATATTTATTTCTCTCCACTGGGAAAATATTTTTCAGAAATTCTTTCTCTGACATGTTATGCTACATGTCTAGAACATTTTCACAAAATTTCATAATTTTTGGAGTTCATTTACTATTTTAAATTGATTTTACAAAACATCTGCGTACTGCTACAGTAACTCCGGTCGACCGGACCAGTCGACCGGAAATGTCTCTGGACGTTTCTCAGCTTTGCAAATGGCTCTCGGTCGACTGTACCGATCGACCAAAGTACTGTAGCATCCGACCATTGCTACAGTAATGGCTAGTTCTGTTTTTTGTTTATTTTAATATTTTGGGGGTGTTTTTATTGGTTTTTGGGGTTGTTTCATGAGCCTATATATACCCCATGCCCTCATACCTCTAAGGTAACTCAAGAAAATGTTTTAAAATAGTTTAACAAGGGTTTAACCTTGTTTAGTGTTTGTTTAAGTTTGGTTTAAGAAGCTTTTAAGCAATTGAGGGTTTGAGTTTGTGAATTATCATCTATTGGTGTTTGGGCATTCAACTATTCTCCCTCCAACTCTTGATATATTGAGAAGTTTTCTAAACTCTATTTCTAGCTATTTTATATATTTGATTATCATTGTTATTTAGCTAGAACTACATTGAGTTTAGTTTTGATTTATATCTCTTTGTTCACACACAACCTTTTGAGCTTAGTGTATTTACATTCATAGTATAATTTGGGGTTGTGGGTTTGTGACTAAGAGTTATGCTTAATAGAGTTCTCACCTTGTTAGAGAGAACAATCATTTGTTAATTTGTGCTTATTGTGAGATTCACTTTGTAATACACTTGTACACCGAGTGAGGAGTGTGTGGTGAGAGTCGGGGATCGTCCCAAGAGGAGTGGCGTCGGTTGACGTGCCTAGGGAGAGGTTGTAACCGAGCACTTGAGGGAGACACGGCTAGGTCCAACACTTAGTGGGTGTAGAGTGTGATTCTGTGAGGTGTAAACGTTATTCGGGTGAACGTAGAAAACCCGGTTGATAGTGGATTTCTCCCCGGGAGTGGGGAGCGGAGACGTAGGACGGAAGGTCCGAACTCCGTGATCATATTGCTTGTTTGAGTTTGTCTTTGGCGTAGTTGTTTTTGCATTTATCTTATATCGTCAATTGTGCATTACTCATCCTTTTTTATGATCCACTATCTAGTTTATATTGTTTACCCTTGTGTTAGTTTATATATCCTTGCATATGTATTTTGCTATATATCTCTTTGTAGGATATATCATATTGTATATTGCTTATCCTAGCTCATATATATTATTGCATTTCATACTTGCTAGGATGCTTATCCTAGCTCATATATATTATTGCATTTCATACTTGCTAGGATAACTTGTTAATTAATTTTAATTTGCATTTAATCGGATTAGATTAGCATAAATAACTTGTTAATTAATTTTAATTTGCATTTAATCGGATTAGATTAGCATAAGACCCTAATCACCCCCCCCTCTAGGGTCTAACACCTCTCACCCATTCTGTGCTGATATGGCAAGGATTATTCTGATTGTATCAAGTCTCGCCACAGGTGCAAACACCTCATCGAAGTCCACGCCTTGTTGCTGAACGTAGCCTTTTGCTACAAGTCTTGCCTTGTGCTTGAGAATGTTGCCTTCATTGTCTTTCTTCAGCTTGTACACCCATTTGAGACCAATGGGTTTGAAACCCCGCGCTAACTCCGTGAGTACCCAAGTCTTATTCTTCTCGATGGCCTCCAATTCCTTCTCCATGGCTGTCCGCCATTCTTGATCTGTTGCGACCTCAAGGTAGCTCACAGGTTCTTCATTGATGAGAAACAATTCCTCTGCAAGGAGATTAATCACCTCCGTCTCTGCATAGATGTCCGCTAGGGACCGGTATCGCACAGGTTCATCTGGAGTCATTACTTCAGCTTCAGGGGGTCCGAACCCCTCCAATGCAGTGGGGCTTGCTGCCTCTGCAACGGTTCCTGGACCAGTGACAGTTTGCGGACTGCTTCGGGCAGCAGGTGGATGCCTTGCTTGGTGTGTCGGCTATCCAGGCTTGTCTCCGGTCAGCTCCGCTGTAACATGAGCTCCTGTAGGGGCTGTTCGGCCAGCATGTGCTCCTGCAGGGGCTGTTCGGCCAGCAGGAGGTTCCCATCTTTGAGTTGCAGTTTGGACAGCTGGAAATCCGCCGGCTGTTGTAGTCTCCCCTTCCGCTGTGAACTTCGTCCAGTTAGGTGATCTTTTGACTCCATCGGCGCTCCATTCCCATTCTTTTCCTTCCTCAAAGGCGACATCCCTGCTGACCTAAATTCTGCCGTGATGAGGGTCATAAAGGCGATGTGCTTTGCTTCCTTCTTCTACCCCAATATACACCATTGGCGTGCTCCAGTCGTCGAGTTTCTTATGAGAAGGACCTGCAATCTTCACATGCGCCATACATCCAAAAACTCTCAAGTG
>NC_033798.1:96115774-96133591 GCF_001876935.1 Asparagus officinalis | reverse complement strand
ATGGATGAGTTGCGTCGGCAGCGATTGATAAGCTGCGTTGGGCAGCGATGGAGCTGCGTTCGAGCTGTGTTTGGCAGCGATTGGAGCTGCGTTGGAGCTGTGCTTGGCAGCGATTGATAAGCTGCGTTCGAGCTGTGCTTGGCAGCGATTGGAGCTGCGTTGGAGCTGTGCTTGGCAGCGATTGGAGCTGCGTTCGAGCTGTGCTTGGCAGCGATTGGAGCTGCGTTCGAGCTCGATTGATAAGCTGCGTTCGAGCTGTGCTCGGCAGCGATTGGAGCTGCGTTGGAGCTGTGCTTGGCAGCGATTGGAGTTGCGTTGGGCAGCGATGGAGCTGCGTTCGAGCTGTTGATTGTTGTAGTATTTAGATTTCTCTGTCTTTATATATGGATGATACCAATGACCAGTAAAGAAGGTCTTATTTAGGCCATTTGTGACAATTGAGGCATCTCAATAACGCTCTATCAACTGCAGGTCATGATCTCCACTGAGTGTGTCGAATATCATTACACTGCTCATCAGCACCTCTAATGGTTGCTAATATAATATTAGTCATGTTGTTGTCGCAGCCATCAAGATCAATCATCTCACATAAGAAGCTTGTGCCGGTTGCTGCAGTCTCCTCTTCCGCTGTGAACTCCACCCAGTTGGGTGATCTTTCGACTCCATCGGCGCTCCATTCCCACTCTTTTCCTTCCTTGAACGCGACGTCTCTGCTGACATGAATTCTGCCGTGTTGAGGGTCGTAAAGGCGATGCGCTTTGCTTCCTTCTTCTACCCCAATATACACCATTGGCGTGCTCCGGTCGTCGAGTTTCTTATGAGAAGGACCTGCAATCTTCACATGCGCCATACATCCAAAAACTCTCAAGTGTTCTAGGTGGGGTTTCTTACCAAACCAAGCTTCGTAGGGTGTGTGGTCGTTCAACGCCTTGGTTGGTAGTCGGTTGAGGATGTACACCGCGTGCCTAACCGCTTCGCCCCACATGGTTCCAGGCATATGCATGCTCTTAAGTAGGCTTCTCGCCATGTCCATCACCGTGCGGTTACGCCTCTCCACTACACCGTTTTGCTGCGGGGTGTACGGTGCAGTGAGATGACGCTTGATGCCGTAGTCTTCACACAACTTTGTGAACTCCTTTGACAAGAATTCGCCACCACGATCCATCCTCAATGTCTTCACCTTGTGGTCACATGCGTTCTCAACCTCTGTTTTGAACTTCTTGAATGTTTCACAAGCTTGACTCTTGGCCTTCAACATGTATACCCACATCCATAGGCTGAAATCATCAACGATAAGAAGGAAGTAGTTGTTCCCAGTAAGTGTAGATGGGGTGATAGGACCACATAGGTCAGCATGTAATAACTCCAGCGGCTTCTGAGCTTTGAAATTTGCTTGCGAAGGGAACGGCAGTCTTGCTTGCTTGGCGACGAGGCATCCTTCGCATAGTTGATTCGGGTGCAAGATCTTCAGCAACCCGGAAGCCATCCTCTTATCAGTCATCATCTTGAGGGCGAATAAATTGACATGCCCAAGGTGAGCATGCCATAACCAAGCTGGATCGTTAATGTTCGCCATCAAACACGCCGGCTTGCAAGTCTTTAACTCTATCCTGTACAATCGGTTAGTTGAACGTGTCACCCTCATCAAGAGAGCACCGTTCCTATCAAACACCCTCAGGAACTCATCAGCAATAACAACCTTACTCCCATCTTCCGTCATCTGACCAAGACTAATAATGTTAGATTTCAAGCTCGGAATATAATATACCTCGGGTAGTAGCCTTTGATCGCCATTGTTGCACTGAAAGAGGATAGAGCCTTTTGTTGGCCTTCTTATTTTGATGATGTTTAACAAACAATTTACCACTAATATTGTTTGTCTAGTATTTGTGTTTTCTTATTTATTATAGACAAACAACGTAGTTGGAGGATGGATGGAATAGCGCTTCAACGACGATATCAAATGGAGGTTGGCGGAATTGTGGAGTGAAGCATCGTACAATTCAAGTTCAAGATCCAAGTTTAGCTTCATCCGTAACGTGTACCAAGTTGAGCTCAATGAAGATCAAGATCAAACTTGGGTAATTTAGTTTAGGTGTTATATTATGTGTGCTAAGTACGTTAAGCTCAATATCATATACACACACATTTATTGGTTTCCTTATATATATATGTAGTCACATATATATACAACACAAGTTTTGGTTTTCATGTTTATAAATATGAGATTATATATTTCATATTTATTATTGTGATTTGGTTTACTACTTAAGATATGAAACAAATATATTTTCATATACATTCTTCTATGTTTCATTCTCTAATGTATTTGTGAAAATATCATATTCTTAGTTTTTAGACTTAACAATATTCATATACATATTTTATTAAGTCTACATAATCATTGTGCAAAATTTCAAAACATGGTTTAGCCTAAGTGTCAAAATTCATATGTTTGCATTTTCGTGTTTTGGACTATTTTGCAAAATGATGATATTTTTCATTTGGGAAGTCCTTTTTCGAAACCAGTTATTGTAGCATGTTTATTGTTATGTCTACAATCATTCTCCAAAGTTTTAGATTTTTTGGAATTTATTTGATATTTTTAAACAGCATTTTAAAATCAGCAAATCAGATTTTCATGTCAGTTTTCGGTCGACCGCACCGGTCGACCGATCATTTGATCTTTCTTCACTGGGTGACAGAGTGTCTGTCGGTCGACCGGTCCGATCGACCGAAAGCTCCATCGGTCGACCGCACCGGTCGACCGACGAAGTCTCTGCTTGTTTCTTTGTTTTTCAGACCTGCTCGCGGTCGACCGGATTTTCCGTCGGTCGACCAAATTCTTTCTTTCGGTCGACCGAACGTTCTATCGGTCAACCGCCAATAGATCCGTTAGACACTAACGGCTATTTTTCTGAGCTGTCTTCTGGGGACTTTTCTGTCATTTGTTTTGGGGTTTTTGCTGATATTTCCTCTTCCTATATATACCCTCATTGCATTCAATTCTAGATGTTAAGAGAATATTTTAAAATAGTTTAAAAGTTTTTAATCAAGGGTTTAAGTTTTGTTTAAAAGAGTTTAAGAGAATTGAGGGTTTGAGTTTGTGAATTCAATTTCACAAGAGCAAGTGGAGATCATCCTTTGGTGTTTGAGCATTCACTCTTCTCCCACTCTCTTGTCATCTTTAGAGAAGTTTCCTTAAACTCAATTCTAGCATTTTATAAGTTTGTTTTTAATTTCATAAGCTAGATTTCATATTGAGTTTATATTGTTTTATCTATTTATTCACACACAATCTATTGAGCTTATTGTATTTACATTCATAGTATAATTTAGGGTTGTGGGTTTGTGACTTATCCTAGCTCATAATTCTTGTGGTATTTCATACTTGCTAGGATAACTTGTTAATATATTTTAATTGGCATTTAATCGGATTAGATTAGCATAAGACCCTAATCACCCCCCCTCTAGGGTCTAACAATTGGTATCAGAGCTTGGTGCTCTTTGATTTAAGGTCTAATCGCCTTGAGTTAAAGATCTAAGTTAGCTTATTGTGCTAATCTATTTTTAAGCTGTATTTGTATCTTGCTTGCATACATTTTCTTATTATGGACATATATTGTGCATCTTGTTTAGGCTATGATCCTATTGTTGCTCCTAAAATAGATAATCTCCCATATGACCAATGGTGTTCTAGATTTAACATATTTGTTAGATCTAAACAATTCGATTTATGGGAAGTTATTGAAGATGCTTATATTATACCCACTTCGAAAAAAATCCAAGTAGAGTAACAATGATAAAAGAATATTTAATATGAACAAGCTTTTGTTAGAATATTTGCTTAATGCCTTTGACTCATCCTTTTCTAACAAATTTGTTCATTTTGATAGTGCTTACAATTTATGGAAATTCATAGAAGCACATCAAGACAACTTGGAGGAAATCCGACGTAGTTTGGAGGATTATTCTTTAAGTGAGTGTGGAGCATCATCATGCACACAGCCACTAGGCGATAGCCCTAGTGTGGTAAGCGATCCGGAATCCGATAGTGATATATCCATCAATGAACTCGCATGTGCATATGATAGGTTAATGCATGCCTACACTAAGTTGCATAATAATTTCATTGATCTTAAAAGCAAGCATGTTAATTTAAAATCCGATCATGAATTGCTAGCATCAAAATTTGATACTATTGCTAAAGATAATGTGATCCTTAAAGAAAATAATGAAAAATTTAAATTGGATCATATTACCTTGAGTTCTAATGTTGCTAGCTTAATTCATGAGAAGAATGATGTCATGTTAGAAGTAGAGTCTATTAGAAGTAAATTTACATCATTTAAAAATGATCATATTTGCTCTACTTCTATTAACAATGCTTCTATGCCTAATGATGAGTTGAACAATATTAAATATCGCATTTCATCTTTAGATTCAACTCTTAACACATGCATTGTTAATAACAAGAAACTTATGGACTTATGTGCAAAGTCTCGTGCTAACTCTTCAAAACTAAGCACTCACTATGCACATATGTATAGCAAAGTTTACAAATGCTCAATTTGTGGTTATAAAGGCCACATTGCTAAATTTTACTATGATGCACACAAATCTTCTAAGACTAATGCCTCTTGTGCATCTCATAAGGCTTCTTCATCATACACTCATGCACATGCACATAATGTTCATCATAAGCATGCTAGTATGTATCATTGTGATTTTGTGGTCGGTTTGGCCATTTAGCAAAATTTTGCTATGATTTGAAAAAGACCTCACCTTTGCCAAATGTTTTTAAAAGACCGCAAAAGTTTAAGTGTGATCATTGTGGTAGATTTGGTCATTTGACCAAGTTTTGTTTTAATTTAAAGAGAGTTTCCCATTTGCAAAATAATTTTAAAGAACCATCTTTATTTGCAAATGTTTCCCGTGCACAAGCTAATGGTCCATAAAAACAAATGGATCTCTTTCATTGCACAAATTGCAATCGGAAGGGTTATTTGAATGAATATTGTTTTGATCATGTTAGTGCACCATATGTGCCTAAGAGGGTTCATAACCCTAGGGGTTTGAGCTTAAATGATAGGGGTCATGTCCCTAAATCTTTTCGTACCACGAGTTCTTGGGTACCAAAACAAATTTAAACTTTAAACCAAGAATTTTAGTGTTCTTATTTTTTCCTTTCTTGGTTTTAAAATTATGTCCTAAAATATTTTGATTATGAAAATAAATTTATAATTGATAAAATCTTTTGTCTTCATAATTATTTGTTTTGTTTTGATGAGAGGTTTCAATTGTTGCCTCTCTTAAAAATTGTGTTTTTGATTTGTTACTTTTGAATTCATTATAATTCACTTATATGATGATATTTATGTGTTTGTGTTAATGGATCATCTATTCGTGCTTTATAATAATGTATTCTATGAGTGGTTTGATCAAGTTATGTAAAGAAAAATTTTTCTTTATTGATCAAACATTGTTTTTGAATATAAACTTTGATTTATGATTTCTTTTGGTTGATTTGTTTTCATTTGAAAACTTTTTGCATGATTCTCATGTTCCTCTTCTTTTGATTTCATAAATCTATTTTTTATACATAGTTTTAGGCTTGTATTTTGAGACACCTATTTATCGTGACATATCATTATGTGTTCTCATTATCTTGTTTGAATATGAGTGATTGTTAGCATATCTTTTATGCTTGCTCACATATTTGCCTTGATCTTTATTGCATATATTTTATATGGCATTTTGATAGGGGGAGCTATTCCCTATTCTATGTTTATTCTTATACTCACCTATGCTTATTGATAGGGGGAGCTTTCGCTCTCTTAATTCGTTTGTCCCCTTTTTGATGTTGTCAAAGGGGGAGAAATATTGCGAGTATATTCTTTCTTATTTATATGCATGTGAATTATAAATTATATATTCATTTCCTTCATGCATATATAGTATATTCTTTCTTATTTATATGCATGTGAATTATAAATTATATATTCATTTCCTTCATGCATATATTCCTTTTGTAAATTGTTTGTCATCATCAAAAAGGGGGAGATTCTTGGCCTTCTTGTTTTGATGATGTTTAACAAACAATTTACCACTAATGTTGTTTGTCTAGTATTTGTGTTTTCTTATTTATTATAGACAAACAACGTAGTTGGAGGATGGATGGAATAGCGCTTCAACGACGATATCAAATGGAGGTTGGCGGAATTGTGGAGTGAAGCATCGTACAATTCAAGTTCAAGATCCAAGATCCAAGTTTAGCTTCATCCGCAACGTGTACCAAGTTGAGCTCAATGAAGATCAAGATCAAGCTTGGGTAATTTAGTTTAGGTGTTATATTTTGTGTGCTAAGTACGTTAAGCTCAATATCATATACACACACATTTATTGGTTTCCTTGTATATATATGTAGTCACATATATATACAACACAAGTTTTGGTTTTCATGTTTATAAATATGAGATTACATATTTCATATTTATTATTGTGATTTGGTTTACTACTTAAGATATGAAACAAATATATTTTCATATACATACTCCTATGTTTCATTCTCTAATGTATTTGTGAAAATATCATATTCTTAGTTTTTAGACTTAACAATATTCATATACATATTTTATTAAGTCTACATAATCATTGTGCAAAATTTCAAAACATGGTTTAGCCTAAGTGTCAAAATTCATATGTTTGCATTTTCGTGTTTTGGACTATTTTGCAAAATGATGATATTTTCCATTTGGGAAGTCCTTTTTCGAAACCAGTTATTGTAGCATGTTTATTGTCATGTCTACAATCATTCCCCAAAGTTTTACATTTTTGAAATTTATTTGATATTTTTAAACAGCATTTTAAAATCAGCAAATCGGATTTTCATATGTCAGTTTTCGGTCGACCGCACCGGTCGACCGATCATTTGATCTTTCTTCACTGGGTGACAGAGAGTCTGTCGATCGACCGGTCCGATCGACCGAAAGCTCCATCGGTCGACTGCACCGGTCGACCGACGAAGTCTCTGCTTTTTTCTTTGTTTTTCAGACCTGCTCGCGGTCGACCGGATTTTCCGTCGGTCGACCAAATTCTTTCTTTCGGTCGACCGAACGTTCTATCGGTCAACCGCCAATAGATCCGTTAGACACTAACGGCTATTTTTCTGAGCTGTCTTCTGGGGACTTTTCTGTCATTTGTTTTGGGGTTTTGCTGATATTTCCTCTTCTTATATATACCCTCATTGCATTCAATTCTAGATGTCAAGAGAATATTTTAAAATAGTTTAACAAGGGTTTAAACTTATTTAGTGTTTGTTTAAGTTTGGTTTAAGAAGCTTTTAAGCAATTGAGGGTTTGAGTTTGTGAATTCAATTTCACAAGAGCAAGTGGAGATCATCCTTTGGTGTTTGAGCATTCACTCTTTCAACCTCTGTTTTGAACTTCTTGAAGGTTTCACAAGCTTGACTCTTGGCCTTCAACATGTATACCCACATCCATCGGCTGAAATCATCAACAATAAGAAGGAAGTAGCTGTTACCCGCAAGTGTGGATGGGGTGATAGGACCACATAGGTCAGCATGTAGTAATTCCAGCGGCCTCTGAGCTCTGAAGTTTGCTTGCGAAGGGAACGGCAGTCTTGCTTGCTTGGCGACGAGGCATCCTTCGCATAGTTGATTCGGGTGCAAGATCTTCGGCAACCCGGAAGCCATCCTCTTTTCAGTCATCATCTTGAGGGCGAAGAAATTGACATGCCCAAGGCGAGCATGCCATAACCAAGCTGGATCGTTAATGTTCGCCATCAAACACGCCGGCTTGCAAGTCTTTAACTCTATCCTGTACAATCGGTTAGTTGAACGTGTCACCCTCATCAAGAGAGCACCGTTCCTATCAAACACCCTCAGGAACTCGTCAGCAATAACAACCTTACTCCCATCTTCAGTCATCTGACCAAGGCTAATAATGTTAGATTTCAAACTTGGAATATAATATACCTCAGGTAGTAGCCTTTGATCGCCGTTGTTGCACTGAAAGAGGATTGAGCCTTTCCCCTTGATCTCTACCACGGATCCATCACCAAACTTGACGGTTCCTGTAATGTTCTCGTCGAGCTCCTTGAACTTGCCTCGGTGGCCGGTCATGTGATTGCTAGCTCCGTTGTCAAGGTACCAAACGTCGTTGGCAACTTGTGCCTCCCCCGCTGTGAGTAAGTTTGGCACCACCTTCTCTTCATTGAGTAGAATGATAGTTGATGATTCCTCTAAAACAGTCATCATTAAGGTTGGCTCCTCGTCATATGCACGGGTGAGATGAGCCTCCTGTTCATGATTGCGGCGTTGCTTGTGACATTCCGACTGAAAGTGCCTGTATACTCCGCAATTGAAGCATTTGATGTTGGATTTATCTCGACCACCGCTTGTGCTACTCTCCCCCTCCTGGCGAGCTGCACCTCCATGGCCGAAACCACCTCCTGCATGCGTCAACAATAGGTGGTCGTCGACGTTGTCTCGAAAAACACGTGCCCGCTCCTCGTGGGCTTTGAGACGTCCTATTGCCTCCTCGAGTGTCATGTTGCCGATGTCCCCGAACTGTTCAATCGTGGAGACGATAGTAAGGAATCTCTCCGGTACCGCCCGAAGTAGCTTTCTAACGACATAGTTCTCCTCCATCTCGCCGCCTAAACCCCGGATCTTGTTGACGACTCCTGTCAACTTCGTCGAAAAATCGTCGACGTTATCATTCTCCTTCATCCGGAGAAGTTCGAACTCGGACTTCAAGGTCTGCACCTTCGCGTTCCTCACACGGTCCACTCCTAGATGCATTGTTCTCAAGGTCTCTCATGCCTCTTTTGCCGTTTGCTTCTCTGCGATCACCATCAAAGTCTCTTCAGGAATTCCCTGGTAGATGGCCGTCAATGCCATCTGATCCTTCCTGTGTTCCACGGACGCGCCTGCCGCGGGTTCAATGGCGTCCCACACGTCTTGAGCCTTCATGTAGACTTTCATCTTGATTGCCCACGAAGCATAGTTATCACTCGATAGCGTCGGGTATTGAAGAGTGAGAGAACCCACCTTGGTCGTCATCTTCTCCGAACTCGTCATCTCTTCAAATCTTGGTTGAATCTTAGGCATACACGGCTCTGATACCACTTGTTGGCTTGAATAGGATCGGCCTAAGCTTCTTAACTTGCAAACACAAGAGAGATACTGACTTGAAGTGGCCGAACTTGATGATGGAGAGACTGCAGGACTTAAAAAAAATAGAACCTTTCTTGGTATTAGCCGAACAAAAACAGAGAGAGAAGAAGAGAGGAACAGAGAATTTTCGGTGGAGGAGTTCCCTATTTTCTGCTTGCATTCATGAAGAATATTTACACATATATATAGATAAGATTACAACTTGAATTCTTATCCAATAACTAGCAAACTATCTACTAACTAGTATTCTATCATAACTAGAACTCTATCTAATAACTTGGATTCAAACTAACAATCCGGACTGATTAACAAACTCACAGGTATGAGGATGAACATGGACAATATATGTTTCTAGTTTCGTGGCACTTGCTTGAAAAGCATAGTTTGAGATAATTAAGAGGAGAAATGAGGGGAGGATGAAGGGGAGATTTGGTGTATGTTGCTCCACTGTTGTTAGATCGCGAAAAATGCTTGTTGCGATGTTTCTTCTACTTTCTGCACATCGACTATTAGATAGTTGACACTGATAACAGTTAGATTTCAAGCATGTAGCAAAGTTTTTTAAAAGGTTTTTTATATCAAAACCATCTTTAATCATACTTAAATTGATACTTATTAAAGTTTTTTTATCAAAATAATCTTTACTTGTATACATCTTCACAATTGACACGTTTTACTGTTTATCCCTGAAATGTCCTTTTTGCCTTCTCCTCTTCTTATTACTCCCTTTCCTTCATCTCCAAGCCCTAACCCTAGCCTCCTCATCCCCTTCTTCTCCTTCCCACCTCAATCCTCTCTAGAATCCCACCTCAAACACCACTATCACCCCCATGACCACCACCTCCCCCCAAAACCCTACCCCTAACCCTAAACCTAATTCTAGTTCTTACTTGGGGAGGAATGGAAGAGTGAGAGCTCGAAGAGGAAGAGGGGGGAGGAGAGGGAGGGGGAGGGGAGTTGGGGGAGGAGGAAAAGGGAAGACGAGGAGGCTAGGGGTGGGGTTTGGAAAGGAAAAAAATGAAGGATAGAATAGTGTTGGGGATAAAATGAGAATTTGTCTTTTTTTTAGTTAACAGTAAAAGAACGATAGTATTAAAAAGATGTCAATTGTGAATATATATGCAAGTAAAGATGCTTTGATAATTTTTTTAAAGATGGTAAGTATTAATTTATGTAGCTGTTTGGTTCGTTTTTTAACTCGGTGGAAAAGTTTTACACCGCCTCCACATCAGATTTTTCGTGGCCACGTAGGCTATAAGCTTTCCGTAGGTTTATTTTCCCATCTTTGGTTCGCTAGGGTTGAAGAAGGGAAACTCGGTGAAAATTACCGCCACATCAGATTTTTTTCTCTCCCCTAATTCCTTCCTCAACCTTGTGAAATCGAGGAAAACTGCAGCCACGTCGGCTTTTTGCCATATAAACAAAAGTTTTCCCTTTTTTTCCATGCGAACCAAACACAAGAAAAATAAATACATTGGTTTCCCACCATTTTTTTTGTGCGAACCAAAGCGAAACAATCTATTTCTTGGAAAAGTTTGAAAAACTCAAAACTTGTGTTTTCATACATGAAAATGCATTTCCCTATATCTAGAAAACAAACCAAACAGCCCCAAGTAAAGATGGTTTTGATGTAAAAAATCCTATTAGAAAGATACAAACGATTTAAAAAATATATGACATTTTTTCTGCCCCTATGAGAAAGCCATTATTCCTAATTTGTTTCAAGCTATACGCAACATGCATGATGCAACTAGCTGGAAATGGTGGTACGTAAACATGCATCCCGCAGCTTACCGGCGTACTGAAATTTATGGAAACCTGCGGCGCCACATGCGACCTTCAGCTACACCGGCGAACCATGATTTGGGTCAATTTCAGAAAGCACCCCCTTAACTTGTGTGGGTTTTGCAGATAACCCTCTTACATATTTTAATTCAAAGCCCCTCGTGTTTTTCACATAGTCCCTTGAACTTCTCCTATTCCACAATACCCCTTGAAAACTTTTCATTTTATGTAATGCCCTCAAGTCTAAAGTGTCAAGTGCCAATTGCACTATAAAAAAAAACATTTCTCACCCTCACCAAGAAAAAAATCACCTTCTTATTATTTCCATTATTTTCTTTGGAAATTAATTAACCCATTGGAGGAGGATTATATATTAAAATAAGTTGTCTGCGTTGAGTATAGTAATACATATTCTACTTATATTTTACCTTATATATTAGGTACCTTTATAACCATGTATAGATAGTATCTCTAGAAATTTTCATATGGGGGAGACAGACAACAAGTGTCTATATATGTAAAAATAAAAATATAATATTATAAAACTATAATATATATGTGATGAGAATGTGTTTAATATGCTTTATTGTAAAATTTTTAAATGAACTTTTTACTTTTCCATTAGCTAGTTCAAATGTTACTAATTTCATTAATGTTTTTTTAGATTGTTTAGCTCTTGGGGTGCAATTTAAACCTTTTTTCGGGGAGGTAAAAATTACATGACTGTACGCGCAAATTTATAAAAGTCTAGGGAGTTCACTGCACCCCTAGCTAGACAGTAAATCCGCCCCAAGTATAATATATTATCCCTTTATTTTGTCTTTTAAGTCTGTAGCTTGTATAAATATGTGTCATCATGCTCCTCAATAATATCTTCTTCAAATCCTAACAGCTTGTTAGGTTACGAATAAACCGGCGAACATTTCTATCTATCTAAAATTATTGTTTTAGACACCCTACAACATTCCAGAGGTTCGGAAAATTTGTAGGGGCATCGAGGAAAACGGAAATTCTATTCGATTGAGATTGTTGTGGGTCCAGCCTACTTTGTGGTAAATATTAATTTGCAAGCTCAAAACTTACTTATTTGTTGTGGTTCATTCTATGAGTAAGGTTTGTAGCTTCTTGGAGAAGCTTTGAGAGAGGGCCAGATGTATCCCAATAAGTCAGAAGAGGGCTGTTGGGGACTGATCATCTTCCACACAAAAGAAAAAGAGAGGAAATCAGAGGGTTTGAGAGAGGCCGCCCCTGTTCGGATTCTCAGGACCAGTCTTCATCAAGTCGTCCGATCAAGGTGCAATCATGGTCCGATTTTGCTGAAACTTGGTCAGCTTGTTGGGGACACATAGGGCTTCAATCTGAACGGTTGGATCGTCGATGTGAGCTCCGGATCGTCGAGTATTACAGCTGGATAGAACCTCTGTGTTTTGGTGATATTTCTCACTTTTGTTCCTCAAATGATGAATCTCTTATGTATGTTCCTGTTGGTGGGTTGTGAAACTTTGTGAGACTGATTTGGGTTTCTTTTACCCTCAACTTATCATAATAAGAGAAGAAGTGGTGGACTCCTCCAGTCCCGTGGTTTTTACTCTTCACATTGAAGATGTTTTCCATGTATAAATCGTGTGTTCTTTGCATACTTTTATTTATCTGCCTATTTCGTAATGTTTGGTGAAAGTTATCGGATGTAACTTGGGTTTTGAAGATTGGTTGTCTTGTGTTGATCTTGTGGGTGTTGGTGTAATTGTTTACTACCCTTCTTGTGGCCCTACAAGTGGTATCAGAGCAAGGCTATAAACATGGAGTCTAGTAGTAATAGTTCCATGGTTAAATTGACTTCAACCAACTATTCCATCTGGAGGCCGATGATGGAGGACTTGTTATATTGCAAAGATTTATATGACCCAATAGAAGCAATCACAAAGCAAGATGGTAGTACTTCTAAACCTGAAAAGCCAGAAAAAATGGAAGAAAAGGAATGTGCAAAGTTGAAAAGAAAAACTTTGGGGACTATTAGACAATGGGTTGATATTAGCATTTTCAATCATGTCTCTCAAGAGTTCGACCCATATGATTTGTGGAAGAAATTGGAAGGTCTTTATGAAAGAAAGACCGCACATAACAAAGCTTCATTAATCAAGAGACTTGTTAATTTGAAATTGAAAGGTGGGAAGTCCGTGTCAGAACATCTTAGTGATTTCCAAGATATCATTAACAAGTTGACTACTATGAAGATTGTTCTTGATGATGAATTGCATGCTTTGTTCTTGTTGAGCTCTTTGCCAGATAGTTGGGAAACCTTAGTTGTGACTATTAGTAACTCTGCTCCGGATGGTGTGCTATCTTTGGATGTGATTAAAGAAAGCATGTTTAAGTAGAAATAAGAAGAAAGGAGATGGGAGTTGACAATTCACAAGCTCTTGTTGTTGAGAACAGAGGAAGAGGCAAGAGTAGAGGTCCCAAAGGCCGTGCTAACTCAAAGGGAAGGTCCAAGTCCAGAGATGGGAAGGATACTAGGACATGTCATTATTGCAACAAATCTGGTCATATCAAGAAGTTTTGCTACCCTTGGAAGAAAGAACAAGGTAAGAAGCAAGACTCACAAAAGGAGGGAGATGACAAAAATACTGCAGCAACCGCCTCTAAAAGTGATGATGATGTCACTTTGATTTGTGCAACTAGTGAATGTCATCATGTTGATGGTTCAGACACAGAGTGACTTGTAGATACAGGAGCTTCATATCATTGTGTTTCCAAAAGGGAGTACTTCATGAACTACAAAGCTGGAGACTTTGGTAGTGTCAAGATGGGAAACCAGAGCTCAGCAAGCATTGTTGGGTTAGGTGATATTCTTGTGAAGACAAGTGTTGGGTGCATGCTTACATTGAAGAATGTGCGCCATATTCCTGATTTACGCCTTAACTTGTTATCTGCAAATGTTCTTGATCAAGAAGGCTTTCGACATACCTTTGGTGATGGTAATTGGAAACTCTCCAAGGGTTCGATGATAGTTGCTCGAGGTGAATTGTGTTGCTATTTGTATAAAACATATTTGAATGTTTGTTCTGGTGAGCTGAATGCAGTTGAAGAAAAGAATTCTCCTAACCTGTGGCATCGAAGATTGGGACACATGAGTGGCAAGGGGATAAAATTATTAGCAGGTAAATCTCTTATTCCTGTTGATAAAACTGTTTCTCTTGACCCTTGTGATCATTGTTTGGCAGGAAAGCAGCATAAGGCTTCCTTTTCTAGGAAGTCTACCAGAAAGCAAGAGAAATTGGAGTTAGTACACTCTGATGTTTGTGGTCCCATTGAAGTGCAGTCTCTTGGTGGCAACAAATATTTTGTCACTTTCATTGATGATGCTACTCGAAGGACTTGGTTCTACATGTTGAAGACAAAAAGCCAAGTGTTCGAGATCTTCCAGAAATTTCATGCCATGGTAGAAAGGGAGACAGAAAGAAAGTTGAAGCGTCTTCGAACTGACAATGGAGGTGAGTATACCTCGAATGAATTCAAGAGTTATTGTTCACAACATGGCATAAGACATGAGAAGACGGAGCTCGGCACACCACAACACAAATGGAGTTGCGGAGAGAATGAATAGAACCATTGTGGAGAAGGTGAGATGTATACTTAGAATGTCTAATCTTCCAAAGACATTCTGGGGTGAAGCAGTCCAATGTGCTGTGTATTTGATCAATCGAGCTCCATCAATTCCTCTTGGTCTTGACATTCCAGAGAGAGCATGGAAGGGATGTAACCCCACTTATTCACATCTGAGAGTTTTTGGATGCAAGGCATACATGCATGTACCGAAAGAGCAAAGATCAAAGCTTGATTCCAAGACTAATCCGTGTGTATTTGTTGGGTATGGTGATGAAGAGTATGGTTTTAGACTATACGATCCAGAAAAGAAGAAGGTAGTAAGAAGCAGAGATGTAGTATTTTTTGAGCACGTGATGGGTGCAGATCTTCTGAGTACCAGGTACACTTCTACTCCGGAGTTGTCCTTTAATACTACTGATGTTTTTTCTTCTGCTCCTTCTATTGACCAGCCAACAAATGATGTTATTGAGGCGACACCTGATGGTGATGAGGGTGAGGTACAACCAGATGGTAATGTACCAGAAAATGATGAAGATGATGATCTTGTTGAGTCTCCATCAGATGATGAAGAAATTCATGAAGAAGAGCATCATGAGGAAGAAATTCATGGTGAAGAGGTTCATGAGCAGGGGGAGCAACATACCCCTCAAGTGAAGGGTACACCGGTTCGAAGGTCAACCAAAGAGCGCAAACCTTCAACAAAATATCCAAGTTCAGAGTTTATTCTAGTCACTGATGAAGGGGAGCCGGAGAACTATCAAGAAGTCTTGTCTCTTGAAGAGAAAAATCTTTGGCTCGATGCTATGAAGGAGGAGATGGACTCCTTGCAAAAGAATGAAACATATGAGCTAGTAAAGCCTCCCAAGGGCAAGAAAGTCTTGAAAAACAGATGGGTGTTCAAGAACAAGAAAGATGGTGAGAAGATAGTGAAGCGAAAAGCGAGATTGGTGGTTAAGGGATGCAACAAGAAAAAGGGCATCAACTTTGATGAGATTGTAGGCATCGAAAATCGCCTATAGGTCTCTACGAACGTCTCAGTGTTAAGGAACGACGATGAACGTCACTATCCGGTTCACAGGAGTTCGATTGATGTCGATGAACGCTTGAAGTAAATCGACGAACTACGTGAACTAACGAAGGTACGGGCTAATCGGGAGCCCCGCGATGTTTACAAAAAGAACAATGCCCTTCGTGTCTCATTCATTCTACAGATGATCCAACCATCGAAGCTGATAGAACTCCTTGTCGGCTTTCCAACACACTTCGAATTACTCAAATCCGAGTTCGGACGAAGGAATTACGGCGGAAACAGATAAATACACCATATGAAGTGTCTCGGACCAACGAGACCCCCTTCGGTGTCTCGGCTTAAGGCTGAGACACCCTAGGGTGTCTCGGCCAAGGTCGAGACACCCTAGGGTGTCTCAGCCCAAACCGAGACACCCTAGGGTGTCTCGGATCAATGGGAGACACCCTAGGGTGTCTCCTATCAAATGGAGACACCCTGGGGTGTCTCCAAGGTAGATTTGGGCCTTTAAGTATTTTTAACTGCTCCGTTATCCCCTCAAGCCTTTAAATACAAGCCTTAGGCCTCATTTTTTAGAGATCTGGAATTTTGGTGCCTCGGCGAAGCCCTGCCGAATTGAAGACTTAAAGTGCGCAGATTTCAGAGAGGAGGAGGAGAGATCGGATCGAGTTCTTCAACGCAAGAGAGAGAGATATTCGTCAGATCTACATCACCCGCCTCCAATCCTTAGTATTATCCCGTTGTGGTAATTCTAAAAAGAGCAATTATCTCGCTTTCGTCGAGATAAGCGCTTCTTTTTCTAGATCTCCTCGCGGATTGACGAAGCTCTGCCCAATTTTTTAGTAATCAGATCTGATCGACGGTGGTCCACGGATAATCCTCGGCACAGGCAAAGATCCCACGCAAGCAGAAGACCGATAAACGATCTCTGCGTTTGTTTGATAAAGTTGTAGACTTTTTATTTTCATTGTGTAAGGAGATCTTATAAAAAGATTAACTTTTTTTTATTTCATTTGAGTTTATTGTAACGACTAAAGTTATAATAGATTCGATAGCAATGAAGAAATCAACTTTTACCGCAAACAAACTGGCGACCACAGTGGGAGCTAACAGCTTCGCTGCCGAAGCTGTCGTGCCGCAACCGATGATCAAGATCCCGGTGCTCGAAGAGGTCGAATACGAGTTCGATCAGCAGAAGTTCGAGGAGTATGTCTCCTCCTCCTCCTCCAGATCTGCCTCTCCTTGCAGGTGCAGGAAGGCCTCCTCCTCCAGGGAGATCCGCTGGTTTTCAGATCTGAAGACCCAAGAAGACGATCTCTCCGCCGTCGCTGCTGTAGTTACACCTCGTAACGATCTGCCGGCTTCCAAAGAAACCAGATCCAACGTTCGTGACAACTCCTCGAAAGTCAAGGAGTTGCCTGTTGAAAGTGCACTAGTGTTGACGAAGAGGGCTCGCCAAAGGTGCCGTCAACATCTCTCGTGTCAATTTGCCAAGGCTTTGGAGCCTGTTGACGGGATCTGTTATGATGCGGATCTGAAATGCAGAGGGCGCAAAGTGTTCCAGCAGCAAGCTTGGGGAACCTCCTCCCAACCACCTACTAATGAATGGGTTCGTGTCAAACGAACCCGTTCAACTCTTGAGGAGTGCATCCATAAGCGCCGTGCACTGTTAGTGCAGACGAGGATTCTTGTACGGAAGGCACAAGAGTTACAGAAAGGAAAGGTGGTCAAAAAGCCACCAAGATCTAAACAAGTTTGGACGCCAAAAGCCAAATCAGCGCCTAAGGCAAAAACATCCGAAGCTGCCTTCTGGCCTTTGTCAACTCCAGATCCCGCTCCTATTGCTCCCGCACTTCCGGTGAAGCCCTATGACAGTGTGGGTCTCTCTAAATCTAGAATCCCATTGAAGGATCGTGTCGGTACCTTACCCGAGAATCGAGGAAAAGCGCTTGTTAAGGAAAGCTGGAGACCGTTAAAGGAGCTTCGAACAAACATCCGGACTGGGGGTCGTACGCGACCTCCTGGCAAATTAATTTCTACAACAGCCCGCTCGGAGGTACGTGCAGAAAACCAGGAGCCCGTTAAGGTTTCACCCTCACAAGGGTGTGATTCCAAAAGTGTGACTCCTGTAGATGCCAACAAGGCAATGTTTACTCAGAGGAAAACGCGTCAGACAGACGAACGCGTTATACCTGAG
>NC_033798.1:96075259-96112713 GCF_001876935.1 Asparagus officinalis | reverse complement strand
CAGCGAGGGACAACCCCGCGAGTTACCGATGATAAGCACGGAACAAGTAGCCAAGATGCTCGAAGAAGCCATGGCTAAGCAACAAGAGAGCTTCAAGCTCGAAATGCAGATGGCCATACAGAATATGAGAGAAATGCATGACCAACAAATCCGAGCGCTGACAAACCAGCAAGGCGAGCCAAGTCGTCGTAACCAGGTTGATCTGGAAGATGAGGACACAGGTGCGAATGAAACCCATAACGCCAATAATCCTCCCGTCAATGCAGGGGGTGGTAACGAGAATGCCAACAAAAACTCAGGTGAAAGCTTGAAGATTAAAAACCTCGAGAGCAAAATTGATGCCCTGATATCTGCTCAAGAGGTAAAGAAGCCCGGCATTCCGTGTCCTTACCCAAGAGAATGAGAATCGATTCCGTATCCGACGAAGTTCAACCTGATCAACTTCACGCCGTTTGACGGGAAGGGTTCCCCCACTCAGCACCTGATCTATTTCAAGTCCCATTTGGGAGTTATCTCTGGCAACGAGCCTCTGATGGTCCGGTCATTTGTTGGCACCCTTCGTGGGCCCGCCTTCGATTGGTACCGCCGCCTCAAGCCCGAAAGCATCAACAGCTGGGAGGACCTGGAAATCATGTTCCTCGCTCATTTCTTCGATGATGACGCCGAAGTGTCGATCAGGACACTCTTCGATGAGAAACAAAAAGATGGAGAGTCGGTGGATACCTTCATCAAACGCTTTCGCAATCAGGCAATGAACTACAAGGATCCCATCACGGAGGAATTTATCTTGCAAACCTATCATAATAACTTGTCCATTAACATCTTGGACGTTATGGGAGTAGAGCCGCTCAATACCTGGAGAGAGTTGAAGGTGTGCGGAGAACAGGCCGAACGCTTTCTCAGAAGGAGGAAGGTCGAAAGAAACCAACCGATGGTCAACCCTCTGAATTCGAGTCTCGTGTCCCATGATGAAGGGAAGGCACCTACAACAGTTGTTGACGTTAATCAAACGTCACAACAATAGCTCCGAAGACAGTAGAATAGTTCGGATCCGAGGCTCCAAAAAGAGTACTCATTTAAGGACGAAGACGTTCCAGCCATCTTCGAGACCCTTCTTGAAAACAACAAGATCAAGCTGCCGTCCATCACAAATCAGGAGGAAGCTGACGATACTGCAGATCTGAAGTACTGCGCGTACCACAGGAGGATCCTTCATCCCACCAAGGCTTGCTTTACTTTAAAGAATAGCATCCAAACCTTGGTTGAAGCTGGCGTCATAACGCTGGGATAAGCCAAATGAGAACGGCACCACTCCGAGGAGTACACGAGTATAAACTGCTTCTCGACACTCCAAAGAGTACACGAGTATAAACTGCTTCTCAATACTCCGAAGAGTATACGAGTATAAACTGCTTCTCAATCCTCCGATCGGTATATGAGGTTAAACTGCTCCCTGATACTCCAACATGTATATGAGTCTAAACTGTTTCATTTCTTTCACGGGAAGTTCCTGGAGATTTTTTTTATATGTAATATTCTTAAGGATAACCCGGTCATGTAACGGAGTACAAAGTCAGACCCAGTTCCAAGAAGGAAGCCGGGGGTGGATGATTCATGTAATAGGAAGTTCCCAGAAGAACGCTATATGTAATTTTCTTAGGGATAACCTGATAACTACGAACAAAGTGATAAACGCTAAACCCCCACTATGATTTGTACTCCCACTCTCACTGTATACCTGGTCAAACCTTCCTATAGTTAGGACCACAACCAAAGTCCCCTCTCGATTCCTTCCATGAACGAGAGGTCCGCTTTCAATTGAGCAATCAAACCTATAAAAATTAGGATTGTCTCCAACTTCACTTAGTCAAACCTGCAGATAGTTAGGACTAAGATTGAGTTATCCCTTTCGATAAACGAAAGACTTCCATCTTTTCCTTTTTCAGCCAAACCTATAAAAGTTAGGGTCGAAATCAGAATTTCCCCTTAATAAATGAGGAACTCTTTTCTTGGATCAAGCAACCAATCCTATAAAAGCTAGGGTTACTTGAATCTTTTCGATTCTCGGAGTGGAGATCCCACTCTTAGTTTCATCATTTCGGATTCTGGGGGTGGAGATCCCACCTTGAGTTTCCTTTCCAACTGGAGATAGAATATAAAATTCTTCCTCTTCAGTGTTGAGAGATAGAATATAAAATTCTTCCTCTTCCATTTTCCAGTCCGTCTTTACCCTGAGAAAAGACACAATTCCCAACTTCCAATCCGTGCACTTTGTGCACGGGGAATTTTATCTCAACTCCTAAATAGAGATAAGCCTACACCTAACACGCGTTGCCGGTTTAGTCTTTCGCCGATTGAAAAAGACACCAGAGGATAAGTCAGCGCCTAACACGCGTTGCCGGGTAGTCTATTCCCGTGAGAAAGACGAAGTCTACGTATTCAATATCGTAGCACTAAAAGGGTTAACTCTTTTAGCTTGACGTCACATGAGAGCGGGATTAAACAAACCGCATACTAGCCCGACTCAAACGGTAGTCGGTAAAGGCTAATCAAATCCGTTGAAGGCTGGGGATTAGCCAAAAATCCTAAAGTCAACGCCTAACACGCGTTGCCGGGTAGTCTATTCCCGTAACAATGGCGAAGTCTACGTATTCAATATCGTAGCACTAAGAGCGTTAACTCTCTTAGCACAACGTCACATGCGGAACGGATTTAAACAATCCGCATGCTAGCCCGACTCAAACGGTAGTCGGTAAAGGCTCATCAAACCCGTTGATGGCTGAGAATTTGCCAAAAATTCTATAAATACGAGTCATTGACGCACCAGCTCCACTAGTTGGTCTCGTGACTTGAGCATCCAACAAATTCAGGATAAGATCCACACATGCAGATGAATCAGCTTTAACGGTTGGTTCTGCAGCCCCAACATTTGGGACCGCCATGCTCCAATACCTTAAGAGATTAAACTGTGTATACTTCAGAAAATGTATGAGTATAAACTGTGTCAACGTACGACATTCGAAACCCTAAGGTCAACGCCGGTCAACGCGTAACCCTAGGTCAACGCCAGTCAACGCGTTGCGACAAAAAGTCAACGTTCGACGTTCGAAACCCTAGGGTGAACGCCGGTCAACGCATAACCCTAGGTCAACGCCAGTCAACGCGTTGCGACAAAAAGTCAACGTTCGACGTTCGAAACCCTAGGGTCAATGTCGGTCAACGCATAACCCTAGGTCAACGCCAGTCAACGCGTTGCGATAAAAAGTCAACGTTCGACGTTCGAAACCCTAGGGGCAACGTCGGTCAACGCGTAACCCTAGGTCAACGCCGGTCAACGCGTTGCGATAAAAAGTCAACATTCAACATTCGAAACCCTAAGGTCAACATCGGTCAACGCGTAACCCTAGGTCAACGCCAGTCAACGCGTTACGACAAAAAGTCAACGGTCGACGTTCGAAACCCTAGGGTCAACGCCAGTCAACGCGTAACCCTAGGTCAACGTCAGTCAACGCGTTGCGACCAAAAGTCAACATACGATGATCTGAAACCCTAAGTCAGCACAATATGACAGAGATAGTCAATTCAAAGTCAACTCAATGACACGAGCCGAACTCAACTCACTGGTGGTAGACTCGAGATTCCGACGACGGCCAGGCGATAAACGCAGCGCCGGAAGGACTTCGACTATTCATCAAAGCATTGAATAGACCGAAAATCGAAGGAGCCAAGAGTTGAAGCTAACTACAGGTCCTTTACGCCGACTGAAGGCTGGACCAATCATATCCAAAGTATTCCAGCCTCTTCTATAAAAGAAACGAGTCTGGAATGCTTTGGAGGGGGTATCTGTAGGCATCGAAAATCGCCTATAGGTCTCCACGAACGGCTCAGTGTTAAGAAACGACGATGAACGTCACTATCCGGTTCACAGGAGTTTAATTGATGTCGATGAACGCTTGAAGTAAATCGACGAACTACGTGAACTAACGAAGGTACGAGCTAATCGGGAACCCCGCGATGTTTACAAAAGGAACAATGCCCTTCATGTCTCATTCATTCTACAGATGATCCAACCATCAGAGCTGATAGAACTCCTTGTCGGCTTTCCAACACACTTCGAATCACTCAAATCCGAGTTCGGACGAAGGAATTACGACGGAAACAGATAAATACACCATATGGAGTGTCTCGGACCAACGAGACACCCTTCGGTGTCTCGGCTAAGGGCGAGACACCCTTGGGTGTCTCGGATCAATNGGGTACAAACTGTCTCGCACAGGTGCGAGACACCCCGAGCTGTCTCGCACTTGGGACGTGTTTTTGACGATCTTTAAGTGTTTTTAACCGCTCCGTTATCCCCTCAAGCCTATAAATACAAGCCTTAGGCCTTATTTTTTAGAGATCTAGAATTTTGATGCCTCGGCGAAGCCCTGCCAGATTGAAGACTTAAAGTGCACAGATTTCAGAGAGGAGGAGGAGAGATCGGATCGAGTTTTTCAACGCAAGAGAGAGAGAGAGATTCGTCAGATCTACATCACCCGCCTCCAATCCTTAGTATTATCCCGTTGTGGTAATTCTAAGAAGAGCAATTATCTCACTTTCGTCGAGATAAGCGCTTCTGTTTCTAGATCTCCTCACGGATCGACGAAGCTCTGTCTAATTTTTTAGCAATCAGATCTGATCGACAGTGGTCCACGGATAATCCCCGGCACAGGCAAAGATCCCACGCAAGTAGAAGACCGATAAACGATCTCTGCGTTTGTTTGATAAAGTTGTAGACTTTTTATTTTCATTGTGTAAGGAGATCTTATAAAAAGATCAACTTTTTTTTATTTCATTTGAGTTTATTGTAATGACTAAAGTTGTAATAGATTCGATAGCAATGAAGAAATCAACTTTTACCGCAAACAGAGATCTTCTCTCCCGTTGTCAAGATGACCTCTATCAGAACCGTTTTGGGTTTAGCTGCAAGTCTTGATTTGGAGTTGGAGCAGCTTGATGTAAAAACTGCTTTCCTACATGGTGCCCTGCATGAAGAGATCTACATGGAGCAACCTGAAGGATTTTAAGAAAAAGGGAATGAGAAACTTGTTTGCAAGTTGAAGAAGAGTCTTTATGGGCTTAAACAAGCACCAAGGCAATGGTATCGGAAATTTGATTCATTTATGACAAGCAATGGTTATAAACGAACTTCTGCCGATCCTTGTGTGTATTTCAGAAAGTTCCCAGGTGGTAATTTCATCATCCTTCTTTTATATGTAGATGATATGCTGATAGTTGGACAAGATACAGAGATGATTCAAAATTTGAAGAAAGACTTGTCCAAGTCATTTGACATGAAAGACTTGGGCCCCGCAAAGCAAATCTTAGGCATGGAGATTGCTCGTGACAGAAAAGTTGGAAAATTATGGTTATCACAAGAAAAATATATTGAACGGGTGCTTGAAAGGTTCAATATGAAGCATGCCAAGCCTGTTAGTACACGACTAGCAACTCATTTCATGCCAAGCAAGAGAGGTTGTCCTACAACAGAGAAGGAGAAAGAATTTATGTCATCTATTCCTTACTCTTCTGCTGTTGGTTCCTTGATGTATGCTATGGTGTGTACGAGGCCAGATATTGCATATGCTGTTGGTTTAGTGAGCAGATACTTATCTAACCCGGGTAAAGTTCACTGGGAAGCAGTGAAGTGGATCTTTAGATACCTGCGAGGTACTTCCAAATTGAATTTGTGTTTTGGGGGTGGCAAGCCTATTCTTGAAGGATATACTGATGCAGACATGACAGGTGATCTTGATAACAGAAAATCTACCTCAGGTTATGTGTTTACTTTTTCAGGGGGAGCCATTTCTTAGCAATCCAAGCTACAAAAATGTGTAGCAATGTCGACCACTGAGGCGGAGTATATTGCAGCTGTGGAAGCAAGCAAAGAGATATTGTGGCTTAAGAGGTTCCTTCGAGAGTTGGGTTTGAAGCAAGGTGAGTATGTAGTATTCTGTGATAATCAGAGTGCTATGGATTTGAGCAAGAATGCAATGTATCACGCTCGCATCAAGCATATTGATGTTAGATATCATTGGTTGCGAGATGTGATCGAAGAGAAGCAAATGAAGCTGAAGAAAGTTCACACTGACAAGAATGGTGCAGATATGTTGACAAAGGTAGTTCCCAGAAGTAAGCTTGTGCTTTGTAGTAAGCTTGCGGGGATGATGTTCAAGTGATCATCGAGGTGATCGTGTCTTCCCCCGTGATGGGCTGGAGGGGGAGATTGTTGTGGGTCCAGCCCACTTTGTGGCAAATATTAATTTGCAAGCCCAAAACTTACTTATTTGTTGTGGCACATTCTATGAGTAAGGTTTGTAGCTTCTTGGAGAAGCTTTGAGAGAGGGCCAGCTGTATCCCAATAAGTTAGAAGAGGGCTGTTGGGGACTGATCATCTTCCACACAAAAGAAAAAGAGAGGAAATCAGAGGGTTTGAGAGAGGCTGCCCCTGTTCGAATTCTCAGGACCAGTCTTCATCAAGTCGTCCGATCAAGGTGCAATCATGGTCCGATTTTGCTGAAACTTGGTCAGCTTGTTGGGGACACATAGGGCTTCAATCTGAACGGTTGGATCGTCGATGTGAGCTCCGGATCGTCGAGTATTGCAGCTGGACAGAACCTCTGTGTTTTGGTGATATTTCTCACTTTTGTTCCTCAAATGATGAATCTCTTATGTATGTTCCTGTTGGTGGGTTGTGAAACTTTGTGAGACTGATTTGGGTTTCTTTTACCCTCAACTTATCATAATAAGAGAAGAAGTGGTGGACTCCTCCAGTCCCGTGGTTTTTACTCTTCACATTGAGGTTTTCCACGTATAAATCGTGTGTTCTTTGCATGCTTTTATTTATCTGCCTATTTCGTAATGCTTGGTGAAAGTTATCGGATGTAACTTGGGTTTTGAAGATTGGTTGTCTTGTGTTGATCTTGTGGGTGTTGGTGTAATTGTTTACTACCCCTCTTGCGGCCCTACAGAGATGTTTTCCATTATGGCTAGCTAACCATGCATAATCAAAAGAGATGGAGCTAACCATGCATGTGCCCTTATTCTTGTTAGTTTTTGGGCCAAACAAGGCCTACAATCGCTGGTAATATTACATAGATTGGGTACTCCTGGAATCCTTCACCATTATGGGACTATTCACCACACGCTTGTTATCAGACGAGATCCATCTCAAATATCCCTCCGAATAACCTCCTCTCCCATATCCCTCGCTTGTGAACGTAACTGCATACTGCGCCTTCTCCTTCACCTTAGAGAAATACAGTTTCTCCGGCTCGACGATCACCTTCGTTCCTTTGGGAGCCTTTACCTTCACCTCATACGTGGATCCTGGCTCTCCGACGTTGGTCACTGTACGAGTGACTGTCACCGATCTTCTGACGTCCAAGATCACCATGAACGAAGGATAGTTCAATTCCGCACCGGAAATAGAAACGATGTTAGAACATTTCACAGTCCGACCAGCAATGGCACTGACCTGAGTATCAGAGTACCGCAGGCCGCAGAGATAAGGTATGTAATCATCGGTGGTGACATCGTAGATGAGACCAGGATCATTGGCTGATGTCGGGTTTACATGACCAGCTCCTGCAGCAAAAAGGTCTGCAGGTTTTAGTTGCTCATCAGGAATTGGAGTGTCCATGTTTGTAGTAGCGGTTGCAGTCGTCATGATTGCTGATTTGATTGCAGCAGGAGACCAATCTGGGTGCTGGCTTACGAGCAGAGCAGCGATTCCCGCTGAGATGCGGAGCTGCCATTGAGGTTCCCGAGATTATGTTGTATTTTACCCCAGGCGATCCGATGTCGAACGGCCATGCTGCAAGAATGTTGACACCGGGCCCGATTATATCAGGTTTCAAAATGTTCGGATCCGCTTGATTTGGCCCTCTCGACGAGAAGTAGGCTACTTCCGGGGCAAGCACGGCGCTTCCGATAACGGTGTTGTTGAAAGATATAGATGCCACGGGTGTTAGCGTCGATTTAATATACGACTTGATGGCAAGTCCATCAGAGTAACTTACGTAAGATGCCGGAAGAACATGTACATCCGGGAAAGTAGTATCTCCTTGTGCTTTGGTATTCGTCAGAATCATGCCAACGCCGCCAGCTTTCTTGACGACTTCGCCTTTCTGCACTCTGTTCAGCTTACCGACATCGCAGACGACAACCTTGCCTATGACATCTAGTATTGATAGCGAGCCCGGGGCGCAAACTGCAGCGTTTGAGGATCTTGATCCAGGATACGCGAGGGGTATTGGAATGGGAAGGAAGCCTTTCGGCTGGTAGATAGATTCTCCGTAGAACTGAGCTCCGTCGCCTAGAGTCACGGTCGTTCGGATTTTTCTATCAAGTGTGCTTGCACCGACTGTCATAATCCATGGAGCCTCGTTGGACAGCGTTGCAGGGGATGGACCAGTGTTCCCTGCAGAGCAGACAACGGTTATGCCCTTCGCAGTTGCTCCAAACGCACCGATTGCAAGTCTATCTGCGTAGAAAGGCTGTGAAACCCCGCCGAGCGAGAGGGAGATTATGTCAACGCCATCCGCAGCAGCAGTATCCATTCCAGCCAATATATCAGACACCGCACAGCCGTCCTCTCTGCAGACTCTATAGACTGCTATGTGAGCGTAAGGCGCCATTCCAGCAGCCGTCCCCTTTGCCTGCTCCTCAATGCTGACATTTGCGACGAACATGCCAGCTGCCGTGCTCGCCGTGTGGGTCCCGTGTCCTTCAACGTCATCTGGTGGTCCTTGCAAAGTGGCAGCAGAATTCTGTTTCATTGCGTTGAGTCCCCGTACGAACTTTCTAGCACCGATGAGTTTGTTGTTGCAGACGGACCCACCGAACTCACACCTCCCCTTCCATTTGGCAGGTGGAGAGGGGATCAGTCCATTGTCACGGAATGAAGGGTGGTCTGGTGCTATTCCGGTGTCAAGAACTCCGACGATGACCCCTTTTCCGAATTTCGAGTCGGTCCAGAGGCCGGTCTCATGTTGATGAAGGCCCAAGAATTCGTGGGTGTGGGTGGTTAAGAGAGGCACAACCCGGTCGGGGTACGCTTGAAGGAATCCTGGTTTGCACTCCACTTCAGCCAGCTCCTCTTCCGTCAGTCTAACTGCGAATGCGTTTATGACGTTGTGGTATGAGTAGATCAACCGAGGCTCGCCTGAGTTCAGGATGTTGGCGGGCAAGAAGGATTTGTACCAGGCCTCTTTGTGGGCTGAGGTTGAGAAAGATTCGGAGGTTTTGGTGTCTGGATGGTGAACGTGAACAATGTATGTTTCTAGTTTTGCGCTAGTCGCTTGAAGAACAGAGTTTGAAAGAAAGAGGAGAGATAGGGAGAAGATGAAGGAAAATTTTTGTCTATGGCTAAATTGGGGATTCATTGTTGAGGTGATCTTGTTGAGGTGGTTCCTCTACTTTCAGTATTTATGGAGGGAAGAAATGATGGTGGCAAACATCTAAAGAAAACACTGGTAAGTTTGCCTGCATTTTTTAAAATCATCACTTCTTATGTACTGTTTCTAACTCTGGTTTAAGCTGTATACGCAGCATGCAAGTTGCCGGTACGGTAGCTTGGAAGATTATATCACTTGAAATTGACGTCTTTACTGATTAGGGTTGACACGCGATAATGTTGATATATTGAAATTACTCCCTCAAATTATTGAAATTGCTTTTTAGTGTCTCAGATCCTCTTAGTTATCACAAGTACTCCGTGTAGTTAGTTAACATTTGATTTGTAAGGAATGTTCCATTTTAATTAGATTGTATTGTGAGGATATTCTCGTATCGTCAGCTCTATAGATGGAAACTCTTATGTTAAATTTTGTATCTTCATTCACATATTACTTTATACCCGGAAGAAAGAGGATTACATGGAGGTGAGATTGGAGTTTGAGAGATTAATTATAGCCCCCTATTGATTACTAATGGCATTGAGACCTGGTTATACTCCGAAGACATGGGAAAAATCTCATTAATTCCAAACCTTATTAGAGTTTTATGTCTCTGTGATTTTTTCTTTATCTTTTGTTTATATCGTTCATTCCTGGTTATTTTTATAATGTGTTGCTAGCCCTTATACCCCTCTGTTTAAGTTATTCCGAAGTCAAATTTACTTCTTTAAAACTCATTTAAAATCCATTTTCGCGTTTCCAGCTTAAACATGGTTTCTTTATACTCATTTCTTTAAATTTTTGTGAATTTAGGGGATGGAGAATAACTGATTGAGGATAAAAATATATCTCATGATGTGTAATTGATAACTAACCCTTAGCTTGAAATTTAGATGGAAATACTAACAAAGGAACTAATTAAACTTATCACTAGAGAAAGGGTATATAGTTCACGGAACCCTCAAAAAGTTTGGGCTGCCGTCCACCCCTCACTGGCGACCCAATAAGTTTGATCATTTTATTAGCTCCTCTAGCACCGTTTGTGAGGGTCAAGTGAAAAAATTCAAATGTTATGCGGGTTGCTACGAACTGCCCGAACTTATAGAAGATCGAATGACATTTTAAACAAGTTTAGCGAAATTTAATTTTACCCCAAAATAAATTGCATCTCATGTTTAATGAGATTGAGGCTATAATCAGGACATGACCTCTAACAATTAGATCAAAACTTCAAAGTTGTGATTGAGTTTTCTTTTTATGGGCGGAAAACTAGACTCATGCAGCGGTGTTAAATTTTTGAAAATGCGCTTTAAATTTGTGGCTAGTGGGATTTGAATCTGGATTGCTCTGATACCATCTTAAAATCCCTCTAACTATTATACCATAGCTCCGAGAGTGTGATGAGGGTTGATGGTTATATTTTTTATATTCTAGCAGTGTTATAGTAAATGGTTTTTAAAATATGTGGTAATTAATTAAATGAAGCAAAGTAGATTAAAAAAAAAGAATCCTGCCGCCTATGAGATTATATAATCAAGTATTTTGGGATCTCATAAGTGGCCACATGCCACCTTCAGCTACAACTACAAGTTATAGTATATTCACTTTAGATAATTTCTAGCGTCTACGCAACTTCAGTTTTTGTTGGTTTCAGGAGTGTAGGCCTAAACCTAGAACAAAATCAAAAGCTAAAAAAAACCCAGACCGATCGACCAAAGGGAACATCTGTCGACCGATTCGAACACCAGGAAAATAGGAAAGTCTATGTTCGGTCAACCGATACAAATTATCAGTCGACTGATAATGTGCACGAGTAGTCCTGAGAAAAAACACCTTCTGGTCGGTCAACTAACACGAAGCGATCGGTCGACCGATATCAGTTTTTCCAGTTTCTGGCCCGTTTGAAAACCTGTTTGAGTTAGGATTATATATATATTCGTAAACATTTTAGGGTTGAAAATACACGAAAAAGAGAGTTTTTAGAACACTTTGAGATTAGAGATCTTAGAGAGAGTGTGGCCTATTGTAAGCATTATAATCTTCTTCAATAATCAAGGAATTTCTGGTGTGGCTCCCGAGGACGTACGCACGTTTGCCAAACCTCGTTAAATCTGGTGTTCTCTCTTATATTTATTATTTCCTGCAAGTTTTTTGATTCACTGTAATTTCTTGCTTGCTAATTGTTCGTCACAAGATCCAGAGGGCACGGGTTATCGATTGTTCAACCCCAACAATTAGGAGATTGGGTCTTATAATGATTAGGAGTTTAAATCCTATTCTAATTAGGAAGTTAGGCTAGAGATAGAATTTTGGTTTCCGTATATATATTCTTCTATTGTTAGAGGAAAACTAAGCAGAGGAGAGAGAGTCAATATTCTTATAATCTAGGGTTAGCAAAGGGCAAAACCTGATTCAAGATTATTGTGCGAGAGATGAGAGTTTCGTAGTCTTTGTTCGTGTAAAAGATTACATCATTGAGAGAGAGTTTTGTAGCCTTTGTCCGTACAAAAGATTGTAAGGAGAGGGCTTTGGAGAGAATATGAGAGTTGATTATGTATGTAAGGTTAAGAGATTGAGAGACGAGAGTTGAGTAGTTCTTATTGTAGTTCTTCCTAATACGTAGTCGATTTCTCGTATTGTTGTCCCGTGGACATAGGTCAAAGCTGGTCGACCGAACCACGTAAATCTCGGTATTCTTTCTTATTGATTATGGTTGTTTTCTATCTTGTTGATTGTGGGTTGACTTCCGAGTTATATAAATCGTAGTAGGTGGGGAGACTAAATTCCCTAACAAGTGATATCAGAGTCATGATGATGGATCCGGGAGCAAGTTTGTAAGATAGAAGACGACGTCGTGCAAGATTGAAGATCAATGTTACAAGAATCAAGATGAAGAAAAAGACGAAGAAAAAAACACACACGTAAACGTTTTCAGGGTTGATAATACACAAAAAGAGGGTTTTGAGAGCACTTTGAGATCAGAGATCTTAGAGAGAGAGTGACCTATTGAAAGCTTTGTTATCTTCTTCAATAATCAAAGAATTTCTGGAGTGGCTTCCGAGGACGTAGGCACGTTTGCCGAACCTCGTTAAATCTGGTGTTCTCTCTTTTATTTATTCTTTCCTACAAGTTTTTCCATTTTTTGTGATTTTTTACTTGCTAATTGTTCGTCACAAGATCCGGATGGCACGAATTGTCGATTGTTCAACCCCTAACAACTCGTATCAGAGCTTCATTCAGCAAGTGTGAGAACTATGGCAGAGGAAAGAAAATCGAAGATGGAGAAGTTTGACGGATCAGACTTCACCTACTGGAAGTCGCAGATGGAGGACTATCTGTATCAGAAAGATCTTTACTATCTGTTGATGGAAAAAGCTAAGGGAAAGAAGAAGAACGAGATCGACGAGGACTGGGAAATACTGGATCTGATGGCTCTAGGGCAGATCCGGTTGTCGCTCGCAAAATCAGTCACCCACAACATATTGAAGGAGAAGACGACTATGATACTTATGGAAGTGCTCGCAAAGATGTACGAGCAACCGTCAGCTGCAAACAAGGTTCATTCGTCAAGACACTCTTCAACCTCAAGATGACAGAAGGATACTCCTTCACGTTGTATCTCAGCGAGTTCAACACGATTGTTGATCAACTCATCTCCGCCGACATCATGTTTGATGATGAAGTACAAACCCTACTGATACTATCGCAGTTGTCGGATAGTTGAGCAGGTTACGTGACCGCAATTAGTAACTCGGCAGGAAAGGAGAAGTTAAAGTTGAGCGATGTTGTCAGTATGATTCTATCCGAGGAGGTTAGAAGGAAATCGTCCAAATCAGAAGGTTCAGGTTCAGTCCTAAATTTCGAGCAGGGGCCGAAGTCAGAGCAAGGGTAACCATAACTTGAAGCGGTCGAAGTCGAAGAAGAAGAGGTCGAACTCAAAGGTGGGACCCATCAAAAGAAAGTGTTAGAACTACGGCCAGAAGGGCCACATGTCTTTAGTTTGCAAAGCGCTAAAGAAGGATGCAAATGAGCAGGAGGCTCATATTGTGCAAGATGCCTTGATCTTTGCTATGGATAGTGACACTGATTCATGTGTTATTGATTCGGGAGTCTCATTCCACGCCACTGCTAATAGGAAACTTCTTTAAAACTATGTAGCAGGGGACTTTAGGAAAGTGTACTTGGGGGACAATGAACCTTGCAGTATTGTGAGAAGAGGCGATGTGCAGATTCAGATGAAGGGTTCTAAGTGGTCTCTGAAGAACATTAGACATGTACCGAAGCTAAAGAGGAATCTTATTTCAGCTAGCCATCTTGGAGCAGAAGGCTATGTTTCGACATTTATCGGGGATTTGTGGAAGATCTCCAACTGTACATAGGTGGTTGCTCACGGCAACAAAACCGAAACTCTCTATTTAACTTCACATGTGAGTGACACCCTCGCAATTGCAGCTAGCAAGGAAAGTATAGATCTGTGACACAATAGGTTGGAATACATGAGTGAGAAGGGTATGAAGATTCAACGCTCTCAGAAAAAGCTATCCGGCATAGATTCAGTGGAAGTTGGTGTTTGTGAAGACTGCATCTACGGGAAGCAGAAGAAGGTTAGCTTTTAGAAGAGTAGAAGACCACCCAAAGCTCACAAGCTAGAGCTTGTTCATACAGATGTATGGGGTCCAGCTAGCGTGTCTTCTCTTGACGGTTCGGCGTACTATGTCACCTTTATCGACGATCACTCGAGGATGGTGTGGGTATACTTTATGAAGCACAAGTCAGAGGTGTTTGGGATCTTCAAGAAGTGGAAAGCCATGGTAGAGAACAAGATAGGTCTGAAGGTGAAGTGTCTGAGATTGAACAATGGTGGAGAATACGAGTTGGAGGAGTTCAAGAAGTTCTATGCTCTGAATGAGATTCGCTTAGAGAGGACTACTCCAGGAACACTGCAACAGAATAGCATTGTAGAGAGAATGAACAAAACATTGACAGAGCGTGCGAGGAGCATGCGTCTACATGCAGGTCCACCTAAGATGTTTTGGACGAACGCGGTGCATACAACAGCTTACTTGATAAATCATGGGCCTTCAGTTCCATTAGATTTTGGGATTCCAGAAGAGGTTTAAAGTGGCAAGAAACTTAATCTCTCATATTTGAGGATTTTTGGTTGCGTGACATATATTCATATCAGTGAGCATGTCAGGGACAAGCTAGAAGCTAAGTCACATAAATGTACATTCATTGGATACGGTATTGATGAGTTCGGATATCGTCTGTAGGATGATAAGAATAGGAAAATTATCAGGAGTAAATATGTCATATTTAATGAAGAGGTGATGTACAAGGACATGGATAATATCAAGGATAGCCAAAGCAGTGGAAACAACACTAAAGATGCAGGTGGATCTGAGTACATGAATTTAGAAAAACTTCTAGATACGAGAGACAATATTAGTTCTCACCGAAGAACGAAGAAGACTCCAGGTACAGAGACAGGTACCCAGGGCGAGGAGCATAAGAGGTCATCCAGAGTACCCAAACCAAATCCCAAATATCTTTCGTCGTTAGATTACTTGCTTTTGACAGATAGTGAAGAACCAGAGTGTTATGAGGAGACAATGCAAGTTAGTGAATCTTAGCAGTGGGAGCATGTGATCCAAGAAGAGATGAATTCTCTCCACTCGGAAGTGACATGGGAGTTAGCCCAACTACTTGAGCAGAAGAAAGTCTTACATAACAAGTGGGTCTATCGGGTCAAGCAAGAGAGTGATGGAAGTAGAAGATACAATGCCAGATTAGTTGTAAAAGGATTCCAACAAAGAGAATGAGTGAATTATACGGAGATATTTTCCCTCATCGTGAAGCTTACAACCATCAGAGTGGTGTTGAGCTTAATAGCTGCTGAAAATCTCTACATTGAGCAGTTCGATGTGAAGACTGTCTTTCTTCATGATGACTTGGATGAAGAAATCTACATGAAGCAACCTGTTGGCTTTATAGAGGAAGGAAAGGAAGAGATGTTGTGTAGGCTCAAGAAGAGCTTGTATGGTTTGAAACAGGCTCCAAGATAGTGGTACAGGAGGTTTGATAATTTCATGTAGAGCAATAGCTATGACAGATGCAATTTAGATCATTGCTGTTACTTCAAGAGGTTCGAGTCCAGCTATATCGTGTTATTGTTGTACGTAGATGACATGTTAGTTGTAGGGTCGTGTTTACAGGAGATAAATAAGTTAAAGAAGCAGTTAGCAAAGGAGTTTGCCATGAAGGATTTGGGTGCAGCCTAGCAAATTCTTAGGATGTGAATCAGTCAGGATGTGGCTGAAGGGACGCTGATGTTGAGTCAGGCTGAATATATTGAGAAGGTACTTCAGAGATTCAATATGCAGAATCCAAAGTCCATTGGCACGCCCCTTGGAAGTCAGTTTAGGTTATCTAAAGAGTAGTCACCCAAGATAGATGCAGAGAAGGGGTTCATGACCAGAGTATCATACTCATCAGCCATTGGTAGTTTCATGTATACAATGGTTTGCACGAGGCCGAATATTGTCCATGCAGTGGGAGTTGTGAGCAGGTTTGCCAGCAATCTAGGGAAGCAGTATGGGGAGGCTGTAAAGTGGATATTGCGATACTTGAAAGGGACTACGAATATACCACTGTGTTTTAGGAGAAAGGAGTTGGTACTGTAGGGATACATGGATGCAAACTTTCCCGGTGATCATGACATGAGACGAAGTACCACGGAGTATGTTTTTACCTTAGGGTCGACAGTAGTGAGCTGGGTCTCACGTTTGTAGAAAATAGTAACATTGTCCACGACTGAGGCGGAGTATGTTGCAGTGACTGAAGCTAGCAAGAAAATGATTTGGTTGACCGGATGTCTTAAAGAGTTGGGTCTGAAGCAGGGGAACGAAGTTCTTTATTGTGATAGCCAGAGTGTTATACACCTTGCCAAGAATCCAGTATATCATGCCAGAACAAAGCACATCGACGTGCGTTACCACTTCATACGTTCGCTGATAGAGGACGAGAAGTTACTATTGGAGAAAATTTTGGGGAGCCAAAATCCTGTAGATATGTTGACTAAGATAGTGACCATCGAGAAACTAGAGTTGTGCGCAACTTCAGTTGGCCTTCACGCGTAGGAGATGATGACGGAGCCACACTAAGAGGACATGTGGGATCACCGAGATTGATGTTAATTGAAGAATGAAATTTTTCGGGGAGGAGAAGATGCTTGCGAAGATGGTTGAAGTTCGGGAGAACTTGTTGATGGAGGTTTGGTATCCAAGTGGGAGATTGTTGGTTTCGGGAGTGTAGACCCAAACCTGGAATAAAATCAAAAGCTGAAAAAAAACCCAGACCAGTCGACCAAAGGGAACATCAATCGATCGATTCGAATGCCAGGAAAATAGGAAAGTCCATGTTCGGTCGACCTAAACGAATTATCTGTGGACCGACAATGTGCACGAGTAGTCCTGAGAAAAAACACCTTTTGGTCGGTCGACTGACGCCAAGCGATAGGTCAATCGATAGCGGTTTTTCTAGTTTCTGGCCCGTTTGAAAACATGTTTGAGTTAGGATTATACACACACACACACACGTACGTAAATTTTTTTAGGGTTGATAATACACGAAAAAAGAGGATTTTGAGAGCACTTTGAGATAAGAGATCTTAGAGAGAGTGTGACCTATTGCAAGCTTTGTAATCTTCTTCAATAATCAAAGATTTCCTGGTGTAGCTCCCGAGGACGTAGGCACATTTGCCGAACCATGTTAAATTTGGTGTTCTCTCTTTTATTTACTTTCCTACAAGTTTTTCGATTCGCTGTGATTTCTTGCTTGCAAATTGTTCGTCACAAGATCCAGAGGGCACGGGTTGTCGATTGTTCAACGCCAACAGTTTTACAATCCGTTCAGGGTTTTCTCATTCTAGAAGAGGAATATCTCCAAATGTAGCATGGATAAAGTTAAATTTTGTTTTTTCTATTTTTCCCCCTTTCGTCTTTTCCAGGTTACGTACATCTAGAGTACACTTTCATATGGATCCTCTGGAGAATCATTGAGCAAAGCGTACTACTGTCATTAACACCACGCACACGCAAGAACATTCAAATAGAAGTTAGAAATCATAGAAGATCACAAGGTAGATAAATATACGTGTATATGATCTTGAGTTAGCCTGTACTGCTTATGATTTCAAAGGGAGGGCAGCTCTACAATTTCTCCTCCTCTATTTTTAAGGTAATTAAATGCAAAGGCACTCCATAGGCATGCTATACACGCTAATTAACTGTAATCAAGGGAATTCATTGAGATTTATTTTTCTATTGTTTCCTTTCTCTGACAGATATGCAATATATGTCAACCCCAAGAGAGCTATCATAATGAAATGCAATAATGCGCAAATGGTATAACTTGAACTCAAATTAAGAAGATTGAATCATTTGCAACTACTGAAGCTCTAGCTATTCACGAGGGATTAAAGTTCGCTCAACAGCTTGATATCTTCACCATCTCAATATTTAGTGATGCTCTAAATGTGGTTCGAGAATTTTACAATTCGAAGAATCACTAGTAAGCTTTGGAGGCATTGTCGAGGGGGCTAAATAGCTAGAAAGTAGTTTCTCAGACATATCATATAATTTTATTAGGATAGATGAGAATTGTGTAGCCCGTTGATTAGCTAATATCGCACTAGCCCTTTCATATTGTAACTCATGGGTCGGGGAAATCGCAGAGGGGATTGACTCTTTTTTCGCTCATTGATTTGATTAATAAATAAGGTTTTCCATAAAAAAACTCAAATTAAAAATTTAAGTCTAATGGAATATTTTCCCCATTTTTCCCCAATGGAGTTTTTTTAACAGACTTTTTTTTCTAAATATTAGCAAAACAGACCGTTTTGCTAATTATTTAGCAAAAACGACATCTTTTTTGCCAACAGGCCAAAAGGAGATCGGTTTTGAAAAACTTCATATTTGAAACATACATGACTACTAGTCCTGTATCTTTAGTCACCATTAATTGCCGACTAAACCAAGCCAGCAATTCTACAGGACTACTAGTCCCGTATACTTTGGTTGCCACTCAAAAAACATACGGGACTAGTAGTCTCGTACGTTAAGTAGAGAGCGTATCCAACGCCCCAACAAATCTACAGGACTAGTAGTCCCGTAGATTTGCTGGGCAGCCTGAAAACATGCACAAACATGCACATGCCTCTATTGCTTCATATACAGTATTTTTTGACCAAAATTTGCGCAAAAATATAGCATCCACTTCGTATACATTGATGTCTAGTATAATATTTATAAAAGTGATAAATTTTATTAAATAAACATTTGATAATAACATGTTTAATCGATTCACAACATCACAACACAATAGATACGTCATCATCGGATCAGTACGATAAAATACACAAAACAAATCCAAATGTGTCAAGTCTATTCATACGACAATATATAGTCTTAAGCTAAACAAATCCAAATGTATCAAGTCTACCCATACAACAATATATATATAGTCTAAGTAGAAAAGCTAACAACCTAAAAGTCCGCCCCTCCCCCGTTGTCTCCCTCTTCGCACCCGCTCAGATCGTCAGTGGCCTCCTTTGACTTGAGCTTGTATGTGCTCGCTCTCCGGTTGTGTGTGGGGCTGCGACGGACCAGCTTCATCGTCGTGTGTGCAAGATCTACCACGTCTTCGTCGGCGTGCATATAACGTATCCTCATGCGCCATCTGTTCGCAACCTTCATGTCGATCCTCATGAGTTTGATGAAAAGCTCTACGAACCCTCGCCACTATCCGATGCAATATCGACACATGTACTGAATCTCCTATGGCGGTAGCTATGCCCTCATTTGCAATCCCCTCTATCTTGTCCATAGCGTCTATCTACAATTACATAAAAAAGATATAATGATATAAAAAAGCTACCAACAATGTAAACAATATTCTAATTTGCGCAATTTACTTACCCATGCTCTCTCATCTACACCTCTTGGTACATATCTTGCTTGTTGAGAGCGCATCTCGATTTTGTCGACTGGAGGCGTGGTTTGAGTGATTATCCACCACCTGGTAATCCCCCAATACCATCTAATGTAATCGAGTTCCTCCATCGGAGGATAAAGCTGCTCGATAATAAGTTGATGCCGATCATTCCATCTAGCAATGTATGAATGATGCACAAGCTACCAGTCAATCTGATGCCCACCCTTAAACATGTTTCTCTTTATTTTTTCAACATATTGTGCAGCGTGATGTGCGAAACCAAACTCTCTAAGCACGTGATCCGACACGTGCATCTTCACAATCTCGAAACAAATGAGAGAAACTCTAGCTCTCCATATACCATGTCCCTCCATGCAAATCAGTGGTAGGCGAGGTACACTCGAACTACAAAATATTCCATATATTTGTTAGACCCTAGAGGGGGGGGGGTGATTAGGGTCTTTTGCTAATCTAATCTGATTTTATGCCAATTAAAACTAATTCAAATATTATTCTTGCAAGATAGATATACAATATGATATGAGCAAGAATATGCAATATGATCAAAGAGATATATCCTAGCAAAGAGATATATGATGAAATATATGTAAGGATATATAAACAAATGCAAGGGTGAAATAAACATAAACAAATGATATAGTGGATGAAATAAACAATGAGAGAAAGGCTATAAATATGAACAAATATAAGTGTGCTAAGCCAAACTCAAACAAGCAATATGATCACGGAGTTCGGACCTTCCGTCCTACATCTCCGCTCGCCACTCCCGGGGAGAAATCCACTATCACGACCGGGTTTTCTACGCTCACCCGAATAATGTTTACAACCACACTATGTCGGTTTTTAACGCTCACCGATCAACGTATACACTCACTCACAATGTCGGTTTTCAACGTTCACCAATCAACGTCCACTCCTCACACTCGGTTTTCTAGTTCACCGAAAACTTCACAACAACACACTCGGTTTTCTAGCTAACCGAAAACTTTACAATATTCACAATGTAATAACAAATGATTTGTTCTCTAATACAATGTGAGAACTCAATTAAAGCAAACACTCAATTCTTACAACTTTCACCAACCCAAATATACTATGTATGAAAATACAATAAGCTCAATACGGGTGTGTGTAAACAATGAGTGAAACAAAATCAACTAAACTCAAATGTAAATACTAGCTTAATAGAGTTGATAATCAACAAGTAATTATGAATAAAAGCTAGAATTGAGTTTAGAAAAACTTCTCTAGATGATAAGAGAGAGAGAGAGAGAGAGAGAGAGAGAGAGATGGATTGAAGCTCAATGAATTGATCTCCACTTCCTCTTATGGAATTATTCACAAACCAAACTCTTAAACAAACTTAAAACCAAACTTAAACTCTTTTAAAACTTGTTAAAACATTTCTTGGATTATAAAAATAGTTATGACAAAGGGGTATAGATAGGGTAGAGGAAAACAACTCAAAAAATCTCAAAAACCCACTAAAAACAAAAAACAGAAGTTACCGTTAAAGTTCAACGGTCGGATACTACAGTAACGGTGGTTGACCGTGAAGTTCATCAAAACTGAGAGAACGTGCAGAGAGTTTGACGGTCAACCGCACTGTAGCACGGTCGACCGCTGGTGCTGTAGCACTGCATATCCATCTTTGTAAAATAATTTAAAAATACTAAATTAACTCCAAAAATTATGAAATTTTGAGGGAAGGTTCTAGACATGTATAAGAACATGTTAGAGAAAGAATTTCGTAAAAATAATTTCTCATTTGAGAGAAATAAATGTTTGAACACAGATATACAGTTTCTGAAAATCTGCTAACATACACGATTTTGTAAAATCAATTGGGCATAGTAAATCAACTCCAAAAATGGTAAAATTTTGAGTTGTAAAATCAATTGGGCATAGTAAATCAACTCCAAAAATGGTAAAATTTTGAGAAAAGTTTCTAAACATATAGATAAACATTTAAAAGAAAGAATTTCTTAAATATCACTTCCCATTTGTGAAAGCTCATCTGTTTTGTAAAAACATGCACGAACATGCACGAACGAAAAACATGATTTTGTAAATTTAATTAAACATAACAAATCAATTTCAAACTTGATGAAACTTTGAGAAATGTTTAAAAATGTGATTTTGAACATGTTACAAAAAATAATTTTTTAATTTACATTTCTCAATTGTGGAATCTCATTATTTTGCAAAATCACATAAGTATGGACTTGTAAAAGCTTGATCTTGACAAAATGAGTTTAAACAAAGTTTTGAAAACTTTCCAATAGATTTATAAACTTGATAAAAGATATAAAATAATGTCGTTAAGTCTATAATCTAAAACGATGATAAACCAAACCAAACGTGTGTGTGTGTGTGATATTGAGCTTGAAGTATTAACACACATAATATAAGCCCTAAACTAATTTACCCAAGCTTGATTGGTCTTCAATATGCTTGACTTGGTAATCTCGCGGATGAAGCTTGAACTTGATCTTTAACTTTGAATTGCAAGGCTTCACTCTACTATTCCGCCAACCTCCATTGAATATGATCGTTGAGGCTCTATTCCATTCATCCTCCAATGCGTTGTTTGCCTAGAATAAATACGAAAACACAAATACTAGACAAACAATATTAGATGTAAGTTGTTTGCTAAATCACCATCAAAACAAGAAGGCTAACAATATTAATAACTATTTAACATATATCAGTAGCTTTAAATAACTTAAATTCAAATTCAATACCTGATAAATTTTTATCCAATCGAGCTCTCCTCTATAAAAATCTAACTGTCTTGCTGGTGCCTCATATATCCTATGCTTTAGTGATGTTCCATCTGCATGTATGATATAAGTTAGGTTCTAATTCCAAATTTAAAATTTAAAAAGTAAATTTTATTAATTAAATTCAAAATTTTTTACCTGTAGCCTAGTGGAATCTGTCCATCTAAATCTCGCATCTCGCATAACCTTGGTTCAAAATCAATCTCGCATAACCTAGTGGAATCTGTCCATCTAGTGGAATCTGTCCATCCAAACTTGTAACAATGTCAAACATCCCTTTAGCTCTTTATTTTGCATAAAAGCAACCTTCGACATTTCTCTATATAGGTATGCTAAAATAACACTACCCCATGATAATATCCCACACCTGTCAAAGTTCTGGAGAAGCGGTAACCACCCATCACATGACAAATGTGTTTTAGTCATATTTTATAACAATAATGAGCAAAAATCTAGCAAAAACGATCAAGATAGTGCATTATAACAATAACAAGTTGTCTTACCTCAAATGTACTTTATGTTTACTTAATCGGGAAAAAGAAGCATCCCAATCATGTGCAAAATATATGCATGAGCATGTTGCTGGATCATGACTTGGGATGCATCTTCTGGCAAGGGTTTTACAAAAAAAATTTTAGCCACTTCAATCTAATATATCCCCCAGGCAAGGACTCCAGAGATAGTTTTAGCAAACCATCACAGATATGACGCTACACATACCTATCAGTCTTTGTAACACAAGGGCCATCGATACGAAGACCAAGGATCACTGCTACGTCTTGGAGGGTAATAGTCGCCTCACCGACACGTAGATGGAAAGTGTTAGTCTCTGGCCTCCCTCTATCCATCAATACATTAAGTAGTGCCCAATCGAGCTTCATCCACCGCAATTTTGAGCATGTGAGAAAACCTGCTTGGGCTACTAGAGCAATGATACGCGGATCTTCAAGTGGCCATGCGTATGTCCAAGGCTATAATCAATCATAACTAGCTCCAGTCCTCTCTGTACAACAATGAAAAAAATATTAGAATATAACAATGAGTAAGTAATATGTGACTATAAACTTATGATTTTAAATTTTATCAATCATTACCGATGTAAATAATATGCTCTCTGAACGGTGGCGTGACTGATCATAGAGGATGTCAGCACTAACCGGCCCGAGAATCATAGTGTATATACCTACACATATAATTATTAACTTATTAGTTTCTGTCGAATCAATAAGACTATAATAATGAAAAATAGAGATAGAAATAGAAAACATATTACTAATTAATTGCTATCTACTTGTTATAGATGGACAACGAGACCTATTATGACCTAATTGATTACATTGTTCACGTCTAATTCGCGACGCTACTCCTTCCCGGCCTTGATCCATAGTACCTCTAATGCGCATAGAGCGATGTCATCTCGCTTGTCTTTTGTACTGAGGTGGTAATATACATGATCCATTATAAGCCGGCCAATAACGACTATCGTCGAGAGAATGAAAACTCTCCTTATAAGCCATTCGATAATGAAGTTGCTGCCTTATGATTGACATTGACAGTCATATTGCAACATGTATGAAGCCCGCAATAACTAGAGATCATAAATTGCCCATTGTAGATTTTTTTCCTAACAACTGTTGTGGATTTGAAATAATCAATCGAACCCTTGCCTTTCCGGACCTTATGTTGAAAGTAGGAAAGTAGGAATAATACCACAAATAAAGATCTAACCTTGTAAAAATAGTAAAGGAGACGAACACACAGATTTAACGAGATTCGGCAACGTGCCTACGTCCTCGGGAGCCACAGCACACAATCTCTTCATTAATTGAAGAAGAATTACAAGCTCTCAAACTAGGGTTTAATCTCTCTGAGATTCTCTCTCTTCTTGTAGTCAAAAAACTCTCTTTTTTCGTGTTGTTACAACCCTAAAAAGGTTTAAGGTATATATAGAGTCCTGGGGAAAATAGAATCCAAAATAGTTTAGGAAACTGTTTGACTGCGTCGCGGTCGACCGCGGCGGTCTACCACGTAGGTCTCACAGTCGACCGCGGCGGTCGATCGTGCCAAACGACAGAAACTCCTAGATTTCCAGAGAGTTGAGCGGTCGACCACCGCGGTCGACCGAACTAAAAAACCCAAGACCAAAAATCCTACAAGGTTGGCGCGGTCGACCGTCGCAGTCGACCGCCTTCAGCTTCAGCTCCTCCCAACTCTTGTGCACGTTCGTGGTCGACCGTCACGGTCGACCGTGGATCTGTCTTCTTGTTTTCTCATCGTTTGATTCCAGCTCTTGTCTCGACTTTGGGTCTATATCTTAGACTAACAATCTTCCACTTGGAGACCAAAGTGCCTGCAGTGAGTTCACCCAAACTCTCCCCTTCTTCGCATGTATCTTCTCCCCCTGAAAATTCTTTCTTCAATCAACAATATCCCAGCGATCGTGTCGATCCTCATAGTGTGGCTCCGCCTTCATCTTCTACTCGTAAAGACCAACTGAAGTTGCGCACAACTCCAGTTTCTCAATGGTGACTGCCTTCGTTAACATGTCCGCCGGATTTTGACTCCCCAAAATCTTCATTAAATACAACTTTCCGTCTTCATCTAGCGAGCGTATAAAATGGTATTTGACGTTGATGTGCTTCGTTCTTGCATGATATACTGGATTCTTGGTAAGATGTATAGCGCTCTGGCTATCACAATAAAGAACTCCTCTCCCTTGCTTCAGATCCAACTCTTCCAAGCACCCGTTCAACCAGATCATCTCCTTGCTTGCTTCAGTCACCGTGACATACTCAGCCTCGATTGTAGATAAAGTCACAATCTTCTGCAGACGTAAGACCCAGCTCACTGCTGTTGACGCTAAGGTATAAACATACCCCGTGGTGCTTCGCCTCGTATCATGATCACCAACGAAGTCCACATATACGTATCCCTGCAGTACCAACTCCTTCCTCCTAAAACATAATGGCTTGTTCATTGTCCCTCTCAAGTACCGCATTATCCACTTCACGGCCTCCCAATGCCGCTTCCCTGGATTGCTTGAAAATCTGCTCACAACTCCCACTGCATGGGTGATGTCTGGCCTCGTGCAAACCATCACGTACATGAGACTCCCAATGGCCGAAGAATATGACACCCTGCTCATATGCTCTCTATCTGCATCTGTCTTAGGCGATTGCTCCTCAGATAGCTTGAACTGACCTTCAAGGGGTATGCTAACAACTTTAGCATTCTGCATGTTGAACCTCTGAAGTACCTTCTCAATGTATTCAGTTTGGCTCAATCTCAATGTCCCTTCAGCTTCATCCCTACTGATTCGCATCCCTAGAATCTGCTTCGCTGCACCCAGATCCTTCATTACAAATTCCTTTGCTAGCTGCTTCTTCAAACTACTTATCTCCTCCAAACACGGTCCTGCTACCAATATGTCATTAACATACAATAAAAAAATAATGAAGCTGGACTCGAACTTTTTGAAATAACAGCAATGATCTGAATTGCATCTTCTGTAGTCATTGTTCTGCATGAAGGTATAAAACTTCTTATACCACTGTCTCGGAGCCTGTTTCAAACCATATAAGTTCTTCTTGAGCTTGCACACCATCTCTTCCTTTCCTTCTTCAATGAAGCCAACATGCTGCTTTATGTAGATTTCTTTATCCAAGTCACCATGAAGAAAGACAGTCTTCACATCTAACTGCTCAAGAAAGAGGTCTTCTGTAGCCACCAAACTCAACACCACTCTGATGGTTGTGAGTTTCACAATAGGGGAAAATATCTCCGTGTAGTCCACTCATTCCCGTTGTTGAAACCCCTTTACTACTAATCTGACCTTGAATCTCTTGCTTCCATCACTCTCTTGCTTGACCCGATAGACCCATTTGTTATGTAAGGCCTTCTTCTGTGCAGATAGCTGGGCTAACTCCCACGTCTCATTAGTGAGTAGAGAATCAATCTCCTCTTGCATCGCATGCTCCCACTGCTAAGATTCACTCACTTGCATTGCCTCTTCATAGCTTTCCGGCTCACCACTATCTGTCAATAATAAATAGTCAAGAGATGAAAGATATTTAGGATTTGGTTTGGGTACCCTAGATGACCTCCTAAGCTCCACGTCCTGGGTAGTTTCTTCTGCACCTGGAGCCTCCTCCGTTCTGTGATCAGAACAAACATCATCTCCCCTGTCTGAAAGTTCCTCTATATCCATGTACTCAGATGCATCTGTATCTGAAATGCTGCTCCCACTGCTTTGGCTATCCTTAGCATCTTCCATGTTCTTGTACATCACCTCCTCATTGAATATCACGTCTCTGCTTCTGATGATCTTCCTGTTCGTCACATCCCAAAGACGATACCTGAACTCATCAATGCCGTATCCAATGAATGTGTACTTCTGTGACTTAGCTTCTAGCTTGTCTCTGACATGGTCACTGATATGAACATAAGTCACACAACGAAATACCCACAAGTGTGAGAGATTTATCTTTTTTTTACTCCAAACCTCCTCTGGAATCCTAAAATCCAATGGAACTGATGGCCCATGATTAATAAGGTAGGCTGCTGTATGCACTGCATCCGCCCAAAATATCTTAGGCAGACCTGCATGTAACCGCATGCTCCTAGCATGCTCTGTCAAGGTCCTGTTCATCCTCTCTGCAATGTCGTTTTGCTGCAATGTCCCTGGAGTAGTCCTCTATAACCGAATGCCATTCGTAGCACAGAACTTCTTGAACTCCTCCAGCTCGTATTCCCCACCATTGTCTGATCTTAGATACTTCACCTTCAGATATGTCTCATTCTTCACAATGGCCTTCCACTTCTTGAAGATTTCAAACACCTCTGACTTGTGCTTCATGAAGTAGATCCACACCTTTCTCGAGTGATCATCGATGAAGGTGACATAATATCTCGAGCCGCCAAAAGAGGACACCCTGGCTGGATCCTATACATCTGTATGAATCAACTCTAGCTTCTGAGCCTTAGGTGGCCTTCCACCCTTCTGAAAACTAACCCTTTTCTGCTTTCCAAAGATGCAGTCTTCATAAACCCCGACTTTCACGGCGTCGATCCTGGTTAGTTTTCCTTATGAATGTAAAATCTTCATCCCCTTTTCGCTCATGTGCCCTAGCCTATTGTGCCATAGATCTGTACTCTCTTTACCAGCTGCAATTGCGAGGGTGTCACTCGCATGTAAGGTGAGGTAGAGAGTTCCTAACTTGTTGCCTCGAGCAACTATCATCGTACCATTGGAGATTATCCACGAATCCCCTGTGAATGTTAAAACATAGCCTTCTGCTCCAAGCTGTCCCACCGAAACAAGATTCCTCTTCAGCTTCGGTACGTGTCTCACGTTCTTCAAGGTCCACTTAGAGCCCTTCATCTGAATCTACACTTCATCCTTTCCAATAATATTACAGGGCTCGTTATTCCCCAAATATACTTTTCCAAAGTCCCCTGCTACATAATTCTGAAATAGCTTCATGTTAGCAGTGACGTGAAAAGAGGCTCCTGAATCGATGACCCAAGAATCTGAGTCGCTATCCATAGCAAGGATCAAGGCATCCTGCACGATATGACCCTCTTGCTCACCCGCATCCTTCTTTGGACTTTTGCAGACTGAAGACATATGGCCCTCCTGGCCACAGTTCCAACACTTCCCTTTGATAGGCCTAACCTTCGAGTTTGACCTCTTCTTCACTGATTTCGATCGATTCCTATTCTGGTTTCCTTTCTTCTGGCTTCTGCCTCTTTGCTTGAAGTGTAGAGATGAACCTGAACCTTCTGATTCGGACGATTTTCTTCTAACCTCCTAGGAAAGAATCATGCTAACAACCTCACTCAGCTTCAACTTCTCCTTCCCCGCCGAATTGCTGATTGCCGTCACACAACCTGCCCAACTATCCGGCAACTGCGATAGAATCAATAGGGCTTGCACTTTGTCATCAAACGTGATGTCTACGGAGATAAGCTGATCAACAATCATGTTGAACTCACTGAGATGCATCGTGAATGACCGTCCTTCTGCCATCTTGAGGTTAAAAAGAGTTTTGACTAGATGCACCTTGTTTGCTGCCGACGGTTACTCGTACATCTTCGCGAGTGCTTACATAAGCCCCACCGTCGTCTTCTCCTTCAGAATATTATGGGGTACTAATTTGGCGAGCAACAACCGGATTTGCCCTAGAGCCTTTCTATCTAGTATCTCCCAATCACCATCTGACTCCTCCTTCTTCTTTCCCTTTTTCTTGTCCATCAACGGGCGATACATGTCCTTCTGATACAGATAGTCCTCCATCTACGACTTTCAGTAGGCGAAGTCTGAACCGTCAAACTTCTCGATCTTTGATTTGTTTTCCTCTGTCATGGCTTTCAAACAAATTGCTGAACGAAGCTCTGATACCAGTTGTTAGGGATTCAAAATAATCAATCGAACCCTTGCCCTTCCGGACCTTGTGTTGAAAGTAGGAAAGTAGGAATAATACTACAAATAAAGATCTAACCTTGCAAAAATAGTAAAGGAGACGAACACACAGATTTAACGAGTTTCGGCAATGTGCCTACGTCCTCGGAAGCCACACCACACAATCTCTTTATTAATTGAAGAAGAATTACAAGCTCTCAAACTAGGGTTTAATCTCTTTGAGATTCTCTCTCTTCTTGCAGTCAAAAATCTCTCTTATTTCGTGTTGTTACAACCCTAAAAACGTTTAAGGTATATATAGAGTCCTGGGGAAAACAGAATCCAAAACAGTTTAGGAAACTGTTTGACTGCGTCACGGTCGACCGCAGCGGTCGACCGTGCAGGTCTCGCGGTCGACCGCAGCGGTCGACTGTGCCAAACGACAGAAACTCCTAGATTTCCATAGAGTTGAGTGGTCGACCGCTGCGGTCGACGGAACTAAAAAACCTGAGACCAAAAATCCTACAAGGTTGGCGCGGTCGACCGTCGCGGTCGACCTCCTTCAGTTTCAGCTCCTCCCAACTCTTGTGCACGTTCGCGGTTGACCGCCGTGGTCGACGGTGGATCTGTCTGCTTGTTTTCTCGTCATTTTGATACAGCTCTTATCTCGACTTTGGGTCTACACCTTAGACTAACAACAACTACATTAAGCTTCCATGGACACTTTGAATTTCTCTCGTCTTGAGCACTTGTAAACTCTCCTTGAGCTTTCTCATTAGAGTAGCACTTTACATGGTAACTAGTTGCATTGGTTTTCACCGGCTTGAATTTGACACGATTCTTGATTGCCCATTCACGTATAGAAAAAACTAATGTTTCCTTATTCTCGAAAAGATCGCCTTTTTGAAAGTAAAGTCTTCGGGTCGATCGAAATTAGAATCAAGCTCAACGAACTCGGCTTGTGAGGCATTTATCCACTCCTCATTTTGAAACTCTTCTGGCAACGATACTTCAGACTCTACATAATCGTTGTTTACATAATATTCATTCATCCAACGGGTGTCACCATCGGTTCCTCCAATTGCACACTGCATACTATCAAGACGTTCCTCCTCTTCAACATCTTCATAATCATCGTCTGCATATGTATCCTCATCCTCATCTATAATAGAACCAACTGGTAAATTAACTGAAACATGCCGACACGTTGTGGAACACGTCGCTTGACATTGCACCCAAGTCATTTTCTAAGTGCAATGCACTTTGAGAGAATCAGATTTGATTTTCAAGCATGCAGGAGAACTCTCCGTGACCATGTGAAGCTTCGGCAATCCCAAATATTAGAATATTTTCAATGAACAATTCGATTGAGATTTACTTTTTCGCAAGTTGTATCATGTCACTCAATTCTTGATCATTAGTGATCTCTACAGCAATTGTTCTATTTTTATTTATCGGACAATTACAGAAGACCTTAATGACATTTTCTGCATGATTAATTCTAGTATCTCTATATATTTTCTCCATCATTCTATCGAAATTGCAATTTCTTGTAACACGAACATTTATCTAGATCATTCTTCGTATATAGGCATATTATTCATTCCAACACTCAGTTTTCCATTAAATATGCAAATAACCGGTATTCCATTCGTTATTTTAATTGAAGAATTAAAATTCATCATATGCAAATTAGATTTTTTTTATATTGATTATCATAATTAAAATATTTATTCTAAATATACAACTACTTCCAAACTACAATATTAACTAAATAATAGAGAGAAAATTATGAAAAATAAGAAATTTATACCTTGATGAAGTTTCGAATTTTGTCGGCGTCGGAGAGACTAAACGGCGACGGATTTCAACAATGCCGGAGTGATATTTGGGGAAGATCTCAATTAGGGTTTGGTGAGAATGGGTTTGGAGATACCAAATGGTCCCCCTTAGTACCGAAAAAATGGCGGCACGAATGAGAGGAATAAGGGTCGCCCATGAAGCAATCCAAAGGTTTCGGCAGGAGTCCCTCGAAGGAGCTGATGGGGAACAGACCGTTAGCCCTGTTCAACAGAGAAATTTGAGGGAGGAAGAGGTGAGTTGGGAGAGAATCAGTAGAATGAGAGAGAGGGATTGAGGGAGAGATTGGGAGAGAGAGATTGGGTATGGGAGAGAGAGAGAGAGATCGGGGCGGTTGGGAGAGAAAGAGGGAACGAGAGAGTTTCGGCTGTGCTCTAATTTAGGGCACACCTGGGCCTTATATAACCCGACTAAATCCACAGGACTACTAGTCCCGTGGATTTGTCGGGCACCCGTCATGGGAGTTTTCGCGTAACGTATAGGACTACTAATCCCGTACGTTTGCTGGTCATGAACTGAAGTAGGAACAAAATCTACGGGACTAGTAGTCCCGTAGATTTTTTAGTTGCTAGTTAATGGCGACTAAACATACGGGACTAGTAGTCTCATATGTTTCGAACAGTCAGTTTTTTAAAACCGACATCTTTTTGGCCTGTTGGCAAAAAAGAAGTCGTTTTTGCTAAATAATTAGCAAAACGTTCGGTTTTGCTAATTATTTAGCAGAAAAGGACCTTTTCAAAAAAAAACGCCTTTCCCCAATTGACATAACAGTTTAGCACATGAACTAATATGTATGGGTAAAACTAGTATATACGGGTCAACTTATACGAATTGGGAAACGAAATAATAATTTCATTAATTTGAGGGACTAATTTAAAAATATAAAAGTTTCAGGGTAGCAATATCTAAAAAACCAAAGAGCCTTCGTATATGCTAATTTTTACAAAACCCCGAATTTCATCGTAGTTTTGAGAAATTTGTGAAAGCATACTCCAACTGAGGGCATCAATTTCCAAAATATTTGATTTTTCTCGACTCTCGTAGGTGACAACTCCGTATATACATCCACCGCGAGATCAATTGCATAGACTATGGATCCGCCAGTCGTGAATATAAAAAATTGCATCCAAGATATCTACAACAGTAAAGAATTTAATGGCAACCTAATTAACCAATTGGAAAGTAAAAGCCTATCTACGTTTTTTACAATAAAATATGCTATGTACATTCACATTGAATACTATAGTTTTATAATATTATATTTTTATTTTGGTTAAATATAAAACCTACTGTTTATCTTCGGCCATTGAATGTTGATATGCTGCTTATCCAATTGAATTAGTCATGTCCTTTGTATACCATTTATAGAATAAACTATGGATAAGCAAATTGAGAGACCAACTCCCATTGACATACAAGAGTTGAACGCATAGAATTAATAGCGAGTTGGCATTGGTAATCAAGAATCTTATTAGAAACTTGGTAAAAGCTATAATATTTAGCATTTGTCTACATGTATACTCTAATAATCAAGAAGCGTAAGCTTCAGCTTGTTCCTTGCACGCTACATTTATGGAGCTGGCTTAATTCTTTTGAATAATCAAAGTTAATTAGCACAGCTTGTCAACTCAAAATCAGTTAAGACGTTCAGATGTCAAGTGACACACTATGACATCGAGCGATTTGTTGTTCTCTGTGACCAAATTGGCCAATGAATTTTTCAGTTAGTTGTTGATATATTTTAATTAACAAATTTTTTTTGAGTAAATTGTCGATGTAATCTCCATAATATCAGTATGTTTGTTAATTAATTATCATGTAGTTCATGTGTATGTATACTCTTACAAATCGGACTCCTCCAAGAGTCTACCGACATAGCTATGATATAAGCCGAGACCTATTTTGATCCAAAAATTTACTAATTACATGTTAGAAGCCCGGCTATATTTATGTTCTTGATACTTTGAAATGAAGACTCCCATATGGAACTATTTCAATTGCATATGAAACCTAGATAAGTTTCCATCCCATGTGTTATTGGCCTACGATCAAAACTCTTTACGATTTGTTATTACAACTTACAACTTACGATTCAAATGAATGTGTATTATGCCCCAATCATCAACAGGAGTCATGCAAGCACCTATTTTTTAACTGTCAGTTCTCAGCAAAAATCTGGAATAACTTGATGGAATGGTTGAAATATTCATGGAGATCTTGTGACTGGAACCATATCATAAACTGATATTCGCACAAGCTCAAAGGGGGAGGGTTTACAAGGAAATTGAAGAGAATGGCCCTTTCAATTGCAGTGTACTCCATTTGGCAAGAAAGAAATCAGAGGATTTTTCAGGAAAAATTCAAAGAGCCAGAGCTAGTTTTTAGAGATATCAAACTGGCAATTTACATCAAAATTCTTAATTCAAACTTACATGTACATATAAAAGATACACTTGAGAGGTTGTGATTATTTTACAGTGTAAACACCAAGAGATGGTGTGTTGATGTACTTCATATTTCACATATTGGGAAATGAATAAAATTTTTCATTGACCAAAAAAAAAAAAACTTACAACTTACGACTTCTAAGAGGTGATAGAATCTGGGAGTCATACTCCTTTTAAAAATACAAGTTTGGGAAAATCTTTCCATGGTCAATATTATATATCTTTGACTATTTAAATATTTTATTTGAATTTTAATTTATTATAATCATAATTATATCATATCCTAATCCTATGTGAACTACGTACAGGTCAATAATTTAAAATTAATAATCTATAATATATGAAGATTACACAAAGCACCCTTAAAGTTTCAAAAAACCAAAAAAGTTTCAAAAATTACACAAAGCACCCTTAAAGTATAAAATTACACAAAACATCCAGACGTTTCAAAACTTAAAACAACAAACATGAAACCCTCAATATTTAAAAAAAACTATAAAAACACCCTCAAAAGTTCATATAATAAAAAAACACTATGAAATTCTAAAATTTTAAAACTTGCGAACAACAAAGACGAATTCAATGAATTACTATCAAACACTAAAAACTAAAATTTGTAAAAAAATAACCTCGAAGTTAAAAAAGTTCTGAAAAACTCCTTCGAAAATTAAAAAACACAGAAAACCCTAAAATTTAATAACTTATAACTAATACATATCAAATCTCAAAATTTTTAGCAGACCGCTAAAAATTTAAATTTTACAACAAACAATCTAAAGTTTTAATAATTACAAAAAATACCCTCAAAATTCATAGTTGCAAGAAATATTCTAACATTCAAAAACTTACTACCAGCACATAAAACATGAAAATTACAAGCACCCAACTTAAAAATTAAAATTTTTAAACAACACTCTCAAAGTTTCAAAATTTGCAAAACACACCCTTAAAAATTCAAAATCACGAAAAAGCGACTAACAACACTCTCAAAGTTTCAAAATTTGCAAAACACACCCTTAAAAATTCAAAATCACGAAAAAGCGACTAAAATTTCAAAACATAGCAAAAAATTTGCAAAACACACCCTTAAAAATTCAAAATCACGAAAAAGCGACTAAAATTTCAAAACATAGCAAAAAGAAAAGAGTAGTTGTTTGATATTTTTTCATTAAGATATGTAATTTAACTTTTATTTTAAGGTTTTACTATCCTTTTTTGGCATCTAAAAATAGTCTAATTTTATCGAAAAAGATAAAGGTGGAGAATGATTCATAACGTTTCAATAAAAAATAAAACATAAGGAATGAAAGACACTATTTTCTGAATATTTTATAGAATAAGTTTGTTTGGAGTAAATTAGGAATTTTTGAAAGGAATTTTTATAAACTTTTTTTAGTACTTTTGTATGCTTATGAGGATGTTTTCATTATATAAAAGTTTTCTAGATTTAATATTAATCTTTATTTTATAATTTTTTAAAGTCTATCAAGGATTAGGATCAAACTCCATATTATCTTTTGTGTCATTTTAGCTCACTTTTAACCAATCATCTTGTTTTATGAGCTTTAATTATTCATTTTTCTTTTAGAATGCTATTTTTTGAAGTGTTTTCACTTTTACAATACTATATTTTCTCATGTTAAGCTTGGTTTCATGTCGGTCTCAATGACATGATAATTCAAATTAATTTCAGATTATATTTATTTCATGTCAATTCAATTATCGATCAATATAAAAATTTAAATTGGGTGTAGTTCATTTAAACGAATATTAAAGAAAATAAATAATCACAATGCTAAACTTTAAAGATATAAGTAAGCAAAAACCATCAAAGTGGAACCGAGGAACAAGTTTTAGTAAGAAAATAAATCAAATATACTTGATCATGATATTTAGCCACGTGCATTACATGTGCATAAAACCTAGTAATCTTAAACTTGTAGGTATTGATTTTCTTTTGAGGCCAATTTGACAAACCTACAATGAACTTTGGAGGGCTTTTCACAAAACTATCATGACTTAAATTGTCGTACCTAACGGCTAAACTTATTGTAAGCTAGCATGTATGTCCCTTCAATCTTCAGATTTTTTCCACAAATTAAAAAATTAATGATATGTAGTTTTGATATCGGTCCCTTAAATCTTCATATTTTAAAATTAGTCCTCAAAATGAAACTGTTATTCATTTTCTCAATTCATATAAATTACACTAAATTAGGTTTTCTGTTAGTGTTTTTATTCTTCTTAACACAAATATATGTGGTTCACCTAGTAGCTTACGTCCATGGGCGAAGGAGGAGAATAACTTTACTATTATATTGAGAGGAATAAAATGTGAAAATCTCTCAATCACTCAATTCCAAATCACACCCCAGAAAATACTTAAATCTCTCTAACAATCTATAACACCTGTCAAGCCAACCAAATAGAGAGCTTATTAAGAGTCTCTTAAATCTATTGCTTCAGCTTGCAGAGCCTGTATCAATACTTACTGTTGCCGTCTAAGTTAGGTAAATTCTCATTTAAGAGTTTTTGTCTCATTTATAGAGACTAAAGAAAAGAGTTGTTCCTAGCCACAAATTCTACAAGATAAGAATCTTAATCTCAATAGAATTAACAAACTCTTTTGTTCTTATCATAATACAAAGCATAGTAAATAAAAACTCTAAATGCATTGCTGTAGGCGCACGAAAAAATTTATGTCTCAACAAACCGCAAGCTTAATTAATTAAAAATTTTAATACATTTTGATAAGTTTTGAAAGTGAAATCAACTGGAGGATACCTAGATACAACTCATATATGAGTTAACTTGAATGTAGACTCTCTATATTAATTAATTCAAAGAGACATGATTTCCCCTCATAGTTGTCAAATTTGATGAGCTCAACAAGCCTTATCAATGAAACCTATTGTGAGGATGATAGTACCTCATATAAATCAAAACCAATGTGAGAGGTAGTACCTCGTATAAATCAAAATCAATAAAGGTAGGCCCTCCATATTAATTAATTCAGAGAGGCACGCCTTTCCCCTATAATTATCAAATTTGATGAGCTCAACAAGCCTTATCAACAAAACCTATTGTGAGGATGATAGTACCTCATATAAATCAAAACTAATGTGAGGGATAGTACCTCATATAAATAAAAATCAAGGTAAGAATGATAGACCTCATGTAAATTTGAGAGTATATGCACCACTCTGTTAATCCAACGCAAAAAAAAAAAAAAAACATGTCTAACCCCTTCATATTAATTAAATTATTGAACTGGAGGGTGCTTATCAACTTCAATACATTGGTGGTGTCATGTGATCATAAGACTTGGCAAGGAAAATCTAGCTCAAGGATACTCACCCTCATACAAACTTAATTTCAGCTTAAAGGTATATGGGCTCCATGTAACACCTATTTTAAAAAATACAAAAGATAAGCTAATAGACAGATGAGAAGTGAAAAGTAAAGAAAATATTTGTTATGATAAATGAACGCAACAATCTTGATAAGGAAGTTTTAATAATAAAGTTATAATAACTCCCCCACCGATCCCTTTTCAACATCTGGCGATAACTTCCACTTGCCTTCCTATAAATTGAGACTTCATTTGCCATTCGAGGGAGACGATAACAAAGAACGGCAGAAAAGATAGAGAAAAGGCTGAGAGGTTGAAAAGAAAGAGAGACTTGGAATCTGAAACAACAACGACAAGGTCCTCTATATTTTCATTTTGAAAGGGAGGAGGGTTCCAGAACATTGTCTGGAGGCCCAAGATCTCATCTTCTTTCTCTAAATTTTGTAATATATTAGAAAGATAATTAAATCAATATCTCTTTGCATTTGATTTCTAATATCTATTTAATTCTTTACTTTCTACTAATCAGGGGTTTCTTTTAATAAGAGTACGTAATTAACAGAAAGAAATAAATTTCTGAAAGCATGCATCTCACAACTTTTTTTTTACAAACAAAGTGATACTAATATGTGTCTAAGAAGTAAATATTTAGGGATTGCTCTACTCTCCTTAAGATTGATGATACGGCTTGGTCAAGAAGAGATTAGTCTACCCAAATATTATTTCTCCTCTGATAGATACTTGCACCACTTTGAATTTTTTTTACAAAATATACACGTCGGGCATTCGGACACTTACAATTGCATATCCTATTTAAGAATTATGATTTGAATCACCCATAACATACACCATCTCTGTTCTTAAGATTTGAATCACCCATAACATACACCATACAAACAAATATGCTGGATTGACGCCCTCAATTAAACTTCATGACAGTCTCTCTGTCTCTCTCTAATTCATTGTCATGAATCATTTTGCCAAATAAGATATGCTAGAAACGAGCGACATCATTAAAAGGTTTATCCGTAAAATTCTTCGATCATAATGAATTTTGTGCCTATAGCTTGTATTACTTGGATTATATCTCAGTAATGTCTTCTACTTCATAATGTTGGTACATCTAGCTCACGCTGAGTTACGAGTGATATCCGCCACTAA
>NC_033798.1:96042720-96074773 GCF_001876935.1 Asparagus officinalis | reverse complement strand
TTTCCCTAATTTTAAAATAATCACATCTTAATTATCCAATCCATATGGACATATGTGAATGCGGTTTCTCCTTTGAAGTAAGTGGATGAAAATGAGCCATCTTATTGTCAAGTACTAAGTTTATGCTTAGTACCATATGTTTGTGCATGTGTGTGTGTGTATGTGTGTGTGCGCGCGCGCGCGCGTGTGTAGTGTGTGTGTGTATACACACACGTGCGCACACACATTTATATATTCTATTTATGTGAACAATAGTTGTTGATGCCAGCTATCAAACAAGAATGAGATTAGCATGTAGCCCCGAGTTAAGCGAGGGAGCTTGTGTTGTGGGTTCCCTCATCTCTCTTGAATTTCGGTCCCTTGTCTGCATAAGAGAGCCACACAACAACACTCGTTAGAGGACCGGAGTCGGGTTCTCTAGTGATTCTTTCGACGATCAAGTTAGTGTTTGAGCTTAAGTGGAGAAGATACAAAGGAACTGAAAGCAGTTCTAACTATGCAGAATTTGCATATCTGTGGCCCCTCTGGGGGATGGAGCATCCTCCTTGTTAGTAGGCGATGAGCCCATATTTATACCCAGCTGAGAGGTGTAAATATGGAACTGTGACCGAGTCCATGCAGGCACCTGAATCGGTAGACATGTGATAGGTATCGGCTGCGGGTTGCATGAGTCATCCGTGTAATAACAGGTGGCGGCCACTTGCTAAGATGGTCATCCAAGTGGTCATGCAAAGACTTTTGGGTGCTAATGAGTCATGGTGATTTCGTCAGAGCATTTAATGTGAGGGCAGGTGGTTGTCGGTGTGGGGTCCAAGAAAACTACCACCTTTTCAGTCATTCAGCAGATGGTCGACAAACACTGTATTTTTAGTCAATTATGCAAGTTGTCAGCTGATATATATAGCGGGCCGAGTGCGGTTTGCTCATAGGGTCGATCGAGTGAGGTGACCAACAAGTATCGCCTTTTGACTCAGGTATGCAAATTATCGGCCATAGGAGTAGTTTAAGTTGTCTCATCCTCAATTCGTCTGATTAAGCGAAGGGTAGGACACGTGTCAGCTTTCCTAGGATTGATTATTACTAAGCGATTTGTGGCTCATAACAGTAGTTAAGAATTATGTTCATGCTTGCTTATAGTTCATGTTTTTCTTATTAAACCGATAGAGGGAGACTTTTTGTGAGAATAATTGCTCGAGGGTTGATCTTGTGAGGTAATCCATGTTTGGTCGTGTTTTGTCATTGTAGGCGTAATTTAGTCTTTGAATTTGACATACCTAATAAGAAATTTTATCTGTACAAGTCTAAGGAAACAAACCAGACTCAAGTCACAGATAACAAAACTGAATTTTATGATATATATTTCTTCTTTGGGAAAAATGTGTCTGGGCCCCAAAAGCAGAAACTTCATGTGCTGCAGCCCCTCCTAGTTTCCCCCATGGGGTTCAGCCCCTTGAAGTGTGATATTTTATGCTGCAACTACTTTTTAGCAATTATTACATGCCAGCTAAGCTAAAATCCCCAAAATATCCTTATCCCCACCCTCAATCCCTCAAACCTAGTTCTCTCTCTCTCTCTCTCCTCTCTCTTTAAAACCGAGGGTTTTCTCAAGTTCGTCGCCCTCGCCCTCCTCGCCGTCGCTGCCTCCGCCCAGGCCCCCAAGCATCCCCTGAGTTCGTCGCTGCCTCCCCTCCTCTCCTCCGCCCAACCTCGTCGCAGTAGCTCGCCACCGCTCCCCGCCTCGCCCTCGACTACGCCGGAGTTCGTCGATGCCTCTCTCCACCTCGCCCTTGAGTTCAGCCTTAAGTTCATCCTCCAAGACTCCACTTTGAATTCAGCCACCTCGATCTCATCGATTCCCTTCTCTTAAATCCTTCACCTAGATCTAAGCGCTCCAAAAGAACTCGCCATCACAACGGGGATCTAAATCTTCAATCTTTTAGAGGTCAGTCCTGTGAGAAATGGCGAATCTTTTCTTTCCTTGAGAAAAGATTTCTTTTTTAATTGAATCCACGCTCATTTTCATTAAATTCTGGTTCTTGTACGCATTGGCTATTAATGTATAAAAAACATGAGAATTTCTAGAGCGATCGAGGATGTGGAAGTGAGTGAGAAGGCGTTAAAACTAGAACTAACACGCCGCGTGTTAGAACTAACACGCCGCGTGTTAGAACTAACACGCCGCGTGTTAGAACTAACACGCTCAGCGTTTTGGAGAGATGTTAGAACTAACAAGTTACTGCTATCACTATTTTACAGCATAAATAAGTCCACGACTGCCAGTAAATTGTACTGTGTATTTCTTCTGGTGGCTGATTCTATTGCAATATGAATATTAGATTATTGTAGTTATCTCCAACTTTTCCTCATTAATTATACCTGATAATTTTATGCATATGTAAATTTTTTGCACTTATATTACTTTATAGCTTATACTCTATAACTGTCAGTAAATTATTCCTCTGGTTCTCTAATTCTATGGTACTATTAATCAATTAAACTCTATACCTGATTTTTTTCTACCATGCAAACATAATTTGTTGTGCTTTTTCCTTGCAAATTGTTGTTACATTTTCACCTAGCTGATAAATAAACTGTGCTGCTTTTTCCTTGCAAATTGTTGTTACATTTTCACCTAGCTGATAAATAAACTGTGCATTTTATTGGCATATAGGTAGAGGATTTCATATGCATTACATTTTCACCTAGCTGATAAATAAACTGTGCATTTTATTGGCATATAGGTAGAGGATTTCATATGCATTACTAGCTGATAAATAAACTTGTTAGTTCTAATTTATACCACGTTAGTTCTATTTTATACCAAGTTAGTTCTAATTTATACCAAATTAGTTCTATTTTATACCATGTTAGTTCTAATTTATAATAAGTTAGTTCTAATTTATACCACGTTAGTTCTAATTTATACCAAGTTAGTTTTAATTTATACCAAGTTAGTTCTATTTTATACCACGTTAGTTTTAATTTATACCAAGTTAGTTCTAATTTATACCACGTTAGTTTTATTTTATAATAAGTTAGTTCTAATTTTAACCACATTAGTTCTAATTTATACCAGGTTAGTTTTATTTTATACCAAGTTAGTTCTAATTTATACCAAGTTAGTTCTATTTTATACCACGTTAGTTCTATTTTATACCACATTAGTTCTAATTTATACCAAGTTAGTTCTAATTTATACCACCAAGTTAGTTCTAATTTATACCAAGTTAGCTCTAATTTATACCACGTTAGATCTATTTTATACCACGTTAGTTCTAATTTTAACCACGTTAGTTCTAATTTATACCAAGTTAGTTCTATTTTATACCAAGTTAGTTTTAATTTTAACCACGTTAGTTCTAATTTATACCACGTTAGTTCTAATTTATACCAAGTTAGTTTTATTTTATACCACGCTAGTTCTATTTTATACCACGTTAGTTCTAATTTATACCAAGTTAGTTCTAATTTATACCACCAAGTTAGCTCTAATTTATACCAAGTTAGTTCTAATTTATACCATGTTAGTTCTATTTTATACCACGTTAGTTCTAATTTATATCACATTAGTTCTATTTTATACCATGTTAGTTCTAATCTATACCAAGTTAGTTCTAATTTATACCAAGTTAGTTCTATTTTATAACAAGTTAGTTCTAATTTTAACCACATTAGTTCTAATTTATACAACGTTAGTTCTAATTTATACCACATTAGTTCTAATTTATACCAAGTTAGTTCTAATTTATACCACGCTAGTTCTATTTTATACCAAGTTAGTTTTAATTTATACCATGTTTTTTCTAATTTATATCACGTTAGTTCTAATTTATACCAAGTTAGTTCTAATTTATACCATGTTAGTTCTATTTTATACCAAGTTAGTTCTAATTTTAACCACGTTAGTTCTAATTTATACCACATTAGTTCTAGTTTATACCATGTTATTTCTATTTTATACCACGTTAGTTCTAATTTATAACAAGTTAGTTCTAATTTTAACAATATTAGTTCTAATTTATACCAAGTTAGTTCTATTTTATACCAAGTTAGTTCTAATTTTAACCACGTTAGTTCTAATTTATACCAAGTTAGTTACGTTAGTTCTATTTTATACCAAGTTAGTTCTAATTTATACCATGTTAGTTCTAATTTATACCAAGTTAGTTCTAATTTATACCACGTTACTTCTATTTTATACCACGTTAGTTCTAATTTTAACCACGTTAGTTCTAATTTATACCAAGTTAGTTCTAGTTTATACCAAGTTAGTTCTAATTTTAACCACGTTAGTTCTAATTTATACCACATTATTTCTAATTTATACCACGTTAGTTCTATTTTATACCACGTTAGTTCTAATTTATACCAAGTTAGTTCTAATTTATACCAAGTTAGTTCTATTTTATAACAAGTTGGTTCTAATTTTAACCACGTTAGTTCTAATTTATACCACGTTGGTTCTAATTTATACCACGTTAGTTCTAATTTGTATCACGTTAGTTCTATTTTATACCAAGTTAGTTCTAATTTATACCATATTACTTTTAATTTATACCATGTTAGTTCTAATTTATACCAAGTTAGTTCTAATTTATACCACGTTAGTTCTATTTTATACAAAGTTAGCTCTAATTTTAACTACATTAGTTCTAATTTATACCATATTAGTTCTAATTTATACCACGTTAGTTCTATTTTATACCATGTTAGTTCTAATTTATACCAAATTAGTTCTATTTTATAACAAGTTGGTTCTAATTTTAACCACGTTAGTTCTAATTTATACCACGTTAGTTCTAATTTATACCAGGTTAGTTCTATTTTATACCAAGTTAGTTCTAATTTTAACCACATTAGTTCTAATTTATACCATGTTCGTTCTAATTTATACCACGTTATTTCTAATTTATACCAAGTTAGTTCTAATTTTAACCACATTAGTTCTAATTTATACCAAGTTAGTGTTGGCCTTCTTGTTTTGATGATGTTTAATAAACAATTTACTTCTAATGTTGTTTGTCTAGTATTTGTGTTTTCGTATTTTTTTCTAGGCAAACAACGAGTTGGAGGATGGATGGAATAGCGCTTCAACGACGATATCAAATGGAGGTTGGCGGAATTGTGGAGTGAAGCAACATACAATTCAAGTTAAAGATCAAGTTCAAGCTTCATCCGCAAAGTGTACCAAGTCAAGCTTATTGAAGATCAAGATTGGCTTGGGTAATCTAGTTTAGGTTTTATATTATGTGTGTTAAGTACCTTAAGCTCAATATCATATACACACACGTATTTGGTTTGTATGTGTATATATAGTTATATATATACATGCATGGTTTTGGGTTTTCATGTTTTGGACATACTTGCAAAATACATGAGTTTTCACAAATGAAAATTCAATTTGAGAAATTCTTTTTCTAACATGTTTGTTTTCATGTTTATAAACATTTCGCAAAGTTTCATCAAGTTTGGAATTGATTTGTTATGTTTAATGGAATTTACAAAATCATGTTTTTCGTTCGTGCATGTTCGTGCATGTTTTACAAAACAGATGAGTTTTCATAAATGGGAAGTGATATTCAATAAATTCTTTCTTTGACATGTTTATCTACATGTTTAGAAACTTCCCTCAAAATTTTACTATTTTTGGAGTTGATTTACTGTGCCCAATTGATTTTACAAAATCGTGTATGTCTGCATTTTTTTCAGAAATTGTAAATCTGTGTTCAAACATTTATTTCTCTCAACTGGGAAATGTTTTTTCAGAAATTCTTTCTCTAACATGTTATTCTATATGTCTATAACCTTCCCACAAAATTTCATAATTTTTGGAAATGTTTACTATTTTTAATTGATTTTATAAAACTGATACGCACTGCTACAGTACCAGCGGTCGACCGCCACGGTCGACCGCCAAACTCTCTGTTAGTTACCGTTGCCCAACGGCTCTATTTTTCCTGATTCCGATTTTTTGGGGATTTGCCTTGTTTTTTGGGCTTTTCTTTGGCCTTGGGTTGTTATCTTGAGTTCTTATAAATACCCATCATCCCTCAACACTTAGAACTATCCAAGAATGTTTTAAACAAGTTTTTAAACAAGGGTTTAAGTGTGGTTTTAGTGTTTATTTGGCTTGAAAATTGTTTTCACAAGTGGAGGAGATCATCTTCTTGTTTGGGCTCCAATCTCCATCTCTCCATCTTGTCTTCTATTGAGAAGTTTTCTAAACTCTACTCTAGCTTTTATTTATTACTCGTTAATTATCATTTCTATTAAAGCTAGTTTTATATTGAGTTTAGATTTGATTTCATCTCATTGTTACACACACCCACTTGAGCTTTTAGTATTTACATACATATAGTTGGGTGGTGAGAGATTGTAACTTTGAGTTGTGCTTTAATTGTGTTCTCATCCATATTAGAGAACAAATTATATTTGTTACATTGTGAGATTGTTAGGTTTTCGGTGAGCTAGAAACCGAGTGTGTTGTGAAGTTTTCGGTGAACTAGAAAACCGATTGTGAGGAGTGACGTTGTTCGGTGAGCGTTGAAAACCGACACTGTGAGGTGTAAACGTTATTCGGGTGAGCGTAGAAAACCCGATTGTGATAGTGGGTTTCTCCCCGGGAGTGGGGAGCGGAGACGTAGGACGGAAGGTCCGAACTCCGTGATCATTTGATTGTGTTTGAGTGTGCTTTGGCATTTATTTGTATTTGTGTTCATTGCTCATATCGCCATTGTCTTATTATTTATTTCGTCCACTATCTAGTTCATTTTGTTTTACCCTTGTGTTAGTTTACATATCCTTGCGTATATCATATTGTATATCTCTTTGGTAGGATATACCATCTTGTGCTAGTTTATATATCCTTGCATATATTTTATCATATAGGATATATCTCATTGTTTACATTGCTTATCCTAGCTCATATATCTTGTGGTATTTCATACTTGCTAGGATAACTCATTAATTAATTTTAATTGGCATTTAATCGGATTAGATTAGCATAAGACCCTAATCACCCCCCTCTATGGTCTAACAGTTAGTTCTATTTTATACCAAGTTAGTTCTAATTTTAACCACGTTAGTTCTAATTTATACCATATTAGTTCTAATTTATACCACGTTAGTTCTATTTTATACCACGTTAGTTCTAATTTATACCAAGTTAGTTCTATTTTATAACAAGTTAGTTCTAATTTTAACCACGTTAGTTTTAATTTATACCACGTTAGTTCTAATTTATACCACGTTAATTCTATTTTATACCAAGTTAGTTCTAATTTATACCACGTTAGTTCTATTTTATTTTATACCAAGTTAGTTCAAATACTCAGAAAATTTTTACTGCTATACCACAAGCATGGTTCATACATCATTTAACTACATATTCACTTGCTAAAATCCAATTTCAAACACCATCAGTAGTTTCCAACAGAAGCTATTGAGTCTTCATTGGCTCAAGGGCTTCAATCATGACAACGTTGTTTCCTCTGTTAACCTGCAATAAGGGTATGAAATAATCCAGAGTAGGATACAATAGCATGATTAACTAAAACATGAGATCATCAAACTTAAGATTAGTATTTATCACCATTCCAATATCATTGTTCTCGTTGCCATTGATTTCCAAACCTCCATGTTCCTTACGTGCATCAAATTATAATAAACAAAGTCTATGATTTCTTACAATTTTATGCCAGAAATAAATAAAATTTGCTAGCAGTTTTACACACACACACACACTTATACACACGGTTGAATGCTCAAAAATATGAAACGTCAAATTTGGTAATATAGCATTATTTGAGACACAATGGAAACAATGCAAAAGGACCTATAAGACATAAAGGACACAAGTGACCTATTAGTTCTAACTCATGTTAGGTCTAACTGGGTTTATGTTAGTTCTAACTCAGTTCTTATTAGTTCTAAATTAGAACTAACTATTTAGAACTAACTATTTAGAACTAACATGAACTGAGTTAGAACTAACATGAGTTAGAACTAACACGAACACGAAATCCAAGCGAAGATAAGAATACCAACATCAAATTTTAGTATCAAATTCCTGCAAGTTAAGGTATTCAACATTTCTTCATGGAGAATACTCCATGACAAAATCCAAGCAAAGATAAGAATACCAACATCAAATTTATCAAAAAAAGCTTCGCCGTTTCCTTCCTCAGCTCTAGCACCAAGATCAGCTCTTAAAATTTCAAACCCAACAGGCATCTCTCCGCCATCTTGACTAACAATCTCCTTAACAAGCAGTGGCTTCTCATCAAATTCCAAAAAAAAAAGAGTGGCCATGTGCCTGCAGCCCCTTCATTTTCACTTTTCTTGGGCATCATGCACTCTTTTCTCTTGGTCATCCTCCTCTGGCCTACCATACTATAGGGTTCAAAAGTGGCAGGCGCAGCCAAAGCATCAACCACTAATAACTCGTGAGAATATACCTAGCAAGCATTAGAAAAATCCGCGGCAATACAGTAACGTTTCAATCCAAGTCGTTGAACTCAAGGGAGGGGGAAGGGGAGGAGGCGGCGGCGAACTCGAGGGCGAGGCGGAGAGCGACAGCAGCGAACTCCAACGTAGTCGAGGGTGAGGCGGGAGCGACGGCGAGCTGACGGCGAGGTCCGGCGGAGGAGAGGAGGGGGGGCGGCGGCGAACTCGGGGGAGGCTTGGGTGCCTGGGCGAAGGCGGCGATGACGAGGAGGGTGAGGACCAGGGCGACGAGCTTGAGAAAGCCCTTGGTTTTAAAGAGAGAGGAGAGAGAGAGAGAGAGAGAACTGGGTTTGAGGGATTGAGGAGAGGGGATAAGGTTATTTTGGGGATTTTAGCTTAGTTTGCATGTAATAATTGCTAAAAAGAGGCTGCAGTATAAAATATCACACTTCAAGGGGCTGAACCACATGGGAGAAACTAGGAGGGGCTGCAGCACATGAAGTTTCTGCTTTTGGGGTCTGGGTACATTTTTCCCTTCTTCTTTAGGTATCATTTTTAATTGGGTGTATGCTACTTTTGCTTGATTTCATGTCTAAGTCACTAGTATTTATCACATATTTATATTTTTAAGTAATTTTTAATTTCCTTTTTAGGGTTAAAGTTTCATTTCTATGTTTATCTTCTGTTGTTTCTACACACTTATACTTTAGTTCTTGTATTTTTTTCTTTAATTTCTGGAAAAAAAAATTTCATTATTTTCAGACTCTATGATAATGTTTCTTGTTACTATATCTTCAAATGCTTTCAATAGTCTTGATTCTAAATATTTTCTGACTCTTTACCTTATTTGTTGCTCTAAAAAAGTTACATACATATTCTTCTTATTGGTTAGGCTAAGGACTAGATTTATATTTCCTATCTCATTCTTTGAGCAACCAAATCAAAATATTACTTGCTTCTTAACCTTCGTGCACACCTATATAAAAGCAAAAATATGTGACTAAATATCCACATAAGTCCACGTTGGTTAGAAATTGTACATTTAAGTGCTCAAATTTGCTTAGCTATTTTAACTCTATATTGCATTTAACAATTTATTAAAATATGGCCTATTTTATAATATAAACTATAAATAGTAGAAAATACATGAGAAATGAGTGCAAATAGAGTTAAAGTTGTTTCTTTTGATAAAAGATAGTTAAATCTTTTTATGTTTTTTTGAATATGAATAACCAAGTTCAGTTTTAGTTTTTGTAAATCGTTGATTAGAAAGGATCATGTCGGAGCCTTTAGAACCTAATGAAAAAAAATCACAACCTTTTCAAAATCAATATTTTTGGATTTCAATTGTTTATTTTTAGTAACTATAGTAATGCACCTAGTTTCAAACTTTGTTTGTTCAGAGGACAACTCACATAAAAACTCATTTATCTTAACAACTAATTTTTCCATTTCACTTGATTTTTCAGTTAGTTGTTTGAATAAATCAGCCTTCATGTCTCTATATGTTGATGTAAGAAGTTAGGTTGTAGGATTTAGGGCTAATTTTGATGAGCTTAGATTCTCTTAATCTCCTTTGATGACTGATTCCCTGATAGGAGGAGAGTCCTACACATATGCAACACATTAGGGACTGGAGTTGGATTCTCCGATGGTTCATCTAACGATCAAGTTAATTATGATCTGAAAGGGAGAACATAACTATAATATAGTTCTCTTAGTGTGTAGAAATTATTTACCTTTGGGCATGTAGGCTGTCAAAAAATCACAATAGATAGTTGATTCCCCATCAAACACCGATGATGGAAGTTACACTCTGACGACTTCCAGAAGGCTACAATTTGAAGACTTTCACGTAGATCGCTGAAGGTTACAATCTGACGACCTTCACGATAACCGATGAGAGCTATAGTTTAACAGCCTTCACAATCAACATCGAGAGTTACAATCTGACGACTCTCACATATCAAAGAGCTAAAGCAAAGATTATAAAACGACGATCTTTGCAACGTTCTGACAGAAAGAGACTACAAATCGACGGTCTCTTCAAACCAAGACGTGGAAGTCCTCCCCGCGAACCAGCATCAAGACGCACCATGTTCATAGCCACGAACGCAGCTCAAATCAGCAGCTGAACGCAGCTTCAACCGCTGCCTGACGCAGCTCCCACCGACGTTGAACGCAGCTCAAATCGCCGCCAAACGCAGCTCAAATCGCCGCCAAACACAGCTCAAATCACTGCCAGACGCAGCTCTAATCGCTGCCAAACGCAGCTCAAATCGCCGCCAAATGCAGCTTCCAACAAGATGCCAACGCAGCTTTCCAACGCTGCATAAACGCAGCTTCATTGCTTGCGTCCGAGTCTCCAGATCGATGCGTTTCAAGCTTCCAGACACTGCGTTTGGACACAGAATTCATGCCGAAATGCAGGATCTGCGTTTGACTCGTTCAAACACGAGTTGAACGGTTTCAAAACCATTTCCCACGATCTGAGGGGATCACAACTCCACTCAGGAGTGATTTAAGGGGCGGTTACATCGCATTAGCCCCACTTAGGAGCGAATTAAGGAGGTGATTACACCCCTTAATCCCCTATAAATAACTAAGAAATCAACTTAGTTCGGGGCTGGAGCTTTGGGGTTCGGGCGGTCTGTTGGAACTTCTTGGCAGCGAAAAGAGGATCCTTCATCCTTCGGTTGGAGCTTTGTAGATCGGCAACAAGATCTTCTTCATCCTTGGCTTATAACCGACTTTCGATTAAATTAACTCTTTCATAGAGTTTTAAACTCGTTCAGAGTTCTCCACAATGTCAAATCGTGAGGAGAAGACCACGTTCCAGTGAAACAAGACATCGGATCGTCAACGAGAAGCAAACTCGACGCGAGCATTCGAGGGAGGCATCTCATCGCCACCGTGAAGAACCCAGAATTAAACAAAGGGGAGAATCCAGATCATTCTCTTCTCTTTTGTAATCAGGAAATCCAATTGTAACTGAGATTAAAGGAATACAAATCAATTTTCTTTCATTTCTTTTTACTGCAAATTTTCCCACAAACAGGGCAATAAATGATGTGCCTATTTATACTGAACTGATAAGGGCATTTACGTAATTTTGACTAAGTCCATGTAGTCGACTTACTCAGCTGTTACCTTTACATGTGTCAGTTTGGGGGTCCAAGTCACCCTTGTGATGGGTGCGATAGTGATAGAGGGTTCAAGGTGCTAACGTGATCCGATGAGTCAGTGAAACTTAATTTGGTGGTGGTGCAATGATGGCTCCATGCATTTAATATTACAGTGACATGTTATCATTGAGAGTCAAAGAAAGACCATCTTTCGTCTTAGCTTGGCTTTTAAAAGGGGTTGAGTGAAGATGCCTTTTGACTCGGCCTACTAAATTATGATGCCTCTTGAGTCGGCCTTCATGAGACCTGGGTTGGATGTCTGGTTAATCAAAACACGTGTCTCTTACTGGGGTGAGATTTATATTTGGTGAATTCTACTATACAACCCTGGCGCTATCGCTCGAACTCAGGTCGCCAGGTTCGAGTGAAATCAAATTGTTGCCTCTTGGGGTTTCGAGGTGCATTAGTCATGACTTTTTTTAATTTATAAAATTTTAAGTTTTTTTCTGACTTGAACCGCATTAGTCATTATTCATTAACTATCATTCTTGTTCACCAAACAAAATCATAGAAAAAATCTTTTCAGTTTCCGCAAATGTCAAGACATACTTATTCCGGTCTTTTAAGGAAAGGAAATCGTGTACTTTTTTTTTGACTCGGGGGTTTCAAATTGTATTATTAAAAAAACATATGTTTCCCCTTGATCCACAGACACTGTGTTTGTCGATATCTCTCAACAAGCCAAAATAAATCATCTTACTTTCTGTGCATGACATGACCCAGTTCAACAATATGATAAAAATACTGTCTTATATATTCAACTTTCATATTATGTATCGTCCTATGTTAACTTTCATATTATGTTTATTTTATGTTTGGTTTTCATCTCAGGCATTTGATTGGCTTAAGTTTGCTGGTGATCATGACTTTGCCCATGCTATGCTTTATATTTTCTCAAGTGAATCTGGAAGTAGGCAAAGCTTTGTTGATGTGGACCATTGTATGGAGCTGATGGAGAAACAGTTTGTGGGGAAGTCTGAAATAACGTATTGGGAGCTTCTCAAGGTTTGTGGTAAATTACATGATTTAACTGTTGTTAGTACTAAATACTAGTATTGAAGATATATCTACCATAATGTGATGTCCTTTCTAAGTTGCCGACGATTGTGTAATGAGAACTTCCCAATCCTTTTTTTGTTTAAAGCCCTATCTTGCTAAGCTGGTGAGGAGCTGGTTTTGTAACTTGTACATGATTTCTGCTCCACCCTAAAAGTTCTTCCCATATATTTCCCCTGAATGTTGCCTGTCTTATGCCAATTACAGCATCCAGTTGTGGAGAAGGCAAGAAAAAGCTGACCCTGAGGAGAGATATACTTGCAAAAATCAAATGACATAAGTCCTTTATTTGATGCATTCTCTTCATTCCTCACCTCTTATATTACTACCCTCAACTTAATGTTCTTTCTTCTTTTATTTAGATTTTAGGCATGTGATGGACATTCAAGTTCCTTATTTCCTATTTTCTAAGAGTAAATTTACTCTCTTGAACTATTAAAATTTAAAATTAATTATTACTATATGATTATATCAATCTTATATATTTTTAACATCCAAATCCTATTCTGAGTGGTCATAATCTTCTTTCTTGTTTAGTTTATTTGTTATTAATGATATAAGAATTTGCAATATTTGAATACATCCTAAGATTTAAGACCACTAGAAATGAATTGATGGCCAGATTCACTTTTTCAGAGCATAAAAGATAGTAGGAAAATCCGGGACGTCAATTGTTGTTCACAACTGTTACCTTGCTGGATTTTCTTGTACTTTCACATTGTGTAATAACCATGTCTTCACATTTCAGTGCTCTGGTATAATTTTTGTACGTAAAACTGTTACCTTGCTGGATTTTCTTGTACTTTCACATTGTGTAATAACCATGTCTTCACATTTCAGTGCTCTGGTATAATTTTTGTACGTTGTCAGTTGGCTTGCATATTTCTTGCATATAGAAGTGACGAGCACGAAGAAGAACAACTCAGGAAACAAGCAGAAACTGTCAGGTAGCTTGCCGGTCGACCGGCAAACGTGCACACTATAGGGTGCATTTTCGGATTTCTGTCCAGTTGACCGCGGCGTCAAGCGCGGTCGACCGCGGACCCTGTAATCGATTTTTTCAGTTTCTGTCATTCTGTTCGGTCGACCGCGGAGTCAAGTGCGGTTGACCGCGACTCGGGTCTGAGCATGGGCTTTTGTTTTCTGACCCATTTCGTTTTGTGTTGATATATAACTCTAAACCTGATTAATTAGGGTTAAGCAAGGACGATTTGAGCAGACTTTTGAGAGAGTATTGTGCATCCTTTATGAGAGGATTTGAGAGAGATCTAGAGAGCTTTGTTCGAGGGTTTTTTGGTGAGATTTGTAACCCTATTTGTAATTCTCTTCATCTCTAATACTAAGAAATCCCCCTCCTTGTCCCGTGGACGTAGGCAACTTGCCGAACTAAGTAAATTTGTTGTCTTGCTGTGATTTGCGATTTGTGCTTGTGTTTGGTTGTGATCTTTCTCGTTGTCTTGTTGTGCACTATTTGGTCTTACGAGCTCCGCTGTGCACAACAAGTGGTATCATAGCTTTGGGTTTGGCTTGGGGCTTGTTCGAAGAATTCGTTGAAGGATTCTCACTTGAAGAGTTAGATCTACAACATGGGAGAAGCAAGCACATCGGGGTCGTCTCTTACGAAGGTGATACAGAGTCTGAGCATCAATAACACTAAGATTGATGTTCTGAAGTTCGATGACAAGATCAATTTCGGTTTGTGGAGGTGCCTAGTGATGGATGCGTTGGATGCACAGAATTTGAAGGAGACTCTTGAGTTACAAGAGAAACCTGAAGACATGGAGAACAAGGTTTGAAAGAAGATGAACAGTAGGGCTTATGGAGTTATTCAGTCATGCTTGACGCCAGATCTTATTTATGATGTGATGAACGAGATGTTGGCGAAGAGATTGTGGGAAACGCTCAATGAGAAGTATCTTATGAAGAGCATAGAGAATCAACTTCACTTGAAGAAAATGTTTTACCAGTTCAAGATGAAGAGAGGAGTTTCCATTAGGGAGCATGTAAATAACTTCACGAAGTTACTTTCAGATATGACCAATGTGGACATCATGGTTGAGGATGAAGATAAGGCGATGCTACTTTTGTGTTCGTTGTCAGATGATGATTATGGTACGTTCGTTCTTACTATGATCAATGGAAGAACTACTATTAGCTACAAGGAGGTGACATCGACGTTGGTGAATTATGAGTTGAGGAAGAATGATGGCGAACCTTCCGAGAAGGCATCGGAGATGTATTAGCAGTTCGTGGCCGTAGTCTAAACCGTCGGCAAGTCAACCGCTCAAAATCGAAGAATAGAGGTGGCTATAAGAGTATTGGTAGAAATCACTGTCATTTTTGTAAAAAAGAGGGACATTGGAAGATCGACTGCCCAAAGTTGAAGGACAAAACCAGGAAGAACAAGAGGAAAGTTGTACAAGCTTCAGAAGTGAATGTTACAAAAGCTGTTAGCGAACATTCAGATTCAGATTCTTTAGGCTATTCATGTCCTGTACTACCGTCGGTTTGCTATGCCGATTCTACGTAGTGGATGTTAGATTCGGGAGCCACATATCATATTTGCCCTAGGAGGGATTGGTTCTCTAGCTTTGAGGAGCTGGAAAGAGGGGATGTCGTGCTTATGGGTCTAGGAGGGATTGGTTCTCTAGCTTTGAGGAGCTGGAAAGAGGGGATGTCGTGCTTATGGGTAATGATCACGTATGTCCTATTCTTTGAGGAGCTGGAAAGAGGGGATGTCGTGCTTATGGGTAATGATCACGTATGTCCTATTGGTGGTATTAGTTTAGTCTGGATCAGGATACATGATGGAATGGTTAGGGAATTGAAAGAAGTAAGATTCGTGCTGCAGTTGACGAATAACATTATTTTTCCTAGTAATTTGGAGGCAGCAGGTTATCGAGTGACCTTAGAGGATGCTACTGTGAAGGTCACGAAGGGTTCTATGATGGTGATGCGAGATGTCAGGGAAAACAACCTATACTACTTGAAGGGCAAAACAGTTACAAGGGGGTCTGGCAGTTTCTATCATTACAGAGGAGGACACTACCAGCTTATGATACATACGTTTAGAACTTACTGGTGATAAGTTCCTGCAGACATTGGCGAAACATGGACTATTAAAAGGTGCGAAAACCTATAAGATGGAGTTGTGTGAGCATTGTGTACTTGGGAAGAATTCTAGAGTAAAGTTCGGTACCACTATTCACAACACCCAATGTATATTAGATTACATTCACACAGATGTTTGGGGCCCTTCCAAGCACACATCACTTGGTGGGGCTAACTATTTTATCACTTTCATTGATGACTAGTCCAGGAGAAATTGAGTATATACAATTAACCATAAACATGAGGTCCTGGATATTTTTATGGAGTGGAAGAAGAAAGTGGAGCTGCAGACAGGTAGAATGTCACGCCCCGCTTTCCAAAATACCCAGAAATCAGAACGTGAACAAGCCCGCGACGTATTAGATCAAGGAGAATAAATAAAAATAAATATTTCTCCTCAACCTAATATGCTAAGTGTCTAGAAATAAATACAATACGAAGTCTTAGGTCCCCGATCATAGTTAGCAAGAATATAATAGACAAACTCAGAATAAAATAATGTATATCACAAGTGAATATCATCCAAGACATAAAAATACGGGTCAAACATATCCTTATAAAAAACTAAACAATGAATACTGAAGAGATATAAAATACATAGATCAAGCCGGAATGGAAAGAACTACAAAAGTAACTGGAACCATCAACTAATAAATGAAAAGAATGGGCTTCGACTCCTTCTTCTGCTCTGTCTACAAGGCACTCCTGCTGAGAATCCTCTGGCACCCGCTGAACCTGTTCTTCCTCTAAGTTTGACTTACACTAGAGAAAATAGGTGTACGTCAGCGTGCATGGCATACGGTAAGATCCCACAACAAATAGAGCGAATGAAAACCAAAGTGAAAAAAATGATACGATAACAAAAATGACAAAGAAACGTGCAACTGGAAATCCAATAAAATCAACATGCAAATTCACTACTAAAACATGATAGACATAAAGCATCCAAAATTAATCAGGTAACGAGATCATGTAGCTAGCGATCAGTCTAATCATCCAAGTAACAGAGGCATACAATAGATGGAATTAATACCTAAATCTACAACATGAGACGTAGTACGTCGAGCGAAATAATCCAAACAAGGAAACCCTCATGTATATACCATATGTCTCAAATTATAGATAATTAAATATTAACCCCGATCTATGTATGAAAAGAAACACAACTGGCCTACGTCTCACAAGAATCCATAATCACCTTATATAACAATATCATGTAACTAGCCATCCTAAAAACTCATTGGTCCACATCTCACATAGAGTCAACGTTCATATTATCGGATAACTAACTGTTCACAAATCCTTTACGTGCACCTAATACGCCGCTACACTGGATTGGTTAGAGGGCTACACGCAATCCGATTTCAACCTGGTTCGAACTCAAGCTAAACTTGGGTAAATATCAAATTCACGGACCAAAGTGACTACACTGGCTTCACTTTGACCCAACAAACTAATCCCAAGATACACTGGAACATGGGGCGAGCCTGGAAGATACATCAACAGCTATATCCGATCACATGAACATGGACTTTCCCATCCCCACTCTTTTCGTTTTTCTAAATCAATCATAATCCTCATTAAACTCGGGTTCACCACCTAAACTCAGTCAACACACCCACACATGTCACTAGGTCTGTTCATGACGCACGAGGCCACTAAGTCATGAACTTCTAAGGGTTCTCACAACAACCAGAAATAATAAAAGTAGACATGTCAAATACAGTACAATAATCGTAAAACATAAAATGTAATCCTGAATCAGTAAAGCGTGCATACAGTCTGATTTCATCAATATCTTGTTATCCAAAATAAATATTTCTTTTTGTTTTAAATAAATTCTTTTAAATCATCATAATTATTAAAAATATAATTCTTTTGTCAAAAATAATTTAACAACTCAAAATGACCCCTTTTCTGAAATAAATAATTTTAAATTATCTATTTTAATAATTATTCAAAACTAACCCATTTTCCAATTAATTCCTTTTCTCATCATAATAATTCTAAAAACAGCTTAAAATAACCATTTTTACACAAAATAATTTTCTTTTAAATTACTTATCATAACATCATGCGCAGATAATTATACCACAGCTTAATATTGGCAAATAACTAATAACAGGCAAAAAATTATAATAAGTGACAAGCTGAGCAACAAAATCTTGCACATAAATACTTTGTGATAGTTATAATATTGTAATAAAAACAACATGGAATAGGGATCTTGCCTCGGGTATGTCGACAAATCGACGCTGTCGGTGAGGCGCGTCGGCGCTAAAGGGCGATGGATCCGAGCGACGACGTCAGCGGGGATCTCGTGGAGGGGCAGAGAGTATTCGGTGAGCGATGGCCAAGGGTCGGATCTGAATGAGGTGACTGGCGAGGTGGAGGAGTAGCGGCCCGGTGAAGCGTGTGGAGATTGGGCAGGTGCGGATTGGGCGCAATCGAAGCAGATATGGAAGGGCTGTTTGAGGGTCTCAGACGAGAGGCATGAGCGGCGCGTGGGGTGAAGAGGGGTTGGTCAGGAGCTCAGGGGCTACGAGCGGCTCTGGTCGGACGGAGGATCTGGCTTATGCGTGAGTAGCGGGAGAGGAGGCAGAGGTAGAGGAGGTGGTCGGCAGGGCGATGAGAGCGCGGGGTTGCGACGGTGGGCGGAGCTGGAGGCAGCACTCAGGGCGGTGGTCAGCAGCGTGATGAGGGCGGGGTCGATGGTGGGGGACTGGAGGGACAAGCGTTCGGGGCGGTGGTCGCTTGGTCGGTGACGAGGCGGGTGAAGGTCGAGTTCGTCGGGAAGAGGGGCGGGCTGTCAGATCTTTGGTGGCGCTGGAGGGCTCGGCTGGGGCCTACAGGGCAGGTGAGGGGCCTGGGAGTTTGGCGGCGGTGGAAGTTTGGTGGTGCCGGTGCGGATGGAAGACGAAGGAGGGGAAGGCCAAATGGAAGAAAAAGGGGGAAGGGAAAAAGGAAGGGGAGGGGGAGGAAAGGGGAGGTGGAAGGGATTGAGAGAGGGAGATGAGAGAGTTGAGAGGCGGTGCTGAAAAGGAGAGGAGAGGAGAGAGAAAGAATAGAAAAAAACTTTATATATACTATATGTATATATATGGTATATATTATATATATATGTATATATACTATATATTATATTATACGAGAGAGAGAGAGAGAAACTCTTGTCAACTTAAGTTGATAAGAGCCCTTGTCCATCAAAGTTTCTAACCGTTGGATTAAGCTCTAAGATTAAGATCTTAAGTTGATGATGTGTCATGAATTAATTACAGGAAGGGTATTTTCGGAAAATTAAAGTCATACAAAATAGGAAATCTAATTAAGTTGATTCTGTAGCCTAAAAAAACCAAATTAATCGGACCAGACTCTTCTCCGCTTGCTAATTAAAAGAGGAAATCTCATATATACGTCTACATATTAATCGGACCGGACGAAACCCCTCTTGCTCTTCTCTGCTGCCTTGAGAACCACCTCCTCTTTTGTTCGTCTCTGTTCTCCGCTTGCAGATTCCGCGCCTCCTCAATTTAGTCGGCATCCTGTGCAAAGTATAAAATTCTTTATCCTTCTATTTTAATTTTGAACGAGAAAGAGCAGGGTTCACTTGTTGTTCACATGTTAGACATTGTCCTCTAGCTTCCTCGTGATGCACGTTGAAGGGTTAGGCACCTGCTGCATGTCATTCTTTATGTAGTTAATTATAAAACCTTAGTATGGATGTGACATAGCACAAATCTTTTCCAATATGTCATGTATGATTTTGGTGATGTAGCATAGCACAAATCTTTTCCAATATGTCATGTATGATATTATCTAATATCTGTAGCATAGCACAAATCTTTTCCAATGTGAGACTAAGATTGTCTTTAATCTTTTTTTTTGGGATGTTATTTTGTGATACTGTAGGTAATGTGGATCGTTCACATTATATGCTATGTAGACTACCTAATGGCAGTAGCATAGTTCAATATATATTCTTTTTAGTGGAATCTAGTAATATACATCCATAAGAGAACTTACTGAAAGCCACATCCCCCCCCCAAAGTTGGTATAGCTGTTACGCCTCCATGGTCATGTATCCAATTTCTCCCTTTCACCATAGCTTCATCTTCGTTGTAATTAACCTCCTCACCGAGTAGCCTCAATGTTGTGTAGCATAGAGCAGTGCTAAACATGACGCTTAGACCATCTGTGTTGAAACCCCCAACCTCCATCTTCATTCTGTTAAATAATACTGAATGGTTATTAACAAGTTTGGCTCCTCAAGTCTTGTGACAACTGTAAGAGTAAGAATTCAGTGCCTGCTTGCTTATTTTTTTGGTCCATGAGCATTTCAATTGCTACTTTAGGTGGTGCATGCAGGTGCTGAGCATTGTTAGAATTCCTCAACAACTTTTAGTGGAGAAACAAGCGTTTTTGCTAGGCTCTAACTCTAGTTTTGTGAATACTTAGCTAACGATGAATATCTCCATCTATGAATTTCAGACGTGTTCTTTTTAGTTTGTCATGAGCTATTAAATTTAAATTTCTTCTTCTACTTGTTATTTTTATTTTATTAATTGTGAGCTCACTTTACCCTAATTTTTCTCCATCTATGAAGCAATCTAATAATCTTTCCATTATGTTTGCAGGTTGTCTCATGGCAATATTAGGGGAATATGTAGACAATGATCTTTTTCGTGCAAATGAAGAAATAGAAAAGACGACGCAAGAGAATTATCCACATGAAGATGAACATTTAGAAGAAAACTTGAGTCACGTATCATGTATTGATGAACCGAAGATTGGCATGATGTTCATAAGTTTGGAGGAAGCAATGAATTATTATAGTGCTTATGCACTATTAATTGGGTTTGGGATTAGAAAATGATCTAATTATTTGTCTAAGAGAAAGAATGTCATTACAATGCAAGTATTTACATGCACTCATGAGGGTTTTCCTAAAATCAAAGGGAAGGAGCCATTACTTAGGGATAACACATTCGAGAAAAGTCCTTCGAAGGAGATATCTAACATTCGAACTGGTTGCAAAGCAAGTATGCGTGTGAAATTAGATGATGAAGAAAATTGGATCATATCATCCTTTGAGAAGAAGCACAACCATGAATTAGTACCGAGCCCCTCAAAATCTCGTTTCTATCAGTGTCGGCGAAAGATTAGAGATGAAGAAGCCGACCTTATATGAATCATGCGTGAGCAAAATATTTCAACAAAGCATATTAGGGACTTCATTGCATCTCAACGTGGAGGGGTTCGTAATTTATCATTCACAAGGAGGGACCTAAGTAATTTTGCAACGCTCCAAAGAATGTCACTTTTTGAGAGTGATATCTCAACGACTCTAAGTCACTTTCAACAACTACAAGCTGAGAATCCTATGTTCTTTTATGCAGTCCAGATTGATAGTAATAATAGTGCAAAAAATATGTTTTGGGTTGATGGGAGATCAAGGATGGCCTACCAGCATTTTGGAGATGTAGTCACTTTTGATACCACATATTGTACGAACAAGTACAGTATGCCATTTGCACCATTCATCAGGGTAAACCACCATTCTCAAACTATATTATTTGGTTGTGCTTTGATTAGAGATGAGACTGTCGAATCCTTCATGTGGGTGTTTCGAACATGGCTTAATGTAATGTTTGGTAAGCATCCTACTTGTATTCTGATAGATCAAGATCCTTCAATGAGGAAAGCAATAAGTGAGGTCCTTCCTAATACGGCTCATCAATTTTGTAAGTGGCACATTCTTCAAAAAGCATGCGAGCATCTAGGCATTTTATTTGGTACAAAAGAGAAGTTTCAAGAGGATTTTCTTAGTTGCATCAATTTTAGCTTAACAGTTGAGGATTTTGAGTCAAGTTGGACTACTATGATAGAGAAGCATGAAGTTGAAGATAACACACATCTAAAACATTTGTATCAAATTTGAGATAAGTGGGTGCCATCGTATTTTAGAAATATATTTTGTGCTTTCATGTCTACAACACAAAGAAACGAGAGTTTCAATGCACTTCTCAAGGGTAGAGTCAATAATCATACAACAATTTATGAGTTTGTCATGCAATATGAAAAGGCTTTAGAAGATCGATATGACGTAGAAGAGGAAGAGGATTTTCGCTCTCTGCAATACAAGCCAAGTTCGTGGTCTCCAAGCCCAATAGAGAGGCAAGCACAAAAGATTTATACTAGAGCAATGTTTAGGGTCTTCAAGGATCAACTAAAAGAGATATTTCATTTTCTCTGAATGAAATTGAGCCTAAAGCATTATACAAACTAGTGCAAGTCCCAAACTCAGACAAACCAAGTGCTAGAAGAAGAACTTATATGGTTACCTTCCAAGCCCCTATGACAGTATCTTACAATTGTAAAATGTTTGAATTTAGTGGAATGGTGTGCTCGCATGTGCTTAAGGTGCTTTTGCATCTTGACATCTTGCAAATACCCTCTGAATATATTTTAAAGAGATGGACAAAGTCAGCTAAGGAAAAAAGTTTTGATACACACCAATGTTTTAGCACTAAATTGTCATATTCCTCCTCAAAGACTCTAATGTTTAATAGTTTGTCTCGAAAAATAATGAAATTGGTTGCAGAAGGTTCCACGTGTATTGAGTTGTATAATTTAGCAAATAAAAAAATAGATCAAGTTGTGGGAGAATTAGTAGCGGCAAAAATGCACTTACTAGAGAATAAATTGGGGCATGACGACATGACGCAAATCCAAGGTTCTGCATGTTCTCAAACACAAGAAAGTATTATTGATAATAATTGTATAGTGAGAGCTCCTCTTATTTCAAATTGCAAAGGAAAAAGAAAGATGCAACGTTTCAAGCATCCTTCAGAGTTGAAAGCTAAGAAGCAAAGAACTTGTGGGAAATGTCATGGGAAAGGCCACAATAGTCGAACTTGCAAGGTAAAATTACTTTTTTATTCTCAAATGTGGAACAATGTTCCTATGCAAAGTATGATATTTCTAATTTTTTATGAGATTTGTGCAGGCCCAAACAACAAGTCATGTAGGAAGCGTCAATGAGGAAGAAGAGGAAGATTTGGAAGATCAAGAAGAAGAGGATGGAGATGTTGAAGAATACTACTACTAATAACCTATTCTAATCTTTCTTTTGTTTGTCAATTTTCTTTCGAAGCTCTCAGGATATGTGAAGTTACTATATGGATCATTTTCTTTTGTTTGTCAATTTTTCTTTTGTTCTTGTAAGACATTAGAGTACTATTATATTCAATCCTAGAGAAGGAAACAATAAGATACAGGAATATGCAGCACAACCATTTGTCCAGAAACTTGATCTTCTAAAGTACATAGTTGATGTTGGCTTATCCAAACTTGAGAAGATTATGCAGGGTTCGCACCATTGTGTATAAATTCTGCCTTCCCTAATGATCAAGAAATGAGGTATTAGCTATAGAAGATATATGGAGATCACTCACCGTCTTGCATCAACAAATGCTTATCTTTTGCCTTACCTCAATAGTTGCTCAAGTTTTGGTTCAGATATGTGTCGCATCCAAAATCATCAAGACTGCCAGTTTGTGCAAGAACTGTCTTGTTAGCCTTCTGCCTCATATTGCAAAAACATGTGATCTGGTTTGATTGTCTTTGTCTTTTACTCAAATACCCAATTATCTTAGTATGCTTGATTCATAATGTAATGAAAGCAATATTGGGGACATCTTATATCACTAACTGTAGTTTATGACTGATCCATGCTTCATAATGTAATGAAAGCAATATTGGGGACATCTTATATCACTAACTGTAGTTTATGACTGATCCATGAAGCTTGCTAAGTGATCTAAGCATCAAGGGACATCTTATATCACTAACTGTAGTTTATGACTGATCCATGAAGCTTGCTAAGTGATCTAAGCATCAAGAAAAAGACCTACCTGCTATTTTTTTCATTTGATTTGTCAGCTTCTCTTTTACTGAAATGAGGATTCTTTATTAAATTTATGTTAAGAAAAGTTATGTTATTTGTATCATGTTGCTCAAGCAGCCATCTTTATTAAATTTATGCCAAGTACTTTATGTATTAAGACTTAAACATGCGAACCATTATCCTGTAGTCTATGTGGGTTCCCTTTGGCATTCAGTTTTCATTTATTAAATTATTCTACAAAAGCATAGTTGAGTTTCATCCGGTCTGATTAATATGTAGACTAAATTATTCGGGGGAGGGGGGGTTAGTCACCTAGAATTTTTTAAATAGAACTGGAATAATTGGTAAAGTGGGATAATATTTTAACACTGGGATAATTTAGTGGAACAATGATGGGTAATTCTTAAAGTGAGATAATTTGGTAGGATAATTTGGTGGGATAATGATGGATAATATTATGAAGTTGCATAATTTGATAGGATAATTTGGTGGGGGTAATGGTGGGTATAAATTACTATTGTTAATAATTATATATTAAAAATAATATAATATTGATAAGCAAACTCTAGTAATAACTATAAAATATAATGCAATAAAGCATCACTATTCGTCTCAAATAATAAAATAATTTACAAATAAATAAAAATCTAAATCCCTAGAGTGACGGGACTTCCATAATCCCACATGGCTCTATCATCTCACATGGCATCTGCCATAGAATTTCTCCAAGCTCTTACAGCTACTCGTTGAGTTTGTAACTCGTCTTCTTTATCGGAGTCATCGTCTGCATCAGCAACATTTCGTGGAGCTTCTAGCGGAGGATCATAAATGTCGAAGTTCAAATCTCATAACATCATAAAGAAAGAAAAATAAGCATTTTTCAGCCATTAACCATTTGGACCAATCTCATCATGATCGCTGAAACCAAATCAGCAAATAAATGAAATGAACACAGGAATCATCCATGGCTGCTAAACAGATGATCGACAGATAAACTATAAATTTCCCAATCAATTTACTGAGCCGATTTAATAATAATAGATATCACCATTAACCATTCAACATCTAATCATCAATGTGATCGCAAAGTTACTTTCTAACTTATAAAAAAACATATATAGCCCGCAACCTAAACCACTGTTGTGGAGAGAAAACTTAGATCAAACAAATAATAATAAAGTAATTTAACATCAAAAAGCTATCAATAAAGTAATACATCTTGAAGATAATAAAAGATCTAATCATCACAAAAACAAAGTAAAGACAGAAAAATGAACGGATGATTGACTTCATGGCAGAAAAATTTTCTAGGCGGAGAAACTAACCAAGAGGGAGGGAGGCGGCGTTTCACTTTTTTTCCCCAATTGTATTCTTTCAAATATGTGGGATAATTTGAGAGAGGAGAACTTATGGTTATATATATAGGTAGTATAATTTGTGGGATAATTATGACCAATTATCCCAATTCTAATTCTAGTAGAATTCTACTTGACTAACGCATCAAAAAAATAATACAGTTCTAGTTCTACAAAAGTTCTACTTGACTAACACTATAAAAAAAATCTCATTTCCTAGTTCTATGTGACTAACACCTTAAAAATTTATCCCACAAATTATCCCAGTTCCAGTTTTAAGTTCTAGATGACTAACCCCCTGAGTTTCCTCTTTTAATCAGCAAGCGGAGAAGAGTCTGGTCCGATTAATTTGGTTTTTTTAGGCTACAGAATCAACTTAATTAGATTTCCTATTTTTTTTTGACTTTAATTTTCCGAAAATATCCTTCCTGTAATTAATTCATGCCACATCATCAACTTAAGATCTTAATCTTAGAGCTTAATCCAACAGTTAGAAACTTTGGTGGACAAGGGCTCTTATCAACTTAAGTTGACAAGAGTTTCTCTCTCTCTCTCTCTCTCTCTCTATATATATACGTAAAAGTTATCTACACATCAAAACGTACCAGTTGGAGTATCACAACCGATTATACGCAACTGTAGAAATAATACAAGAAATTGCATAATTAAACAAGAATAATTAATAAAAAAATATAATTTCTTATATTTAGAATCAAATAATTATGGGATAATTATCCATATAGTAAAACGTACTAGTTATACTAATACGACAGATAATATGCAGCAGTAAAAATAATACAATAAATTATATAAATAATACGTAATTAATAATACAATGTATTATACAAAATAATACGTAATAAATAATAATACAACATATTATGTAAAATAATATGTAATAGTATCAAAAACATAACTAATAAATTCTATAAATTTTTACTGCATTAAACTAAGTTATAAAATATCAAACCATTTAAATGAATATAAACTTGGACTTTAAATCGTAGAAAATTCTAGAAAATCAAAAAAATACAAATACTCTTTTAAAAATAATAATTAAATATTTTAAAATACCAAAAACTTATTTTAACTAATATCAAAATTTTACGATCCTTACATAAAAAGGTGAAGACTCTTCATTCAGATAACGGTAGAGAGTACAAGAGTGATTAATTTCTACAGTTTTACCGGGATCACGGCATTAGGTGACACTTCATAGTTCGAGAGATACCATCACAGAACGGGGTGGCTGAGAGATTGAACATTACCTTGCTGGAGAAGGTACGATGTATGATGATATAAAGTTGATTGCCTAGATCCTTTTGGGTCGAGACGTTAGTTTATACGATCCATCTCGTTAATAGGTTATCATGCACTACGATACAGGGGAAGACTCCTATGGAGTGATGGTCTGGTTCGATAGCTAGTGACTATGAGTCACTTCAGATATTCGAGTGTCCTGCTTATTATCATGTAAATGATGAAAAATTAAATCCGAGGGCGAGGAAAGTTGTCTTTGTGGGATTTAGAGAAGGTGTTAAATGCTTTAAGTTATGGGATTCACAAGACAAGAAGATAGTCATTAGCAGAGATGTCACATATAATGAGGCCTCAAGTTCCTCGGTAGGTGGAGGAAGACCATATTAGTAGGATGTCGCAGCAGGTGAAGGATAATATGACTCTACCCACTCCAGATAGCATTATATCCATTGAGGCTCCTACAGAGGTGACACTGGGAGGAGATGGGATGATAGCCGGGCATATAGAAGATACAATGGTTGGTGAGACTCAAGAGCATAGTCATGTTCAGGAGTCCATTGCAGCAAATAGACATAGAAGAGTGATTCGTTGGCCAGCTAGATACAATGATGTCAAGGTTGCATATGCTTTATCAGTGGAGATCGTTAATGATATGGTTCCTTCTATACTCAGAGAGGCAAAATCTAGCTCTGATTCGATCAGGTGGAGGGAAGTTATGGAAGAGGAGATGCGGTCTCTTCAAAAGAATGACACTTGGGAACTTGCAAAACTACCTAAGGGAAAGAAAGCTATTGGTTGTAAGTAGGTATATACAAAGAAAGAGGGATCTTCTATTGTGGACATTAGGTATAAAGCCAGATTGGTTACCAAAGGATATGCACAACTTGAGGGCGTTGATTACAATAAGGAATTTTCACCCGTTGTAAAGCATTCGTCGATTCGTATTTTATTAGCATTGGTGGCACAGCTGGATTTGGATTTGGTCCAAATGGATGTTAAGACAGTCTTTCTACATAGAGATTTAGATGACGAGATCTATATGACACAACCATTGGGATTCAAAGCTGCAGGAAAGGAAGATTTGGTGTGCAAGCTAAAGAAGTCTCTTTATGGTTTGAAGCAATCGTCACGACAGTGGTACAAGAGATTTAACAGCTTCATGATTGGCCATGGATACATGAGGAGACCATATGACCCATGTGTTTACATACACAAGCTATAGGATGGTGAGTATATTTATTTGTTGTTATATATTGATGATATGCTTATTGCTTACAGGAATTCTTCGGCTATTCAAAAGTTAAAAAAAGAGCTTTCATCCGAGTTTGAGATAAAGGATCTTGGAGAAGCTAATAAGATATTGGGTATGGAGATCGAGAGAGACAGGATGAATGGGAGATTGAAGCTTACACGGAGGAGTTACTTACAGAAGATGTTGAAGAAATTCAGCTTTGATGATAATACAAAGGTTGTGAGTACTCAATTGGCTCCCCACTTCAAGCTTTCAGCTAATATGTCACATGTTTCAGTTAAGGACAGAGATTACATGTCAAAGGTTTCATATGCCAGTGCGATGGGTAGCTTGATGTATGCTATGGTGTGTATAAGACTGGATTTATCATAGGCTGTGAGCTTGGTATCGAGGTACACACACGACACCGGGAAGGGTCATTAGGAGTCCGTGAAGTGGATTCTACGGTATATTAAAGGCACCATGGATGTTGGTTTGATTTTTTAGAAGAATGAGAAGAATGAGCATGATTGTATTGGCTATGTGGATTCAGATTATGCGATGAATCTTGACAAGCGCCGGTCTACTTCAGGATATGTATTTACATTCAAAAGAGAAGAGAACGAATTTGATTCTCTCCTTTGTTTAAAACTGGGTTCTTCTCGGTAGCGATGGAATGCCTCCTTCGATTGCTTGTGTCGAATTTGCTCTCCGTTGACGATCCGATGTCTTGATTCACTGGAACGATGTCTTCTCCTCACGATTTGACGTTGTGAAGAACTTGCGTGGCAAGTTTAAAACTCTTGATGAGTTGGTAACTCTGATCGAGTTTGAACTCTTGAAAAAGAGTTGATTTGAACCGAAAGTTCGGTTAATAGCCAAGGATGAGGAAGCTCCCGTTGCCGAACGTTGAAGATGATCTTCCTTGAAGGATGATGCCGGTCTCCTCCGAAGTTCGCCCAATAATCTCCCCTGTTGCTGCCAATTCTCAGCTCCAAAAAGCCAGCCTTCAATGGTCGATTCGAGCCAAGAAAAATCCAACATTGCTGCCAACCCTCAGATCCGAAAAAATGCCAGCCCTTAACTCAGTTGAGTTTACCCATATTTATAGGGAATTAAGGGGTGTAACCGCCCCCTTAATTCTCTCCATAGTGGGGCGGAAATCCCTCAAATCGTGGAGGGAAAACGGTTCCTGCAACCGTTCAGCTCGTGTTTGAATGAGTCAAACGCCCACGTAGGCGTTCAGGATCCTAACTCCGCGTTTTAGAATTGAGACGCGGAGTTGGGTACTCGCTGGGCATTAAAAAATACGGGTCTGACCCCAGCGTTTTAATGTTGTAACGCGGGTCCGACTCCAGCGTTTTGATGTTGTAACGCGGGTTCGACCCTGGCGTTTTGATGTTGTAACGTGGGTTCGACCCTCGCGTTTTGATGTTGTAACGCGGGTTCGACCCCGGCGTTTTGATGTTGGCACACGGGGAGGACCTCCGTGTCTTGTCTTGAAGAGATTATCACAAAGTAATCTCTTTTGTCATAGCGTTGCAAAGATCATTGTCTTGTAATCTTCGTCTTGGCTCCTTGAGAATATGAGAGTCGTCAGATTGTAACTCCCGATGTTGATTGTGAATGCTGTTGAACTAGAGCTCTCATCGGTTGTCGTGAATGTCGTCAGATTGTAACCTTCAGCGATCTACGTGAAAGTCTTCAAATTGTAGCCTTCTGGAAGTCGTCAGATTGTAACTTCCATCATCGGTGTTTGATGGATGATAAGCTATCTATTGTGATTTTTAGACAGCCTACAATTGGCAGGAACACCGGTATGTTAGAGATGTACACTTCAGTCTACAATGGCTCTCTCTGCTACAGAGGCGGAGTACATGACGGTGACTGAAGCTGTTAAGGAGGCTTTGTGGTTGCATGGATTATTGGAGGACTTGGGGATTACACAGGAGACTATTCGGGTATATTATGATAGCATGTTGGCTATCTATTTGGTAAAAAAATCAGGTTTATCATGCACACACGAAGCATATTGATGTCAGATTCTACTTTGTTCATGATGTTTTGGATGATAGAGACGTCATATTAGAGAAGATCCATACGAAGGATAACCCTACGGATATGTTGACCAAAGTTATTTCAGGTGTGAAATTTGGTCATTGTTTAAAGCTATTGAACATTCTTCAATATTGAGGGTCTTTGGAGGCCATTTGGGTGAGCTACGTTCGGCTTGATTCCTTGGACAAGATGATACGTAGATAGCCTTTTTGATGCAGTCGGGTTGGATTTGTTGATTTCGATCGGGGGAGATTGTTTGAGCTCTAGTTTGGGTTCCCGGCTTGTTGTGGATTGAGTCTGTTATCATGGGTTAATACCACTTCGTACTAGACGTAACAAGTGTGACATTTGGATGTTTTTTATGTCGGCTCAGTTTTTGGGAGAAACTTCACCTAGGTGGAGATTTATAGAAGTGACGAACATGGCGAAGAACAGCCCAGGAAACAAGCAGGAAACTGTCAGGCAGCTTGCCAGTCGACCGTGAGATCAGCTGCGGTCGACCGACAAACGTGCACACTATAGGGTGCATTTTCGGATTTCTGTCCGGTCGACTGCGGCGTCATGCGCGATAGATCGAGGACCCTATAATCGATTTTTCCAGTTTCTGTCATTCTGTCCGGTCGACCGCGGAGTCAAGTGCGGTCGACCGCGACTCGGGTCTGAGCCTAGGCTTTTATTTTCTGACCCGTTTCGTTTTGTGTTGATATATAACCCTAAACCTAATTAATAAGGGTTAAGCAAAGACGATTTGAGCAGACTTTTGAGAGAGTATTGTGCATCCTTTGTGGGAGGCTTTGAGAGAGATCTAGAGAGCTTTATTTGAGGGTTTTTTGGTAAGATTTGTAACCCTATTTGTATTTCTCTTGATCTCTAATAGTAAGAACTCCCCACCCACCCCCCTCCTTGCCCCGTGAACATAGGCAACTTGCCAAACCACGTAAATTCGTTGTCTTTCTGTGATTTATGCTTGTGTTTGGTTGTGATCTTTCTTGTTGTCTTGTCGTGCACTATTTGCTCTTACGAGCTCCGCTGCGCACAATAGTGCATTCTAATTTTTATATAATTTCTTTGTGATATATGCAACAACATGATTGCACAATGACATATTGATGAGAATGGATCTTTCTATTGCCATGGCCCTTGATAGAAGATATATGCATTTGTTAGCTAAAAGTTGAAAGTAAGACATAACTCCTTTGCTATAATAAGCACAAGTATACAACTTTTATTGGTGGTGACCTTTTGCTTTCGAGACTTGCTCTCGTTTAACATTGGACTTTAAACTTTGATTATTTAATGCAATGAAATGTACGTCTCTTCCCTGGAAACAAGGTATATGCATCTATAATTTTCAAATTAACCTAATATATGTTCAGATTTCCACGAATTCATGATGTGCAAGTACTTAGGGCTGTTTGGTTTGCTGCAAAAATGAATTGTAGCAAATGTTGTAGTAGCATGCATGTAACATTTGTAGCAGGAAATCAACTTCAAATCCATTGTATGGGTATGCACAATTTTTATTATGAGAAATCTTCCAATGCAAATTCAATGTTTTCTTAGTTGGTTATTTTGTTAGTTAGCTTACTGTTTTCTTCTTGCAAAGGACTTGGAATTGAATCCTTCCCCTTCATACCAAATGACTCATTGTAAATTCGTTCCTTTTGTTTTGATGTATAATATTTATTTACAGATACTTCTACATGCATATCCATTTTGTTAAAGGGATATACCTCTTTGAACTTGTGCTTTTAGTATTTAATTTTTTGTCATCAGCTCGGTATTTATTTTTTCGGTTTTTCTATAGAGTGCCCTTGGGCACTCTATAAGAGAGGAGAGAGATAGAGAGAAATGAATGAGGAGGGGGGCCCCCTGATTTGCATTGGGATCCTCTCTTCAATCATTTCTCTCTATCTCTCTCCTCTCTTATAGAGTGCCCAAGGGCACTCTATAGAAAAACCGTTATTTTTTTATTTCAGATGTAGTTGAAGTCACTCACATGTGGCATTTCATCTGACGGTCAAATGTTAAATTATGTGGCAGTTTGCAGTTTCACAGAATAATTTATCAGCAGTTTACGATATTTGGAAAGGTTGCACTAATTACTATACTCCAAGCATTATAACTACGAGAAAATTTATCTGGTTGTTTACAAGGTTAAATGCCCTGAAATCAGCATATGCAGCTTTGCAATATATGGTAGCTTTAGCTAACCGAGAAAGTGCGCCTCTTAGGACATCTTCTGCGAGAAAATATCCAGTCATCAAGGCTAGACATTCCCATTCCGTCAAATATAGTGAGTTTCCATATAAGATAATGTTGTGAACGTGTGTCTAGGGGGTACATGGGGCTTTTGCCCATGCTTTGAGAGGACAACATGGGGACACAAGTACTTCCTCTCTCCCATGCTCCTATAGCCGTGATGCCCATGCTCTCTGCACCTCTA
>NC_033798.1:96021369-96042710 GCF_001876935.1 Asparagus officinalis | reverse complement strand
CAGGCCACATGGGAGCATTAATTTCTCCTATAAACAGGAGAGGTAGTGAGGTAGAAAATGAGTGGGTTGTGTGGAGCTTTTGAGAGAAAAGAAAGAGTGAGTTGAGAGAGAGCTTGTAATAGTTTGGTATTCTCCTCATAGTTAAAACCCCCTCCCGTGGACGTAGGCAAGTTTGCCGAACCACGTAGATCTCATGTCTGTATTGTCTTAACTGTGAGTTGCCATTGCTTGTAAGTTCCCTCAACATTTCAGTCCTAGAACTGATGAGAGGAAGAGTGTATATTTCACTTTGTTGAAATATCTCACTTTCGATTCTTGTTTCCTTTGAGAAATAAGAATTTTACTATTGTAGACGGTAAAAAAAAACCTCTGTAAACTTGCGAGAAATTCGCCTGCAAGGAGAAATCACCAACACAATTCGCCAACACGGACCCAAGCCATGCGGTCGTCAAACGAACTCGTGTCCCAGGTTCGCCTGAATGATCGACTCGCCCGCACGAGTCAAGATCGACTAAATAACGGAAATTCGCCTTTTTACAACTCGCCTGACCGAGTCTAAAGTCGGATCCGCTTGCCCACGTGCTGAGGCGGGCTTTCCCACCTCTCTTGACCTGAAAGGAGAAGGCACAGTACTCCAGGCCCGTCGAGTGGCCGCTCACAGTACGAGTGATCGGACAGGTGCCAGATCAACCTGAACATTCATAAATGCAGTTCACCTCTCCCGTCCGAGTCAAGAGCTGGATCCGCCGGCATTCGGCAAGCTGTCCAAACCCACTCGAGTACTGGACACCCGCTTTCCCACCTCCCTTGACCTGAAGGGAGAAGACACAGTACTCCAGGCCCGTCGAGTGGCCGCTCACAGTACAAGTGATCGGACAGACGCCAAATCAACCTGGTGGCCGTTCGTAGTACAGAGGGGTGGCAAGATGTCTCTCAACAGTATATGGTCATATCCCATGATTCAAGGAGTAACCACGTGGTCTCTCCACCATTTAAGAACTTCTTCCAGCCACAAAGAAGGGGTTCAGAACTTCTTCCAGCCAAAAAAGAAGAGGTTCAGCTGTTTTCAGCCGCTCAACGATTCGCCCATAGTTGAATCAGCCAACCGAACCACTAGCTCTCGACTCCCAATCGGGTCGACGACAAGCTCTTTGCATAACCTTTGCACTGTAGCATCTCCTCTCAGTTCCGGGCCCTGATCGCTACCGAACTCAGAGATCCGAACTCCATCAACCTGAGCTCCTACTGTGTACTGAAGCTCTCCAGCAACCTCGGTCGAACCGTCCAAGGAAAGCAAACTCGGCACGAGAATCGAGCGAAGCATCCTGTAGCTATCGAAAGTCCCCACATTAAACAAGGAGGGCATTCCCTCTGCTTCTGTTGTAATTTCGATTTATTAGTTTGTAATAAGCTATTCCTATTAATACAAACGAAGTTCCCTGTTTTTGGGAGATCAAAATTTACACCCACAACTATCTATTCTATTTCTTTTGAGAAACAAGAATATAGAGGTTGACTTATGCTTTTATGATAACAAAAGTCAGGGCTATCTCTCAGGTGATATCGCTTCTGCGGAGGTGGGCGTGACTCTGCACCCAGCAATTGGTATCAGAGCCCTTATTCAGATTGGCGGTAGTTGAGCTACTGATCTGAGGTGATGGTTGATTATTATGTGGTGAACACAAGGTATTTGTTGGAATTCCTGAGAGAAGCGGATTTATTTATACAAGCGGAGAATGGCGTCAACAAACACAAGGTATTTGTTGGAATTCCTGAGAGAAGCGGATTTATTTATACAAGCGGAGAATGGCGTCAACAAGTAAAACAGTTAAAGTTGGAAAGTACAGAGAAGCGGATTTATTTATACAAGCGGAGAATGGCGTCAACAAGTAAAACAGTTAAAGTTGGAAAGTACAAGATATAAAAGTTCAATGGGAAGAATGATTTTTCCTATTGGAGGATGCAGATGAAAAACTCGTTAATTTCTCAAAAGTTGCACAAAGCTTTGGCGGGAAAAGAGAAGAAGCACAAGGACGTATCTGATGAGGATTGGGAAGAGCTAGATTTGGAAGCACGAGCGTCGATTATCCTATGTCTTGAAAGGTATGTGGCTTTCTTAGTGGATGGAGAGGAAACGGCTGCGGGCGTGTGGTTAAAGTTAGAGAGCACTTTCATGACGAAAAGTCTAACGAACCGGATCTATTTGAAATCCAAATTGTATACTTGTAAGATAGAGGAAGGCTCATCAATCCGGGAATACATAAACAAGTTCGATAGCATAATATCGGATTTGAAGGACATCGATGTGACTGTAGAAGACGAGGATCAGGCACTTATACTACTTCTATCTCTGCCGAAGTCTTATGAGAACCTGGTGCAAACACTGATGCTTGTGGGAGACAATTTGACGATGGATGAGACTAGAACGACGCTTCTAGCGGATGACCTTCGGAAGATTGCAACCAGTGACATGACTACTGGTGGTAAAAAAGAACAAGCGTAGGTATTGTTTGCTAGAGGAAGGAGCAATGATCGAGGAAAAGGCAAGAGAGGAAAGTCTAGATAAGAGCGTGCTTCAAATGCGGTAAAGTTAGGCATTTCAAGGTCGACTGTTCAAACAAGAGGGTAGGTGGGAAGAAGAAGAACAACAAGACTGAGAGAAGGGAAGGCAAGGAAGAAGTGAGCTATGCTTCAAAGGAAGGGAGTGATAAAGAATGTTATGTCGTCACGGGTGGCGAGGATACCTCCGGGAAGTGGATACTTGATTCTGGTTGCTCTTACCACATATGTCCAAATAGGAAGTGGTTCACTACCTACAAGAACATTGATGGTGGAACCGTGTTGATGGGGAACAACCATGCTTGTAAAACGGTGGGGCTTGGCGATATCAAGATCAAGATGTATGATGGAGTGGTTCGAACCTTGACGGATGTAAGGCATGTTCCCGACTTGCAGAAGAATCTTATCCCAGTTGGTGCTTTGGACTCCGGGGGTTATAAGATTGTAACAGAGAACGGAGTGAAGAGGGTTGTTCGAGGTTCCTTAGTAGCGATGAAGGTCATTCGTCACGGTAACATATATACTCTCTTGGGTACGACGGTGACAGGAGATGCAGCGGTTGGAACTGATGGAAGTGGTGGAGACCCATGTGAGCACACACGATTATGGCATAGGCGGCTTGGGCACATGTCAGAGAAGGTTCTAGATCTGCTTGGGAAAGAGGGTTTGCTAAAGAATCTGAAGAAACCTTGCATGGATTTTTACGAGGATTGTGTGTATGGAAAGACGCATAGGGTCCAGTTTCTGAGGAGCAAGCACAAGAGCAGAGGGATACTAGATTATGTGCACACGGATGTTTAGGGTCCGGCTTCGATAACTTTCAAGGGTGGTTCCAGATATTTTGTCTCATTCATAGATAATCATTCGAGGTATGCTTGGGTTTATTTCCTGAAGCATAAGAATGAGGTATTTGAGACATTCAAGAAGTGGAAGGCGATGGTTGAGAACAGGACGGGCAAGAAATTGAAGATACTTAGATCTGATAACGGTACAGAGTATACAGACACTACTAGAAAATGGTGTATTGGCTACGGAAATTCAGCGACAGAAATTCCGTTGCTAATTTCCGTCGCTATATGTCTGTAGGAATAAATACATTTGCCGACGGAAAATCTTGTTTTAGCGACTGAAATATTCCGTCGCTAAAACATTACCGATAATAATATATTCCGTCGCTAAAAATCTTTTTAGCGACGGAAATTCCATCGCTAAAAATCCTTTTACCGATGACATATTCCGTCGCTAAATATTTTGGTGGGAAAAAAATTTCGGGCGCGGGCACCCAAAATTTTTGGGCAGCCCGCGCCCGAATTGACCGAGAGAGGCTAATTAGTGTAGGCGTCAAAAAATGCTAATAGATATCCAAACATAGAAAAGATCACTCAAAGAATCACAAGAGTTAATCGCACACTGTTTTAGAAAAATCAAGACAGTATTTACTGTCTCGCCAGCGAGACAGTGTTCACTGTCTCGCCAGCGAGACAATGTTTGCTGTCTCGCAACGAGATAGTGTTTGGTTTGCTGTCTCCCCAGCGAGACAGTGTTTGCTGTCTCGCAGCGAGACAGTGTTTGCTGTCTCGCCAGCGAGACAGCTTTCAAATGGTCAGAAACCACCTAGATAACTGCCACACACGTGTCCATTAACTGCTACGGGACGTGGAAAACATCGTGGGCGAAAATCACGTGAATAACTACCAAAACAACGGAGTTTGAAATGTGGGAAGACAGTTACAGCAAAAAAACTGCCTGGCAGTTGGATCTTCCGAGACAGTATTTACTATCTCGGAGGCCGAGACAGCAAACACTGTCTCGACCGCCGAGACAGTAAACACTGTCTCGCCAGCTAACTTTTTTGTTTTGTTGTGTTTTTTCAGTTATGTATCCCAGAGGCTATAAATACCCCCCTAGGGTCACTACTGACGAGGATCGAGCATTTTATCGAGCAATTCAGAGCAGAGAGAGCAGACAAAACAGTTCTTGGTATGATTCCTTGAGATTCGAGCTTTGACTTGATCTTAAGAAGAGTGATCGTCTTACTTTGATAAGATCTTCACTTCAAATTCTTACTTCGATAAACGAAGGAAGAATCACTAAGCCCCCTTCACGATCTGTGATTTGGTGGTCCACGAGTCAAAGCACTCCCGGCACAGGCAAAGTCCCACAAAGCAAAAGTCGATAAACGATTTTTGTGTTATTTTCCAAGAGAGTTGTAATTTTCTCAACTTTTCATTGTAATTTTCTGTAAACAATTTAAGTTTTAATGGAATCATCAATGAAAACAACTTTTGACAAAAACAAACTGGCGACCACAGTGGGAGCCAGCGGCCTCGCTGCCGAGACCGCAGTGTCGCAGCCGATCAAGATCGTAGTCAATGAAGAGATCGAATACGAGTTCGATCAGGCAAAATTCGAGGAGTATCTGTCATCCTCATCCTCGAAATCTTCCTCTCCTAACAAGTGCAGGAAGATTTCCTCTTCCAAGAAAGTTTTCAAGTCTTCGATTCCGATGAAGACCGCAGGTGAAGGTTCTTGCCCAATTGTTGCTAAGGAATCTACCTGCAACATCTCTGCTCCAAGTGACTCCACACCAATTAAGGAGTCGTTGAATCATAGCTCACCAGTATTGACGAAAAGAGCTCGTCAGAGACAACGTCAGCGCCGTGCTCGTCAATTGGCTAAGGCCTTTCAACAAACCGACGGGGTCCACTATTATGCGGACCTAGAGTCGAGGAAGCATAAGGTGGTCCAGTTGCCTCAGCGGCAAACTAACCATATTTCTGCATAGCTTACGACGGAGGAATAGACTCTCGTCAAAAGAGCCCGTTCGACCCTTAAAGAGCGTATACAAAAGCGCCAGGCAAAGGCTGCTCACGCTCGTGCCCTTCGTCAACAAAAGAAGAAAGAAGTAATGTCTGAAGAACCACCAAGGAACCGTAAGGTTTAGATTCCGAAGACGCTGCAAACATCCATTCCGGGTCCGTCTACTGCATCACCAGTAAAACCCTGGGTCAGTCCCGACCTATCGAAATTTAAAGTCACAATGGCGGATCGCCTCGGTCCTTTGGCTAACGATCGAGGCAAATCCCCAATTAAAGAACATTCGGATCCAACAAATAAATCTTTAATGGTTTCTTATGCAGGGGGTCGTAAATACACTCCTGTCAGAATTGCCCAAGTCCAAAGCGAGAAAATACCAATTCATTCTCGTTTAGGACCAATGAAGACTCCATTCCCACGAGAGGGTGGATTTAAGAATTCAACCTTGGATCGCCCAGAGGCGACGAATAGTCGTCCTGTGCATGTTAACAAGGTTCAAAAACAACAGATAGGTTGCTCAAATCACAATAACGATGAGATGTACTATCAAAATAATAACTCAAGAAAAAGAATTGTCCGAGAAGATGAGTCTCACTGCTCCTGCGAGAGGCTCATTAAAGCAGTATTGACAGAATACGGTTGCTCTAAAACTAATTCAACAAGAGTCTCCGTATTTCAAAGACTGTCTACAGAAACGTCAAAACCCAAAGTGAGGCGCTTCAACAAGAAGAAACCGGCAATTCGGCGAGATGAATTCCCTGAGGTTACTATTAACATGACCGGCAGAGGAAAGCAACTATTAGTCAATCCTGACCCTGATTTCTCTCCGGAGGGAGAATTGAGCGGGGTCTATCTCAAAGAATGTCACGGTTACAAAGAAGAGCCAACCGACGTCGAGACTACAAGAGAATGCACGAGGGATTATCTTCAGATGAGGAATTGTCAGATACTTGTTCCGCCGTTGCATCGGACGATACCACATCCAGTGTTGGACGAGTTAGAGAATCATTCGCGATCACGCCAGATCAATTGGCTCAGATACTACAGGAAGCGTTAGCTAAACAACGTGAGGAAATTAGAGCTGAAATCAAAACCGAGATGGAGTTGACAATGCAGCAGATGCGAGATTTGCAAGCTCAACAACATCAACCGGAATAGAGACAGAAGGCAGAATACAGCCAGCGTAACGTTATACCTGTACGCATAGCTGAAGTGGATAATGAAGAAGACGAAACCATCTTTGCTGATCATCCTCTGGATAAAGACAATTCCGGAAGCGGTCCGACCAAATCATCCACTCAACCTCCTCAACTTTACTTAAAGAAGAGTGAGGAAGAAGACAAGAAGATGCAAGATCTTGAGAGCAAGGTCAATGCTCTGATGACGGACCAAGAAGTGAAGAAAACGGGCATTCCATACCCGTACCCGAGGGAGTGGGATCTAATATCTTATCCCCCAAAGTTTAATTTGATTAACTTTACTCCTTTTGATGGCAGGGGTTCACCAACTCAGTACTTGATCTATTTCAAGTCACATCTCGGCGCAATATCCGGAAACGAAGCCTTGATGGTCCGGTTATTCGTAGGAACCCTCCGTGGGCCTGCCTTCGATTGGTACTGACGCCTCAAACCCGGGAGTATCACTAGCTGGGAGGATATGGAAGGATTGTTTCTCACCAATTTCTTCGACGATGACACTAAGGTCTCTATCGGCACCTTGTTGGACGAGAAGCAGAAGGATGGAGAGTCGGTCGATGTCTTCGTCAAACGATTCTGAAACAAAGCAGTAAACTACCGAGATCCACTCATAGAAGAGTTCATCCTACAGACTTGTCACAACAACTTGTCATTGGATGTTTTAGAGGTAATGGGGGTTGTGCCTTCTAAAACTTGGAAGGAATTGAAAGTGGGAGGTGAACAAGCCGAACGCTTTCTTAAGAGAAAGAAGTTAGAAAGAGGACTGCCACAAGATAATCCTCAAAAACAGAACTTTAACTCTCGAGGCAGAGGAAGAGGGTCTGGGGCTGCTGTTGACGCGCATCACACATCACAACAGCCACAACAACAACAACAGCAGTCATCTTTCCAATTGGCGCCAAATCAGAATCAACAGCCTCCGAAGCAGTTTAAGGCCTCAGAACCTAAATTCCCGAAGGAGTACTCTTTTAAGGATGATGAAGTTCCAGTTATCTTCAAATATTTGCTGGATAATAACAAGATCAAGCTTCCACCAGTCACAAACCAAGAAGAAGTGAAGAAAACTAATGATCCGAAGTACTGCGCATATCACAGAAGGGTCCACCATCCCACTAAGGCATGTTATGTCTTAAAAGACAAAATACAAACCTTAATCGATGTTGGTATCGTGACACCAAAACCAAAGGAGACAAAATACAAACCTTAATCGATGTTGGTATCGTGACACCAAAACCAAAGGAGAAGAAAGTAGGTGCAAATGCGGTGTCCATTAGCTTCGGATCAGAAAGTAGGTGCAAATGCGGTGTCCATTAGCTTCGGATCAGTTCCTTTATCCTGGTTTCAAGCCGAACCAATATCAAAGGTCAAGATGCAGACCATCAACGATGACCCTCATGGACAGCACCAAAAAGAGCTTGTATCTCACACGACCCCCAACGGCGAAATCCTTTGGATTCATCCGGATTTGCTTGAAGATGAACAGTGGACGACATCCACATCGAAGAAGAAATTAAACGGCAAGGGAAAAGAGAAGTCCTGTTATGGAGCCTCGGCAATTCCTGAGAAGAATGACGAAGAGATTCCAGCTTTACCGCTTTCTGAAGAAGATCAAGAATCTTTCGCTACAAGAGGTGGGAATGAATACCATTATAAATATCCTGAAACCTCTAACCCAAATGCTAAAACTCTTACAGAGCTGGGGGTAGTTACAACTCCTCCTGTAGCTGCTGGGAAGCCACAACAACCGGCTAAACAAAAAGAAAAAGAACCCCAACATAAAGAAGTTCAAATTCCGAAGCAGTTTCGTTTCAATCGACCGATTGGACGAGATAAACCGGAAAGCTCGAATACCCCATACCGTTTCGACGTCATGACTCAGTTAGCTAATATCCCAGCAAGAATCACGCTGTATGAATTATTGCGTCTTTCTAAGGATACCAGGGAAGCTTTGCAGGAAGCCTTAGCTGATTCTGAGGTATTTTTTACCCAGATTAAGCCGATCTCTGAGGAGCCAGAGTCGTCAATTCAACACTGCAACTTAGCAGCCACAAAGTTTCCTTGCATTGCTTTCACAAAAGAAGATATGCAAGTTAAGAACTCGAAGCATGATAGGCCTCTATATTTCACCGGATATATTGGCTCGAGCGTTGACAACCGGATTCAAGTTGATCCGGGTTCCGCTGTTAGCATCATGCCACTTCGGTTGATGTACCACCTCGGAATCCCCGCTAGCAAGCTAGCCTCCACGGGGACTGTCATCTACGGATTCAATACTAGTGGATCAAGACCATTAGGAAAAATCTGGGTGAAGTATCAACTCGGAGACTTGAAGTCTGAAGTCACCTGCTATGTAATCGATGCAGAGACTTCCTATAATTTACTGTTGGGTCGCCCATGGATCCACAGTAATCTTATAGTTCCCTCTACCCTCTATCAGTATCTGAAATATGTCAACACTAATGATGAGGTCAAGACGGTGATCGCGGATAAACAACCATTCAAGGGGTTAGAAAATTATTTTACTGACTCCCTTCTTTATGGTGCTGAATCCGATACTGAACCATCGGCCCATGGTACGGACAACGGAGAGGAAGCTGATACCGAAGCTGGGCTCGATTATAGTGAAGGTCTTGTGCTAAATGACATTGAACCTCTTGTAATCGATCTTGACGGTGGTAATTCGTCGGATGAAAGTTGTAACTGGCAGCTTGCCGATGAAATAATAAATGATAATTTAGAGTACTCGCGTTGTCTCGATGATGTAATGCAGGAATTGTATGACGACCCTAGTCTACATATGCCACTTCGTTCGTCTTGTACAATGACGAAACACATCCAAAGTTCATACAGAACAACTATGATCCTACCCGCAAAGATAGGGGGTGAAAAAGAAATAGTCTTCAAAAAAGGGGAACCATCCCCTACCCCAGATCTTTTCTTAGACACTAATTCGGATGACGAAGCACCCGGGCGACATTTCTCTCGGTACAGTTCGCAAGCGAATGGTTACATGACGAGCCAAGGTTATGACCTCTCGCTCGGTGAAGGTCTTCATTTTGGTCAAGGCGTCAGAGTTCCACCCCGTCCTGCCTATGTACCAAAAGGGAGACCTGATAATTATTACAGCTATAAAAGGGGTCTAGGTTATGTTTCGTTATCTGATGATGAATATTGCCAGCAGATCATTAGTCAGCTAATAAATAAAAGCGGATATTCGTCCGATGCCTCAACCTGGGATTCTGACGTGAGCATTGGAAAAAGATTCAAGACTCTAATGTCGAACATGGCGACAATTGATCCTGCCACGACAGAAGGAGACGATCAGTTACCCACTTGGGAAGACCCCTGGATGCATTACATGAATATCCAATACGGTGATCGATTTGAGCAAAGGGAACCTCCTACTGAGGATAAAGTAGTGCAGGTTAATATAGGTGATGAAAATAATCCGAAACCTATATTTATTAGTGGTGATCTTCCGGCAGATGAAAAAGAAGAATTAATCACCCTCATTAGAGAGTATATCGACGTTTTCACATGGAATTACGAAGATATACCGGGGCTCGATCCAGATGTAGCAATGCACAGCCTTAACATTAAACCGGATGTTAAACCCGTCAAACAACAACAGAGACGGTTTCGTCCGCAAATTATGGAGGCAATAGAAACTGAAGTCAAAAAACTAATTGATTCAGGTTTTGTCAGAGAAGAACAACATCCTGAATGGCTGGCCAATATTGTTCCAGTCCTTAAAAAGAACGGAAAGATCAGAATCTGTATTGACTTCAGAGATCTGAATACCGCTTGTCCTAAAGACGACTTCCCCTTACCAATTATGGATGTCATCATTGACAACACATGCGGGTTCGAGAGAATGTCATTTATGGATGGATTTTCTGGGTATAATCAGATCAAGATGCACCCAGACGATGAAAAGCATACAGCATTCAGAACACCCCTTGGTGTCTTTTGTTATACTGTTATGCCTTTCGGTTGGAAGAACGCCGGTGCTACGTATCAACGAGCAATGACGAAGATCTTTCAAGAACACCTTCGGAAGACAGTCGAATGCTATGTTGATGACCTGGTCGTTAAGAGCCATGATAAAAACGATCACATTAATGATTTGAAGACGACGAAGAAAGGTGTGTCGTTCATTTGGGATGAAGCATGTCAGAAGGCATTCGAAGATATCAAGAAATATCTAGCGAATCCACCTATTCTCGTTGCACCGAAATCGGGCAAGCCGTTTTTGATTTATGTCAAAGCGACGAGCCATTCGTTAAGTGCCTTACTTGCACAAGACGACGATAACGGTCACGAACAAGCTGTGTATTATCTGAGTCGTACATTGGTAGGAGCTGAGTCTCGTTATCCGATGATTGAGAAGGAATGTCTCGCCTTAGTATTCGCAATCCAAAAAATACGACATTATTTGGTTGGACAGACAATTTATGTCATTTCCAACATAAACCCAATCCGGGTATTCATGACTCAACCGGCCTCCATGAATTGGCGTTTAGCCAGGTGGGCTCTACTGTTATCGCAATATGATCTGTACTTCAAACAACAAAAGTCAGTTAAGGGACGAGCTATTTGCGATCTTTTGGCAGAAAACCCTACGAAAGATGTAGTTGAGTTGTACGACGATCTGCCGGATGAAACTCACGAAGTTAATATCACCTCACATCAGAAAGTGTGGCAATTATACTTCGATGGGGCTTCTCGTGCAACCAACGTGGCGAGCACGCCCGGATGTTCTAAAATCTCCTCAGGAGTGGGGGTCGTTTTAGTTTCCCTGGAAAAGCATGTTTTACCTAGAGCATACTCGTTGACCGAACCATGCTCTAATAACGTAGCCGAGTACAATGCATTGATAATTGGACTCAATTTTACCAAAGAGATGGGTGTCGAATACCTTGAAGCTTTTGGAGATTCTCAAATGGTAGTTAATCAAATTCGAGGAGAGTATGAAGTCAGAAATCGAGACCTGATTCCATACCACCAGGTGGCCATCGAGATGGCAAGCTCGTTTGAAGAATTTTTCATCGAGTACGTTCCGTGTCTCCAAAATACATACGCAGACGCATTGTCAGCATTGTCGGTATCTCTGGCTCAGCCTCCCGAGACAGAACAATTAATTACAGTGAGAACTCACCAACTTATTGTTCCAATCTACGATTCGGTTGCCAAAGAAGCATACTCAACAAGAGCTGAACCCGAAATTCGAGATTGGCATTTCCCTATTATCGATTACGTCCTGCATGGTATCTTACCTGAAGATGTAAGAGAAAGGGATTCGATTCGGCGGAGAGCACCGAGATTTTACTACAACGCTGAAGCACAAATGTTGTACCAATGGTCGTATGACGGTCTATTACTCCGTTGTCTATCCAATAAGGAAGCAGAACAAGCACTCAAAGAGAAGCATTATGGGACATGTGGTGCACATCAACCCGGTCCTAAACTCTGCGACCGACTTAGGAGAATTGGATATTATTGGCCAACTATGGTAAAAGATACAGTTGACTATGCCCGACGATGTCAAGTATGTCAATTACATGCAAATTATATGCACCAGCCTCCAGAGCATCTACACCCGTCAGCAACGTCATGGCCGTTTGAGACCTGGGGAATGGATATTGTTGGTTCTATATATCCCCCGTCAGTCAAAGGTGATCGGTTCATCCTAGCAATTACCGACTACTTCTCCAAATGGGCTGAAGTGATTCCGCTTAGAGAAGTTAAAACGAGTAACGTTATTGCATTCATCAAACACCATATCATCTACCGGCATGGTGTCCCAAGACGAATCATACATGACAACGGTCCTCAATTCGTCAGCAACGCCTTCATCAGGTTTTGCGAGAAGTTCAAATTTTAGGACATTTCGTCGACGGCTTACAATCCCACAGCAAATGGATTGGCTGAAGCCTTTAATAAAACAATCATAAAGCTCTTGTTAAAACTTGTGAAAACTAATAAACGAGATTGGGACGACAAGCTTGGCGCGACTCTATGGGCCTATCGTACCACGGTACGTACACCGACGGGAGTGACCCCGTATTCGTTGGTATACGGATGTGAAGCCGTTCTTCCATTGGAAATACAAATTCCATCTCTTTGGATTGCTCTCGCAACCCAGATGACAACCGAAGAACAACATCAGAAACGTCTCGAAGAACTCGAGATGCTTGACGAAAAGTGCTTAGAAGCTCAACAGCATATTGAGTTCTACCAAGCCAGAATTTCCCGAGCTTTCGACAAAAAGGTTCGACAACGGAGTTTTAAAGAAGGAGATTTGGTCCTAGCTGAAAGACGGCCTATGATCCTTAACTCCAAGAAGAAAGGAAAATTTGAACCCAAATGAGAAGGACCGTTTGTAATAGAAACAGTCTATTCAAACGGTGCTTACCGCCTGATTACCCAGGATGGCAATAAATTAATGATGCTAATAAATGGGAAGTTCCTGAAAAAATATTATCCGTAATATATTCGGGATAACCTATGTAAAACGGGAAGTTCCTAGAGAATATTGTATAAGGATATTTCGGGATAACCCGAGATCAGTCGATTGTTTTAAATGAGAAACTGATCATTCGAATATTCTATTTTTTTTATTACCATAAAGTTCTTTTACGGCTTTTAGTGAGATGAGATCCAGATCTGTAAACAGTTAATCTTTCCTCACAAAATCCCCCACCAATCGAATCGACCGACGGTGGGGTCAATCAAAATCAGTCACGGATTAAAATCATTCAAACTCCCATTGTATCTGTTTTCTAGCATTCACAATGTTGAAATTATGATACGGTGTCAAAATTCGGGTTATCGGCCCGTATCAGTCGCCGAATCATTTCGTGTCAAATTCTTGTGTTTGACGTCAAAACTCCTACCTGGTCAAACCTTACTACAGTTAGGACCACAACCAAAATCCCCTCTCGATTCCTTCAATGAACGAGAGGTCCACAAATCAAACGATCAAACCTTCCTACAGTTAGGATCGTCTCAAAACTCCCACTTGGTCAAACCTTACTACAGTTAGGACCACAACCAAAATCTCCTTTCGATTCATTTTGTGAACGAAAGATCCACTTTTGAATTGAATAATCAAACCTTATGACGGTTAGAATTATTCAAACCAGTCCAGATTCTCTAAGTGGAGATCCCAATTTGAGTTTTTTTTGCAATAGGAGATAGAATATAAAATTCTTCCTCTCCGATTTTAGGTTTATCTCTACCAACAAACAAGAGACTAGGAGATAGAATATAAAATTCTTCCTCTCTGATCTTGGGTTTATCTCTACCAACAAACAAGAGATCAGGAGATGGAATATAAAGTTATTCCTATCTGATTCTGGGTTCATCTCTACCAACAAACAAGAGACCAGGAGATGGAATATAAAATTATTCCTATCCGATTCTAGGGTTTATCTCTACCAACAAACAAGAGATTGAAAGATAGAATACCCAATTCTTTCTTTATAATTTTGGGTTCATTTTCCTGCATAGGAAATATAACCTATTTGCATTTGAAAAGCCATGTTATTCACGCATGGGGGATATTATCTCTATCCCTTACTAGAGATAAGCCTACATCTAACACATGTAGCCTACATATTCAACATTGTAGTTCAAAGTCTAAAAGAGTTTAATTCTTTTAGCACAACGTTATATGTGGAACGGATTTAGATAATTCACATACTAGCCCGATTCAAACGGTAGTCGGTAAAGGCATATCAAATCCGTTGATGGCTGAGGATTTGCCAAAAAATCCTATAAGTATTATAGTTATTTATTCTAAACAATAATGAGTAATCATAATAAAATCTTAATGAGCAAAAAGATTCAATATATTGACCAAGAGTGTTCAAACAAAGCTACAAAAATATATGTTCTCCAATTACAAAAGTTTATATTGATGAATTTGATCTTCAAGTTTCGAAAGCTCTATTGCATAAGCCTGTTCAAGCTCAGCCGTCAATTTAATTTTGAAAGCTTCTTCGTCAACACTTTGAAGTTCGGCGACCTCTTGTTCCTTTTCAGCAAGTATTTTATCCTGAAGATTCAGTTGCTGAAACAGGTTTTCTTCAACTTGAGTTAGCTTCGTCAACTCAGACTCCAAAATTTCATGAGCATCCTTGGCCTTTACAAGTTGCTCTTCTAAGCGAGCTATTTCCGCTCGACTCGACTCTAAGTCCCGGTGCAAGTCGACCTTGGCTTGTGTTCTTTTGGCAATACTCGCCCTAAGTTGATTACTGCGGGGTCTTAGCTTTTGGAGTTCGGAGTTAGCTGATTTTTGAGAATCACGCCACGCTTGCAACCTGGAGTCCATGTGAGAAGCAATATAGGAGGGTACGCCTTTGGTACGAAGAGCCTTCAGAAGTTCAACATGTTGCTTCAAGTCGACCAAATAAGCGTTGATCGAATCGGCTAACTCATTGTATCCTTCCTCTCTGATTCCTAATATATAGCGCTCAAGAGATTTTTTAAAATTCTCAAAATACGATCCTTTGAAGAGAATGCGATCGACCATAGAGTTCAAAAAGGAGATGAAGCCTTGGAGATCAGAGAAAATGATAGCCTTATTCGGATCCTCGTCTGCCAACAGAGCTTGGATATGATTTGACAATGATGAAGGAGCTGCGATGAGGGCAAAGAAGTCAGTACAGAACATATATATGCATACATGACAACGAGCTGAAGCATACCAAGTTCGACGGAAGAGCCCTCAGCATGACTTTGTTCACCCAAGGATGTTAGTACGGCCTCCTGCATGACTAAGGTTGATTCAGGAATAACAGCCATTGACGTACCCGCTACATCAGATGCTTTTTCAACTAAAACCTCAGAAAACTTCGGGTCGAAGTTAAGAGATTCCTTGGGAGAATATTCTGCAAATAAGAGAATCGCAATGAGTATAATGGAGTGGTAATCAGAAATTTAAAACAGATTATGGGTAAAACTCACCAACTCTAGGCACAACATCTGCCGACGTACCGACTTCTTCAGTTGGTCTCGCTTTTGCTACAACAGGACTAAGTTGGGGAGTGACAGTAATTTCGATCATCATGGGGTCTGCAGGAGTAGCGGGTTGAGATTCGAGAATTGATGATTGCAAATCAACCTCAGTTCCCGCCCATAACAAGAGGTCACGACCCTCAGGTTGATCAGAAGTTCCGATGATTGTAGCTGTACCAGTTCCAGCAACTGGTGCTATAATTCGAACACTTATATGATTAATCAAGTTAAAAATTATATATATACGGAGTTTACAGAACAAAGGCCTTACTCTCAGAAGGACCCGCTTCTGTTGAACCAACTCCAACAGTTGATCCGATCGCTGTATCAGAAGCTTTCCCCGATAATAAATCGGAAATATACTGATGGTCACCATCTGAGAGATCGAGATCGAGGTTATGCTCGTTGAAATCCTCAACCTCTGTTGCATGTGTGGCCTCTTCTCCAACAGATTCTTTCATTATGGCATCTACAGAATGTGTTGAGTCATAAATAACATATAAATTTAGACGAATATGCTCAAAACGAAGATTATTTTACCTTTGTTGACCGGGACGGATTCGAGAGCTCCACTACCTGCACCCGCTTCTTTTAGTTTGACTAAAATGAGACAAAGCGCACAAGTCATTAGAGGAGGCACACGGTCCGACTCATTCATTTCTCGGAATTGCCTTCCAAATGGGGAAAGATCAGTACCTGTGTCTGAAGCCGATGGATCAATGTCAGAAGTTGGTGGAACACCAGCTGTTTCGTCTCTCAGAGCATCCTCCATTTGTTGGACAAAGCTGGACGCCTCAGCTTCCATACCGCCGGGAGAAGCAGTTTCAACTCGAAATTCTCCCTCTTCTTGACTCCCTACAGAAGTTGAGTATGGAGTGAGTTCGAGTGTTAAGAAGTGTGAGAACAATAAAGACGAGTTGTTACCTTGTTCATCTGAAGAAGCGCTACGGGCAGATGTCTCCTCTAAAGCGGGAAGACGAACAGCGTGGCTTAGAAGCGGCCTTCTTTCATCTTTTTGATGGGCGTGATTCATCCTGAATCCCAGATCCTTCATGGCGATGTTTGGTGCGTAGTTCAACTCTGGGAGAGACTTGAACTTGAACTTGAGTGGAAGATTGTGATCTTCGCCGATGAGCAAGAGGCATTGTATCTTCTTCCTCCTCTTCATCTCCACTGAGGACCTCTACCGTCATCCGATTAGGATAAGTCATGACGACTCTCTCTCTCCTTCTTTTCGGAGCATCTTGCGGTTGGGCAGGAACGATGGGAGGGTTTACGAGTCCTCTCCGGAACTTGAACCAGTTTCACCTTCTCCCTCAGAAGTTTCGGTTTCTTCACTATCAAATTCTTCTTCACTATCAGTTAGGCGGGCCGGTTCCTTCCCCTTTCTGGATGATTCGGCAGCCTCTTTCCTTTGGGGTGACATCATAGCTTCACGGGTCGCTTCTGTTGTGTGCCGCGGGGCTGCTTCTTCTTCTGAGTCCAACATTCTCCTATGCCGAGTGACGATATTGGCAGCTATCAGCCACTTACAATAGAGAAAGGTCATCCGTAGGGGCGGCACCTCCAAAGGGAGATCGAACTCAGTGTTTGTGCAACCGGCAATGCTCCAAAACCAAGCCCTCGCCCCATCGATAAGTCCACCTCGAAAGCTAAGGTGACGGTTCGGGTTGCCGACGTACATTTGGTCATAGCCGAATTGACGGGCAAATCGACATGGAAAATAAGGTTCAATATGACAAACATCTCTTACCCTGAACAATAGATAACCAGGTCGAATGTTCATCAGCCATCTGAAGCACTCGACATCTAAGATAGTGCGATTCTGCCTTGGGTCTTCAGCATCCAATAAGGTCGTATTGTATGTACCGGAGAATCGAGGGAAGCAGGGAAAGAACTCCCAACATTTGTGAACTTTAAAATGCCTCGTTATATCCGCCCACCAATGTTTGACCCATTTACAACCCTTAAGATTCTGCAATAGAGGAAGGCTGGGATCTACCGTCTCAGGAGCCTCCATTAAATCTGGCCGGTGAAGTACCAACCAGGTCATCAGATAAGTGTAGGGTAGCTCCATCTTCGGAACGGATACGCTGGCAGAGGGTTTCTTTTTCTCCTGAGTAAACATGGAGATTAATTGACACAATCCACTGTGAATAGCGGCTACCATCGCAGGAAGCAAAGATAATTTGCGACCTGTAGCTAACTGGACGGCTGGATACAACACTTCAATCGGCATGGCGTCAGAGGATTGATAGGGAACTACACACCTTTTCAGCCATAAAGCCAGAAAGCCCGCCAGCAGGGTGGTAGGATGGATCGGAACACCAGCTTGCCATAGATAAGAACAGAATTTAGTACCATGCGAAAATCTGTCTTCTGAGTGAGAGGTATAAGTTTGTGCGTTCGTTTTCTCTAACAGCCGGTTGATTTCAGTCGGAGTTAAAGGAGATAACCCGCATACTTCTTCTGAGCGATTATCAAGGTTCTTGAACAAATAATCAGCGAATTGTTTCAAGCTAATCTGGGGAGATCTCTTCTTAGCTTTAGTCTCCATCTCGGCCATAGCTATATGATAGTGACAAGTCAGTTCCCATAAAGTATCGTGGGTCACAGTTGACTGATCTTTCATCTTATTCAGCTGACTGGCGGTTGGGAAGAATTCTTGATATGGGACATCGCCTATGGGCAAACCAGACACCTTCATCATTTCATGCAGTGGTAACCCGAGCTCCCCGTTCTTGGTGAAGAATGTATTAGTGTCAGGGTTGTAGATATCGAATAAACAGAGGAAATGACCCACACTGATCTGCAAACCATACATACTAGCACGAATCGGGACTGACAACCCTAACTCTGCCAATTCTCGCCCCCAGTGGTTTAATACATATCGGGTCATTCTGGTCCACCATTTGTCTCCAAAATAATGGACCCACCCATAACATCTGAAGTTCTGGTGGGGTAATTTCTTCCTCACTGCAGCTAAATGATTCTTCACGGTGTTTGCATGTGCTGTCTTTTCATTCTGGGGTATATTGTCTTGACCTAAAATACCCGGATGAAGTCCTCGCACAGAAGCCCTGTCACTGGAACCCGGGGTGGCTTCCTTCCCAATGAAACCACAGTGAATACTCTTTGGTTTTCGGTCAACCTCCAGAGCATTTCACGTCCAACTGATAAGTTTCTGAACTTTAAAAGCGAATGCTCACGAGGAATCCAAGGCAGATACAAGAATAACGACCCGTTCTCATATAACCACTGCGCAGGTCGGCAAGAAACAATCTCCGGATCTTTTACGGAGTCACCAAACAAGAAATCTGGCTTTCTTATGCATTGATTCGAGTCTTGCTCTGAAATTAAGGTTGTATCCGTGATTAACCGTCGCAGAATACGACAACTACCCCGTCGGATCAACTCTCTGGCCCCTTCGATGTAGTCTGACTTGAATTGGGGGCTGATTCAATCAATGGGATCCCCTCATAGTAGGAATGGGGCCCGTAACCTCATCAACAGTGAAGATTGCAGAAGGAAAATGGACTGATAAAGGAGACATACACATAAATTGTGTAAGAATAGTCCTAAAATTTTAGAGAAGGCAATATATCTTATTCCATAAGATATAATCGCCACCTCATAACAGGTGTGACGATTTTCTATCTACCACATGTGTAAAGGAGATATGCGCTACTATGCACGAGCATTGTAACAGCATATCAAAACCTTTCAACACACATGGGAGGATACGAAATCGCCCCTGTATATTCTGAAGTGTGTTTTGTCCAAGCAAAACAAACACCTTTTAGCGTCGATCCCCTCAAAGGAGGATACCGGCTCTTCACGAATGTATCTCAAATGATACAAACGAGGATTTGCATGCAAATACAGTTATGTACATATGAAATTAACAAAATACAGTATATAAATCGATGAAAGGGTGAGAGATATACCCCCATGTGAAGCGGTGACAGCGGGACCAGCCTCTTCAGGGGACTGGACAGTCGAACGGCCCCGGGGAACTTGAGATCTATGTGGCGACATGATAAAAATATGATCTACATCGAAATCCAACGAGAAAGTTAGGGTTTTGAGTATATAATCGGCAAAATATCGCAATATACGTGTGCATGAGATGGAACTTTAAAAAAAATATGGAGACTTCAACAGTTAGAGGGAAAACAAACCTAGAAGAGTCTTTCAAAATCCGAGTGAGATATCCCCAAACAAAAGCTCCACCCAAATCAGTAACAAAGGGAACAAAGGGAAGTCGAAAACTTGCAGGAAATCGCCAAGAAATCGCCAAGAAATCGCCAGAAATCGCCTCAACTTCGATGTGAAAAACCCTGAAAAAACCCTAAGTCCGGTTTTATACCCGCTGTCTCGCAGTGCGAGACAGCAAATACTGTCTCGCAGTGCGAGACAGCAAACACTGTCTCGCAGTGCGAGACAGTGCGAGACAGCAAATACTGTCTCGCAGTGCGAGACAGCAAACACTGTCTCGCAGTGCGAGACAGCAAACACTGTCTCGCAGTGCGAGACAACAAATACTGTCTCGCACCATGAGACAGCAAACACTGTTTCACGCCGCGAGACAGTAAATACTATCTTGCAGTGTGAGACAGCAGACGTTCTCTTAGTCGAAAGCCAAATACGATATGGAAGGATACTCCAATAGGTACATGAGTCTAAACTGTTTTCCTACATTCGACAGGCAGTTTCTGGAGAATATTATTCTGAATATTCTTAAGGATAACCTGACAAACTCTCAAGGGACATACAAGTATCAATTTGGTGAGAAAAGTCAAAGAGATACCAGCTTCGATTCAAGATCTTGATAACGGTCGAGCGATAAACGCAGTACCGGAAGAGTATTAGCTATTCTACAAAGAACTGAATAGGCTAAAGGATGAAGAGATCAAGAGCCGAAGCCATTTTATGGATTCTTCTGCACGATCTACTCAACCAAACATTGAATGGATCGTAAGTAAAATCTATCTTATCCAAAGTATCCCAGACTCCTCTATAAAAGAATGAGTCTGAAATACTTTGGAGGGGGTATCTGTAGGCGTCAAAAAATGCTAATAGATATCCAAACATAGAAAATATCACTCAAAGAATCACAAGAGTTGATCGCACACTGTTTTAGAAAAATCAAGACAGTATTTACTGTCTCGCCAGCGAGACAGTGTTTGCTGTCTCGCCAGCGAGACAGTGTTTGCTGTCTCGCCAGCGAGACAGTGTTTGTTGTCTCGCCAGCGAGACAGTGTGTCTCACCAGCGAGACAGTGTTTACTGTCTCACCAGCGAGACAGCTTTGAAATGGTCAGAAACCACCTAGATAACTGCCACACACGTGTCCATTAACTGCCAAGGGACGTGGAAAACATCGTGGGCGAAAATCACGTGAATAACTACCAAAACAACGGAGTTTGAAACGTGGGAAGGCAGTTACAGTAAAAAACTGCCTGGCAGTTGGATCTTCCGAGACAATATTTACTATCTCGGAGGCCGAGACAGCAAACATTGTCTCGGCCGCCGAGACAGTAAACACTGTCTCACCAGCTTAACTCCTTTGTTTTGTTGTATTTTTCAGTTACGTGTCCCAGAGGCTATAAATACCCCCTAGGGTCACTACTGACGAGGATCGAGCATTTATTGAGCAATTCAGAGCAGAGAGAGCAGACAGAACAGTGAGATTTGAGTTCTTGGTGTGATTCCTTGAGATTCGAGCTTTGACTTGATCTTAAGAAGA